>NC_084940.1:12948472-13600590 GCF_958298935.1 Phragmites australis
CCCCCAAGGTTCTATCATGAGCTAAACATTTGACAAAGACAGAAAATATAGTGTAATGTTCCCCAATCCACTGATTTGAACCAAGAAGTCTAGAGCAAGATATTCATCAATCTAGGCTTAACACAAGCATTGACTAGGCCGAAACAATTACGAATATAGTGATTAAGAATGTAGCATTTCATAGTCTACATAATTCATAAAATTACCAAATTTCATCTTAAGGAAAGCTAGCTTGCTTGAAATATTTCATATCAAAGCATCAAGAGTAGCCTAAGATTAAAAGCTTGCTCCGCACAACTACTCAGCTTAGTCCAAATTCAAGTCTAGGAATAAAAAATGCTAAAGACATACAAGTCAAGGCTCAATTACGATGATTATCTTACATGATGTGATGCAATGCAAATGCAACAAAAGTAAAATAGAGTATATACAAAGGCAACTCCCCCTCACACAATGCCATAGGGATGGCACAAACTAAGCTCTCCCCTCAAATAGGCAAATCTAGTAGCATCTAAAGGCTTCGTAAAGATGACGGCTAGCCGATATTAGGTATCAATGTATTTCAAGTCTATATCCCTATTCTCATTGTGGTTTTTGAGAAAGTGGATATTCGCATCTATGTGTTTGGTTATGGAGTGATAGACTGGATTATTGGCTAAGCTTTTGGAACTAATGTTGTCACACAAAAGTGGCACACTCCTAAAGTCTAACCCAAAGTCCCTAAAGTTAGCAACCATCCATAAAATCTGTGAGCAACAGCTAGCGGCGGCTATATATTTAGCTTCAGTAGTAAACTACGCAATGCTAGACTGCTTGAGAGAAGACTAACACACAAGACAAGTACCCAATAAATGGCATGTACCAGAAGTACTCTTCCTATCAATTCTACACCCAGCAAAATTCGCATCAAAACAACCTTGAAGAGAAAGTGAAAAGGAAGCAGAAAACCAAAGTCCATACTCGAGAGTGTGCTTGAGGTACCTTAGAATGCATTTCACTGTTTGGCGGTAAGACGCCCTCGGTGAAGCTTGGATGCGCGCACAGAGGTATACGGCGAAGTGGATGTCCGATCTTGTCACCGTCAGGTATAGGAGGTAGCCAATCATGCTCCTAAACTCCTGCTAGTCCATCGCTTCACCATATTCATCTGGATCAAGCATTGTTGAGGTAGCCATCGATGTCACCAAGGGCTTTGCGTTACTCATGTCGAACTTCTTCAGTAGCTCCTTGGTGTACTTCGTCTGGTGGACGAATGTACCTTGCTTTCATTGCTTGATTCGAAGTCCAAGGAAGAAGTTGAGCTCAACCATCATCGACATCTCGAACTCTTTGCTCATAGTTTCTACAAACTTGGTCACAAGTTCATTAGAAGAGCCACCAAATATGATATCATCCATGTAAATCTGAACAAGTGGGAAATCTTTACCATGTCTGAGAGTGAATAAAGATTTATCAACCGACCCCATGACATACCCATGCTCTAACAAGAAAGACCTAAGACTATCAAACCAAGCCTTAGGTGCTTGCTTAAGCCCATACAAAGCTTTCTGAAGCTTGTATACTCTATGTGGGTATTTGGTGTGTTCAAAGTTTGGGGGGTTCTTCACATAGACATCTTCCTATATAAAATTATTTAGGAACAAACTCTTGATATCCATTTGATACAGCTTGAAACCCTGGGATGCCACAAAAGCAAGAAGGATCCTAATGGCTTCAGCCTAGCTACCAGTGCAAAGGTCTCTCCAAAGTCTATCCCCTCTATTTGAGTGAAACCCTAAGCCACTAGTCTAGCCTTATTTCTCACTACAGACCCATCCTCCCCCTGTTTGTTTTTGAAAACCCATTTTGTGCCTATAGTGTGAACATTGGGAGGTGGATCTACAAGGACCCAAATTTAGTTTCTCTCAAAGTTTTATAACTCTTCATGCATGGTATTAACCCAATTTGAATCAGATAAAGCATATCCAACATCATGAGGCTAAAAAAAGTAACAAATACAGAATCAGTAAAATGAGCATGAGAAGCGTTCTTGGACCTAGTTACCCTCTCATTGAGATCTCCGATAATCTTGTGTGGGGGATGTCGCCCCTGAATGTGTTGAGGGGCCTCATGTCGTGAGAGAATCTCCCCCTCAAACACAGCTGGTGTAGGCTCTTGAGTAGCTGAAATGGATATAGAAGCTGCAGGACCCTCTGTTGGAGTAGTAGCAGGAGCCAACTTTGGAGCAGGTCTGCTCAAGGGAAGTAGTGGATCATCCTCATCATCACCGAGAGCTGGAAGGTCACCATCTACAAAGATGCTCTCGCTTATCTCCTGATCTCCTACACTCTCAAAGGCAGAACTAGCACAGGGAGTAGTTTCATCAAAAGTCACATCACATGATTCTATGATGGTGTTAGTGTCAAGATTATAAACCCTGTAAGCGTGACTATTAAGAGAATACCCTAAGAAAATACCATGAGAGGAACATGACTAGAACTTGTCGAGATCGTCACGCTTTAGGATGAAGCATCGACAACCGAAAACTCTCAAATGTGAAACCTTTGGCTTCCTCCCAAAGCGCAACTCATAAGAAGTCAAATTCAAGATTGAGCGTAAGAAAATCCGATTTGAGATGTAGCAAGCTGTGCTAATGACCTCAGCTTAAAACTTGCTAGGAGTTCTAGGCTCATCGAGCATCATCCTAGCCATCTCCACGAAAGTCTTGCTCTTTCTTTCAGCTATGTTGTTAGAGCAAGAGTTTGTCTTGCTCCAGTAAGTACGACGAGAGTTTCTTTTAAGTAGGAGACTCAAGCTTGGAGACGAAGTTTGAGAAGAAGGAACACCACAAATGTATTGATAGTAGAAAAATGGATCGGTCTGGAGGGGTATCACAATGTGGTTTAGCGCTTGAGCACCTCTGTGACCTGTGTGTTGCCTTGAGCGTTCTCCTTGTGACCACCTCTTTCCCAGATGACCACGACCCCCTATTTATAGAGTGGTACATAGCTTAGTGTACAAGTTATCACGATGTACAAATATCTAGGACCTGACCGAATTACTGGGCCTTATCCTGGATAACTACATTTTATCCTACATAGAAGATAATATCTACCATGATAACTATTGTGGTGCCTGCCGCCTGAGGGGTGAGCCAGTTGCCAATTGCGGCCCGGCGCTGCTCTGCCGAGAGTGTTAGGATGACTTGCATCACGCTGGAGTGTTAGGATAAGCACCACTTGCACCGGCATTAATCGTCTGTCACCTCGCATCAGGTCAGCTACAGGGGGTGTCCTTTCTTCCCTGATATTATATCCAGAGGCCGGCTGCATCTTTAGGCTTTGAAAGGCCGCATGGGCACCGGAGGAGTGGTCCGAAGGGGTCCGTAGCCTCCGGGGATAAGGCCTCCTGCCAAGAGTCTGGAGGCCGAAAGATCTAGAGGGACTTGCTGTAGCTTCAACTCTTCGGAAGGACACGTACGTGCTAGAGAGGTGGCCCGAAGGGGTTTGTAGCCTTCGGGGATAAGGCCTCCTGCTGAGTCCAAAGGCTGAAGGCTCTAGGGGACTTGTTGTAGCTTCGAGCCTCTAGAAGGCCACGTACGTGCCGGAGAGGTGGCCCGAAGGGGTCCACAGCCTCCGGGGACCGAGCGTCCCATTGAGGGTCTGGAGCCCAAAGGCTCCGGAGGGACCTTTGATAGCGATCGTCAACCATTATTCTCAGGCTGGTCTATTTTCCCCCAACAGTACCCCCTCATTCTCTGGCCTTGATGTTTGGAGGGGTGAGAGGATGCAGAGGAAAACCAACTCCAGCCTGGGCTTGTAACAAGAATGCCCGAAGGCCATTCCCTGTCCCTGATGAGTTTTTTGGCGGGAACTGCGGGTGTTGATGGCGAGCTCAAGGCTGACAATGCATTGGTGGTGGCGGCACGCCCTAGGGTTATGCTGAGGTTGGAGGTGCAGCTGGCATCGAAGTCAAAGTCGAAGACCGAAGAGGTATTAGAAGAGGATTCACGCTCCGAAGCCTGTTGGAGTTGGTGTATGTGGTATTGGGACCCAAGGCCAAAGAGGCGTCGGTGGGTTCGTTTAGGGTCTTGTGCCCACGCCCCTGGCATGTGCCGAAAGGAGTATAGGTCATTAACGTGACGGGACGTTCGTGCAAGAAAATGAGGCGTTGCCGTGAGATGTTGCCATGTGTAAGTGAAACAACCGGGATATGGCCATGGCCCCCCTGAGATTAATGAGGGACGCCATGGAGCGATGCCACGTCAGCTCCGCTGCACCTCCCGAGCATACATAGCTGCTTGGCTTAGATATAAAGTTGGGGTCACCCGGTTGGATTTACCAGCGCTCCACGAGTGAGCGCTCAACTTGACTTCGAATATGGCATCGCCTTCCTCCCCATCCTCTTCAAAAATATTGATGATCTCGACTGCTTCTATTGGGGCTGGGCCGTCTCGGCTACCGGCGGTGGCACCGGTGGCCGTCCGACTTCCGTCCCTATGAGGTGGACAGCTGCCTGTCGTCCCTACCCAACCCCCGGTTTGAGAGATGACGCCTATCAAGATCATCGATATTTTCGATGATGATGAGGAGATCGACCGGGATCTCCTGAGGAGGGAGAGTGATGTGGAGGAGCAGGCTTCAGCGGCGAGGGAGGGGGCCGGGAAGAAGCGTGAGGAGGCCTCAATGGTGGCTCCTTCAGTTTCTTCTTCGTCTTCCGACAGCTCGGGGGCTAGCTACTGCATCAGCAGCCGTGGCGGCAGGCCACGGATAAAGTGCATACGCCGCTCCATGCGCTGCCCTTACTGGGATCCGTAGGACACGAAGGTGGCCTTCTTGGGGTGCTTCATGGACATCCCTGTCTTGCCGTTCGACTATGGCCTTGCCGCGGGCCATAGTTGCCTTTTGCCACCTTGTACTCTTTCTCCCCCCGGTTTGCTCTTTCGGGGTCGGTCTCCTCCATAGCAGTCTTTGTACCATTTTCTTCTTTTTACGTGTCCTCCGGATGCATGATTTGTTTAGTAATATAATTTGAACCTTTGGGAGCGATTGTATCTCTTTTTGGGCCGAAGTGTAAGGGGATCCTTCAAGCAGGTGACCGCATGTTCTTGTGCCTTCATGTCGCGCTTCTTCGTCCCTTTAGTAGGAGATGGCTAGTTTTTCAGATGATCGAGGTACCGAGCCTTTGGGTAGATCATAGCCGGTTTCATTCCTTCCAGGGGAGAGGTGGCCTCGGGAATCTGGTAGTGGTAGACACGTAGGGTAACTAAGGAGGGCCGGGAGAAGTAATGGTGACATCGTCGTTCCCAGTAATCGCATACTCATTTGGTTCGACGTTGGTAGGGCCTTCTTCCAAATTTGTTCCAGATTTCTGACCCAACGAAGTCCATCTGGAACCTTCGGGGACAAGCTCCGGAGGTGGTCCGCGACCCTTCGGGTTCTTAGCCACTGCTCGGCTTAGGATGCGATCCGTCTAAAGCCTGACGATAGCGTGTCGGAGGCGAAGCCGAAGGCTAGATGGGAGAGGTGGTCCTCGACCCCCTCGGTTTTTAGCCGCTGCCTGACTTTGGAGGTAATCCGTTTGGAGCCTGGCGATGGCACGTCGGAGGCGAAGCTGAAGGCTAGGTGGGAGAGGTGGTCCTCGACCCCCTAGGCCCTTAGCCCCTGCCCGGCTCTTGCGGTAATCCGTTCGGAGCCTGGCGACGGTGCGTCGGAGGCGAAGCCGAGGACTAGGCAGGAGAGGTGGTCCTCGACCCCCTCAGGCCTTAGCCGCTGCCCGGCTCCAGAGGTAATTCATCCGAAGCCTGGCGATGGCGCGTTGGAGGCGAAGCTGAAGACTAGACGGGAAAGGTGGTCCTCGACCCCCTCGGCCCTTAGTCACTGCCTGGCTCCGGAGGTAATCCGTCCGGAGCCTGGCGATAGTGCGTTGGAGGCGAAGTCGAAGGCTAGACGGGAGAGGTGGTCCTTGACCCCCTCAGCCCTTAGCCGTTGCCCAGCTCCGGAGGTAATCCGTCCAGAGCCTGGAGACAGCACGTCGGAGGCGAAGCCAAAGGCCAGACTGGAGAGGTGGTCCTCGACCCCCTCGGCCCTTAGCCATTGCCCTGCTCCAGAGGTAATCCGTCCGGAGCCTGGCGACAGCGTGTCAAAAGTTGCTGCTCCTGTAATGAATAGTTGGGGATTCCATACTATTTACTGTGCCACGCAGAGTGGTATTTTACTTAATATTAGCCTGATCTTCATAAACAACGTATGAATTGTATCTTAGATGAGACTATAGGATAATGATTTTACCTTTTACCATACATGTTTGAGTTACGCGGGCCATACCTCTTCCCGCGGGGAGGGGGATTAGTACCCCTTTGATCTGCTGGCTGTGCCTCTCAGAGGCTAGTGGGTTTCGCACTTCTCCGGCACGGAGGCGTTTTCCTTCAAGATGTCGGGGGATTTTGTTCAAGAGGACTTTTTAGAACCTCTCCGTCTGGCAGAGGTTTTTTGGAAGACATCCCCATTTGCGGGTTTTTTTTTAAAAAAAAACTCTCCATCTTGAGGAGGTTTCTACAAGGTTCTCCGTCTGGCAGAGGTTTTTTATGACTCTCCATCTTATGGAGGTTTTAGAAGTTTTCTCTGTTTTGGTGGAGGTTTGGTAAGGCTCTCTGTTTTGGCAGAGGTTTCGCAGGACTCTCCATTTTTACCGCAGGTTTTGTAAGCTTCTCCGTCTAGTGCAGTGAGTTCTTTGTCATGCAGAGGCTGGAGGGCTTCGTGCCATCTGGAGTTTCCATACCGACCCAAGGTTCTGGGTCGATCAAGGCCGGAGGAACGCCGTCCCATACGGCAGCGGGGCTTGAGGGTACACGTGGTGTGCATGGCTAAAATAGCCACACATATGGTCACATGGTTGCAATGGTGGATATGGCGGCTAGCATGTTGGTGGTTTTTCTGGTGGATTCCTACCTCTCTTTAGCACTTCTGTGTTCAGTCCCCACAGATGACGCAATTGTTGGAGCAAGAGTTCATCTTGCCCCAGCAAGTACGACAAGAGTTTCTTCTAAGGAGTAGACTCAATCTTGGAGACAAAGTTTGAGAGAAAGGAACACCACAAATGTATTGATAGTAGAAAAATAGATCGGTCTGGGGGGATATCACAGTGTGGTTTAGCGCTGGCGCACCTCTATGTCCTGTGTGTTGCCTTGAGCGTTCTCCTTGTGACCTCCTCTTTCCCAGATGACCACGGCCCCCTATTTGTAGGGTGGTACGTAGCATAGTGTACAAGTTATCACGATGTACAAATATCTAGGACGTAGCCAAATTATTGAGCCTTATCCTGGATAACTACTTTTTACCCTACATAGAAGATAAATATCTATTGTGGTAACTATTGTGGTGCCTGCCCCCAGAGTGTTGAGCTGGTTTCCAATTGTGCCCCGCGCCGCTTTGCCGGGGTGTCAAGACGACTTGCATCACACTGGGGTGTCAGGATAAGCACCACTTGCACCAGCATTAATCTCTCGTCACCTCACGTCAAGTCGGCTACAGGGGGTGTCCTTTCTTCCCTGATATTATCTCCGTAGGCCGGCTGCATCTTTAGGCTTCAGAATGCCGCATGGGCACCGAATAGGTTGCCCTAAGGGGTCCGCAGCCTCCAGAGATAAGGCCTCCTGCCAAGAGTCTGGAGGCCGAAGGCTCTGGAGGGACTTGCTGTAGCTTCGACTCTTCGAGAGGCCACTTATGTGCCGGAGAGGTGGCCCGAAGGGGTCCGCAGCCTTCGGGGATAAGGCCTCCTACTGAGTCCTGAGGTCGAAGGATCTGGAGGGACTTGTTGTAGCTTCGAGCCTTCAGAAGGCCACGTACGTGCCGGAGAGGTGGCCCGAAGGGGTCCGTAGCCTCTGAGGGCCAGGCCTCCCGCTGAGGGTCCGGAGACCGAAGGCTCCGGAGGGACCTTTGATAGCGATCATCAACCATTATCCTCAGGCTGGTCTATTTTCCCCCAACATACGTCATTCTACGAAGGAATGCATGTGGCAAAAAATTGATGCTCAATGCCATGTTCAAAGCAGAAAGCATCAAAGAGATAGTTCTTGAATTCGGTGCCACTATCACTATGAATTACTTTCAATGCACCTGGGCATTTTTTGAACAATCTCAAAACTAATCTCCGAAAATGTGAGAACACCTCTTCCTTTCTTACAAGAAAGAATATCCAAGAGTAGCGAGAGTAATCATCAACAATAACAAGAACATACCACTTCCCACTCGCCGAATGAACCCAGGAGGGCCAACAGTATCCATATGGAGAAGTTCTCCCAGTCAATCAGTGATCACCAGATTGATCAGTGGGTGAGGAGAGGCAACCATCTTGCCTTGCTGATAAGGAGCACAAATAAGGTTCTTCTCAAACTTCAGCTTAGGCAATCCTTGGATCATACCTAGGGCATGCAAATGAGTAAGCAAATCAAAGCTCATGTGCCCTAATCTTCTATGCTATATCCAAAGCTCAGAAGATGGTTGAGCAAGTAAACACTAAGAAGAACCAGAAAAATCAGCTCCAAAAACTCTCCCAACTTGAGAAATCTTGCAAATCAAAGCGCCAAAAGAACCAAGAACTTGAGATGTATCACGCTTGAAGCGCACTTCCATGTCCTCATCTAGCAACTGAGATATAGAAAGCAGGTTGTATCCCAGAGAGTGAAACTCTCATTTACCTTTACAGTCCCTTTGGCCTTCACTCTACCTTTTTTGATCATCCCCGAATGTGATGTACTCATGATGCTTTGTTGGGATGAGGCTGGAGAACCATGATGAATCTCCGATCATGTGGCATGAACAACTAGAGTCGATAAGCCACTTGTTCTCCAGGCCTCTGCCTGCCACCTACATATGAGAAGAATAGAAGGTGGATGGCTCAGTACTAGGGTTAGTCAAAAACCTCCTGGGAATCCAGTACTACGTCATCCGTCCTGAAGCAGAAACAGTAGGTGTATGCAACTCAACACCATCACGCTAGGGGCGAGTACCGCGATGAGGAAAATGGTCCGCCAAAGCGCTGTGACTCAAAACCTCTTACACGTGGACCAGAATCATATGAGTCATGGTAAAATCCACACCGGGCAACACCTCTAGAAAAAAATGAAAAGCGCTAGAGACTCATGGGTAGGAGCGGGGAAAAGGCTCATGTACACCAATAGAGGGGCGGTACATATCCTGAGTACTCCACTCCCACTCACGCCGCTCATCTCTCCTACGACGAAAGCAAAACCCAACCAAGTAAATGTTCCTCTGATAGTAGGTGCAATGGTAAAGTCTCTCAAGAGCTCAATTCCCGGTCACTCAGGGCTCTCTCCCAGGGGCTCTCACCATAGGTTGTGGAACTTTCTTGGGCGATGGTGTGGGTTTCTTCTTGATGGGTTGTGATGTGGATTTCTTCTTGATGGGTGGTGATGTAGCATAAATCTTGGACTTTTTGGTTTCTAGGATAGTAGGTGTGGTGAACACAGTTTTACTCTCCGCACTGTAAGCCACCCTTTCAAAACCCAACCCAAGAGCCAAAACCACCTTGTCAGTATACATCTTGGTCTTGGCCAAGATCAAATTCATTTTTCCCTTGCCCTCTGAGCACTTCTCCATTAGACAAAGGAGGTACTCATTCCCTATCAAAATCTTTTGAACTTGCCTCTAACCCAGCTGAGCTTGACCAAAAAGACTATGTAGGTAGAACAGTTCGGTTGCACATCCTTCGAACCCAACACTCTCCAATCTAGATTTTAGCTCCTTAAGGCGCTTGTCTTTCAGTTCAACATCCTTTGCAAACAAATGACAATTCTTCTAAGCACCTAAGACAGTAGACCTAGACTCCTCCTTAAGGAGCTTCTTATCGGCACTCTTCAGCTGACTGGTGACTTGAGCATGCACATTCCGAAGCTCAAAAAGTTCAGCCATGACAATCAAACAACTCTCACACTCCTCAACATCAGACCTAGACCTAAGCAATGCAATTTCAGTAGACATAGATTCAAACTTAGGCCTAACATCCTTCAACTCATGTGCAATTTTCTTAAGTAACTTATCCTAGCTAATAAGAGCATCATTTAAGGTATCACTTGGATGGAAAGCTGGTTGTAGGAAGGCAACACCTCGAAAGGATCAAGCTCGGGGTAGCTGTCGTTGTCGTTGTCATCCACCATGAAGCAGAGGCCGGTGGAGTCCTTAGCCTTCTTCTTGCTCTTCACTTGTGGTTCCTCCTCCTCCGAGCTCTCCTCCTTACTTGAAGAGGTGTCAATATCGCTGAGAGCTGCAACAAACGCCCTAGGAGCCGCCTTGGTCATCTTCTTGTCGTGGTTCTTCTTGAAGAAGGGCTTCTTGTTCTTCTTCTTGTGCTTGTTGTAGTCGTCGTTGCTATCCTCCTTCTTCTTGAGCTTGGGGCAATCTGCCTTGATGTGAGTGGTTTCACCATACTCAAAACAAGCATGAGAACCCCCTCTCCTCCGGTCTCTTCTGTTGTTGTAGAAGTGAGTGAACTTCTTCACAATGAGCGCAAGGTCCTCATCATCCACTGCGTCCATCTGCTCCAGTATGATAGTGTCACATCCCAATTCCTTAATCATGTCTTTAACCATAAACATGTTTTTAGAATCATAAGCATCATATTTAATTATTAAGCATTATTGAGTGCTTGTTTTTCTAACGGTTGTTAAGCAAAATCTTCGATTTGAAAAAATACTCGACGTTAAATTTTTTACTTTAGTTTAACCTCCACTTATACATTGTGAGTGAATCCTTTTAAATTGGTTCACCTCGTTTTGTAAACGCGGCACCAAGAATTGGTAGAATTTTTGGTGCACTAGAACTTCTTTTGGGATATTTAAATAGGGAGAGAAAGGAAAAGTTTTGCAGCTGAAAATTGCTTGTTCTCTAGCTTGTGGACCCCACCTGGCCGGCCCACCACCTCCTTTCTTCTCAGCTGCAGCAGCCCCACTCCTTCTCCCTCTCCCCACGCCTCTCACTCTCACTCTCTCTTGCTCTCTCAACCAGGCAAGGAGAAGGCAGCAGCTGCTCCCTCCTCTTCTCTCTCAAGCTCACTCATTTCTTCCCTCAAAATCTCCCTCAAGCACTTGGATGCAAGGTATGCATGTTATACCACCGCTTTCCCCACCTCTCTAGCTTCCCATTCATCCAATTCATTCTCACATGCATGAAGATTTGAGGGAGTTACAAATCAATTTCATTACACCTTGTTTTTCTGAAATTTCAGCAGACCTTCTTCATCTTCTCAAGCTTTTCCCCTCCGATTTTCTCCCTTCACCGACGGTCCCCAATTATGGCAAAGACCCTTGGGTAAGTTTATAGGGTTCCCATGGTGGAAATGCATGTTTTGTGGGTTGGATTCCGAGTTGGGAGCTGCAAATCAAAGAAGGGAGAAGCAACCATGCGTTCTTGAGGCAAGAGAGCTAGAAGAAAAGTTTGGATGAGCAATAGCTAGTGTTCGTGCTTTTAGAGTGAGTAAATTAGGTTTAGAACCCATGTGTTAGTACCAATGCATGTGTATGTGGGTTAGGATTCAACATGCCAATCGAAACGACCTAAGTTATTCGCAAAACTTTGTATTCTGCAAGGTATGAGAACTTCTGATTTTCATATCGAAAGTTCCGGTTTTAACTCGAGTTAACCCAACCCAAAAGCCTTGTCTGAGCCAGAGTTTTTGACCTGATCAGAAGTTCTAACCTTGGGACCAGAACTTCCAATTGAATAGAGTTGCAACCCTGAGAGCCCATTTTTGTAAAGTACTGGATGTTCCGACCTGATTGGAAGTTCCAACCCTAGTACCAGAACTTTTGACTAAATATTTTTCCCACCGAGCATCCATAATTTCAAAGGTTTGGAAGTCTGATGGACCGGAAGTTCCGATCTAAGTCAGAAGTTCTGACATTAAGTCATAGTTTTGATGTTACCCGGAATGGAAAACTTCTTTGTTCGTTCATGTGGCATTGTATTCTTAACTTGTTCTACTGGATCCTCATTTATCGTGCATCTTGTAGCATACATCTTAACACCTGATTCATACTCATCACATTGCATACATTCTTCTTTAGTGAACGAAGGACCGAAGGGTAACGTGGGCGTGATCGAAGGTGATCCGGATTTCGTTGTTGTGGATTGTGATCAAGCTGAGCACCAAGGCAAGCATTTAAGCATTTTCATCCCATTATTTTGGTTCCTATATTGTGTCAAGTGATAAATTATGTTTTATGTATGTTGTATTGTCAATAAGATGTACGTCGGTTTGGCCACGGCCCATTTGACTCATGCGCCTAGGGTGTGAGCAGGGTCTTGTAGAGGCACCTGAGATCCGCTGGTAAGACGTCATACCCATGGTGTCTAGGTGGCCTCCACATGCATTGTGCATGAGCATAAAGGTTCGAGGTTGGTACGTGAACAGTTCATACGTGAATCATCACTCACAACTGATGGGTTGCATGGGCGATGGTCTCATATCGTGTGGGCTCAGGAGTATTCCCCTGGAGGGTGTAAAGTCAATTCAAATTGCCGCACTCTCGGTTATGAGCAAGCTTTTGTCCATCCGCATCGGTCGTATAGTCACAAAGAGTGGAAGGTGGCATGATATATTAGGTTGTGGTCGAGTTGGTTTTGGTTACATATATGATTATTATGGTTCTAGTTTCATATATGTTCATGTGGTTGGTTACAGGGTAGAGTCAATATGTGTTTTGGTTAAGTATAGGTGCTCACACATAGATGTTAGGTTGCTTACGTATATGAATATTTACTTAACCTTGTGACCTTTTACTTACGCTTATAAATATTTACTTAACCTTGCATAACCCTTGGAGTCGGGCTATTTATACGTGCCCTATATGGTTTAAGTCTTGCGAGTACCTTCGTACTCACGCTGCTCTTTTGGGTCTACAGGCGAGGAAAGGTTAGCTTATGGTTACTTCATGTCCGCTGGTGCCGATGTCGGGCAAGAGTAGTGCAGTCTACTTGTGTGGCTAGGTTTGGGTGGAGCCTAAGGGCATATGGCTCCACCGGTCTTTTTGTTGTTGTTAAGTTTTAATTCTTCCGCCGTGTACTTTATCCCTCCTGTTGTAAAATGTGTAAATTGTTGAATGCTTAAGAACTTATAATATAATGTTAATTACTTCCTCTTTCTTAAACTTTGTTGTCATGTATACGTTGGAAATGCATGTATTCCGATCTTGGGCACAAAACACGTGTTGGGACTACTGGTATGATATTCTGATTAATCGTTGTAGTCAGGATTACACAAATGATCGATTTAATGATTAATTAGAATATTATCTAGACGGTTCCTCACAGAAAGAAATCAAGGAAGACAAAGCAAATCCACTATGTGAAGTATTAGCACAAGAAAAATTAGCTCCAGCCTGATTGCCACCACTAGGTCTGGAAACCAATGCCATATTCTGAGATAGTGGATTTCATCTGAGCCGCTGTGGCTATCTCGATGAACTTGAGCTTGCTAAAGTATTCATCACAAGTTAACGTGTCGTAACTTAGTGACTCGTCGATGCTCGAGATCTTAACTTCCCACATGCTATAGTCAAGAGCATAGAGAAGTTTGATCGCTCTCTCATGGTCAGAATAGGGCAAAACACCAGTAGATCTAAGAATGCTAACAATTCCATCAAAACAAATAAACATAGCATCCAAAGACTCTCCAGGGTTCTGTACGAACATCTGGTATTCCTGGTTGTATATGCTCTGGTGCTTGGCCTTGATCTGGTTAGTACCCTCATAAATGACATTAAGAGTGGACCAAAATTTGTGAGCAGTACGGAGATATTGAACTCTGTCAAACTCATTACGACTCAGGCTAGTGAACAATATATTGTGACCCTTATTGTTGGACTCATATTATTCAATCTGGGCCGAAGAAGAACAAGCAACAAGAATCACATAGTTGGAGTCCACAATCTCCCATATTGCACTTCCTTAGCTTAGGAGATAAGCCTCCATGCGCACCTTTCAGTACGAAAAATCTGGACCATCAAATAACGGAATTTTCACACTTCTCTCCATTATCGCCTAAGGATCACAAAGCTGGTTAGGGTCAATAAGTGATCAAACTGACTCTGATACCAATTGTAGGACCGAGATAGCCGACCAGAGGGGGTGAATAGGCATCTTACAAATTTTTTATGAAATAGATGGCATACTCCTTATTCACCCAACACTCCTCAAAAATGCACAAATGGAAGCATACACCTTAGAGAGATAAAGGGAAAAAGAAAGTTCCACGGTAACATGACTCTACAGATAGAACATGAATCATATGCTCTATTCAAGACCATTCTATGTGTCTTTGTGCACAAAAGCTTGAAACTTGAATGAAGAACAAAGAGAAAAGAGGGTCACCGAAAGAAGCAACTCTCCAAGTTGATTGTCTAGGGGCAAGGGGATTCAATACCCTCTCAAATACATGAGTATATGAACGCTTATGTCTCTAGCAATAAGAAGAATTATTTCACAAAGGTGGAAAAACTGCAACTCAAAAAGAAAAAGAAAATTACAATCGGAAAAGGAAAACTTGTAAACTTACAAGAGAACCAATAGAGAGACTAGAAGGAGGGGAACTCAAGCGTATGCAAAAACACAAACTTCATCACTCAAAGAGGTCAGCCCTATTTTAGACACATTATAAGGATTTTTCTCTCCCAAAAACTCTCACCTATTACATAGGCTAATCACTCATCTTCCTCTCCTCTAAAACCCCAGCACTAGGCTCTCAAATGGATGGCACATGAAGCTTAAGTAGCTGGTTCAAACTCTCTCATAGCCCTACCCCTATATTTATAGATCTAGAAAACTTGACTCATAAGTTTCGTAGCTTGATACCAAAATACTCACCTCTCTTGTAGTACACTCCTACCTAGTACCGAGGGTATTTTGGTCTATTTTTTCTCCATCTAACGAACGGTCATGGCGCCTTCACGACTTAGATTCGCCTCAACGCAAGCTTTGCGATTGTGCCACATACTCCTCCAATCCTTCTACGGTTTTGATGCCCAACCGTGAAACCCTCTACATGTTTCTTAAAGCGTGACTCGCCACTTGCTTACACCTTAAGCAAGCGTTCTAATATCGACACAGATACTCCGTCTTGCGATCCTATCTACCGGTAAGTCTCTCTCGCTCCTGATCCCTTGAGCCATCTTATCACTTGCATCGACATCTCTTTCACTTGACTTTGTTAACACACCATTTTCATCTTCCGTTTCATGCTTTGCTTGACCTCGACGTATACAGCTAGGATCACCTTGACTCTGCCTAGCCTCCTTGATCGTCCGGCACCAAGCACCCGCCTAGCACCGATTACCCGCCGGCGACCACCAAATTGCATTTATCACCTACATACTATGAGACAAACAAATATATTTCTTCAACTCCATAACCAAAATGCTCAAACCAATCTCAAGTAATCCAAAACTCAATAAAACAAATCGATAACCTTACCTACCACTCATTATATATAAACTAAGATCCATTCAACTTGATTTCCCAATAAATATGAACACACATGTTGAATCTAAAACTCGAACCTAAATAGATAGATTCTACCACCAGACCCTAACCAACCAAGCAATACTAAGTGTCCACTGTGATAGAAAGAAAATAATGATCCTCGTAATGCACATGCTTCGCGGCACTCTGACAACAACCAGAAGGTACAATGCAAAAAGTACAACGTAAGAACTTACAGTTGGAGATTCCTTTCCTTCTTTAATGAAAACAGACGGAGACTTCTCTTTCTAGAGAATGAGTCGAGTCATGTGACGAAGCAAGCCAACAAAAGGAAGAGGAAACCATCCCAATTGCGTGGTGTGCTCCTTTGGATCTTGCAGACCTCCATTAAACATTCTTGCCAAGCTCCAACAATGGCTGCCGCGAGATCTGCCCCCTTTCCTCTCGCATTGATCTGCCTCCACTGCTTGTTCGCGCTTTGCATCCACGTACCTTCCGCTTCCTCGCTTGAATTCAGCTTCAACTTTTCCAAGACCGGAGACCCCTGCGGCGGCGAGCTCGTGTGCACGGGCGAAGCGTACTTCGCCAGCTCCATGATTGAGCTGACAAGAAACGACAAGAACAACAACGACGGAGAAGGCCGGGTGTGGCACACGACACCGGTGCCGCTCTGGAACTCCGTCACCGGCGAGGTAGCAAGCTTCACCACGGCATTCTCCTTTATGGTCACGGCGGACCCAGGCTGCAAGATCTGGGGCGATGGTATTGCCTTCTTCCTCGCTCATTACTCGTCCGACAGCATCCTGGAAAAAAATACAAGCGGCGGGCTCCTCGGCCTTTTCAACGACAGCAACAACTTCAACGTGACGGGTGATAATCAGGTCGTCTCTATCGAGTTCGACACATTCCATAACGAGGAATGGGACACAAGCAGCCAGCACGTCGGCATCCACGTCAACTCAGTCAAGTCGACGGCGTTGGCGTCCATGGACACGAGCTTGCCGGGAATCAAGAGCCTCACATCCGATTCCGCAATGACCGCCGTGGTGCATTACGACAATGGGGCGAAGTCGTTAACTGTCGATCTTCAAGCCAACGGCGACACTAATTGGTACCACATCAACGCGACTGTTGACCTGAGGACAAGCTTGCCAGAGGAGGTGGCCGTCGGTTTCTCTGCAGCGACGGGCATGGCGGGCGAGCTGCACCGGATACTGTCATGGTCGTTCAATTCGACGCTTGAAAAGACAGCGGCTTCGATAGCCGCACTACCTGCACCAGCATTTCAACCACTTCCAGTTTCAACCATCAGATCGGAGCCTTCAAACACTCCCAGTTCCGGCTTGGCTTCCGAGCATAAGGTATTGCCTAGGAGGTTCACCCAGCAGCAGCAGCAGCAACTGCCGGCTCCGGCTGCGGCTCCATCCGATTTGTCTCCCGCTGTGGCTCCATCCGATTTGTCTCCCGCTGTGGCTCCATCCGATCTGATTCCACCCGTCAAATCGGAGCCCTCCACGAACATACTATTCGAGGTACTAGTTCCTATACTTGCTGTGTCGGTTGCTGCAATTCCGGGTCTTCTTCTATGGCTGCGGCACAAGCGCAGAAGAAACGTCCAACCAAACCAAGCAACCAACAATGGCATTGAGCCCAACGAGGAACACGACGAGGCTGACTTCGAGAGAGGGGTGGCCAGGCCGAGGCGGTACCACTACCGCGAGCTTGCCACCGCTACTGGTGACTTCGCGGACAAAAATATGCTCGGGCGAGGAGGTTTCGGCAGCGTGTACCAAGGCCGCCTCCAGAGCGATGTCAACTATGGCCAACAGGTGGCCATCAAGAAGTTTTCAGCAGAGTCGTCTCAGGGCAGGAGGGAGTTCGAGGCCGAGGTCAGGATCATAAGCCGGCTGAGGCATCGCAACCTTGTGCAGCTGTTAGGCTGGTGTGATAGCCCCAAAGGGCTCTTGCTTGTCTACGAACTTGTTCCAGAAGGGAGCCTAGATAAACACATCCATGACAACAAGAGGTTGTTAACTTGGTCCGAGAGGTACGGTGAATAAACTCGAATTTTCTTTAAGAACATTTCTTGGCTCTAACTTTGCTTCGTTTTGTATGCATACATTCTGTACATTTTGTTGTGAACAGAAGCCTGAAGCTTCCTGCATTCGCTTGAAAGAAGAAATTTAATATGCAAACTCTAATAACTTGTTCTTAAATTAACAGGTACAAGATCATACTGGGATTAGGGTCAGCGTTGCGTTACCTGCACCAAGAATGGGAGCAATGTGTCGTGCACGGTGACATCAAGCCGAGCAACATAATGCTCGACTCGTCTTACAACGCCAAGCTGGGAGACTTCGGGCTCGCCCGGCTCGTAGACCACGGGACTGGCCTTCGGACGACGATGCACGTTCTAGGAACCGCCGGGTACATCGACCCTGAGTTCGTCAACACACGCCGGCCGAGTACCGAATCGGACGTCTACAGCTTCGGCATCGTCCTGCTCGAGATAGTCTCCGGCCGGCCGCCGGTGTTCCTGCCAGAAGGCGAGGCACCCTTCCTACTGCTGAAGTGGGTGCGGAGCCTGTACAGCCAGGGTGCGACCCTCGACGCGGTGGACCCGCGGCTGCGGGGTGACGAGGACGACGAGCGGCAGATGGAGCGAGCACTGGTCGTGGGGCTCTGGTGCGCGCGCCACGACCCGGCCGAGCGGCCCTCCATCGCGCAGGCCATGCTCGTCCTGCAGTCGGAGGACACGAGGCTGCCCGCGATCTCGCCGCAGATGTCCAAACTAGCGGCGATGCCCAGCGTTCTCTCCGTGCCCGAGCGCCGTGTCTCCGGCAGCTCTTTCTCCAGCGGCGTCCGCTCTTCAACGACTACCAGCACGACGACGCGTTCTTCGGAATCGTTTGCAACTGATCGGACCTATCCCAGGCCCGTTCCATGGTAATTGTGGTGAGATTTCAAAATATAATACTAAAATTCACGCGTCTTTCAGAATTTAACACTTATATCATAATGGTATGTGAGGTTCACTCTGGGTAAGTGACATGTGTGGTAAAATGTTAAATTCTGAAAACCCCATGAATTTAGTGTTATATTTTAAAATTTTCCAGTAACATACCTGTGTGATACCCTGCATTCTAGTGAACCGGTGATTTATTTGTGTGTTGTCTGCGTATTTCCGTTGAATTATCATTCCATGTTTGCCATTTAGGTGTTAGTTTTACAATCATGTATTTAAACCATTAAATTTATTTACAAGTCTGTCCAAGTGATTTTAACTCTCCAATTTGAGTATTGAGTTCTGCGTGAGTTGTAAAACAAAAGTTTGTTCTTATAGTATTGCTTTCAAAGTCAATAAATATTTGTCAAATTAATGTCTTGTCACGCACCAACCGTAGTAATGTAACCTAGGGTGGAGTCTTGTTTCTCTTGTAGACGACCAGAGTTCGACTTTGTAAGTTTTGGTTTATGACCTTAAGTTGACTATTCAAATGAATTATCCTTATTGAAATGTACGGTACCTCACTGCTCGAGTCGATTATACTTCCTGCCATTTTCTGTTTTATTGTCGGTCATGCAGCCTTCTTTCCAAAAATTGAGGAAGCGATAGAAAAGATTTTAGTTGGGGAGAGAGAACAACTGGAAATGTTAAATTCATGTTTACCTTCGTGGGTAGCAAAGCTCAATACAACTTTGTTTCTTCAATTTATATCCAATTATATCCAACTCAGGCTATGCAATGCTAGCCTCCTACTAATGGCTAGGGGCAAATGGGCAGTTCGCGCGAAATAGTGCACGTGTGATCCATAGCACTCGAACCTAAGATCTTTCACGATATATCCTTATCATCCTACCATATAAGTACTAGTGATACTATCCTTTTGATCTTTTCTATTTGAAATTTTAAATAATTATTTGAACATATAAATAATATCAAATGAAAAGTTTCAACTACAAAGTTGTATATCTCGTCGAGGGCTACAATTTTTATATAAAATTTGTTCTCATTCGACTTCGTATGAAAAAGTTATAAATTTTTTAAAATAAGTTATCATCTATTATCAGATATGGTTCTTTATGTGAACTGTATGTTGTAATTATCCTATTTTTAGAGACGATTCATATAATAAACCGTCAATAAAAATATCTTCTACACAGGCAGTTTACATAAGGAATCGTACTTATAGTAATCATCTCATTTATAGAAAAGTTCGCATAAGTAACCACATTTGACCTTTTTATACATACGGTTTACATAAAAATCGCCTATGATAATTATGTAAATTTGTTTTCACATATGGTCTGAAACCATAGGAACTGCCCAAACAGTTTATCATTTGAGCCGTCTATAAAAAAGACATCCTAAATATATAAAAAATAGTTTTTATAGTAATACCACCTCCCGGCTGCAACCATCCTCAATCGGATGCGGAAAATTTCGCCTATAGGCAGTAGCTCCGTCTCCTGTTGTCATGCCCGTGATGCCAAGGAAGAAGCAGTGGTATGGCCGGTATCTGGTGTGTGGTTAGGAGGCGTAAACGGGAGTCCACCGACCTACTGACTGTTGCAAACATTAGCAGAGATAACCTTAGTCGACACATAATCTAGTTTCAGAAAACGATGTTTTCACTAGAATTTATCTTGTATATTATACCTTAATGCGTTTAGAGCCGTAAGGTCTGAAACCACTATAGCTTTTTTATTCAATAAATATATCTTAAGCCCTATGTCAATTATAAGTCAAGAAACAATTTTGTGATTTTAACAAATACTATAAACGTATTTTGGAGATGGCGATCATGATGGTCAGCCGGCCAAAGGGAGAGAGGCGGACCAGAAGGTAGCGGCGGCTTGGTGACATGTTCTTAGAGGAGAGGGAGAGCTAGAGAGAAGAGCGGGGAGGGGTGGGCTGCACTAAGTTCAATTATTTCTAGTACAAAATATCTACCATAAAAAAGTTGATAGTTTACAAATGAAGTTTGAAATCAAGCTAATTTCAGTAAAAATTATTCCAATCAAAATATCAATCGGTTTTACATGAATAGAATGTTACAAAACATCCTTGTTTGACTTCATATTTAGGTCTTCATCCACCAATCGTTGGGTTTTATTTATTCTAATCCTCAAAACCTCCTATCCCTAAATTATACGACAAATAGAGAGGAAGAGGTCAATACCTGGCCGTTGCAGGTCTTCTCTTCTCGCAGGCTGCTGGTTCTAAGCCGCGCGGCGCGGCTGTGCCGGGCCGCCATCTCGTGGCTTCAGTTGGCTGTTGAGTTTAGAGCTAAGGGGTTCTGTGGCGCTGCGTGCATGGCACTACGAGAATAGCGAGCCATTGGGGTCGAGCGCTCCCGGTACCAAGAGGAGGCGAACGGAAGTGCAGCCGTTGAGCTGGAGTGTTGGGTGTCATTGCTTTAGGTGGGCCGGACTAGGGTGCAGGTGTTGAAGTCCACTTAGACCCTCGTAAGTTTGATGTTCTAGCTGTTAGCGGAACAGCAGTATGCACGTATAGTGCATGTGTTGGCGGAAGATGAAACGTATTCCGTAAATAAGGTGCAGCGAGAGCATCTTCTAAAGAGGAGACTCAAGTTTGAAGAAGAAGGCGAAGAGGTAGTATAACACCAAATATATTGATTGCATCTAGATCCTGGGGCCCTGGCTTGATGGATGCCCCGATATTTATAGCGCTATCTGAGATGTGTCATACAAGTTATTACTATGTAGCAAGGACCTAGGACGATTGGCCATATTACATAGCTTGGGTCAAGATAAAGTGTTGTTAACCCTGCCCAGAAGATCGGCGCAGGGACATCACGTTGCGGTGAACTTGGTCAGCCGCCGAATGCGACGCCAACCCTGTCTCGTGTGTCAGACTGGTTGTCGAAGTGACCAGCACTTAATGCTGATCACTTCGTAGCAGGTAAAAGATGATCGACAAACTCCCTCTAGCTGATCTTTATGAAAGCTTGACGACTCGGCATCCCCCAATACTTTGGGGGTGGTCGGCTCCAGAGGCCGCATGCAGGCTCCAGGTATCTCCAGAGCCTATGGGCTCCGAAGGCTTCATGGATATAGGGCCCATGAGCTATTGCCAACGGAGCTAGGGCCATCAGGGGTCCCTAATAGTGACCCCCAACAGTAGCCCCTCGCGGGGATAGTTAGTGAAGCGGCCGATCCCGCGGTCTTTGGAGCAAGGGCCTCCGGCGGTCCTGGCTCCACAGTCGGAGGGCCTATGGATCTTCGTATTTGTTTGAGTTGTTCTCTGGGTCCATTTTGATGGTAGAACTAGATGCCTGATTAGACGTGTGAGATTAGGCGGTAGTGGGACACATGGCATTTCGTCATTGGAGGGTCATAGGGAGCAGTTCACCGCCATCTCGTGACTTCAGTTGGCCATTGAGTTTAGAGCTAAGGAGTTCTGCAGCGCTGCGTGCATGGCACTGCGAGAATGATGAGCCGTTGGGGTTGAGCGCTCCCAGTCCCAGGTGGAGGCGAACGGAAGTGTAGCCGTTGAGCTGGAGTGTTTAGCGTCGTTGCTTTAGGTGGGCCGAACAAGGGTGCAGGTGTTGAAGTCCACTTAGACCCTCGTAAGTTTGATGTTCTAGCCATATAACCCAGTGAAACCACCTGAAAAATGCTCCATATGACTCTACATACTTTAGGTTAGATACCGCACTCTATGATTGTTTTATTAGTTGGGGTTTCGAATATGTTGAACTTTCGCAAGGTGGTTTGGCCACATGTGTTGTATAAATGCTGCTCACCCGACCAGCCATAAGTCCGTCGATTTTTCACACGCGTGTGGATCAGGACTCAAACTCACTACCTCAGTAGCTCAGCATGACCGCTCTAACTATCTCACCTCTCATTCGTTCTTGACTATAGTAGCAAAATCAATAATTTTAACATCTTCTCATCGAATATTTGAACGACTATTTAGATATATAAATGATCTTAAATAAAAAGTTATCAATTACAAAGTTGTACATCTCATCAAGCTATACAATGTTCATATAAAGTTTGTCTCCATCCGACTCTGTATGTAAAAGTTTGTGTTCAATCCATGTAATGTTCAATAAAACAGCCATAACTTTTACATACGGAGTCCGATTTCGACGTTTGACCTCTACTTTCGAAGCTAATGACGAGTCGCATAAAAAAAATACATATCTTTAGACTTGTACCTTCCTTGACCCTCAAAAAAGGCTCGAAAGACCATCGATATGACCTCTAAAAATTTTAGATGAAAACTGATCTTCTCCAATTTGGTTGATAATTTTTGGAGACAGTGCTATATCTGAAATTCAGTGTTGTGTAGACGTTTCATCAATTCAACTTACTAAACTCACGATAAAAATCTTTGAATTTGTAATTTTTAACTTTGTGGCCTTATGTGTGGCTTCGTCAATGATTCCTACTAGTTTTACATTAGATTTAAGCTAAAAGTTTGTGTTCAAGTAGGTGGCTCCTCTATACTGATGTTAGATATTTATTTTTTCATTTATATAGCGTCAAATAAAAAATAATCAACTACAAAGTTGTAGATCTCGTCAAGAGCTATAATTTTCATATAAAATTTGTCTTCATTCGACTTCGTATAAAAAAGTTATGAATTTTTTAAGATTAGCTATCATCGACCACAGCTAAAACTTTGTTAAGATTATTTGGACATTTAAATGACCTCGAATTAAAACGTTTTTAACTACAAAGTTGTAGATCTCATCGAGGACTACAATTTTTATGTAAAGTTTTCCTCATCCAATTTCGTATGAAAAAGTTGTGAATTTTTTAAAATATGCTGTCATCCATTATCACTCACATGAGCCAGCAGTGATACCTATTATCATTGCTGGTTTATAACATGAATCGGCAGTGATACTTAAAGAACTATCATTGCCGATAGATAGAATCGGTAGTGATAGTTCAGGTATCACTACCGGTCGGTGCCCTCACCTGGCAGTGAAGCATCACTGTTGACCCAAGCCTTCAGCTGACAGTGATGCCCTTCATTGCTGCCGGTTCGTAAGTCACATTAGATGATTTTTTCCGTGCGACTTTTGAGCCAGCAGTGATGCCCCATCACTGCTGGCCCATTAGGTACTGGTAGTGATGGACCGAGATATATGACCAATTCTATAGTAGTGAGAATTTTTTCTTCTAAAAGATATTTTGATAACATTGTAACTTAATTGTAGTTTAAAAATATACTGTTGGGGGTTGCCATCAGGGTCCTCGACACCCTTGGCTCCGGCTGCCTAAATTTGAAGGCCTCTGAGCTGAAAACCCGAAGACCCTCCCCAAAGTCGAGAATCAAGGAGACTGTTGCCGATTTGACCACCGGAACCTCTCCAGAGACCTCAGAATCCGAGTCGCCACAGAGATCTAAGCCTTCGAAGCCCAGGGACCCTCGGAGCCATGAGGGAGCGAGCGGTCCCTTTGTAGACCAGCAGGATGGGGCCCTACCAGTCACCAACTACCTACCACGAAGTGATCGGTATTTAATGCCGAGGTAGTTAGAGGCCGACCCTTCAGACTAGACGGGACAGTCACTATAGCTGATGACCAGCCAGGCATTGCGGTCACATGTCGTCAGGGTCATTGCCATGGTTGTGTCATGTCATTAGGGTAGTTGAAGGTTGACCTATGCCTGGACAATATTTTACCAGACTAGCCTTAGGGTCCAGTTGTGTAGTGACGACTTGTACTTCTATCAACCTCGTAGAGGTATGCTTGTACACTTACACTATAGATAATAATATAAATATTGACTAATAGCCACTACGCCAGGGGGATTTTATTTTCATCACCTTGGGCATTCTCTTTCTCTCAACTTCTTCTTAAGCTTAATCATCCTAGTGAGTTGGCTTTCATCGCACCTTATTTGTGAAAGATATTTTCTTCCGTCAACATGTATACTATAAGAACACTAGTTGTGAGAATTGCTTTTTTTTTTTTTTTTTGCTAAGTCGACGACCAAAACAACGCTCAATATGCATGTATCTGCATCACAGTAAAGACAACATAGATACATACAACCAACATAGCACTATATACTTTGATTGGGGCGAAACTGAGACTCAATATACATTTATCACAAGAAAGACAACACCATAAAAAATGACTGAAGACGAGGGGCTGGCACAAGGATTTGGTCTTGGGCTTTGATTGGGTTGTATATAATTGTGTCTAGCCCACTATACAAGATAGTGGACAGCACAACCCAATCGCATTCCCCAGCAGCAGGCAGTGGATTTGGATCTCGCAACCGGTAGTCCGCTACGGTTCAACTTTCTGGATACCAGTTAATGAGCATCGTTTTTTTTTTTCGATTCCTTGTCGAGCTGGTTATAAATAAATCCTTTTTGATTTTATTCCGACAAACGGAATTGTTATCAAGCCGCATGTTCTACCCGTCCATATACATCATTGAAAGTCAGTTTGAGTAATGCATGATGGAACTGAGATTTCATTTTTCATTTGTAGCTTCCTGCACTGTTGTGATTCGAATAATCCTTTTTGAATGGTTTGCAATTGCTATTTTGGTGGATTTTGTGGATGTTATCTATAGCCACTGAAATTCGGATGGCATATATTGTGCTGGCGCCACTGGTCGGGTTCTTCGGTGCTGCATTATGGAGAGTTGGTACCGTTGGCGGTGGCAGCATCTTTGTGCCAATACTGGCATTGATCCGAAGTCATCAACTGCGATATCGAAGTGTGAGAATCTAATTAACTCAGTTGGTGCTGTCTCTACTGTTGATTTATCTGTTTTTTTTTATTTACTACATCCTTTTGCCTTTGTTGAAAGTAGTACTAATTGTTTAGCAAAATAGGTCTGGATCTACTGTTACTCAGGATAAGTAAAAAGAAAACTTCTGTACTTGTATGAATGGTTGACATTTTTTGGAGTACATCTATTTGTTTTGATACTTATATTGTCAATTTGAGATGTACTACTCTCTTTCGGACAGGTATGATCACAGATGCAGCTGTTTCAACTGCGTATTACAATCTCAAACTGAAACACCCGACTTTGGACATGCCATTGATCGACTACGACCTAACCCTGTTCATCCAGCCTATGCTAATGCTTGGGATGAGCATTGGTGTTATTTTCAATGTTATATTCCCTTATTGGCTGGTCACAGTCCTCCTGATAATCCTTTTCCTAGGTGCTTATTTTATCCTAATACCGTGAAAGTTGCTCATCTAATTGCCCACGAATGACTTTAGTCTGCACCTCAAATTGAATAAAAGGCACATCAATTAGTTCTTTTCTGTAGGGCGTCTAGATATGGAAGCAAGAGACAATAATCAAACTGGTAATAATGGGCTCATGTTATACTATTGGGGCTACTTTGATTTCTTCCAGGAAGCAGCAAAACAGTTGGAGCAAACAAGAGAGCAAGAAAACAATGTGAACATCTATCACAAAATGCAAAAGGTCTACCTCACCAGTGAGATCATAAAAATTGGTTTAGTGATAAAATTGACATAGCAAAGTGATTTAGTAAAATTGCATAGGGTGGTGTGCATGTGTGGCTTGGATATGCTTGTGGTAGCGTAGTCACGGTTTTGATATTGATGCAAATACTTGTGTGAGTAATGTTACATAAATTAATTATTGAGTCAAGTTAGAAATAACTTGTGCTAAAAAATGTTTTTTTTATTTGGTCATGTGCAGATGTGTCTTGATGACGAATATAGTCAATGATGGAAATGAAACTAAGTTTATGAAGAAATTAAGTACAAACGGTAAAAAATATCATGTGAGTTGTTTGAGTTAGAGAACAGTATACGTTAAGACGAGATGTACGTGTGTGACAAGACGTGTTGCAGGAAACGCGGACATATGCAAGATCGTTGCATGGAAAAGCTACAGGACGGCATCACGGCGGAGGGTGGCGCGGATGGCTCGGCGGTCGAGCGCAATGGTCGGACGAGCGAAGGCAGGCGCCGGCGTGCCGTGCAGCGTGTAGGAGTAGTGCATGCATGGTGCTAGGCTCAAGCCGTGTGCTTGTTCAGCCAATAAAAAAAAATGGGCGAAGTTGTGGCTGCTGCTGTGCCTTGACCGATTAAACAAACGGAGAGCAGATACTGGGCTGCTGCATGCAGCCGATTAAAAAAGGAAAAGGCCGTTGGCCTTGGGAAATAAAAGGGTGAGAGACCGAACCTGGGAGATGGGCGATAGAGCAGAGAGGTTTTCGGTCAAGCAAGCACGTGGTCGACTCCGTGCACAATCTCCGAGCAGTGACTGGTTAAATCCAAGCACGTGGTCTGTGAGCAGGCTGGTTAAATTCCTGAACTGCACAATAAATAATACCCAGATAGATAAACGTGAGTTTACGTAAGTTAAGTAGAAAAGATATATTAGTTATAGAAAGTTTGGAGATTAGATGTCACAATCGAATTATATTTATAAGTCTTATTCGGTTTGAATTAAGAGTTCTAATCTCTTACGGTTAAGACCTGTCGCTGTATAAATATAAGAGGGTCCTGACCGATTGAGAGATTCAATCAATCGATCGAACATAATTTACATTACCTTTTGTTTTTATCTCTTTTTGCCTAGCTCCTATAGCCATGATCTCTTTTTCAATCTATATTGCTATATATTCTTGATCTCGATGACCAAGGACGAACCGCCAGCCATCTACGCTCCGACGGTCCCTCCGGAGCGTGAGTGACGACAAAGGTCCGACGACGCAGCGCTATGATCAGAGTATTCTGGATGTTGCTCGCCGAATATTGCACACAGATGCTCATAACAAGATCACTGACAAATCCATTGATGAAAAGTTGGAGTCCTTGAAGTCTTATCACCAGGCTAAGGGCCTTTGTTTCACTTGTGGAGATAAATGGAGTAAAACTCATGAGTGTCCTGACTGGTGCCATTGCATGTTATTGAAGAGATTCTGGACACATTGCAAGTCACTGATTCTCACGGAGACGCTGCCATTATAGAGCATGAAGATCCACCTGAAGCTTTACTGGCTCTAGACGAGCACACGGGTCCTGCTCGCAAACCGAGGAAAACACATGCGATTTCGGGGATTTATTGGCAAGCAGGAGATTCTTATGCTGGTGGACTCTGGGAGTATAGGCACTTTTGTTAATGAGCCGGCTTCATCTGCTAGACAAACAAATTCCTGCTAAACGGTTTTCTGCAGCTGATGGTGGGCTTATGGTCTGCTCCCGCAAAATTCCGCAATTACAGTGGTTCGTTCAGGGTCATTGCTTTTCCCAGGACATCAAAGTGTTGTCTCTTCAATGTTTTGACATGATTTTGGGAGCCGATTGGCTAGAGGACAATAGTCCCATGTGGATACAGTGGATTCTTAAGAGGATGCGCTTCACTCATAAGGGCCACCGAATTTCCTTACACTGTATCTGTGATGATGGGATTCAATGCACTGGGATTATTGCCAAGAAACTAGAAGAAGTGATTTGTCGTGACACAATCATGCATTGCCTGGAACTTATTCCATGTGGCGTCGTGTGTTCGGTGGCCGATTCAGACATTGCCAGCTTGCCGGATGAGCTACAATCACTCATTCATGAGTTCAGTTATCTGTTTCAGGGTCCGAGTTCCCTTCCTCCACCATGACAATTCATTGAGGCCAGCCGGTTAATATGTGTCCTTATCACTACGCGCCTCACCAGAAATCCGAGATCGAGAAGCAGCTGTAGTCCATGGTATAGCAGGGGGGTAACAGGCCAAGCTCCAGCCCATTTGCTTCGCCTGTACTCCTGGTGAAGAAGAAGGATGGGTCATGACGATTTTTTGTGGATTACATGTATCTCAACACAATTACTATAAAAAACAAACATCCCATGCCGATTGTCGATGAGTTATTGGATGAATTGTCGGGTGCGACTATTTTTACCAAACTGGATTTCAATGCCAGCTTTCACCAAATTCGTATTGCAATGGGTGAAGAGTTTAAGACTGCATTCAAATACTCACAATGGACTTTTTGAATTCTTGGTTATGCCCTTCGGCTTGACTAACGCGCCCACCACATTTCAAAGTACTATGAATTATATTTTCTCTGATCTTCTTCGGTGGTGTGTCTTAGTTTTCATGGACGATATCTTGATATACAGTAAGTTTCTACCCGAGCATGTTCAGCATCTTCGTCAGGTGTTCTCTATCCTTCGCAGTCTATGATTTCCCTATTAAGCCATCTAAATGCGCTTTTGCTCATTCCTCTATCGAGTATTTGGGCCACTGCATTTCTGCTAACGGTGTTGCTACTGAACCCTCCAAGATCGCTGCAGTTCTGGCTGGCCTACTCCGTCTTCTATCAAGCATCTTTGCAGTTTCTTGGGTCTTACATGCTACTATCGTCGATTTATTCACCACTATAGCATGATCAGTTGCCCACTTACTCAACTGATGAAAAAGAATACTCCATTTCAGTGGACTCCTGATGTAGAGGAAGCGTTTTGGCTGCTCAAGCAAGCATTGAATCAGGCTCCAGTGTTGACAATTCCTGATTTCAGCAAGCCATTTGTCGTTGAGACCGACGCTAGTGACTTGGGCATCGGGGTTGTCTTAATGCAGGATGGTCATCTCGTATCCTTCCTCAGCCAGTCTCTCTGCGCAAAGAATCATGCTCTTTTAACATATGAGAAGGAATGCATGGCTGTATTGTTGGCAGTGGACAAATGGCATTTTTATCTTTAGATTAACGAATTTGTCATCAAAATGGATCATCGTAGTCTCCTCTTTCTGACGGAACAACGTGCCACTACCAAGTTACGACAAAGGCCACTATGGAACTCATGGACCTGAACTTTCGCATTCAGTTTAACCAAGGAAGTACTAATGTGGCTACCGATGCGTTATCAAGGCATCCGGCTCATCACTCAATGATGGCTATCTCCTACAGCACTACAGCTTGGATTGAAAAATGTGTTGCTAGCTACAGTGATGATGTGGATTGTCAGTGCTTGTTCACTGAATAAGCTGTTTCAGGTACCAATGATAGAGGTTTCTCTCTCACTAATGGTCTTCTCCGATTCAAAGGACGCATCTGGGTCGGGAATAATGCACTTGCTCAGCAACATATCCTTCCAGCCTTGCACAACAGTGGTATAGGGGGTCATGTAGGTTTTCATGCCACCTATCATTGCATCAAGTCATTGTTTGCCTGGCTGAAGCTGAAAGAGTCTGTTCGTCAGTTTGTGT
The DNA here is from genome assembly GCF_958298935.1 of Phragmites australis. NCBI lineage: Eukaryota > Viridiplantae > Streptophyta > Magnoliopsida > Poales > Poaceae > Phragmites > Phragmites australis. The sequence continues at coordinate 12,978,146 of NC_084940.1, forward strand.
AGGCTTGCTCGGTTTGTTAGCAAGACAAAGTAGAGCATGTGCAATTGCTAGGTTTATTACAGCCTCTTTCGGTTCCTCCACAGGCTTGGAGCACAGTTAGTCTAGATTTCATTGAAGGGCTGCTCAAGTCTGGATCTTGTACTGTCATCTTGGTGGTCATTGACAAGTTTACGACGTACGACCACTTTATCCCTCTTGCTCACCCATTCACAACTCTACAAATTGCTCAGGTATATCTCAATAACATCTACAAGGTCCATGGCCTTCCATTGGCTATTATCTCTGATCGTGACAAGGTGTTTACTAGTTATTTGTGGCAAGAGCTATTCCGCCTTACTGACACCCAATTGCTCATGAGTTCTTCCTATCATCCGCAAACGGACGAGCAGACAGAGCGCTTGAATCATTGCCTTGAGGCCTTCTTACGTTGCATCGTCCATTCATGTCCTCGTCAGTGGAGTAAGTGGCTGCCATTAGCAGAGTTTTGGTACAATACTTCACTACACTCGGCTCTGGGATGTTCACCGTTTAAGGTGTTGTATGGTTATCCTCCTTGGCATTTCGGCATCACTAACCCGGAGGACTGCACTATACTTGATCTGGAAGCTTGGTTGAAGGAGTGCCACATTCTCTCTCGCTTGACTCAACAGCAATTGTTACATGCCCAACAGCGAATGAAACATCACGCCGATGCCAAGCACACAGAGCGTGAATTCCAGGAAGGTGACAAAGTTTATCTCAAACTTCAACCTTATGTGTAGTCGTTTGTGGCTTCCCGCGGCAACAACAACCTTTCATTTCGCTTCTATGGCCCCTTCACTGTCCTACAATGCATCGGCAAGGTTGCTTACAAGCTCGATCTTCCAGCACATAGCCAGATCCATCCAATTATTCATGTTTCACAGCTCAAACGTCACATCCTGCCCCTAACTGAGATGGCCATTGATCTCTCCACTGTTTTTACTAATCTTACTAAGAGCATTTTGCCTGTGCACATTGTGGATTGTTCTCTGGTACCTTGTGCGGCGTCGATGACTCGAAGTGTTCTGGTGCAATGGAGCGGGCTTCCTCCAGTGTGGGCCACTTGGGAAGATGAGCAGGATTTGCGACACCGTTTTTCGAATGCTCTAGGGGGGGGGGTGGGGTGGATGTCAGGTCCCGGTTGCTGGTGCGCTCCTTTCCTTGGCGCCAAGACCTAAGAAGATTGGAGTTCGTCTGGCTGGGCTGGGGCCCGTGTAGGTGTGCGTGTGTTGGCCGGTTGTCTAAGCCTGTGGACTAGCTATATATGCCGTGAGTTGTAATCGTTCGGACCGAACCGAATCTTCCTCCAACTAACGAATAGAGAAATCCTCCTTCCCCATGACTCCTCCTGTGTTTTTTTAAAGCACCGGATCCCCTTGCCCAAAGTCTTCTTTGGAGACCTTTTAACAGGGGTGCAAACTCGAGGTTCGAACCCCGGACCGGTAAAGACACGCCCTTGCGTCTTATTGGTGAGCCATGTGCTTGTTATGCACTCCTCGCGTGTTCTACCCACACACTTCTCTCCCGACACCATGAATCCATCCTCACGCTGCCCACCGGTGACCCTCAATGGCGGGGAACGTGACATTGCTTTAATAAGATTCTTTACCACCATGAGCTGGCCGCTGCCACGCGTGGGTTCACAGAGGAGGAAAAGATTGGCCGAGGAGGGTTAGGGCCCGTGTACCAAGGCTCCCTAATGACGAGGATGGTCATGTGGCCATCAAGGTGCTGTCTAAAGGATCGTCCGCACAGGGCATTAAGGAGTTTGATGCCGAGGTGAAGGTCATGACGAGGCAAGGCACTGGAACATCGTCCAGCTTATCGGCTGGCGATGGTCCCAGAGACCTCTTGCTTGTCTACGAGTTCATTTCCAATGGTAGCCTGGACAAGCATCTCTATGATCCTCAGAGAATATTAACTTGGTCAGACAGGTACTCAAACTGACCAAAAGTTTCAAACTTTTCGTAAATAGTTTTCAAGTAAACATAGTTAGCCCAAGCTTCAATCATCATTCGTCTTGAATGCGTGTTCACAGGTACAGGATTGCGCTCGGTGTGGGCTCTGCCATACTGTACCTCCACACGGAGTGCGAGCAGTGCGTCGTGCACGAAGACCAAGCCTGCAAACATCATGCTCGACCCGACCTGCAACGCCACACTTTGGGGCTTCGGCTTGGCGAGGCTCGTCGACCACGGAACTGACTCACGTACAACACAGGTCATGGCAGGGACTCCCGGGTACATTGATCCGGAGTTCATAAACAGCCGGAGGCCGAGCGCAGAGTCCGACGTGTACAGCTTCGGCGTTGTCCTTCTGGAGATCGCCGTACAGAATCAAATGGTAGAGCCCTGGCGTTGCCGAATTGGGTCCGCGATATGTACCGCCAGAACTCGATTCTTGCAGTGGCAGACCACCGGCTGGACGGCGAGTTCGACGAGCAGCAGATGAGGCGTGTGCTGGCCGCATGCCTTTGGTGCACGCATCATGACCAGAGCCAGCGACCATCGATCGCGCATGTTAGGAACAACAACTTCTATCCAACAGGAGCCTATACAGACAATATACAGAGTACATAAAGGAGTACAGAATAAGGATTCTAACAATCTATACGTAAAGGGTAAAGACTGTATATTCCTAACACCTCCAAATACAAGTCATATGCAATAGCGTTGCATTTGAAAGAAGTGACAAGTAATAAACTTAGACTAATATATTCAAAAAAGCTGTCCTTTCAAGGCTGTTGTAGAGTGGAGTCTTTGTAATCCTGTCGAATCAAGTTAAAGAAGTGCAAAGCGAAGCATATAGAGTATATTCGTGATGATGATAACAAAGAATGTTTTTGATCAAGAATTATAAACTAAGCAATGACAAGTAGCAAGACAACAAATAAAGTTGTCACTAAAGCTACGAAAAGACTTAAATAGCACATTTGCATCAATAACGACGGAAAATATTAGCTAAACAAACATAAATATTTAGCTAACCACAAAAGAAATTGACTAATTGATAAAGAAATATATGGATTCACACAACATAGAACAGCACAAGGAGGGTGCGAAGAGGACCAGGAGCTCCGGGTTAGGTGCCACAAGGAGGGCGGCACAGGAGGCAGAGGCGTCAGACCCTGGCGGCACTAACCGATCTCGACAATCAGGGGCGTGGCAATACCAGATTGACCACAGGAGGAGAGCAACCCGGGAGGTGGCATCGGTAGGAGAGCAGTCCGAGAGAGGAAAGTGGCCGGCAAGTGGGCTGCTAGGATGAGGCGGCCAGTGGCCAGCAAGTGGGCCGCTAGGATGAGGCGGCTGGTGGTCCACGAACGAAGTAGATAGCGGGAGGGCTGCCGGGACGAGGCAGCCGGCAGAGCGAGCCGCCCTACCCGAAGAGGATGGATACAAAGGTGAATTTGGCTGATGGAGAAGAAAACCAGCGGGGAGAAGAAAGCCGGTGGGTAGAGGGAAGCTAACGGGTGGGTGGGCCAAGATCAGGACTGAGTTGCAACGTAACAAAAATCCTAACTCTAATACTATGTTAGAAATAGCAAGTTATATTCAATGGTAGTCCATAGAGGTAATATATAGAGTACATGAAGAAGTAGAGGATAAGAACTCTAACAATCTATCCATAAACGATAAGGACTTTATATTCCTAACCGCGCAAACCACGGATGTCCTGCGACGTGAAGATGCCGAACTGCCTGTCCTTGATCCTGGGATACATAGTTTAGTTCGTTCCCTGGAAGATAGAGCTTATGGTGATTTGTCAGCAGAGAACTCTTCCTACGAGAATTTGTCTGCTGAAACCGCGTACCACACTTCCAAGGATTCCGCTCATCTGCTAGCAGAAGAATGAAATGAAATAATGTAGAAGCCTCTCACACGGAGTGCTCCTCTGTGATTCTGTTGTGTTATCGTTTGTTAAGAATTTACAGCTGTGTACATTGTTATGGCATTTGTAAGATAATGTGTGGTCAGCTAATCATGTGCCGCACATAGATAAGGGGACTAAACTTTTGATTTGGTGTAGTCCTGTTCGAGGTGGTCGCTTCGTATGTACGCTGCACGCACAAGATTTATGAACAGATTTGCAATGCTCTTTCAAGAGTCTTCAGCGTTGAGGACTGAACTAATCTTCTCCAAATAAACATAATGTTATCTCCAACCACATGTTTAACGTGTCAACCCAATGATAATAAAAGGTTAGACTTGTGCTGGTCGTGCTACTGTAGACGTGGCGCTACTGTATCGAGTGCTACTGTAGCAACACGGCTGCTTTATTTTCAGTTAGTTATTTGAAAAGGTGATACAATATTTAGAGATAACATTAGATCAGATTTGTTATGGATCATTTATAAAGTAAGATTAGATTTGGTATTAATTAGAGATAGGATTTAATTTGGTTTGTTAGAGCCGTGACCTACCTATATAAAGGGAAAGCCGATACATCCTTAAAATCAAGCAAGAGAAGAATTAATCTAAACTTTTCTCAATATTTTAAGTCTCCCTAATCTATAGTTTAATCCCTCCCCTACTAGCCAATATCGTCTAGCTATTCTCTCAGCGGTATTTATTCTCCCCTACTAGCCAATATCGTCTAGCTATTCTCTCAGCGGTATTTATTCTAATATTTGGTATCAGAGATGTTAGGTGCTAGCTTGTAGGTTGTGGCCAAGATGGTGGCCGACATGTAGAAGGATATGAAGCAGCAGTTTGGTGAGTTGGCTCAGCAGGTGACCGACATATCTTTGCAGTTAGCGATGGTTGACAAGTGTTTGTTGGACACTGCAAGTTAGCTGGCCACACTACAAAGCGGCACACTACAACAGCCCCTTCACCGGCAGCAACCCAAGAACAGCAGCAACAGATGGCCAATCTATCTTCTCACCTCTTGGTGGGGGAGAAGGTCGTCCAGTCACCGCCACCGCTCACTGGCTTTCTCAAGCCCAAGTAGAAGTGTCAGGGTTCGTTGAGGCTTTCAACACCGTTCCACAACCGAAGTAAGAGACGTTGCTCGTGAAGCAGTCGTCGTTATAGTAGAAGCAGGAGGCGGTGTTCACGCAACAATCATCACCACCGCGGGTGTAGCAGGAGATGGTGTTCGTGCCAGCGTCCGCTCTACTTGCGATGGTCGTGGTGTCACATAGAGTGATAACATCCACCAAGGGCTGCACGTTGAGTGCCATGGAGATGGCAAATGTGGCTGCAGCAGCACTCCACCCAGTTCTGGTAGTTCCAAAGGTTGCAACATGGAGTTGCCAAAGGCTACCGCCATGGCCGCCACCACAGCTTGAGGATGAGATGTTTGTCGAAGGATGCAGTGTAGGGCCAGTCCTGAGATTTTGGTGGCCCAAGGCAAAATTAGCAAAGGGCATATTGAATTGAAACATCAAAAAAATAATTAATATATAAATTGTAGGAATCGACGACGACATCGCAAAACACATCAATGAGCCTACCACGGGAGGCGTCCACGGTCCACCCAGATGCCACCTCCGAAGAGCACGTGTGGATCGCAAGGGTCGGATGGCCTGCACTGGCTGGCGAGGACGCGATCTGCCACACAACGCCCGAAGGAGGAGGGATGTGACCGAGAGTGCACCGAGGAATTCGAGCAACTGCTCGAGCATGGCACTGCGTGCGCCCACACCCACTAGCGCCTCGTACATGGACGGTGACGATAAAACGATGTTGCAAGCGCAAATGGAGGAGGTGGCGATATCCGTTGGCGAAGGCGCAAGGTGCTTGGGGAAGCAAAGCACGAGGGTCATCTGCTCATCCAGAGAGGTAGATCATGACTACACAAGAGAAAGTGATCTCATCGACTTTTCTACATACTAGAGGATTACTAATTCAGGCTGCTGCAAACCTGCTATGAAAGAACTAAAGCAGCAAAGTTACTTCTTTTGGGTCAGCCAAAGGCCAAAACCCATGCATGAAACCCATGCATGATCATGTAACTACACCCGCTAGTCGATTGGAATTTGGACTATAATACTTTGTTTGATCACAAATAGTATGCATGTATACCTATATATGAGAACCCCTTGAATTTTTTAGGGCCGAGGCGGCCGCCCCGCTTGCCCCCCTATAGGGCCGACCCTGATGGAGAGATGTTATGAGTGTTATTGTAGTATGCGTTACTGAGCACCATACTTTATATTTAGTTAGCTGGATAGATTGTATATCATTTAGAGATAAGATTAGATTAGATTTGTTATAGATCATTTAGAAAGTAAGAATTCAATTTGGTTTATTAGAGCTATGACCTGCCTATATAAAAGAGTAACCGGTATAAAATAAGCAAGAGAAAATTTAATCTAAATCTCTCCTAATATTCTAAATCTCCCTAATCTATAGTCTAATTTCTCCCCTAACAACCAACATCATCTAACTATTCTCTCGGCAGTGTTTAACCTAACACGTGCATTCCCTCATGGATCGGAGTCGACCGACCAGCCAATACGTGCTCCTGAATCCTTGTACACACTAAGAAGTTACTGTTCTTCAGGAGACACCCTTCGCAGAAGGTTAAATCTATCACACTTATCAAGATTTCTATTGTCTTTTCCCTTTTTTAAAAAAGTTTTATTTTCTTCTCTAAAGACATTGTACCAGCCCTGCTTCTTCCCTGAAGAGGAGCTAGCAGATATTCAGACACACCAAAGAGCAATTTGCGTGGTAAATAATCAGGCGTCCTTCCCTCCCCAACTGTTCCAAGTTCTCTTGCAATGCACCTCGAGGCTGCAATCAAAGGCGGTCACCAGCAAACCACCTTGCCATCATCGCAAGGCATTGCCTTGGCTGGTACTCTGGAGCAGTATGTCCAGCACCCTGCACAAGCCAAGTCTATCAAGATGGTATCTTTTCCTTGAGCTAATGTCAAGATGGTTCTTCTTGGCTACACTTCATATCATATGGAAACCATGACATTTGATATAGTGAACCGAGAATGAGCACTAGTAGAGAATTGAGACAAAAGAACATCCAACGCTCCTACCTTCACCGTTGTGAATGTGAGATTATTAGAATACGATGTTGTGTATCTGCAAATAACATATATCTATGGTCAGACTGACTGTTGCATAACTGAGTTCCTCTTGAGCATTAGAACAAGTCTCAAGTGCTGAAGGAATCAGTTTTCAGAATACTCTAGCATGTAGGGGGGGGGGGGGGGGAATAGAATTTGCTTTGATGTTCAGGCAGTAGTCTGCACTGCATGCAAACCATAAAATTGTTTCAGATGTTGTAGACTGATCGCGGTAGTTATATGGGACTTACCCTGCAACTTGCCCGTTGACGTACCATGGTCTCCAGTCATCCACAATAGAGAAATTAAGGGACCTAATCCAGGATTGTGTGCCGATATAAGGTACAACCATGTCATGATCACCACTGTAAACTAGACTTCTGTAGCCTTTAGTGGTCACATCCAAATGGTACTTCACTGAACTTTGAATATCTTTGGTATACGGTATGCTCGTGTTGCATCTTAACCATGCAGGAACTGTTCCCTGCATTGTAGAGCGTAATAATACCAGATAGTTTAATAACCACCATACTTTTACAAAGTGTAATGAATTAGATGGGGCTATCTTTTCAGGGTTATCAATTATCATATCAAACGGAGCACAAGACTGGTGCATCAGTTTCAGGTTTTCATACCTTGTGAATACCAAGGGCCTCTCTTACTGTGGCATCATTTGCCCATAATCTGGACAATGTATATTCTGCTGTCTGTCGAGAATGGTGTGATATGAAACGTCAGATAAGATTACCTTGTCGCACTCGCACAAACGATGGTGAGTACTACTGAAGAAAGTGAAAGCTCATATGGGCACTAACTCTGCACTGTGTAGAAATCTCTGACAAGTGAAGCCCTTCTGCAGTGTTGTCCTGGAGCTGCTGCATCTCCCGAACACCTGAATTCAGCTTCAGCTTGAGAAAGTTGTATGGGTGAGGGCTTGCATAGGAGCAGAGGGGCTCCAGAACGTGAAACGGGAATATGTCCTTGACACACTTTACAAATAAAACAAACCATTTGTCAATCGCTTGGTAGCAGCATCACTCAACAAGTGTTTTTCTTTGGAATACGCAGGATAATAATCTGATAGCGGCCATATATATCATGCCTCATGTATGGCGTTAAGGCTGTTTGTGCACTGAACGCTTTGGTAGCTGCTGTCCCCCACACTGCAGCTCTTCTTGTACACCTGGAAATTATAAGACACAAGTATTATTCATTCGTATAACCATTAATAGTTACTCATCGAAATTGTCAGCAAATTCCCAGCAACACAGCAAACGTGCAGATTGCAACCCGAATATTTAATCTCTACTTTTAAATCTACAAACAGTACTGGAGGGTGCTATTCAATTTTTTCCAGTCTTACCTCATAGATTTGGTCAGATATGAGAGCCATCCTATGAGCAAATGGAATTTTTGATGGCCCATCAATCGAAGAATCTGTTAATGGATTGCCCACGAGGTAACCCTGAACATGATTTGCAAAATTAACTGGGGGGATCTATCCTCCAAAAAATAGGATAACCTCTAGGGTCCCCAAAATATTCCCTTATATGATTGTGCAGATTATAGAAGAATTCTCAAACCTTTAGATTCAGAGAAGGTTCACTTCCGACATGTTTACCTGGAAAGGAAAAGGTGCGGCGCAAAATGAAATTGTGTACAGGAAAGAGAAAAATCCCTGTACCAAAATAAAAAAAGAGGAACATAAACTGAGAGTTGAGGGAAGTTACCGTTGGCGATTCCAGAGGTGACGGTTGGCACAATCATACCAGAGTATGAATCACCCCCAATGTACAGAGGATTTGACAAGAACTCTGGGTGCTTGTCGAACCACTGCAAAATTAAACAGAAAGGAAGGCCACAAAAAAATTACAATAGATGGACTTGGAATTGAAACTGGAGAAGGGCAGGGGACATGACCTTCCTGAGAAAAATGAGAATCTGGTTGACAGCTTTGGTGTCACTTGATTTGTATCCTTGCACTGTAATGGAGTATGAAAATCCAGCTCCAACCGGGGAATCGAGAAAAATTATATTGCTCAACTAGATTATTTGTGCAACTAGTTAGGGAAGGGCCTATCCAATCCAATGAGAAGTTGCATATTTCGACATGGAAGGCAGAGAGAGAGGTAGAAATAGATGGGTTTAAACATTATTAACCTTGGTCCAGGACTCTGGTCTGTAAACCAGCTTAGGCAGGCCATCCATGTAGCCATGAAGGTCGAAACCGAGAGGGCCTGCAAATTATTTTAGGGATGTAAAAACATGGTTAAGATTATACAACACATATACTTCTTCCGTTGTTAACAGTTTGATATTATAGACTTTTTTTTTGTCTTCATACATAATTTTATGGATAACTTGGAGTACCCTTAGAAAATCCCTAATTTACACCCTCAACTACAAAATTGATAATGCGTGTTTTGGTATTTCCTATGTCATGTGTATGTAAAAAATTAATACTGTCCTTTGGGTACCCCTTGAGGACTGCAGAAAAGCCCAATCTTGATAGTGCTGTAAATCGGAAAAAAGCCAAAATTACAGCCCCTAAACTGTTGTGTTTGTCTAATTTACACCCTGAACTAGGAACCAAGCAGTCTGCTTTACAATCCTCTGCTGGACGGGGATGGGGATGAGTCTGTAGCGACCGTACCAATCTGGTAGACGAGGCCGGTGAGGGAAGAGCACCCGGGGCCGCCGCTGAGCCAGAGCATGAGAGGGTCGTCGGCGGGGGAGCGCTCGGAGGGGATGAAGTAGTAAAAGAGGTGGACTCCATTACCCTCGTCCACCTCCACGTACCTGCATTGGATACCCTGTCTGGTGAGCCAGAGCTGAGATATGCTATGGAACTGAAGAAAGGAACAGCACAGACCGTACCCTGTCCGGAGGTGGAAGGGAAGGGGTCCCTCGAAGCCAGGGAGGTGGGTGACGACGCGTTCCTCCGCGGCAGCGGTGGCGGCAGCAATTAGGGGTAGGGAGGAAGACGAGAAGCGGCAGCAGAGGAGCAAGATGACGAGCATCCACCACCAGAGCTCTCCGCCGGGGAACCTTATTGCTCTCATTGCGCTGTGCCCGGGTTTGCCCTCTCTCTCTCTCTCGCTTGGATGACAGTGTCACCTGCTCCAGTATACTTAATGGCCTGCTCTCTTAATGCTACGTATTACCCTACTCAATTATGTCTCAATCTCTCTCTTGCCTGACTCAGCGACGCCTGATCGAACCGTCCAGATCAACTTCTCCTTTTTAACTTTTCTCCACCCACCTCTGCCTCCAACATCTTCGGTCCATCCCCACGTGCAGTGTCGGGAGTCAGGAACACACGATTAACATATGGAGATCAATTGTGTAGAAGATTTGTACACGACTGGTTATGACTGTCTATTGTTCGTAATATGAAAATATGGATATATGTATAGTTGTCGAATAGCATTGCAAAGAGAGACACAAAATATACATGTTGAGATCTCTGAGTTAGATAATAAATCTATGTCATATCTTATCTTTATTATTCTAAAGATCGTAGAGTAGAAAGAGGTTTGTGCATGAATCTAATCTTAAAAATTACGCAGATTGCTCAATGTTCTGTCACGACCAGTGGCTGATGGCTCAGAAGGAGTTGGCGCGTGTGGGCGTGTTCATTTCAAATTTGCGTAGCTCTCTTTAGTGGTTTGCTTAGCTGGCGTTGGTGGGCCCTTTGGGCAGTGCCTTGGCTGCGAGGGTATATAACCCAGCCTGTAAAAGACTTAAGGGGATAACGAATAACAGAACACACAAAATCTTACCTCTCTCTGCTTCGTCCTCTGCTCCGTTGTCCCACGGTTTCCTTCGGTGTGAAGCTTGCTCACGTCACGGCGAACCTCGTCGGAGGCCACGGGCGTAACAGTGGTATCAGATTCAGGCGGTCCTCGACACTTAGCGACGGAATTGAGTTCTGCGAAGGTTGCTCGGCTACCGTTCGAGTGTAAAATCCCTGGAGTAGCCTCAATTCGGAGCTCGCGGTGGTGAAGGCGGATTGATTGGATTTCGATTTGGGTTGCTTGACGTGTTCGAGCGTAAAATCCCTCGGTCGAATCCCAATCAAGGCGGCGGTAGAAGCACCAGAGGGGACGAATTGGGGAGGAATTTTGTTCCAAACCGATCCACTCTGTTTGGTTGATCATGGCGCCCCCAAAGCCTTCTCCTCAGACGGGGTTCGTGTTGGCGGCGATGGAAGCCGTTGAGAAGAAGTTCGATGAGCGTTTGGATCGCGTTCTCGAGCGACTGGATACGCTGGTCGCGAAAGTGATCACGATGGACGAAGCGCAACATCAAATGCGCGCTCAATTGGACATCACTATGAAGGCGGTCGAGCAGTCCAATTCTGATCAACAGCTTCTGGTTCATCGAGTGGATGCTGCAAGTCATGCCGTGGCTAAATTGACGTTGTCCCAGTTGGCAGAGCCTGGTACTCATCAGTTGGACAGTCCTCCTCGTCTAGCAAATACGATGGGGGCACCAGTTCTTCCACGACCACATGCTCGAGCTCATCAGAACGCATCTCTTCCATGCCCAGGTGACCCGCCTCTTACATGTTCGACGTTTGGTCCACCTCAGGGTGGGACTGATCACCAGTCGTTGCATCGCAATGTTTTGCCCAAACTATCATTTCCCAAGTTTGATGGTGACCATCCGAGAATTTGGAAGGATAAGTGCTTGAATTATTTTCAGTTGTACAATATTGGGGAGTCTATGTGGTCACTTGCAGCTTCGTTGCACATGGAAGGCAAGGCGGCCAAATGGTTGCAAATGTATAAAATGAGCAAGGGGTTAGGTGGTTGGGATCAATTCATTTCGGCAGTTGAAGAGAAGTTTGGGGCTCAGGATTACAGAGAGGCTGTAGGAGCTTTACTGGAATTGAAACAGAATGGCTCAGTCGAAGAGTACACTCAGAATTTTGATGATTTGCGTTATCAGATAACCATGCATAATACTGGTTATGATGAACTTTTTTTTGTCTCTCAGTTTGTGAAAGGATTGAAATATGAATTGAGAGTTGTTGTGCAATCCCATGTTCCTGATTCGGTGGATCGTGCTGCTTTGTTGGCTAGAGTTTAGCAACAAGTTCTGTCTAAAGGCAAACCCAAGTATCAGGGGAATTCTAAGGCATCTCCTGGTGTGGGTAAGGAGGAGTCAAAAGGCACTGGGCTGTGGAAGGAAAGACAATTAAGAGAGTATAGAAGGGCCAATGGTCTTTGCTATTACTGTGGTGACAAATTTGATCCCACTCACGCTCAAATCTGTCCAAAAAAACCTCAGGCACAGCTCAATGCTCTGACTACTGAAGATCTGACACTGACATTGACTGAGACAGTGTTACAACAATTGGAGTTAGAAGATAAGTTGAACCCTGAATCGTACCAGCTTTCTCTCAACGCTATTTCTGGTACTAAGGAGAAAGATCAGTTGAGGATAAGAGCTCTGGTTCAGAATAAAGTCATGTTGATGTTGGTGGATAGTGGGAGTTCACATAGTTTTGTGAATACTGCCTTTGTTGACTCTTTGTCTTTACCAACTACATCAGTTCAGGCAGTCCAGGTGCAGGTGGCTAATGGAGATGTTTTGAGGTGTGATAGATTAGTACCTAAGTTGGAATGGTGGACACAAGGCCATACTTTTCAACATAACATGAGAATTCTGGACTTAGGGGCTTATGATGCTATACTTGGATATGATTGGCTCCGACAGTTTAGTCCTATGCTGTGCCATTGGGAGCATCAGCTGATCTAATTTGGATACAAAGGCAAACAAGTTACTTTGCAGGGGGTGGGTGCTCCAACATTCCCTATTTCTGAGATGTCTGCAGACAAGGTGATCAAGTGGAGTCAAGCCAATGAAATTTGGGCTCTAGCTGTGTTACAATATGCCCCTTTTAAACCTCAAACTCAGATACCTGAAGAAGTGCAAGCTGTTTTGGCTGATTTTCAGGATGTTTTTGCCTCACAAACTGCACTACCCCCCAGTAAGGCATTATGATCATGCTATTTCATTATTGCCTGATGCAGTACCTGTCAACTCTAAACCCTATAGATATTCTCCATTTCATAAAGATGAAATTGAAAGACAGGTTAAGGAATTACTTGAGGCTGGTTTTATCACACCTAGTACCAGTCCATTTGCATCCCCTGTGCTATTAGTGCAAAAAAAGGATGGTTCTTGGCGTTTTTGTGTGGATTATAGGAAGTTGAACTCACTTACGGTTAAAAACAGATTTCCTATGCCTATTATTGATGAGATCCTGGATGAATTGGCTGGATCTAAATGGTTTACATGCCTGGATATGAAAGCTGGCTATCACCAGGTGAGGATGAAGGTGGAAGATGAGTTTAAAACAGCTTTTAAGACCCACCATGGGCACTATCAGTTCAGAGTGATGCCCTTTGGACTCACTAATGCCCCAGCAACTTTTCAGTGTGTCATGAATGAAGTGCTTGGTCCATTTTTGAGGAATTTTGTTCTGGTCTTTATTGATGATATTTTGATCTATAGTCCTTCTCTGTCAGTGCACATAGATCACATTAAACAAGTATTGACCAGGTTGAGAGAGCACCAGTTGTATTTGAAGCCTTCTAAATGTTCTTTTGCTCAAAATCAGTTAGTCTACTTGGGCCATATTATCTCAGCTCAAGGGGTGTCCACAGATCCAAGCAAAATTGAAGCTATGGTCAAATGGCCTTCACCTACTAATGTGACTGAATTGAGGGGTTTTTTAGGCCTAACTGGATATTACAGAAAATTTGTGAGGAATTATGGAGTTATTGCCAAACCATTGACCAATTTATTGAAGAAAAAGGCATTTCAGTGGACTGCAGAGGCTCAAGCAGCATTTTCTGCTCTGAAGCAGGCTATGACCAGTGTTCCAGTGCTTTCTCTGCCTGATTTCAATGAAAGATTTGAGATCGAAACTGATGCATGTGCATCTGGTATTGGAGCAGTCCTAATGCAAAAAGGTAGACCTATAGCATTTTTGAGTAAAGCCTTGGGTCCAATGCATACACATCTTTCTATATATGAAAAAGAGTTTTTAGCTCTCATATTGGCAGTAGAACGTTGGAGATCCTATTTGCAAAGGAAAGAATTTGTTATTAAAACTGATCATAGAAGCCTATGCTATTTGGATGAGCAACATCTTCAATCTGAAATGCAGAAGAAAGCAATGACTCGATTGATGGGGCTTCAATTCAAAATTGTTTACAAGAAAGGATCTGAGAACAATGCAGCTGATGCTTTATCTAGAGTTGGGCATTTGATGAATTTGTATGCTGTTTCTGAGGTGGTTCCAGTTTGGATTCAGGAGGTGGTTAATTCCTATATCACTGATCAAAAGGCCCAGGACTTACTGGCTCAGCTAGCAGTTTCCAGTCCTAATGAACAAGGATTCTGTTTACAGCAAGGTGTTATCGGACACCATAATCAGATATGGGTGGGGGGAAATTCTGCACTCAAGACCAAATTAATTGCTGCTATGCATTCTAGTGCTTTGGGAGGGCATTCAGGCACCCAAGCCACATATCACAGGATAAAGAAGATGTTTTGGTGGCAAGGAATTAAAAATGATGTGGATAGCTTCATCAAGCAGTGTGAGGTATGTCAGCATGCTAAGCATGAGCAGTCTCATCCTGCTGGTTTATTGCAACCCTTACCTATTCCTAATGGAGCTTGGCAAGATATTGCTATGGACTTTGTGGAGGGTTTACCAAAATCTGAAGGATATGAAGTCATCTTAGTAGTTGTGGACAGATTTTCAAAATATGCACATTTTATCCCAGTGAAACATCCCTTTACTGCTCCTCAAATTGCTACTTTGTTTTTGGATCATATGGTGAAGTTACATGGCATGCCAAAAACCATTATATCTGATCGAGACAAAGTGTTTTTGAGTGCCTTTTGGCGTGAACTCTTCAGACTGGTTGACACAAAGCTGCTGACAAGTACGGCCTATCACCCGCAACCCGACGGGCAAACGGAAAGGGTTAACCAATGTCTAGAGATGTATCTCAGATGTGCAGTCAATGATTTTCCTAAGAAGTGGAAGTCTTGGCTTTCTTTAGCAGAATTGTGGTACAATTCCTCTTTTCATTCTGCACTGGGATGTTCACCCTTTCGAGCTCTTTATGGATATGAGCCTAATGTGGGAGCTGTTTCTGATCCTTCTTCTACTGCTCAAGATTCTGTGGCTGAATTACTGCAAGAGAGGGAGGCTTGTCAGCAGAGTTTGAAGGACCATTTGTTGAAGGCCCAGAACCGAATGAAAATTCAAGCAGATCGCCGCAGAAAAGACCGCAATTTTCAGGTAGGAGAGCAAGTATTACTTAAACTTCAACCCTATGCTCAATCTTCTGTGATGCGTCGACCCTTTCCCAAATTGGCCTATAAGTATTTTGGGCCCTACAAGATACTGAAGAAAATCGGGGCGGCAGCTTATGAGTTGGAGTTACCAGCAGGAGCACAAGTACATCCGGTTTTTCACGTCTCTCAGTTGAAGCCTTTTATTCAAGATCGTTCACCGGTGTATTCGACTTTGCCACAAGTGGTGGAGCTGGACACTAAGGAGCTGATTCCTGAGGCTGTTCTGGACCGTCGGCTCGTCAAAAAAGGGAATTCGGCTGTTCCACAGGTGCTCATCAAATGGTCGTCATTGCCGGCGGACACAGCGACATGGGAGGATTTCTATGTGATTAGGCAGCGATTTCCGCATGCCATTGCTTGGGGACAAGCAAGCTCTGAAGGAGGGGGAGATGTCACGACCAGTGGCTGATGGCTCAGAAGGAGTTGGCGCGTGTGGGCGTGTTCATTTCAAATTTGCGTAGCTCTCTTTAGTGTTTTGCTTAGCTGGCGTTGGTGGGCCCTTTGGGCAGTGCCTTGGCTGCGAGGGTATATAACCCAGCCTGTAAAAGACTTAAGGGGATAACGAATAACAGAACACACAAAATCTTACCTCTCTCTGCTTCGTCCTCTGCTCCGTTGTCCCACGGTTTCCTTCGGTGTGAAGCTTGCTCACGTCACGGCGAACCTCGTCGGAGGCCACGGGCGTAACATGTTCCTACTGCTAAGATCTAGTTAGATGATAGTTGATTTTGTCGTAGATCTTTGATGAATGTTGATGTTTTACCTAACTAGACCTGCATTGAGGGTTCATAACTTCAGAGATGTGAAGACGTGAGTTGCTTTGATTGGCTTGGTTGGCTCTAAATTGGACCAGATTGGATTGGGTCCTCTTAAATATGCTCCTCTCTCCTCCTTTTATAGTTAAGGAGAACTCGACGTGTGACCTACATAGACTTTTTCAAGTGTAATCTTTTCGGATCAATAGGCTTCTAAATATCTAGAATTCCAACTAAATAGAAGATAGTTTCCTATCCGATACGACTCGCCTCTTGTATTTAATCTCTATACCCTTATTATACGGCGGTTATTACTAGCTTCGGATCAAATAGAATATGTAGGATCGTTATAGAATATATAATAATAATTATATATCCTTATCAGGTAGTTCCTCAAATCTACTCAAAACTGAGTCGTTAGTTATGTATCTTGGTCAGGAATTTCTTGGACCGCATCCCTCCTAGTTGGGAATTTCTCTGATTGCACGAAGGGTCTACTTGTAAGTGACTTCAACTGAATCGAATTTCAATGCTTCGAACTCTTGGTTGGAAATTTCGGAAAATTCTCGAGCTTTCCATCCTTATCTGCAACCTTAGATCAGGCGCACACGGTTTATGAGGGAAGTTGATATGATTAGACCCTACCATACATCCTCGGAGACCGGAGATCATGAATCAGCGCACTTCATCTCTCGCCATACCGCACTGAGAATCGAAAAGTCGCAATTGCCATTAATGTTTCATGGCTCCATCGCACCCTGCAAAGTGAGTATCTGCCAAGTAATGATTCTTTATAAATGGAGAGTCCTTGGACGTTATCTCATAAGCCTGCATTCTCTGAGTTCCTGATACTCGAGCTTAATGCTCACTTTCATCTTCCTCCAAGCTTCCAGGAATAGTATCCTCGTCTTCTTCTCCAGACGGATGGCAAGCCTCAGCATGAACTACTCCTGCCTGAGTAGGCTCACAGGAGAAGGTATGCTTCCTCCCCGAGCTTAGTCCGTGGAGGGCAGCGGATGGGGAGGATTTCCCTGTCCCAAACACCGATGAAATCATGATGTTCGAGGAATTTCTAGAACAACACATTCACTGTATCATTATTCTATAATTTATATAGAATTAAGTTTTAAATTCAGCTAATTGCAATAAAACTGTTCAAATAAAAAATATGAAACGGGCATTAACAAACTGTTCAGATTTGTTCATTTTAATCCTCCCATTCTTTTCGAACAACTTTATTTTTTCGAACAAGAATCCTCAATCCCAAATCATACGACGAATATACAGGTAGAGTGCAACACCTTGCCACCGACCACTGCAAGCAACACTTGCCAGTTGGGCTGGATCCATGGGCGGATGTTTGTAGAACCGTGTAAGTGGGGAGTTTTTTTTTTTAATATTTTTTTAAGTTAAAATTTAAATAAATAGATTACGGGGGAAAATATTTACAGAACTAGGCGCCCGCAGCCCTCTGAGAGAACGGTTAAGGGTCCTAACCGCCCCCTGAGAGGACGGTAGGCCTACCCGCCCCCTCAGAGGGCGGCTGGGGCCTTCCCGCTCGGCCCCTGTGCTTACCGCCCCCTGAGGGGGCGGGTAGAGCTCCTTACCGCCCTCTAAGGGGGCGGTAAGGGCTCCGCCCACCCCGTCGCGCCGCACCAGCCCCCCGCACCCTCTCGGCTATAAATAGCCAAAAAATGGGAAAAAACTCCTAAAATTCGGGAAAAAGTGAAAGTTGAGAAGAGAGGGAAGTAGAGAGGAGAGGAGAGGGGAGGAAGAGAGGTCGGCGAAGCCCTGCTGCATTTGGACTGTGGATTTGAAGAAAAAGTTCAGGTAATTTTTTTTCCTTTTTATTTTTGTTAATTAGTTCAGTAGTAGTATATGATATAGATTTTAGACATTTATGACCTAGGGTTTAGAAAATTGTCGAATTTAGTTAGAAAATGGTACGATAGCAGTTAAATATAGAATATTATTTTTAGTATATTATTTTCAGTATGTTATTTGTAGTATATAATTTTTCGTATGTTATTTGTAGTATATAGTTTTTAGTATATTATTTGTACCTGTGGACGTATGAGGCAATATTTGATAATAATTTGCGAACAAAGGGTACCATTTAAAAACTATTTTATTCGATAATTAGAAATATAGTTTGTTGTCTTAACATTGGTTATATTTGCGGGTGTTTCCAGGGATGACAGACAAATTAATTTTTTGATATATTATGGTGAGGGTGAAATTAGGTACGGTCCCAACGGGGTAGATCTCTCTGGATTTCGTCATGTCATGAAGGGACTTAGTAAGGCTAATGAGAGGACTATTGTGGGTGTATGCAAATGGCTCATGCGGTTTTTCCAACTGGATCCGCAGCAATATGAGCTGAAGTTGAAAGCTGTTCTGAGCCGTGCTAGTCAGGGATACATTGGTAAGCTTGTTCCCATCGAAGCCACATCAACTTGGAGGCAGTATGTAGATATATGCTGTGAACGTGGCCTGCCGCTTGTTTTATTAGCTGAGGCGTACTTGAAAAATCAAAATGAGGTGAACTCTGCAGAAGCTAGCAGGACCAAGTGAGGCAGTGGAAGATGAGTCAGAGGCGGCCAATGTAGGGTCCAGGGAGGAGGATGGTGATGTTCCAGAGCTGCAGCCGATGGGTGTAGCTGATGAAGGGGAGCACATCCCTAGCATCATTGAAGATATGGATTTGGAGGCTGAAGAGTTGGAGGAAGGCCTTGCCGATGGGAATTCGTCTGATGAGGAGGCTAATGCTCCAGTTCCTGCAGAGTGGCGGGATCAAGAATTTTCGAAGTTGGTGGTTAGCGAGGTTGACCAGACACCGTGGCAGTACCATAAGAATGAGGTGTTACAGGGTGCTATGTACCCTACAAAAGAGGCAGTTATTGATGCAGTGAAATTCTGGTCGTTGTCTCTTCGTAGGTAATTCAAGGTTGTTAAATCAAGTAAAAGAGAGTATGATGTGAAGTGCTTGGTTCCTCAGTGCCCTTGGCGGGTGCACGCATTCAGAGGGAAATGGGCAGACTAGTGGCAATGCTCAATAGTAAAAGAACATAATTGTCACATTGAGGAAATAGAGTTCGCCCACCGGAACCTGTCTTCTGCTTTCATTGCAAATGTTATGTACGGAGAGATTGTGGACAACCTAAGGTATGAGCCACAATCAATAATCCGTGCTATTGAGCAAAGGTTCCAGTACACAATAAACTATGCGAAATCATGGAGGGCGAAACAAAAGGCTATTGAGATGAGGTTCGGTACATATGAAGATTCGTATCACAACCTACCTCGTCAATTAGTCACAATTTGTGCAAGAAATCCAGGCAGCTACTATGATATTAAGCATTACCCCTCTACTGATGTGGAGTACAGCGGAAAAAGAGTGTTGCGGCGTGCTTTCTTTGCATTCGGTGCAACTATTAAAGCATTTAGATATTGCCGACCCATCATATGCCTAGATGGAACATTCCTGACTGGAAAGTACAAAGGGCAGATTTTGTCTGCAATAGGGGTCGACGGTAACAACCAAGTCCTGCCACTAGGGTTTGCGTTCGTGGAGAGTGAGAACAGGGACAACTGGTATTGGTTCCTAGAGCGGGTGAAGCATGCAATTGTTCTTGACAGACCAGATATGTGTCTAATTCATGATAGACATGCAGGATTGTTGCAGGCTTTGCTGGATATGCAACACGGTAGTGTGCGACGGGGTATGCCAGTACAGTGGCCAGATCTCAAAAGCAGGTGGTGCATGCGCCATATGGGTGCGAACTTCTACAGACAGTTTAAAAACAAAGAATTAATGAAGCTCTTCAAGAAGTTGTGCAGTCAGAACCAGCAACGTAAGTTCAACGCATTATGGGCAAGACTTGATGAACTGACTCTTAAACAAACTGCGGAGGCTGCACCTAACGGTGAGGAACCAATAGCTCTCGGTCCTCTCCCAACCGATACTCCGCAGATTGTAAGGAGATCGGGCTCATGTATTAGGAGCTTTTCACAGTGGATACGCAATGAGCCGAATGAAAAATGGGCTCTGCTGTACGACAGTGGTGGTGCCAGGTATGGAGTAATGACTACAAACCTTGCAGAGGTTTATAATTGGGTCATGCGAAGAATGAGGTCCCTACCACTGGTTGGAATTGTAGAAGGCATTTTGCATGGGACCTGCAAGTACTTCATTGATCGGTATGCAGCTGCTAAGGTTGTAATGGAGGACAATCGTATGCTTTACGGCCATATGTTGTGTGAGTATATGGAGAAGGCAAATAGGAAGGCCCACATGCATCACGCAATTCAAGAGGGCACTGCAGAACACAGGTTCAGTGTCCTGTGTCGGGATAAGGGTCGCAGGGGGGTAGACGGGAGCGGCATGTTCAAGAGTGTGTGCTAAGGAGTGGACATGCATATGTAGTTGTGAAAAGCCACAATTACTCCACAAACCTTGTACACACATCATAGCTGCGTGCGTGGAGCACCATATGCTTCCGAGGCAATATGTGTCACAATATTTCATGAAAGATCAAGTACTGAACACATGGAACCAGGAGCTGTATGGTTACGACATTGTTGACACTTTTACAAGTAACCCAGGGGCTGCAAGAATATATGTGCCTGATTTGGGAAAGATGAAGAATGCACCGGGGCGAAGAAAAACTCGTCGGATTCGCAACGATATGGATGAATCCGAGGCTGGCCCTAGGATCAAGCGATGCAGTCAGTGCAATGAAATAGGTCACACTTACAAATATTGTCACAAAACTGCAAGCGGTGATGCACCTGCTGTCTAGGTGAGCTTCGTGTGTGTTCAGCTAGTTTTGTACCATTTTAATATGTGCTAATTTTGCATATAGTTAATTTGCATTGAAAGTATATTGTTGTTGTATTTATTTATCAATGTATTAATGTACATGCCTTTCAAATGCAGAGATGGCTCACCCTTCGACCCCGGAGCTTTTGGACCCTGTCGTGGACAAGAAGCATCGCAACTTCTTATCCACCGAGCACCAAACGGAGCTAGGTGTTTTTCGCCCACGAGGCCCCGGAGAGCTGCTGACGGTAGACGAGCGATGGACCCACAAGTACTTATAGGTTGGCAGCGGCCGGACTCCTACCACTTTGCCGGCTGGTGGAGGCCCGATCGACGGAGAACCCCGAGGTTGCAGCACATCGTTTCTACTTCGATTGGTCGCTGTGGTGTCGTCGACGGGTACGTATTTTACATTAACAGTTTCGTTCGTACTATGTTAGTCGCTTAATATTTGTATTCATGTTTGTCACTCAGCCACACTGGGCCCACGAGCAGCCTCGCAGTGCGTACGAGCATTTTCGTACCCAGTTCGACAGGCTATATCCCAACGATGTGATATGGGAGCCATACAGTGTTCGGTCCGTGCATACACGGGCAGGGTTGGGTTTGTCACCCTTGTGCACCCGTGACGAGGAGTACTGGCTCACCAAGGCGCCACTTGTCTTCGACATCTACGTCGAAGAGTACTCACCGCACCACGTCATGCAGCAGTTTGGCCGTCACCAGGCATTCCCGGTCGTCCCCGTCCGTACCGTCCCCTTGCAAGTCCACAGGTACACTTGCAAAGTTACAGTTTGAGCAACCTTCTGTTCAGTTTCACTTACATATGCCGTGGTATGAATGCAGGTACACGCGGAAAGGCCAGCCAGCTGGCAACCTCTGGGCGGAGCGCTTGGCCCCTTACGTGGCAACATGGGCCTAAGCGCTACAGGACGTCGTTGATGAGGCGCGTCCCCACACCGACGGGAACTTCAGGGAGTACCTACGGTGGTACGTGCCACGTACTCGCACACATGTCACGTACACTCCTGAGGATGTCCGGCCCCACGTCGCAACGACAATGGAGACATACCCGGTGCATTGGGACGAGGACGCCGCTTTAGCAGTAAGTAACTTTTCTAGTCCGTACTCCATATTGAATGAACATAATCGTATACTTCAATTGTTCACTTTTGTTCGTTTCTGCAGACAGATATCATTTATGACGTAAATAGGGATGCAGCTGCTGCCATGGAACGCGTCCGGCAAGGGCATCACCTAAGTGCGTCAGATGTTGCGAGCTTCATTAGACGGGTTTTCGACAAGACGACGCGTGCCTTGAAGCTCACCTCCTGCCGATCTAGCACAGATGTAGCAGGGCCACCTCCCAGGACGAGTGGTGTACACGCCGAGTTGTCTCGGCCATCTGACGTGCACCGACGTTCTTCAGTGTCGGCACCCACACGACCCCTTCTATCACGCCCTGGAGGGTCCGAGTAACATGGTACGAATTATACTTTTGAATAATACTGACCAATATCCTTTACTTATTGTTATTAAACATTCATTAGGTCCGTCTGCACAAGTCTCGACGCAGCCTCGCAGATCGAGCCCTATGCGTCCACATTCAGGTACTCCGGGAACTCTTCTTCCTACTTTCTAATACTTTTGGCAGAATAAGTTAGATTTGTGCTCAGGTTACTTCGGTGACACATGGATTATTTGTTCATAGGCCCCTCCAGCCAGTACACATGGACGTCTGCCGAGCCTTCACAGTCCTCCTACCCTAGTCAGGAGGATGAGGCTGGCCCCGACACCGCATACGACATCGTCCGGGACTTCTTCGGGGGCACACCTGACTACGACGTCCTTCAGCGGTCCCAGGTTTCCAGTGCACCGCTTCGGACACAGCCCACGCACGACGAGCCCTCGACACCAGTGGTCCCTACTAGGCCTACCAGAAACGTTGGCCCACCTGACCCCCTCACCTACTCCAGGGGTCACGTGAGGGTTAACCAGCGGCATCGAGACCACGATGGGGCACACGGGCGATGGCAACGAGGGAGGTATGAGTAGCATTTTACATGTAATGTAACTAACATGTGCATATTCGCTTCGTGATGTACTCCTATGTATTAAGACACGTTCACTTTGTATGGTCGACTTAGCATTTCATAAATGCATTTCATATTCAGCACGTTCAATGAAGAAGTGACCACAGCACTAAACTTTAACCATGACTTGACAACACATGCCTCCTGCAGCAGGCTTTAAACAAGATGTGACAACACTACCCAGCTTTTTCCAATCAGTAAATGACAACACGGGTACCAATAAACGTGGAATCTCTTACCATGGGTAACGACAAAACTTTCCCATTCTTCAAGATGAAATCCGATGCTCGTCCCGGCAGCTACGCCCATGCCCTCACTCCTTTCTTCAAGATCGAATCCAATGCTCCTGCCTCCCCCAACTATAAATAGCCGAACCTCCTTACGGTGAATCATCGCTCGTTTCTCCTATCTCCCAAGGGCATTGTCTTCCTCAGCTCCATCGAGCCCACCAAAGAAACATTGGGGGACTACCATACCTGAAGGTCTCGAACCACCAATGTGCTTCTGTGGTGACCTTTGTAAGCTCCACGAGTCTCAGGACATCTCATACACCTATGGACTGTGCTTCTTCATGTGTGCCAACTACGAGTATGACAAGCCTCGCCATGCAACAACTGGTTATCGACCGGTACGGTAACAGATATCCGCCTCATCTCTTCCGATTACGCACCCTCTTTTACTAACCGCTCATCTTGTTCCATTTGTTCAGTCCCCTCCACCGCTCTGTGATTTTATTCAGTGGCTCGACAATGAACAAAATGACTCACAGAAGCTGTGGGTCGACATGAACATAAGGTGGAGAAGGGAAGCCTACGCACGTCGCGAGTACGAACAACAGCAAGAGGAGCTTTGCCTCAAGCGGGAGGAAGAAGAGCGTATGAGGAAGGCGGCCTACGATCGTACCGTGGCTCAGGGTCAAGAAGCTGAGAGGGAAAGGAAGCGGGAGAGAGCCCGCCGTGCTAAGGCGGTAGGTCCCGATGCCCTCCGAAAGGGAAAGTATCCTAGATGCACGCAGTAGAGAGTACCTAATGTAACCGGACATACGTTCCTTCCCTAAGGCATGTTATGATTAGGATCGGCGCACTAATAAGTAGGTCTTAGTGCGAACCATACATGCCACCTTTGTTTCCTCATCGTATCGTCGCGGTTACAGTGTATTGATATGTTTTCACACATGTTCAATACTATGTTTGTCCTCGTTCCAACCCCATACTCACGTAAAATGCTGCAACTATTAATTAGTGATTTTTTTCTCCCGTTATTACATAACCAACTCCAAATTTAATTTCTTAATTTCCTTAGACCCCTTCCTTTTTAATTTCTTTATTTACAAAAATAATACATTTTTAGAGGATAAAATGGGAAAACAATTAATTTAACATGAAAAAATGGCCCTAACCGCCCTCTGAAAGGGCGGCTAGGGGTAACCGCCCCCCTCAGGGCCTAACCGCCCCCTGAGAGGGCGGTTAGCCCCTTTTGCCGCCCTCTGAGGGGGCGGGTAGGCCTACCGCCCTCTCAGGGGGCGGTTAGGACCCCTAACCGCCCTCTCAGAGGGCTGCGAGCGCCTAGTTCTGTAAATATTTTCCCCCGTAATCTTTTTATTTAAATTTTAACTAAAAAAATATAAAAATAAAAAAAACTCTGTAAGTGGGAAGGGCTGTTTTATTTGGTTGTGGCCCGTGTCTAGCTCGTTCGGGCTCAACATGTTCTTTAAATATATTAGTTGGTAAGCCTTTAGTTAGTGGGTCGGTAAGTATGGACTTTATATTTATATGTTCGGTCTCAATGATTTGATCTGAATTCTATCTTTAACAATATGATACTTTTTGTCAATATGTTTGATAGCACAATTTGACTTGTTGTTACTTGAAAAGAATATTACAGTTTTATTATTGCAGTATATCTTGAGCAACCTCGTTATGTTTTCAACCACTCTTAATCCTAGGATAAAATTCTTAAGCTAAACAGCCTGCCTGGTAGCCTCATAACATGCCACAAACTCATATTTCATCATATAAAATGCACTAAGGGATTGTTTGGAGCTTTTTCAGGAAATGGCTCCTCCACGAGGGTGAAAATATATCTTGAAGTCGAATTCTTTGTGTCCATGCACCCCGCAAAGTCAACATCTGAATAACTCTTAACCTCAAGATTATCAGACTTCTTATATGTAATCATGGAATGCTTAGTGCTTGTAAATAACGCAAGATATTCTTAACAACTTTCTAGTGCTCTAATCCTAGATTAGACTGATATCGGCCCATCGTCACTGTTATATAAGCTAAGTTAGGATGAGTGTAGAACTGAGTGTACATAATGCTCTTGACTATTGAAGCATAAGGAATCGTCTTCATCTGATCAGCTTCTAATTGATTCCTCATGGATTGGAATGAACCAAATTTATCCCCTTTAACAACAGGGGTAGGTGATGCAAAATAATTATGCATATTATACCTTTTGAACACTATCAATATAAGCACTTTGGGATAACCTAATGCGCCTTTGGACATGTCCCAGTGAATCTCAACACCCAAAACGTAGAGGCATCACCAAGATACTTCATATCGAAGTTGGGTGATAGAAATTGCTTAGTTTCATGCAGCATGTCCTTATCGCTTCTAGCTAATTGAATATCATCCACATAAAGTACCCAGATAACAAATTTTCTCCTCATAACCCTAATATAAATGCAATTGTCCACTTCATTTTCTTTGAAACCTAATTTTCTTATGACTTCATCGAACTTAAGGTACCATTGCCTAGACCCCTTCTTTAGTCCATAAATGGATTTCTATGTCTACACCCCATGTGTTCCATGCCTTCAATGACAAAACTTTCTGATTGAGCCATGTACCCATTCTCATGCAAGTTACCGTTAAGGAATGCAGTTTTAACATCCATCTGGTGTAGATCTAAATCATAATGAGCAACAAGTGCCATGACAATCCTGAATGAGTCCTTCTGTGTAAAGTCTTAAGGGTTTAGGGTTTTAAGGTTTAGGGTTTAGGGTTTAAACCTTTCGACTTTTCCGTTAGAGTCATGCTTAGTTTTGTAGACTCATTTATAACCCACTAGTTTGACTCTGTTAGGAATTTCTACTAGGTCCCAGACCTTATTAAAACTCATTGACTCCATCTCATCCTTCATGGCCTCATGCCACTTGGATGAATGCTCGCTAATCATGGCCTCCTTAAATAGGATAGGAACATCCACATTTCCTATGTCATTCACATCTTCATTCATGTACATGACATAGTCATTCGAAAGAGTAGATCTTTTTTTTGCTATGATTGTCTTAAGGGTTCGTTAACGACCACAGGAGTCTGATCTATATGATGCTCATCATAAGGTGATGCGCTACTAATTCCAAAATTTTCCTTTTGAGGTTGAACATCTGAAGGTGCAGCAACAGGAGGTGCAGGGACATTAGCCTCTCAGATAATCGGGATAGGAACATAAACCTGGTTTTCCTCAAGTGAAATCTTTCTTCCCTTAGAGCTCCCACTGATTTCAACATTCTCTGTGAACTTAGCATGTCTTGTTTCTACAAATTTAGTGGTACGGTCTGGACAATAGAAGCGATACCCCTTTGATCATTTAGGGTACCCAATGAAATGGCAGCCGATTGTCTTAGGGTCCAATTCCCAATGCATAAGGTGTCTTAGAAAATGATTTACTAGGGATCTGATTTAGTATGTGAGTGGCCGTCTTTAATGCCTCCATCCACAAATTATCTGGAAAATTGGAGTTATTAATCATACTTTATACCATATCCATAAGAGTATGGTTTTTCCTTTCGACTACTCCATTCTACTGAGATTCGTCAGGCATTGAGTATTGTGCAACTATACCATTCCTGAAGGTACAATTCAAAAGAACAAGGAATATGCACATAGAGAGCATGTCTGCCATAGTATTCTCCTTCTTGGTCTGATCTCACTACCTTAATATTTAAATTATTTTGATTTTCTATTTCCGCCTCAAATATTTAAAACTTGTCGAGTGATTAAGAGGAAAAATATATTCGTAACTGAAGAAATCATCAATGAACGTGATGAAGGAATCGTATCCATGAAGGTTTATCTAGCCCCGTAAGTGAGGTTTTGGTAATTAATGACAATGCCTATAGACTAATAATTGTGTTGAGAATTATTTGTAGTATGTTCCATAGGTGATACATGATTAATAGAGAATGATTCGTTGAAGAATGCCATGAAGATCAAGAGAGACGCATCGAGATCAATGAGCTCTAGGTGATGCTCATGAGATAAAGGAGAAGATTGACAATAAGCATGAAGGCTAAATGTATGATATTGTCAATTAGGTTTTGTGGACTAACACATGTGCTATGTGCTTGAGAGTGAGTGAGGTTAGGTTTCATATGAATATTGACAATAAAAGTGATGGCCAAGTTACTTGTGAAGATCAAGTGACTTGAGGTATAAAGTTGTCAATTATGTTTTATGGACTAACCTGTGTGCTTTGTTCTTGAGAGTGAGTTAGGGTTAGGTTCTATAAGAAGGTATGAGTTGAATTGAGATATTCAATATACCATGTTGGAAGAGCAAGGTCAAGACAAGCTTAGTAGACTACTTGTGTGCTTGATGCTCACGGTTCATGCCTAAGTGGTGAACCAGATGAAGATGCTAAAAAGAGATAAGTCTTCCATGCTTGATGCATGGGAAGCAATCAAGTAAACTTCATCAAGCTTTCGGAAGATCAAGTGAAGATCAAAGTTGAGCAAGGATGATCATCGTCATCAAGATGAAGAGAAGTGACGACAAGCCTTCAAGAGCTATGAGAAGCATCGGGGCTTGGATGATGTGTTTGTCAAGTCTGACGGGATTGCTCAAGGTAAAGGTATAACTAGAATATGTTTTCTAGTTTTGCCGGTCTCAAGGAGTTTGGTGAGAGACCGGGTTATAGGATCGATAACCATACTATCAAGAGGGGCTGCTAAAAGCGTTGCTCGATTATTGTGTCGAGTGCTCAAACCATGTGCTTAGTGCAGGATTGGTTTGTGTTGAGAGTTCATTTTACGAGTCCGGGGTATTTAAAAGGTGTTTTAGATTTAGCTCTTTGTGTTGTTGGCCTTAGTGGCGAAAAGTTGTCAAGTCCAATGGGAATATTGGTGGTATGGTGATCTTGTGAGCCTAGAAGTAATGTCATAACTTGCGAGAGGTCATTAGTACCGCATATAACAGCATTTGCACTTGCGGATAGCATTCCTTAGGACCGTGAAGCATTTCACATATGTAATACACCAGTCACTGGATTTTCTCTTATTTGTCTTGCACTTCCTTTCCACCACCAATACCCCACTTATATCTCGTGGTCCAGCCATGATGTATAAGAGTAAATCTTTATTAGGGTTGAGAGCGACTAGCATAGGGGGGAAAAAGATACCTCTTTAAATTGTTGAATGCCTCATCTACTTCTTTGGACCACTCAAACTTGTCATGTTATCTTAACAACTTGAAGAAGGAAAGTCTGGTTAGTCTTCTCCGAGTCAGGAAATAAACCGACTAACGGCTACCATGCATCCGGTTAGTCTCTAAAATTCTTGCACTGACTTGGGGGTTGCAACTCTTCAATAGCTTTGATCTTTTTAGGAAATAAACTTCTATTCCCCAGGTAATACACTAGATATCCGAGTAATTTCCCCGTATTGACTCCAAATGCACACTTCTCCAGATTTAGCATAACTCAATTCTTGCGCAGGTTGTTGAACGTTTCTTGTAGGTCGGGGATGAGATCATCCTTCTTTTTGGTTTTGACAACGAGATCATCAACGTAGGTCTCTATGTTCTCACTAATCTGATCATGGTGTGTTATCTGCATTTCTCGTTGGTATGTGGCATCAGCATTCTTCAATCCGAAGGAATTTTGACGTAGCAATAGACCCCAAATGGGGTAATACAGGAGGTATTCTCCTCATCTTCTGGATTCATGTTAATCTTGTGATGACCAGAATGGGCATCAACAAGGCTTAGATAGTCGTAGCCAAAGGTGGAATCAACTATCTGATCTAATTGTGGTAGAGGAAAAGCATCCTTAGGGCATGCTTTGTTGAGATCCGTGAAGTTGACACACATTCGTTTGCCGTTCATTTTTTTTACCACAATAGGATTTGTGAGCCACTCAAGGTGATCCACTTCTTGAATAAAGCCTGCCTTGGTGA
Source organism: Phragmites australis (assembly GCF_958298935.1). NCBI lineage: Eukaryota > Viridiplantae > Streptophyta > Magnoliopsida > Poales > Poaceae > Phragmites > Phragmites australis. Next base: position 13,007,432 of record NC_084940.1, read on the forward strand.
GCCTTTTGATATTCTCTTCAATAGCTTCTTTCCGATCGGGTGCGAACCATCGAAGTTTCTGTTTAACTGGCTTTGCGTCGGGCCGGATAACTAATTTATGCTCAATCACTTCCCTGGGGATCTCGGGCATGTCTAATGATTGCCAGGAGAACACATCGGTGTTTGCTCGAAGGAAAGTGATGAGTGTGAGTTCCTATTTGGGATCCAGTTTGGAACCGATCTAAACGGTCTTGGACGACTTAGTTCGATCCAAAGGAATTGTGTTGACTTTGTCGTGAGACTTCACGATGGCCTTTGACCTTGAGTTCTTCATCTTCTTATTTGGTTGATGCTGTGTGGCCACATCTAAACTTCTTTTGTCATAGCATGTCAACGATTGTTAAATCGCTGATCTAACAAACTTGTTGAAGAATAGGGGGATGCTTTGAGTAGACGAATCATAAGGAAAACACACAGGGGGTTTTAGAAAGGTTCAGGCCTCTCTGAGGATAATAACCCTACATCATGTTTGTCCTGTATTGATTTGAGCCTGTTACAAGGGGGGCCAGCAAGCCGAGATGGATCTAAACCTAGTCGACGACTTCTTCCTTGGCTTGATTTGGCTTGTATGGGCTTGTGGAACTTGTATAGCTTGAGACATTTGTTCTGGCATGTCCTCCATAGGACCCCTCCATCCTGTATATATGAGGGCATTGTACGTCCTTTGGACTCTTCCCTCCAATTTTTGGATATAGACCTTCCCGGATACGGGATACTATGGGTACCTGCAAGTAGTTTACATTCTTTCAGGTATCCCCTTCCCAGAGATAAAGATATATTCCGAGGATTACGGGACACCCTGGGGTACCCACATATCATTACTATCCATTATTCATCGTCAAGCCCCCCATCAGTACGCGATATGAGGCTTCGACGGTTCAAGTATATAGCTAGCGAAGATAAGCTTTTTGCCCAACCATATCATCGAGTAAACTCGGACTTCCAATTAGGATAAAAAAAAAATAACTGGGTTTCCTGGGTTTTTAATATCACCTACTTGGGATTTTGAATGCCTCCGAGTTCTCAGGAGAGTTCCCAAGAAGGTATTCCTTCTGGGTAGATTTTCTAGTTGTCCCAAAAAAATATCCTGTCCTTGCCAAGTACAAAAGAGATATGGCTCGTCACTGGCTAGGCTTGGAAGTTGAACTGTGGCAACGAAAAGTTTGTGTGGTGGTGAAAATACACTCTATCATGAATGCGAAGGAATCATTACTCCATCCTTTTGACTGCTACCATGTCCTGGAAAAACTCAATGGGTAAATGACTGCTCCAGAATCCACCTCTTTGGCCATGTCGATCAGTTGAAAAGACATGGCTTTGATGACCAAGATTTGCTTGGGAGCTCGTGACTAATAACACAGTCGTTCCCAGAGTTAAAGCTAGATAGGTGAGGCGTCTCACCTCCTGACATGTTGGTCTATATAAAACTTCGGGCGCCAGATCTCAGCTGCACCACACTTGAGTTTGATCGTGGATTCTCCTCCTTCTCCTGAGTACATACCCTCTTCTCTTGATTACTCACCTTCTTCCCCCGAGTGGACACCCCTCACTCATCCATCATCCATCATCTCCCACAAAGTTTGAGGTCATCGATGACTCCTCTGACGAGGAGGTTGGAGAAAGGGTTGCAACTCGCGGTGTCCCTGTTAAAGACGGCAAACCCCAGCACCTTAGGTCCAAGATGAGGTGGACTGGGATCTTTTGGAGGCAGAAATAGAGGAGGAAGAAGCAGCTGCTGAAGTGAAGGAGGAGGAGTCCGATGGCGTCTCCGTCAAAAATGGCAAGACGTCTGCCACTTCATCCTCTCCCTCCTCATGTTATTCCAGGGAGGATGGCCGAAAGGAGTAGCCAAGGCGGCAACTCTGGCAATGGTGATTGGGAGCCATTCCCCCACCAAAACTGTTGTCGTAGAGCAGCAACCCGCAGTTGTAACACCCTAAAATCTCAATTTTTGCAATAATTTAAAATTTTGCTAGAAATTAATTAGGTGGTTGCAATTTTGTTCAAAAGGAAAATTAATTTCTAAATTTAATCTGGCCTAGGTTAAATGTTTGTTGCATTCATGCCGATATAGATGCAATAAGGTTTTATTGTGTGGAAAAAGTTTGCAAAATTGCGCTAGTTGTCACTCGTTGAAAACTCCCTTTTGAAAATGTGTTGAAAATCAATTTGGAAAAGGCTTTGCAATTTAGAAAAATGCTTTTGGGCCGATTCTCTCTCCCCGGGCCCATTTCCCCTCCCCTTCCTCCTTCCCGCGTGGGCTGCCTCTTCCTTCCCCACGCCGGCCCATTGGCCGAGCTGGCCTTCCCAGCCCACCGAGTCAGCCCCCTCCCCGCCCTACCGCTGCCATGTGGGCCCGGCTCCAAGCCGCGAGCCGAGCTGCCGCCGGACGGCTCGCCTTCTCCCTCCTCTCACCGATCAGCACCCAAGTGCCCCAAATCACCGGTCGTTTCAAATCCGCCCCCCCCCCCCGGGCCTTTATTCTCAAATTAAAGCCCACCACCACGATCCCCTCCCTCCATTACCTCCTCCCCGACCGTTTCCCCCTTGATTCCCCACTCTTTTGCATGGAAACGACCACTTTATTGCCATTAGGGGCCGCCGGACAATCTTCTCGAATCTGACCGTCCCCCTTCCTCTCTTGGCTATATAAGCTCACCATCTCCTTCCTTGCTCTGTTCCCCACCCGAAACACCATTTTTCCCTTTGGTTGTGCACGGAATCAACCCCGGCCGCCGCCTCCGCCATTGCCGCTAGTAAGGAGCTCGGCTGCCGCCCTATTTATCCATGGACAAGCCTCAATTGACCTCATTCTTCACTTAATAGGTGTCACAGGGCCTCGGTCAACATCTCCCGTTGCTTCTTGGAGCCTTTTCCACCGCCGGACGTCGTCCCCGCCGAGCTCCAAGGTCGCTGCCTATTCTTCCTCACCGCCGACCGTCACCAGAGGTTCTCCACCGCCGTCGAGCCCTCGGTGACGATCCTCATCCCCTCCTCTCTCTTATGCGCTATTTTCCCGCCGTGTTTGGTGGTCGGAGGCGCCCTTTTGCATTGCTCCGGCGAGGAGTTCGGCCGCCCGCTGCCGTCGGCCGTCGCCTCTCCTGTTTGGCGCCGCCAGCCAAAACCCCCCCCCCCCTTCAATCTCAGCCGCCCGATCAAGATCCAACAGACCGGATTAAATAGCGCATACCCCTTTGAAATCTGGTGCACCGTAGACATGGACCAGCCTTCCAAGCCATGGTCCATGGTACCGTCGACCTATGATTTTCAGTTGAGAAAGAAAACCGGTTTTGTTTTATGATGTCATAAATCCAATTTTCAATATAAAAACAATTCGGATTTCTCTAGAAAATAAAGTAAAATTTGCAGAATAGCCCCTACAACTTCAAATGCTTATTACTTTTTGCTCATAGCTCCGATTTGGACGATTTTCGCGTCCAAATGTCCGTAGAGGCATGTAGAATCTTTTTTTAGGGTTTTTTTTTTGTCTAGTTTCAGTACTGTTTGGTGTACTGTTATTAGAAGTTTGTATTGTGTTTGCTTTTCCAGTATGTCGATTAGGACCTGAGTAGTTCGGCAATCTCCAAGACCAAGCGTTTGAAGATTTTGAGCAGCACCCTGTCGAAGGCAAGTGCTCTTGAGCATTTCTTTACCCTGTTTTTGGATTTGCAGGTGTAGTTTTATTCTTCATTATGCATGCTTGTCTAAATATGAAACTCCGTGATAGAGTTTACTAGTTTTCCTTGAATATTCCTTGTCGCCGTTGTTTATCCATAATATAGAATGGGTGGATATGCTAGTGCAGTCAGGGTTGGGAAAAATGTGAATCTTGACTAATGAATCATGGAACAAGAATCGGGAAAGGGTAATTTTTTATAGCAACATGGCATAGGGATCCTAGTAGGATGGATTGTTTGAGGTGACGCCTATGGCAGGCTTGTATTTGTTCCTGTGTGGAGTCCTAAGGACCGGCTCTTGAACATGTAACCAAGTTAGATTTGCACAACCACGAGGCCTAAATGGGTACGGCTTGCCCAATTAATTAGCCACCCCTCTAGTTTTGTGGGCACCGTTGGACTGTTTTGTGGCACAAGAGGGGGCCTCTGTAGCGATGGAATCGTCTGTTAGCGGTGAAACCTCAGTGGGTGCCTGCAGGTTAGTGGGAGCTTTGTAAAGGCCTTGTAGGAAACTCCGACTCCACACCCCGGAAGTGTGAAGCAACACGGGAATCACGACTTGTGGGGAAAGCTGTGCAAACTCTGCAGAGTATAAACTGATTAATCATCCGTGCTCTTGGTCAAGAGCGAACTTGGACTTCTTCAGGATTAGTTGAAATCAGGGTTTGGTCAGGTTGGTTGGGTAGCTGGGTAATGGGATTACCTGGTGAGTCTTGGTAGTCGGATGAAATCCGATGAGTCCATCATATTGTCATAGTCATGTCTTCACTTAGTAAATAGGATGCCTGTTGTTGGAATCATATGTTCAAGTTGCTTAGTTCAGTTAACCTGCGTCTAAACTTTTCCTTGACTTAAACCGCATATCATGTTTCCCTCCACTTGCGGAGTACAATCTTTGTACTCACACTTGTTGCTCCCCTCCCTTGCATTCTACCATTGTTCAGAAGCCGGTAATGAAGCTACTACCTTCGACGAGGATGACTTCGACCCAGAACTACTTTTCTAGGCTAGCGTGCCCCCGGTCGACGCCTGTGGAAGATGGAGTCCCTGCTGGCGCTGAAGACCTCTTCATAGTTCCGCTGTGTTTTTCTTCTAGACCCTCAGGTCCTTTTGTAATAGTTTATTATCGTTGTAATATTGGCACTGTGATGATACACTAATGAAGTAAGCACATGTATGAAACTTGATCCTGAAATACATGTGTTGTGCCCAGTTTTGTTCTTTTAAAACTGGGTGTTACAGCGGTGGAGAGTCCAAATCGTTGTTGTCGGAGATGTCAATGATCTCAGGCTGCGACATTGGTGAGTTGAGCCAGGAGTTAGGGCATTACAGACTTTAACCTCTCATTGGGCTAGTTAAAGTAGTCTCTCCTTCGTCTTCACCGGGTAGGTCTTTTAGGACTTTTTGTAATCATCTCTCCATTATTTTATCTGTAGAGGAGCTCAAAAAATCTTGTTAAATGAAAGATTCCTACTTCTACTAGAATACCAGTGTATGCCTGTAATCCTTCTTTAGAATACAAGGAAGTTTAAACAAATATCTAATATCTCTTTCAGATAGTTTTGAGGTTTGTGGAATTTCTTATCAGAATGCTTGTCGCGACAACCTTAGGCTTGATTCCAAGTGGAAAACATTTGAGTTTTCAGGCACTCGGAGATTCGATAAGGTCCTCTCCAATCCCTAAAAAAAATATTCCCTTCAAAAAAGATATGCATGACAAGTTTTGTACTTCTAATATGTATGAAGCCCCTGACTGGCTATCAGGGAAGGACTTTCGAATGGGTAGTCCAACCAGGGTTCAAAAGGAAGCATGAGCTCCACACACCCCTCCATGGATTTCTTCGATTAATTCCTGCTTCTAAGAGATGCATTTCATGAGTACTCCTTGCACGTCTTTTCGATAAAGAACATCATCCACAAAGGTATACATCTTGGATCGACACGAAATTTTCTCATTTAATGCATCATCCTCAGGCACAACTCGATCTTAAAGGTACTTACGTATTGCGATCATCCACAAAATTTCGCTTTTTAGTTAAACCACGAGTTCCCCTACGACTCCTTTTGGGGCATCAATCCCTGGCGAGCCCCGAGCTGGTTATAGGTCTCGTGGACCACAACTCCTTTGGCTGCATTCTCTATTGATTTTACAAACAGCTTCGAGAGTTTCTCTATGAAAATCTTGAGTTGTCCTGGAGAACGTGAAGATGCCGTGCGGGCAAGACTATCGGCGAGGAAATTATCCTTCCTTGAGATGTACTTGACCTTGAGTCTAACGAATTTCTTTTCAAGCTTCCTCAGCTATGCGAGGTAGTCTGTCATGGTCTTATCCGAGGTTTGATACTCCTTGCTAACTTGCTTCAACACTAACTGTGAATCCCCTTTTACAAGTAGGCGGCGGATGCCAAGAGCAGAAGCTACCTGGAGTCTGGTGAGAAGACCCTCATATTCGGCTACATTATTTGTAGCTGAAAAATTGATTTGCAAGGCATATTGCGGGCTTTCTCATGTCAGAAAGATCAGTATAATCCCAGCCCCGAGCTTTGAAGTGTGAGTAATCCATCGAAGAATAAAGTCCATACATCCGATAGGTTGCTTTTGTCATTCTGGGGTTGATCTGGTTCTGTCCATTCAACCACGAAGTCAGCAAGTGCTTGTGACTTGATTGTTGCTAGAGGAACAAAATGGATATCGAATTCTCTAAGTTCAACTAACCACTTGGCAATTCGGCCGATTGCATCTCTACTGTGTAAGATCTCGCCTAATGGGAATATTGATAGTATGGTGATCTTGTGAGCCTAGAAGTAATGTCGTAACTTACGAGATGCCATCAATACCGCATATTACAATTTATGTACTTGTGGATAGAGTTCTTTAGGACCATGGAGTACTTCATTGATGTAGTACATCGGTCGCTTGCTCTCCTCTAGTTTGTATTGCACTTCCCTTTCCACCACCAATACTCCACTTACAGCTCGTGGTCCGGTCGCGATTTATCAGAGTAAATCTTCATTAGGTTGGGAGCAACTAGCACAGGTGGGAAGAAAGATACCACTTTAGATTATTGAATGCCTCATCTGGTTCTTTTGACCTCAGACTTGGAATCGGCGAACACCCTTCAGCAGTAAAACCTTGAGATACACATGATCTCCAATTGCGAACTCGAGGTCTTGGCGGCAACGATCCGCATAGCTCTTTTGCCGGGATTGAGCCGTGAGGAGACTCTTGCAGATATTCAGAACATGATCTTCTACCTCCTTGACCAAATCCTGAACAAGGAAAGCCCGTTCGCCAGATTCGGACCAATTTAGCGGTGTTCGGCATCTCCAGCATAAAGAGCTTCAAACGGTGCCGTCTCAATACTAGCCTGGAAGCTATTGTTGTAAGAGAATTCCACGAATGGTAGGTATATGTCCCACTTCTTCCCATAAGTGAGAACACAAGCTCGGAGAATTTCTTCTAGAATCTGGTTCACCCGCTCAGTTTGACCATCTGTCTGAGGATGATATGCCATGCTGTGAAAAGCTTGGTTTCCATAGCCTCTTGGAAACTCCTCCAGAAATGAGAAGTGAAATGCATGCCTCGATCGGAGACAATCTTCTTCGGAATACCATGAAGGCAAACTGTCCTGGTGAGATACAACTCCGCATATTGCTTGGCCGAAAAGGTGGTCTTGACGGGCAAGAAATGAGCGGACTTTGTCAATCGGTCCACAATCACCCATATAGAGTCGTACCCATTCGAGGTCTTCGGCAAGCGGTAATGAAATCCATTACAATTTCCTCCCACTTCCAAGAAGGAATGGGCAAGGGCTGAAGTGTACCGGCTAGCTTGAGATGCTCGGCATTCACTCTTTGGCAGACATCACATTCAGCTACATATCGAGCGATCTCTCGCTTCATGCGAGTCCACCAAAATCTCGGCTTGAGGTCTTGATACATTTTTGTGCTTCCTGGATGAATAGACAACAATGAATCATGAGCCTCATCAGGGATCTTCTTACTCAGCGTTTCGACCCTTGGAACCACTAGTCGGTTTCCTAACCATAGAACGCCTTGATCGTCTTCAGAAAAGCATACGGCCTGAACGATCTTCATCTTCTCTCGGATTCAGGCCATGCCTTTGTTATCCTTCTGAGCTACCTTGATGTCATCCAGAAGAGTGGATTTGATCTCCAGGTTGGCAAAGAATCCATCCGTGAACATCTCGAGCCCAAGCCGGCGGAACTCATCACAAAGTGTGGAATTCCCGGGCTCGACCCTAAGACAATGGCAATGAGCTTTCTGGCCCAAGGGATCAGCGACCACATTCGCCTTGCCAGGATGATAATGAACCTCCAGTTCATAATCTTTGATAAACTCGAGCCATCTTCACTGCCTCATGTTTAGATCGGCTTGAGTGAAAATGTACTTCAAACTCTTGTGATCCGTATAGATACGGCACAAGTTCCCCATCAGATAATGACGCCAGATCTTTAGAGCGTGCACGACTGCAGCCAGCTCTTAATCATGTGTCAGATAATTCTCCTCGTGGTGCTTCAACTGCCGTGAGGCGTAAGCGACAACCCTGCCTTCTTGCATAAGGACACATCCGAGGCCCATGCGAGAAGCATCTCAATAGACATCGAAGCCCTTGTTCACATCAGGTTGAGCAAGGACTGGAGCGGTCGTGAGCAATTTCTTCAAAGTCTGGTAAGCTGTCTCACAGTCACTCGACCACTCAAAAGCATTGCCTTGCTTCAACAACTCGGTCATCGGCTTGGCAATCTTGAAGAAATTCTCGATGAACTGGCAGTAGTAGCCCGCGAGTCCAAGAAAACTCCGGATATTAGTGACATTCTTGGGCTGAACCCAATTGAGCACCTCCTGCACCTTGCTCAGGTCAACTGCAACACCGTTCTCGGACAAAACATGACCTAGAAAAGCCACCTCTCTGAGCCAGAACTCACACTTGCTGAACTTGGCATAGAGTTGATGATCTCTGAGCCGACCAAGGACAATACGGAGGTGCTCTACATGCTCTGCATCAGTCTTGGAGTATATGAGAATGTCATCGATGAAAACCACAACAAACTTATCCAATTCCTCCATGAACACCGTGTTCATCAAATACATGAAGAATGCTGGCGCATTCGTCAATCTGAAGGACAAGATGGTAAATTCATATAGCCCGTAGCGAGTCGAGAAAGCCGTCTTTGGGATATCCTCTGGTCGGACCTTGATTTGATGATAGCCCAGTCTCAAGTCAATCTTCGAGAAGACTCGGGCTCCGGTTAGTTGATCAAATAGAATATCAATCCTAGGGAGAGGATATTTATTCTTCAATGTGACTTCATTCAGCGGGCGGTAATCAACACACATCCGTAGAGTGTCATCCTTCTTCTTCACAAAGAGTGCCGAGCATCCCCAAGGTGAGGAGCTCAGACGAATGAACCCCTCGGATAGCAATTCCTGAAGCTGCTTCTTCAGCTCAACTAGCTCAACTGATGACATCTTGTAAGATTTCTTGGAAATTGGAGCCACTCCGGGTATGAGATCAATAGATAACTCAACTGCTCGGTCGAGCGGCATTCCTGGCAATTCATCCGGAAAGACATCCGAGAATTCCCACACCACAGGAATACTCAACAGTTCTATGGTGGGGACAGCCTTCAAAGCAAAAAGACAAGGATCGATGCCCTCAAGCTTCAATTGAATTCGGGTGTCGTATGGACCATTTAGAGCAACTATCCGCTGAGCATAATCCATCACTGCCTTGTTCTTAGAGAGCCAGTTCATCCCCAAGATAACATCTATCCCCTTCGAGTCCATCACTAACAAATTCACACCAAAAGGCATCTCATTGATGATTACCGAGGCGTTGGACACGCATTGCTTAATAAGGACCTTGGCTCCAGGTGCATCTATAAGATAGGGCGTAGGGGTGGTGCTAACTGTCAACCCATGACACAGAGTATAACTTGCCACTGTGAAGCAGTGAGAAGCTCTAGAATCAAAAAGAACAACTGCTGGAGCTATGACAGAATGTGAATGCACAATCAACGTATCCATCAGGACGATGTCACTCTCGTGAATGTCCTCAGCGATGGTGTGGTGTGCTCAGCCACGCTTGGGAACGTGGGTTGCCTGAGAGGACTGTGGTGCAGATTGAGCTGGTGGTGGCCTTAGAGCGGTCACCACAACTCCCGACCTCGGGTAGGGGCAATCCCGCGCGTAGTGGCCAACACGGCCGCAGTTGTAGCACGGGCCACAGGGGCCACCAGTCACGCTCACTTGCGAACCGGTCGGTCGTGGAGGCTGTCCCTGTGGAGTGGAGAATGATGGGCGCTGCACGAGCCACATCGGATGAGGAGCACTTGATGCCAGCATGCAAGATGATGGAGGTAGACTCTCTGTGCAGGCGCGCTGCGAGCTCCCGCCCACAGAAGGCGAGGGACCCCTCTTGCACTTCTTCTCCTCCTGGTGGTTCTTGAGCTTAAACTCCACCGTGAGGGATGTGCTCACCAACTTGTTGAAGTCGGTGAACTCATGTGCGGATAGCCGGTCCTGCATCTTCGAGTTGGGGCCATTGAAAAAGTGGTATTGCTTCCGCTCATCAGTGTTGACCTCATCAGGAGCGTACTGTGCAACGTGATTGAACACCTGCACGTACTCCATCACCGCTTGATCTCCTTGCTTGAGGTCCATGAACTCTCGACTCTTGATCTCCATGAGGCCCTTCAGAATTTGAAAATCCCAAAATGCTTGGCGGAACTCCGCCAAGACACCCGGTGGTTGGCAGGGTGCATGGCCAAGTAGTTAGACCACCACACGCCTGTCGGACCTTAAAGCTGATGAGCAGCGAAGAGCGCCCTCTTGTGGTCCTCACATCTGAGGAGAGCAAGCTTCTGCTTGATCGTCTGGAGTCAGTGGTCGGCATCCAGAGGATCCTCAACCCACGAGAAAACCGGCGGCTGAGTCCTTAGGAAATCTGAGAAATCATCTTGGCGCCCGGCTCCACCCCCTCCATGAGGAGCTGTGTTGCACACGAGAGCCTCCAGAAGCGCTTGATTAGTCTGGCGGTTCTGCTCAATCTGCATGAGCACTTCCGTCATTGTTGGCGGCAGGGGAGGGTTATTCTCATTCGAGCCCTCGGGGTCATCCGACTCGCGACGAGTTGTCATCCTATTGTGACGATGAGAAGAAAAAGAGGCGAAGGTTAATTTCCGACATAGGTGAAAAAAAATCAAACTCCAACTAATGCTATTTTGCTATGCCGAATCTCACTTACTTGGATCCATACACTATATATTGATGAAAATGCATGTTCAAAGGCATGATGTAAAATGACCAATAAAACATGAAAGTATGCTGGGCAAGTTGCCCCCTATTTGTAGCAGAAGGGGTATTGCCCAGAGCAATCCTTTTGCTAACTCCTCGTTCTCATCTGCCTCTGTCTTTGGTGCCTCTTGCCTTGCGTGAGTTGTTCCTTGATCTCTACTCCCCTCTCTCTCGTAGTTTAGCGCCTCTCATCATCCTATTTCGGTTCATATGGCCAACCTGAGTACCCCGAGTGAACCCAAACTCGGGCGGTGGGGGAGATGACCAGAGTAGCCGCGGTGGGGGACCCTCAGGTGTCATCGGCTTCCCCGTGGCTGATAGGGCCGCCGCCGAGAGTGGAACTACGGCGCACCAGCAAAAGCCACTCCCGGCAAACCACCGCGCTGGGATTGTTTGTCATCGGAGATGAGGAGCTCGATCGGATGGTTAGGGAGGGGAAGATCCCCTCTCGAGCCGTTGCTCGGCCTTCGCTGGGAGAGGAGGTCCCGATGCATCTGGCCTATGAGGTCGTGGTGTTTGAAGCCTTCTACGAGGTGGGCCTAGGTTTTCCTTCAGTGTCGTTGCTTGAAGAGGTGCTCCGTCACTTCTACGTGGAGCTCCCACACCTCCACGCCAACTCCATTTCCCGCATGGCCACCTTTGAGTGGGCCATGCGGGCGGAGGGGTGTGAAGGGAGGGTGGATTTCTTTGTGGCCCTCCACTTTGCCAGTTGCCAGCCGAAGTTGATCAAGGTCGAGGGGTCTCCGAGGGCCGTCTTGGGGGATGTGGCTTCGTTCCTGCGGAGCCTAGAGTCAGCTGGTGGCCCACCCGCGATGGCTGGTGATCGAGGCGTCGTGCCCTCCGCCGAGAGTCCCTTCGGAGCAGTTGAGGGGGGCCCTGGCCTCGGGATCTTGACCCCGGATGACTTCGCATTGTGCCTGGAGGTGTCAAGGGCTTTCGCTGCGGCCTCCTCTCTGCTTCGAAGTGGGGAGGTCGAGGGAGCATTGGCCCAGCGTCCCCTGGAGGAGCTGGAGGTGTGATTGGTGGCAGTGGCCCTTCAGGTCGGAAGTGTTAGTTATGATCGCCGGGTCTGGTGTTGGGTCCTGGGTAGCTTATCTTGTCCTTTTCCATCTATTTGTGGTGCTTTGCAGCAAGTAATTTTGACGAGGGAGGTAGCGGACACCAGGCTTTGGAAGAGGCCCGAAAACGGGCGGTATCCGTGGAGGGCCGTCTTCATGAGGAGATGGTGCTTTGCGAGCATGTGGAGACTGAGGCGCGGAAGGCTGTCGAACACCTTTGGGAGGCGAAGGAGGTGGCCGATGCAGCCAACGCAGCCCATGTGTCCGCTGAGAGTGACGCTAACACCCTTCGGGTGGCAGTGGTAAATATGCGGTGAGAGCTGGAGGAGGTCCAGGCATCAGAGGGGCACTGCATTCAGAGTGCCATCAGTTAACGATGCTAGCATCTGAGGTGGCCTGGATTACCTTTGATGCCTTGAGCGGCCTAAGGGCCCGATGTTTGCCACTGCCCTCCGAATCAGAGGCGTCGGTCATGCCACTCTTCTGGCTTCAGTCTGCCATGAAGGTTATGGTTAGGGCCACGGAGGCCTATGCGAGGTCCAGCGCTCTTGTGGCTACTGCACTTCAGCTGACCCTGCTGCACCAAGCGGGGGTTGGTCCCTTCGAAGCATTGGAGCGGTAGGCGCCGGACTCCGTGGTCGAGGCCTTCTAGCTAGAGGCACCTCTGGTGGCGATTGGCGCAGCCTTGGAGAGCTTCTGTCGCGACGTATGGGTGAAACATGGCCGGAGCGTGATGTTGTGCTTCATGGCCGGTCAGGGGGCTCCAGGTGCCTCAGGGGGCCTTCGCTCGAGTTCTTCATTGGGAGGCCTGGTGCTTCACTCGGAGTCTATGGGTGCTTTGCGGCCCTCTAGGGGACCTTTGTCTGGCGTTGTTGCCCCCTCCGGAGCCAAGCGTGGATGACCTGGAGGTGTAGCTCTATCGCGGCTGTCTTTGTTTTCTTTTCTTTCCCGGGGAGAGGGGCTGAGTTTTAGTATGGTGACCGCCTCCTTTTGCTTTATGTATATAATCTTTCCTTTATTTGATGGAAACCGCGCCTATCTTCCTTTGTTTTACCTATGTTGTTTCTGGAACATTTGAGCCTTTGAGTTTTAACCGGAGCCTACTCTATGTATATAGGTACAGCAGCCCGAGGCCAGAGGAGGCCTTGTCCATACCTTGGATAGTGCCTCCGGGGAGGGATCGAGTGCGTCTGGTGCATTGGGGGCTACTCTGTTCGTTCGTCGACGGAGTTGCTTTGTTATGCCCCGTGATTCAATGGGCGTGTTGACCCACAGGTGGCTGCCGAAGTTTTGGTTAAGGTCGAGCCGGAGGATCCCCCGGTGTCCACTCTGGATGTATGCTTTACCGCAAGAGATGACTGGTGTGCGGCCCAAACGACTCGGGAGGTTGCAGGCTCATGCTTCTTACAGCACTTTGTCCTTCCCCAGGGTTCTGACGGAAGGGTGCCTTCCGAAATTCTTGAGTCTACCTTGGATGAGGTGAAGGTGCAGGAGGCACAGGCCGCGGAGGTCTCGTCGGCGGGGCAAGGGGAAGAGCTGGACTTCTCGGCCTTTGACTCGTATCCCTTCCCAATGGATTTTTCGTCTTCCCAGGGTCGAGTCTCTATTTCGGGGAGCAGCCCCTTTGATGGAGGGGGCTCGCATCGGCCTCCCATACGCAGTTGTCGTGGATGACTCTCCAGGTCCCGTGGTATGTCCGAGAGGCGTGGTGGTCGGGCACCCTCATCTTCCTGTAGTGGTACAGGGGGCATAGTAGGCTAGCCAGTTTGCTGGGCATAGATTCGATGTACAGCGGTTAACTGTATAAAAAGACTTTTGTATGTTCTTTTTCCTCTCCCTGTTTGATGATTGATTGCGCCGACGTTTCGCCTGTGCCCCTTATCCTAGCCCCTTCGCATCCTGTGGTTGTCTGGCGGCCACAGGGTGCGAGACTTCGAGGGGCATCGGAAGGGTCGGGTGATAAACTCAGTTTTGTTGGGGTTTTTATCCCCTCTCCATGCCTAGGGCGGCCTAGCCTTAGAAATGATGGGGGGTGTTATGCCTGTCCGGTATGAAGGCACTACCTTCAAGATGCCAGAGCGGTCTTTGCCTATCCAACATTTTAGGTTTGCTAGGCCCAAATGATGACGGACGGAATGCCTGTCCAGCACGGAGACTTTGTCTTCAAGATGTTGGAGCGGTCTTTGCTTATCCACCACGTAGGTTAGCTAGACCTTAAAGATGGCAGACGGAATGCCTGTCCAACACGGAGGCTTATGCCTTCAAGATGCTGGAGCGGTCTTTGCCTATCCGCCATGTAGGTTAGCGAGACCTTAAAGATGGCGGACGGAATGTCTGTCCAGCATGGAGGCTTATGCCTTCAAGATGCTGGAGTAGTCTTTACCTATCCGCCACGTAGGTTGGTGAGACCTTAAAGATGGCGGACGGAATGCCTATCCAGCACGGAGGCTTATAACTCCAAGATGCTGGGTTTTTTTTGGGCATTGAGGTTGGGGTTCTTTATACATAATACTTGCGGAGGGTCTCTACATTCTAACTGTGTTCGAGGGGGGTCCCCTCTGCATCGACTAGTCGATAGGAGCCGGGTCTGTTAGACTCGAGGACTAGGTATGGGCCTTCCCATTTGTTGCGTAGCTTTTCCAGGGCTAGGGCGCGTTGAAGCACGAGTTCACCAGGTTTGAAGTTTTGCAGCGCAACCCTTGGATCATACCAAGTCTTAGTTTTCTTAATGTAGTGATCTAGGTTCTAAATGGCATGGAGTCGTGTGCCTTCGGTAAGGTTGAGGGAGAGCTCCCTTTCTCCATGAATTTGTGGGAGTTGTACCCTGAGTGAGCAGGCCTTGAGCTTGGTGGAGGTCATGGCTTCATCTCCGTATAGGAGGTGGAAGGGTGTGAACTCGGTGGTCCGCGTGACAGTGGTGTGGAGGGACTATAAAACCTTGGGTAATTCGTCGACCCACAGGCCTCGAGCTAAGCCGACGAGGCGTCAATTTAGAGCGGAGAGGATGTTTCCATTGGCCCTTTTGACGGCTCCATTGGATTGAGGGTGTCAAACTGCTGCGAAGCATAATTCAATTATGAGGTCGTCAGTGAACTGTCCAAAAGGCCCAGAGTCGAATTGTGTGCCGTTGTCCATCGTGAGCTGTCGTGGGATGCCAAAGTGGCAGATTATGTTCTTCCAGAAGAATTTCTGGACATTTTTTGATGTGATCGCAGTGAGCGGTTCGGCCTCAATCCATTTGGAAAAATATTCCAATGCGACCACTGCGTACTGGAGGTTTCCTTTGGCGCGGGGAAAGGGACCGATGAGGTCTGTACTCCAATGAGCTAGGGGCCAGACAGGGGCGATTTGTTGCAAAGGAGTTGGAGGTCGGTGGCTTCGTCGTCCCATCCATTGGCATCCTTGGCAAGTGCGGACGAGTTCTTCCGCGTCGGACATGATCGTAGGCCAATGGAGCCCCTGGCGGAGTGCCTTACCGGCTAGAGCACGAGGCGCTAGATGACTGCCGCACAGGTCTTCGTGTATTTCTCTGAGGAGGGTGGCTCCTTCTTGTTTAGTGATGCACCGAAGGAGAGGGGCGCAGACACCTATCTTGTAAAGGGTGTTATTTATGAGGTGGTAGCCCCAGGCGCGATATTGGATGTAACAGAGTGCAATTGGGTTGTCCAGTTCTGCTGTTCCTCTTAGGAACGATAGGAGGGGGGCCCTCCAGTTCGCAATTAGGATGGGGAGGATGGTGACGACTATCTCGTCAAGGGTTTTGGTGGTCGGCTGCTGCAGGGTCTCAAGGAAGGTGCCTATTGGTGGGTTTTTGCCCATGGCTACAGCCTTTGCTAAGGTGTCTGCTTGAATGTTGTCTGCCCGTGGTATGCTTTGTATGGATATGCCGCAGAAGTGTGCCTCGGCTTTGTGAATGGCCTCGAGGTATGTTACCATGTCTGGATGACGGACTTGGAATTCCTTGTTGATGTGACTGGCGATGATCTGAGAGTCGGTTCGGATGATGACTCTGGCTGCTCCTAAGGCTCAGGCCTTTCGGAGGCCTAGGAGGACAGCCTCATCGGCTATGTTGTTGGTCGTCTTGAAATCTAGGCGAACGACGTATTGGACCTGCTGGCCTGTGGGGGAGATGAGGACCGCGTCAGCTCTGGCGCCTGTGGAGCAGTATGCTCCATCAGTGTAGATGGTCCAGATGTCTTGGGTGGGCTTGGTGTTGGGTTCGGTTGTTGCCTAGGTCCATTCGGCGATGAAGTCTGCCAAGATTTAGGATTTTATGGCAGTGCAGGGCCGGGGAGGGGCATCCTGAGTGTTTTGAGGTGGAAAAGGTGTGCTTTTAGGGCCTCAAATGCTACCTGGCTGTCCGGTGTCCAGCTAAATAGCTCGGAGCCCTTTAGCGTTTTCAATAAAGTGAGGTTGTGCTCAGCGGATTTCGTGAGGAAGCGACTAAGAGCTGTGAGGCAGCCGGGCAGGCCCTGTACTTCTTTAGGATTGGTGGGAGGTGACATTTCCGCAATAGCATGAATTTTGCCCGGGTTGGCCTCGATGGCTCTTTGGGAGACAAGATACCCTAGCATTTTTCCACCTCTAGCGCCAAATACGCATTTTTCTAGGTTTAGCCGTACGCTAGCGGCTCAGAGGCTGTTGAATGTTTCTTTTAGGTCGACATTGTGGGTGGCTTCTAGTTGGCTTTCTTCCACGATATCAACTACGTAGGCCTTAACGTTGCGACCAAACTGTTGTTGCAACACCTTGTGTACTAGGCGGGAAAACGTGGCCCCGGCATTTTGAAGACCAAAGGGCATCCAGACATAGCAGTATACTCCGAAGGGGTTAATAAATCTGCTCTTGTTTTCATCCTCTGTTTCCATACACACCTGGTGACATCCGGAGTAGGTGTCGAGGAAGCTTAGCATTTCGCAGCCAGCGGTAGAATCCACCAGCTGGTCGATGCGGTGGAGAGGGTACGAATCCTGGGGGGCATACTTTGTTTAATGACGTGAAATCGATGCACATGCGCCATTTTCCGCTATGTCTTTTGATCAAGATGGTGTTGGGAGCCAATCGGAATGGATAACCTCTCGAATAACACCGGCTTTCAGCAGCTTCTGAGCTTCTTCTTTTGCGGCTTCTGCCCGCTCTGGGGAGAGCTTGCGAAGCCCCTTGAGTATGGACCTTGCCTTCGGGTCGACATAGAGCGAGTACTCGATGATGCTGCGGTCGACTCCTGGGAGGTCTTGGGAGGACCATGCAAAGATGTCGAGGTTACTCCGTAAGATAGCCAAGAGTTGGGTTTCTTGCCCGGAGGCGAGGTCTACACCTATTTGGAAGGTCCGGTCAGGTTGGTCTTGGTGTATGGGGACTAGCTTTATGTTGCCTTCTGGTTGCGGCCTTGGAGGGCAGCGGTGCCCGGGGTACGCCGATGGAGGATCTTTCGAGTCCGCCCATGTCATAGTGTGGATATGGCGATTGGGGAGCAGAGCGGGGTGCCCATACTCGATGCGTCTAGCCAGGTCTTGGTCACCATGGATGGTTATTAGCCCCTGGGGTCTGGTTATTTTCAGGCAGAGGTAATTGTGATGGGGTACAACTCCAAATCTATTTAGGGTCCCTCGTCCTAGGATGGCATTGTAGGCGTATGCTACGTCCACTACGTTGAAGGTGATAACCTCGGATTGTGATGCAGAGCCCTCGTCGAAGATGACCAGGAGTTCTATCTGTCCTCGGGCGTTGAGGGGGGTTCCATTGAATCCCTAGAGGGGTCTACTGCTTGGTGAGAGCCGGCTTTGCGGAATTCGAAGCTGGTCGAAGGCATGCATGAACAGGAGGTCCGCTGAGCTGCCTCTGTTGACCAGTATTCTTCGGACCTCGACTTCAGTGATATTGGCTTAGAGGACCAGGGTATCGAAGTGGGGAAATTTTACCCCTTTGGAGTCATCAACGGTGAATGTTACAGGGGCATCGGCCCAATCGGAGGCCTATCAGTGGATGTTAGTTGCTCCGATGTGGTGCACCCCGCGGGCGTAGTCTCGCCACTGTCATTTCGAAGTGCCTCCGGTGCTCCCTCCGCTGGTAATGGTGAGAACAATCTGCTTGCCCCGCGCTCTATCGTCACCGTGCGGTTCTAGGGATGACTGGGGTGGTGAAGGTAGGGCCAACTGTGGAGGAATTTGTAGGGCCAGGTAGTCTACCCGTCGGTTGGCCGATGGCCTGTGATCTTCGGACTGCCCCTTGGGGGCCCCACCATTGAGGGCCGCCTGCCTCCCGAGGTACTCCTCTCGGAAGGTGGTAAGGGTTTGACAGTTATCTATATTGTGCCCTCGTCCCGCGCCGTGAAGAGTGCACCAGGATTCTTCCTTGGAACATGGGTTTGGGGCGTGGCTTTACTCTGGGAGGCCTCTGGAGCATCCTCGGCCGCGTCCCCTAGGGTGGCTTTGGTCCGGAGCCCCGCGGCTTTGGATGATATTGCTGATGTTTCAGCGTTACCACTGCCGCCCCCTTTGGGACTCGGCGGTAAGGGCCTCCTCGAAGCTCCTTTTTATCGAGGGAGCTGGGGCATGTGATGATCCAGCCTGCGAGTGTGGTCTCTTGGTGCTGGCATGAGAAGCTTCGCCAGCTTGTGAGCACCTCCAGTAGAGCTTTTCCTCCTCTGCCCGCGCATATTCCTCAAACTTGCTCATGAGGATTTCTACCGAGCGTATTGGGCGTCGGTTTAGTCGATCATACAGGGGGCCTTCAGCCAGGCCCAGGGTTGCGGCATCGATGATCGAAGAGTCCGATATGCCCCTAATCTGGGCTTTGGTCTGGGAGAACCTTCAGAAGTAGTCCCAGAGGGTTTCATCTGGCCCCTGCCTGATAGTGAACAGGCTGTCGGAGGTTACTGGTTCGATGAAGGTGCCCTGGAAGTTGCTACCGAAGAGGTCTCAAAGTTGGGACCAGGTGTGAATGGTGCCGGGGTCCAGCGCCCAGAACCAGCGTATGGCCACCCCTTCTAGGGCGAGGGGGAAGCATTTAGCCATGGTGGCGGTCCGCCCCCACTGGCCTCTATGGCTAGGGCATAGGATCGGGCGAACTCGTTGGGGTCTGAATTGCCTTTAAACTTGGGCAACTTCATGGTCCGAAACCCCTCCGGGAAGGGTATGGTCTGCAGCTCGGCCCGTAGGGGAGAGTCATGGTCCTGCAGGGGGTCCTCACGACGCTGGTCCTGGGGCTCTGGGGATCGAACGGGTTGTGTCCTTACGACGAGGGGCTCGCTTGTTCATAGAGCTTGGGTCAATAACGCGCCGGTCGTCTCGGGAGTGGCGGCGAAGGTGTGGGCAGCTTCATGCTCGGCCCGTAGGGCCGTTAGTAGTTCCACCATCTGTGCCAGGAGTGCTGCTAAGCGTGGTTGCTGCTTGGGCAGAGCGGTGTTTCTGGCGGTAGCACCGGCCGCAGCCCATAGGGGTGCAGCGGGGGCCTCGCCTTGCTGCTGCTGGATCTCCGGCGTAGAGAACCCTTCGGTGTCGCCCGCAGCTGTAGTTGTGGTTGGGTCAGTGGTGGCCCTAAGGTTCCCGCTCCCCTCGGCTAGGGGGCCATCATTGGTGTCGGCCACGTATAGCCGGTTGGACTGCCATGAAGGCGTGACTAGGGGGTCGGCCGCTGCCGATGTGGCCTTGGTGGTCTTTTTTTTTTTTTGTGGCATCCTACCTCTCTTATCACTTCTGTATTCGAATCCCCACAGACGGTGCGTTGTTGGAGCAATTGCTCCAGCAAATACGCAATAGTTTCTTCTAAGGAGGAGACTCAAGCTTGGAGACGAAGTTTGAGAGAAAGGAACACCACAAGTATATTGATGGTAGGAAAAATGGATCGATCTGGGGGGAGAATCACAGGTTTGCTGTGATGCGTGTTCCGTGTCCCTTGCCCAGAGGACCATGGCCTCCTATTTATAGGGCCATGCGCAGCTTAGCGTACAAGTTATCATAATATACAAATATCCAGGATCCGACCAAATTACTGAGCCTTATCCCAGAAGACTACCTTCTATCCTGTCGAGAGATAAATATCCACCGTGCTAATTATCATGGTGCTTGCCCTCTGAAGGGGGTGAGCCGGTCGCTAATTGCGGCCCAGCATCGCACCGCTAGGGGTGTCAAGATAGGTACCATCGTGCTGGGGTGTCAGAGCGACGTCCACTAGCCTTGGCATTTAATGCCGGTCACTTCCTTGTAGGAAAAGTACGACTGGTTCTTGCTTTTTGGTAGATCTTTTTTGAGGACTGATGACTCACCCAAAAACCTCTAGGAAGCTGGCCCGGGCAGTGAGAGGCTGAAGCCTCGGGGATAGGGCCTTCGGGAGGCGGAGCTCCGGAAGGCCGAGGCTTTGGAATGGGGAGGCTTCGGGAGGCTGAGCTCCGGATGGCCTGAGCTTCAGAAGGCGGGAACAGGCTCAACCTTTGGGAGGCTGAGCTAATTAAGCCAAGGGGTCATCGGGGGTCCTTAATAACGACCCCCAACATAGATATTGTTTGGTGTACTGTTATTAGTTAGTTTTATTGTGTGTTTTTCCGGTTTGTTTCGAGAGCAGACGAGGAGCAGTTCGAGAATCTTCAAGACCAAGTATTTGAAGAATCTGAGCAGCAAGTTGGAAGAGGCAAGTGTCCTTGAACATTTTGATCCTAGTTTTCAAATGCGTTCTTTATTTCAAACATGCATCTTGTTAATTCTGAATCCTATTTACTTATAGTATCATGTTCCATATATTTCTTTGTCACATAGTTGTTAACAATGGATATGATGGGTAGTTATGCTTAGCTTTGCACAAGGGGATGGAAGGGTTGATGGTTAAATACGACTAATGAACTATGCAACTATGAGTTGGGAATACTAGAGATGGTATAGCAACATGGAACCTTAGGCATTGAGTAAAGTAGTATTGTTGATGATGATGGTTTTGATGTTGGCTTAGTGTTTGCTCAAGCAACCTAGGTAAGGACCGGTTCGTGGAGCGACAACCCAAGAAATAGTGTACCAACCACGAGACCTAGTATGGGACATGCATGACCTATTAATTAGTGGATTCTAGTTTTGAGTGTGCCAAACGGAAGAGTTGATGTGTGGGGACGACAAAGGCCAGAACTATTTGGTTAGTGGTATGGGATGGGTAGTGAAAGGGAAGGGTGAAAACTTTCTGGAGACTACAAGGCGCAAAAGGGGGCTTCTGGGTGGTGTGAATGCCACTTTGACGGCGGTGAAACCTAGCGGGTATGCACATACTGGATGAAACTTTGTAACGGCTTTGTAGTGACTTTTCGGGCGATACACCACTCGCATGTGTTATGTGTTTCGTGGACACGACAACAAGGAAATTCATGGCTCGTGGTGAAAGCTGGACAACCTCTACAGAGTGTAAAATATGATATATCAGCCATGCTCACGGTATGAGGGACTTGGATCCTCACATGATTAGTTGGATGGGTTTGGTTTGGTTCGGTTGGTTTGGGAACCTGATGTGGGATTTAGGTGGTTGGGAAACATATGGAGATTTTTCTAGGAGTTGAAAGTCTACAGATGATTCACCTAGTCAAATAGGATGCTTTTATAACTCTTCGTTAGCATAGTTGGATTTTATGCAAATTTTAACTGTTACAGCTTGTTCCTATATTTAAACTTGCATGTCATTTATTTCCCACACTTGCGGAGTATGATATGTACTCATACTTGTAGTTTCCATCTGAATGTCCACTAAGCGCTGCTGAGACAATGAAGGAGATCCAGACTTCTACGTCGATAAGGAAGAAGATTGCTAGGTTAGTGGTTTTCCCGGTCAATTGCCTGTGGAAGTTGAAGCTTCGCTGTGTTTAGTTTGTGTGCTTTTGTTTAAGACTTTGAGGTCTTTCTATTTATGTTTTAGATAAACGTTGTAATAATGACATTATATGTGATACACTGGTGAAGTCGCTGCATGTATGAAACTTGATCCTGGCATACATGTGGTTTATATCTGGTTTTGTGCCTTTATAAAACCGGGTGTGACACCTTCCTGGATACAGGATACCTTGGGTACTTGTGAGTAGTTTCCTTTCTTCCAGGGATCCCCTTCCCAGAGATAAAGATATTCTTCAAGGATTATGGGACACCCTTGGGTACCCGGATATGGTGACTATCCATTATTCATCGTCATAGCGTAAGCCTGCTTTTGTGCAGCCCCGGATGGTGATGACTCTCTCGGGTCCAGGGATCTTCACGCACTAATAAGAGTAATGCGTGGCTGATATGAATTTGGTGAGAGTAGATCTTCCTAAAATGGGTCATCTCAAAATCGACCACGTCAAATAGAATTTTCTCTGTCCAAAAATTGTCATGCTTCCTGAAGGTAATGGGAAGCGATATCTGGCCAATAGGAGTGGCCGAAGACCCTGGTACTATACCATGGAAGGCTTGAGTAACTGACTTAATAGCAGACCGAGAGATCTACATTCCACTGAGTGCGTCAGTGACGAGGATGATCAGGGAACTCCCTCCATCGATAAGGACTCGAATAACCCTACAGTTGTTTATCATAGGCTCGACAACTATCAGGAAGCTGTGTGACCGTACAAATGACCCTTAGGGATAATGGCTAGGACTTCTTAGGCCACCGTATTATACTGTCGCTTGGACACGTAGGATGCGGAACCACCGAACATGTGGTCGACTGTCCTCTCACTCGGCTAAAAATACATCGTGTATGTGTCGTTCTCGCTAACATTCGAGTTGGAATCCCTGCTTTGGGTCGGGACCTAGATCTTCTTTCCCTTTGCTGCTTTTTTGACCTTCGTCTTGACCAACTTTTTCCGGATACGGCACTCATAGATGTTGTTGTTGTCGGTTTGGTGGAAGTCACACCAAGGTTTCCCATCTTATAGCGGAGCTAGGTGTGAAGCTTCTTCCTCAGAAAGGACCAGAGCGCTGGTCAGGACGGATATTGGACAGATCTGCTAAAACTTCATCAGATTTAGTTTTCTTACCCTTACCTCCCGGGTTGTTCTTCTCTTGCCTGCTCGCGGCCTTGTTACCGCTGAGCCCGGGTCAAGGACGCTTGATGCCTTGAATCTTTTCCTTAACATACAGGAGTGCAACCTCAGCCCTAGCAGATTTATCAACAATCTGCATGAGCACTTTAACCATTTTGGGTTCTTTTCTGGTGATGTCTTCAACGCAATGCCAACTCTTAACCACCTGAGTGAACGCCTAGATGATGTCGCAGTCGCTGATCTTGGGGATGGTATTCCGGGTATTGCTGAAGCGGTGCACGAACTCGTGCAAGGTTTTGTTCCCCATCTGTTCGCAATGATAGAGATCCTTTTTTGTGCCAGGATGAATGTATGTACCTTGGAAGTTAGCTCGGAACATGTCGCAAAGTTTCTCCCAAGTGTATATTGTCCCTGGCGATAGATTGGTCAACCATGTCCTGGTTGCCCCTTCAAGGGTCGTGGGGAGGTAATTCACCATTACGTTCTCGTCCCCACCAACTTCTTAGATGGCTGTGGTATAGATCTGGAGAAACACAACGGAATTTGTGCTTCCATTGTATTTCTCGATCATCCCAGAGCGGAACCTTGCTAGCCATCTTACGTTTTGTAGATCTAGAGAGAAGGCAAGGCAACCGTTGATGGCGCCTTGCTTAGTTCCAGCTCCCCTAGGAGTTTTTTCCATGGCAATCAGAGATCGGTCCCAATTCGATCGATGTCGAGACCTTTCCCGATTAGACCGATGAGGGGTAGAAGAAACCTCCTCAGAATCCCCCAATTAGTACTATTTCCTGCTAGTGTCAGATGAGAGCTCTTGGCCTGGAGCACGATCTCCTTTGTTAAGTCGACTGCCAAGTTCACCCAATCCTTACCAGCTGGGGTAGCCAGATCAGTGGTCAGAGGGCGCATGATATCCTCTTGTAGAAGAAGGATCCTCTTAGTAGTCATGGATTTAAAGTGGTCAGCACCATGTTGGTAATTGGGAGACTATATGACCGGGCCCCAATAAGGGCCAGAAGTGGTGTGCCCGAATGAGGCTGACCATTGCCTACCGCTGGAGCTGGAGGACCTCGATAGTTTGCAAGGTTGTCATCATGATAACCCAGATCATCACCTCCGTTTTCGATAGCAAAAACTTCTCAGTGGTAATCTCCGCTAGAGCAGGTGTCTAGATCCATCATGGATGCTTCGTCAGATTGCTTCGAGTTGATATCTTAACAATCCATGTTGTTAGAAACTACGGGGATTGATCCCGACTTGCTGTGAATCAAACATTCAAAGTTGTCTTGGTAACCGAGTGGTTCGAACTCGATGCAGTAATCTTTGGCGCATTGATCCATAAATCAACTAACCTCATTGCTTGAATCATCGCCAGAAAGTTCATCGCCGAAATCCACCTGATCGATCACCGATTTGTCGACAAGAGAGGTAAAGTTTTCGTAGAACCCCTCATCCGAAAAACTAGTTTTTAGTGAAGCTTTGGGTGATGATGACGGCATATCATATGTAGACTCTTCAACGCCTTTTGTCATGATCCCCATGGACGGCGCCAGCTATCGACGATTGGTAAATCGTTGATCTAATGAACTTGTTGAAGAATAGGGGGGATGCTTTGAGTAGACGAATCACAAGGGGAATACACATGGGTTTTTAGACAGGTTCGGGTCTCCCTGAGGATAATAACCCTACATCATGTTTATCTTGTATAGATCTGAGCCTGTTACAAACGGGGTGTAGCTAGCCTAGATGGATCTAAACCTAGTCTATGACTTCTTCCTTCGCTTCTGTTGGCTTGTGGTGTTATGGTTCCACTTTTCTCTCTCCTTCTGCAGGGTCCCTCGGTTCCGTATATATATGGAGATGCCGTATGTCTTATGGACTCTTCCTTCCTGTTCTTGGAGGTAAACCTTCCCGGATACAGATTGCCTTTGGCACCTGCGTGTAGTTTCCTTTCTTCCAGGGGTCTCATTCCCAGAGATAGAGATATGCTCCGAGAATAACGAGACACCCTGGGGTACCCGGATATGGTAACTATCCATTATTCATTGTCAAGGGAAGTGTCTGACAAGAGAGAAAAGTGCCAGTGACTGGTGTATTATTTTAGTGAAGTACTCCACGGTCCTATAGATCTGAGCCTGTTACAAAGGGGGTGTAGCTAGCCTAGATGGATCTAAACCTAGTCTATGACTTCTTCCTTCGCTTCTGTTGGCTTGTGGTGTTATGGTTCTACTTTTCTCTCTCCTTCTGCAGGGTCCCTCGGTTCCGTATATATATGGAGATGTCGTATGTCTTATGGACTCTTCCTTCCTGTTCTTGGAGGTAAACCTTCCCGGATACAGATTGCCTTTGGCACATGCGTGTAGTTTCCTTTCTTCCAGGGGTCTCATTCCCAGAGATAGAGATATGCTCCAAGAAAAACGAGACACCCTGGGGTACCCGGATATGGTAACTATCCATTATTCATTGTCAAGGGAAGTGTCTGACAAGAGAGAAAAGTGCCAGTGACCGGTGTATTATTTCAGTGAAGTACTCCACGGTCCTAAAGAGCGCTACCCGCAAGTGCAGAAGCTACTATACACGGTACTGATAGCCTCTCACAAGTTATGACATTATTTCAAAGCTCACAAGATCACCAATAGGAGAAATCCTCCACAACAGAGATGCAATTGGACGAATCGTCAAGTGGGCTATCGAGCTCGGGGAATTCGACATTCACTTCATACATCGGACAATGATCAAATCACAAGTACTTGCTGACTTCGTTGCCGAATGGAAAGAACTCGATCAACCTCAGGACAGCCATCCTCACAATCTCTAGGACAAACTAGGATTTTCATAGAGAAACTCTTGAAGCTATCTGTGAAATCATCAGATAACACAGTTGAAGGAGTGGTGGTCTACGAGACCTATAACCAGCTTGGGGGCTCGCCAGGGATTGACGCTCCAAAAGGAGTCATGGGGGAACTCGTGACTATGGATCCTATCCGCAGGTACCTTCAAAATTGAGTTGTGCCTGAAGATGATGCACTATCCGAGAAGATTTCCTGTTGATCCAGGATATATACCCGGGTGGACGGTGTCCTCTATTGAAGAGGCTCCCAGGAAGTACTCATGAAGTGCATCTCTCAAAAGCAGGGTAGAGTACTACTCGAGAAAATCCATGAAGGGGTGTGCGAAGCTCATGCTTCCTTCTGAACCCTTATCGGAAAGGCATTTAGACAAGGTTTCTATTGGCCTATAACTCTCCGTGATTTGAGGGAGTTGGTAGAAATGTGTACCAGCTGTCAATTCCACAACACACGCTTACACCAGCCCGCTCAAGCCTTACAAACAATCCCCTTGTCGTGGCCATTCACGACTTGTGGGCTAGATATTATGGGCTCTTCCTGGTAGCACCCAGGAGTTTCAAGTTCCTATTCATCGCAATCAATACCTTCACCAAGTAGATTGAACCAAGTAAGATCACCTCGGCAGTAACCAAGAAGTTCATCACAAAAAGTGACATGACAAGGTTCGACATCAAGAGTAGGATTATCATCGACAATGACACTTAGTTCTCCAGCATGGCATTATCGATTATTGTGAACGACTAGGCACGGCCTGCTTCGCATCTGTGGCTCATCCACAAAGCAACAAGCAGGTCGAGCGGGCAAATGGTTTGGTGCTCCAAGAAATCAAAACCCACATCTTCAACCGCTTATCCACCCACGCTAAAGCCTGGGCTTCCGAGATGCTTAATGTACTCTGGGCACTCCGGATGACATCCAACAGGCAATGGGTGAAACGTCTTTCTTCCTAGTCTACGGGCTAAAGCAATGCTACCCTGTGAATTCAAGATCAAATCTCCTCACGTCAAACTATATGCCGACAAGGACGAAATCCCAAGAAGGCAGGATGACCTCAATGTTCTCGAGGAAAAAAGACTCAAGTGTTGATAAGACCAGCACTACCACAACCAGAATGTCCAAAAGAGATCCTGAAAAACTGAAGATCTGGTTCTACGACTTGTACAAAGCCAGAAAATCAGCAACAAGCTATCTCCGAAGTGGGAGGGTCCTTATAGGGTGGTTGAATCTAATCGGCCAGGGTCGTATAGGTTAGCCATGGAAGATGGTCAAGTCCTAAAGATCTCTTGGAACATCAACCAGCTTCGTAAGTTCTATGTGTAAGTACTTAGGATATATTTTGTAATATTAGTTGTCATAATACTAAATAGAATAATATATATCTTTTCTTTCTATTTCAATCTGTTGCCTTAAAGATGAGCGAAGCCACTATTTGGGTACTTACGTCCATACGCGCACTCAGAGTTCTGACTACCTATTCGAGTACTTCCTCCTCGACTGTTGCCATCATAGTCGGTGTCATGGGGATGAGGACGAAGTGGAAGCCCTAGCCCTCCTCAGCTATCATCATCGATGTTTCTCGAGGATGAAGGTGAAGAAGCCAAAAACTTGTCGTCTTTAACAGAGATGTTGCCGATCATCACCTCTTTCTTCGCCTCAGTCGCCACCTATTTTCCCCATATCTCCACCTCCAAGAGATCCTAGTCCACTGCATCTTGGCCTAGGGACGATTCTTGTGGAGCCGGGGGCTTGCCATCTTTAATAGAGACTAAGCTAGTGATCGCTTCCTCTTCCACAACTTCCACAACATCCTCAATCGCTGCTTCCTCGTCGGATGATATGTCGATGACTTCCACAACGGAGCCAGACTCGGCTGGATATGGTGGTGACATTCGAGGAGGAGACTTTGGTGGTGAAGATGGAAACTCCATGAGTAAGTCATATCCATTTTATTAAGTTTTTTAGTTATCCCTTTGAGATATCATTTTGTTTTAGCTGATCTTAGTATTGGTGTTTTTTTATGGATTGCCATTTCAAGTTCAAGCCTGGTGCAGCGAGGATATGTCACCCGGGGGCTTATAAAGGGCTTCTAAGTTATTGATAGAGTGCATCTTTTTGTCTCCAAGTATTGAATGTTAGGTGCGGTCACATAATGGCTCATGACAAGCCAAGCATTGATCAGCCGTCAATGTCGCGTCTTTTAATTGGCTGGCTCAGCATACAAAGAGGCAGCATCTCGTTGCACTCAAATACCTGATGTGTTTTTGAAGCATGCAGGGCAGTTGATTGGACGGAACATTACCTCGCCGTACCCATGCAGTTCCTAGGCGTCATCAAGATACTTTTATTAGATGGAGAATCTCTTCACCACCACGCAAAACTTCTGCTACGAGGGCACAACATTCAAACCCCATCACTTGGTCTCTATGAATTCGGTATGAGTAATTTTTATTTAATAGCCCAATTCACCCCCACCTCTTGGACCTTTCGATCCTTTCAATTGGTATCAGAGCCTCATGCTCTTGATAGGCGTAAAATCCTAGAGCAATGGCCCCCAAGAATGGAAATACCGTGCCAAGGTTCGAGGGAAAGAACTTCTCCTATTGGAAAGTTTGCATGGCGAGCTATATTGAAGTTATTTCCCTCGAAGTTTGGCTAACCGCTTCCATTAGGTTTGATCAACCATTTACCGAACAAAAAATTAGATGCAATGCTAAGGCTAAAAATGTTATTTTTGAGGGAATTAGTGAAGAGGTGTTTTCTAGTGTAAGGAGCAAGGAACTAGCTCATGATATTTGGACCAGTCTTTGCGAAATTCATAAAGGTTCTATAAAAATCCGGGAGGAAAGATATCATGTGCTAATGAACAACCTTAATCAATTTAGGATGCTTCCCAATAAGCTATGCAATGATATGTATTCTCGCATGAATATGCTTGTTGAAGAAATCAATTCTCTTGAACTCACTCAATTGTCTCAAGGAGACATTATTCATAGAATCTTGATGGTGCTTCCCAAGCCGTAATACAACATTGTCATCTCTCTTCTTCATGAGAAAGACAATAATGACATGACTATCACCGATGTCGTGGGCAAGATTCGTGCTCATGAGATGTTCTTGTTTGGAGATCAAGAAGAATGCTCCTCTAAGAAGAATCTTGCTCTCAAGGCCAAGATGATTGACAAGAAGAAGAAGAAGGTGAAGATTCCATCAACAAGTGAAAGCGATGAAGATGATGACTCCGACGCTGAGCTTACCCTCCTCATGACAAGAACCACCAGGATGAAATCCAAGTTGGGCAAGAAGGGCTACAACTATGATCCCAAGAAGAACAAATTTCTCTCCAAAAAATTTGACAAGTTCGGTGGCGGAGACAAGAAAAAATGCTACAATTATGGTAAATATGGCCACATATCATATGATTGCCCTCATCGCGACAAGAGAAACAAAAATAAGAGCAAAAAGATTGATGCAAATGAGGATAAGGAAAATCACAAGAAAAAGGGTCAAGACAAGAAGAAGAAGAAGCTCTTCAACAAGAAGAGTGAATGTCGCAAGGTTTGTATTGTTGGCGAATGGGTCTCTGGCGAAAGTTCAAGTGAAAATTTAAGTGATGATGAAGACAAGGACTTCGCGGGCCTCGCCATCACCAATGATGATCCACTGCTACCTCCACCACCTATGTGCCTCATGGAAAAAGGTAACAGCAAGATGAGTAGTGAGAATGATGGTAGTAGTAATGATGATGATGGTCTTTCTCTAATGATCTATCTAAGCTCATGAATGACTATGCTAATATCATCAAGAAGCAAAAATCTAAAATCAAGTCTCTTAAAAATGTTAATACTAAGCTTAGCTCTAATCATGATGACTTACTTGCTAAATATAATGATTTGCTTAAGAACATGATGAAGTAGTTGCATCTAGCAAATCTCTTAAAGAGAGCAACAAGAAGCTTAAGCTTGAGTATATAGACTGATGAGGGCATCACTCTTTCGGATACACACACACCGAGTATTCCTCCAACAATAGGTCCATTGACACGAGCTCGTGCACATCAACTAAATCATAAGGTGAGCTCGTTCCTTAGTGTTCCTTTATATTTTGATAAGGATGGGATGCTACTGAATAATTGTGATGTATTGTTACTTAGGAACACAGAAGAAGACCAGCAAGGGCGCCCAAGCCAAGGTAGAGGTCCAATCAAGTTCGAGTCCGTTTCGGAGTCCAAGACCAGATTGCACTAAAATCGTCGCTCAGGACGCATACGGACTCCGTTTTTGACGTTCTATATATGGTTGGAAAGCTAAGGAGATAGGCTTTCCAACGGGACTAGTCCCATGTCCAAATTATTTCTGAGTCAACAGGAATCATCGAAACAAGTGGACGTCCAAAATCTGTCAGGGTGCTGCGCCACCATCTTTGGCCCGTTGGGCCATGTAACGTGTTGGAGTCCATTAGGGACGTGTCCAGGGGTCCTTGGCCGACCCTAGTCTCTTATATATAGTAGCTGTTGCCCCAATTAGGGTTGGATTTTGCTTAGATATTGATCTACACACAGATTGTGAGATTTTCGCTCTTGTTCCGGACCGACTAGGCCGCCGCAAGTGTTTGTGAAACCCCAACTTCGAGTGCTTGAATTCTATTAGTAATATTTCAGATTGCATCTTCTATGTTCTTGCTTGTGTTCTCAGTACGCTTGCAGGGATTGAGCCTTCTTGGCGAGGTCAACCGCGCGACACGGTTGATAACCAACGGAGCTGTGATGTAGTGATTACAAAGAAGACGATATGTTCAGGTCGAAGCCTTTAGATCATCAACGTCAAGTTCTCCTCCTACGACTTATCGCTACCTATCGGAAGATCAGGCCAACAATCCCATCATAGACTTGAAATGCAAATATCAAGAACTTGAGTTAGCTTATAATGCTATTTATCCCAGCATGAATGAATTGCCTACTATTGATGTTGTTAAGGTCAATGCATCTATTTCTTGTTATGATCTTCTTGATATCTCATGCTCTTTTTCATGTGATACTATATCATCTTCTAAGACTAACCAAGCAAGGGAGCAAGAGGTCATGAATGAGATTGCAAATCTCAACTTATGTGTGGCCTGAGGGAGTACAAGCACAAGGAAATCCTCATGAAGAATGCCATGTACTACAACAAGAGAGGTCTTGAATGCTTCCCCAACCTGGTGGAGAACATCACCAAGTCACCGGTGATCAAGAAATGCTTCATCAAGGAAGTTGGTTCATATTGCCAACATTGCGAGGTCACCGGCCACCACACAAGGGAGTGTCCAATTCCTACTAAACCCCTTCCTACTTTACCTCCTAAATACAAGTCTGATTTCAATGATCATCATTTCCTATTGCATAAGCTTAAAAGTGGAAAAGTCGTGGCTAAATTCATTGGAACTCAAGCTAAGGTCAACCTTCCTAGGCAACTTTGGTGCCTAAACCTTTTATGTCTCACATGAAAAGTACCAAACTTGGTTGGGCACCTAAACAAAAAGCTTGATTCCATGTGTGTAGGTGAACTAAAAAGCCAGTGAAAAGTGTTGGGTGTTTGATAGTGGATGCACACAACATATGACCAGCAATGTAAAAATACTCACCTCTCTAGAAGATGAAATGGGCGATCATGACAAAGTCACTTTTGGTGATAATTCTAAGGCAAATGTGGTAGGTTTAGGTAAGGTGGAAATCTCCAATGATCTCTCTATTTCTAGTGTGCTCTTAGTAGAGTCTCTTAGTTTTAATTTGCTTTTCGTAGCTCAACTATGTGATTTAGGCTTCACATCTTTATTTAGTGATGTTGATGTTGTCATAACTAGCAAAAAAGCATAATGATCTAATCTTTAAAAGATTTAGACATGAACATATCTATCTTGTGAATTTTTTCTCTAATGAAGCTAGCTTGACAACATGCCTCTTCACCAAGATATCCCTGAGTTGGCTTTGGCATCGTCGACTTGCAAACATTGGAATGAGCCAACTCAAGAAGGCGTTCAAAAATGGAATGGTGGTTAGTTTGACGGATGTAGTGTTCGAGAAGGACAAGTTGTGTAGTGCTTGCCAAGCGAGAAAGCAAGTTACAAGCTCTCATCCATACAAGTCAATGATGTCTACATCAAGACCCTTGGAGCTTCTACACATAGACCTCTTTGGACCAACTACCTACAAAAGTCTAAACATTGGAATGAGCCAACTCAAGAAGGCGTTCAAAAATGGAATGGTGGTTAGTTTGATGGATGTAGTGTTCGAGAAGGACAAGTTTTGTAGTGCTTGCCAAACGAGAAAGCAAGTTACAAGCTCTCATCCATACAACTCAATGATGTCTACATCAAAACCCTTGGAACTTCTACACATAGACCTCTTTGGACCAACTACCTACAAAAGTCTTGGTGGTAATCTTTATTACCTTATAATTGTTGATGATTATTCGAGATACACTTGAACTTTCTTTTTATATGACAAGAGTAAGGCCGTTGGGATCTTCAAGAAGTTCACCAAAATGGCTCAAAATGAGTTTGAGACCACAATTATGAATATCTGGAGTGACAATGGCACGGAGTTCAAGAACACACAAATTGAAGATTATTGTGATAATAGAGGCATCAAGCATGATTTCTCACCAACTTACACCCCTCAACAAAATAGTGTGGTGGGGAGGAAGAACAAGACATTGATTACTCTTCAAAGAGCAATATTGAATGAGTATGGTACGCCGGAGAAGTTTTGGGCGGAAGCAATCAACATGGCGTTTCATGCATCCAACCGAGTGTATCTCCACCAACTCTTGAAGAAGATTTCATACGAGCTTCTCATTGGGAGGAAACTCAATATCTCCTACTTTCGGGTGTTTGGGTGTAAGTGATTTATCTACAAGGAAAGAGAACGCCTAGGAAAGTTTGAAAAATATTGTGATATTGGTTTCCTTGTTGGTTATGCATCGAACTCCAAAGCATATCGAGTATTCAACAATACCACTGGTTTTGTTGAAAAACTTGTGATATGGAGTTTGATGAATCTAATGGCTCCCAAGGAGAAAATATTTCTTGTGATGATGTAGATGATGAACCCTTGAGAGATGTGATGAAGAATATGGCGATTGGGGATATCAAGCCTAAGAAGGATGGTGAAGATGTACCTTCTACTTCCACTCCACACACCTCCTTGGCACCCCAAGTTGATCAAGATGCTGAGAAGAGTGATCAACCACTTCCATCACAAGATGTCCATATCTCTCGAGAGGAAGCTCAAACTCAAACTCAAGATGTTGGACCACCACAAGATACACCTCGAGAACCACAAGTGAAGCAGACGCACATTTCTAATGATCATCCAATTGACTTGATCATTGGGAGTCCATCTAGGAGAGTAAGAACTCGCTCTCGTCAATATGTTTCATTTTGTAAACATTACTCGTTTGTCGCTTGTTTGGAACCCACACATGTAGATGAGGCTCTTAAAGATCTAGATTTGGTTATTACTATGAAAGAAGAATGCAATGAAGTATGGATATTTGAAGAGAGGCCTCAAGACAAGAATGTGATTGAAACCAACTGGGTCTTCCGCAACAAGCAAGATGAACATGGTGTGGTGGTTTGCACAAGTTGAAGGTTTGGATTTTGGTGAAACATTCGCTCCCGTGGCAAGACTTAAAGCCATCCGTATCCTTCTTGCATTTACTTCACATCATAACATCAAGCTTTATCAAATGGATATAAAGAGTGCATTTTTAAATAACTTCATTAATGAACTTGTTTATGCTAAACAACCTCCCGATTTCGAAGATTCTAGATATCCTAATCATGTCTATAGGTCTATAGGTTACACAAGGCACTGTATGGACTCAAGCAAGCCCCAACGGCTTGGTATGAATGCCTACGTCACTTCCTTATCAACCAAGGATTCAAGATCGGGAGGGTGGACACTATATTGTTCACAAAGATCATCGACAATGAGTTTTTCTTGTGTCAAATTTATGTTGATATAATATTTGGTTCAACTAACAAAGAGTTTTGCAAAGAATTTGGTGATATGATGTCTAGGGAGTTCGAGATGTCGATGATTGGCGAGCTCAGCTACTTCCTTGGATTTAAAATCAAGCAATTGAAGGAATGAATGTTTATCCATCAAGAAAAGTACACGAGAGGCATCCTTAAGAAGTTCAAGATGGATGATTGCAACCCAATCAATACCCCATGCCTACTAATGGACATCTCGACTTGGATGAAACGAGTAAACCGGTTGACCAAAAGCTTTATCGTTCTATGATTGGATCACTTCTTTACCTTACCGCATCTAGGCCCAATATTATGTTTAGTGTATGCATGTGCGCTCGCTTTCAAGCTAATCCTAAGGTATCGCATCTTAGCGCTGATAAGAGGATCCTTAGATACCTAAAGCATACACCTAGCATAGGCTTGTGGTACCCCAAATGTGCTAGTTTTTAACTCTTGGGTTACTTGGATTCGGACTTTGCCGGATGTCGTGTGGATCGTAAGAGTACTTCGGGTGGGTGCCACTTGCTGTAGCGATCCCTAGTCTCATGGTCTTCTAAGAAGCAAAACTCGGTAGCCTTGTCCATCGCGGAAGCCGAATACATAGCTGCTGAAGCATGTTGTGCTCAAATCCTTTATATGAAGAAAATCTTGTTAGACTTTGGTGTTCGTCTAGAGAAGGTTCCACTCCTTTGTGATAACGAGAGTGTCATAAAAATTGCAAACAATCCCGTTCAACACTCTCGCACAAAGCACATTGATATTCGCCATCGCTTCTTTAGAGATCATGTGGCTAAAAAATGATATTTCTCTTGGTAGTGTAAGGTCAGAAGATCAAATGGCGGATATCTTCACAAAACCTCTAGATGAAGCTACATTTTGTAGATTGGAAAGTAAGTTGAACGTGATAGATGTTTCAAATATCATGTGATGCTTCAAACACCTTGCGTTTCATGATAGGTGCAAGGTTGCATCTAGCTGTAGTCTAGGTTTGATCTTGGTCAAGTGAAGCTATTGACTTGTTACTCTTGGTGGTTAGCAATACCTAGCCAGTTTTTGGTGATTGTAGGTATCTCGGTGAGCTCTTAGGGTTCTTGTGGAAGCTCCGGGAAGAGCTATGTGCTTGGTTTGATGCCCGCCAATCCGGAGATGGAGAAGTAGCAATCATGAGTGAGCACTTGAGACTTCGTGACTCAAGGGGGAGCGATATCCTTTGTGAATGCTCCAACGAGGACTAGGGGGTGCCAACTCCTCGATACCTCAGGAAAAAATCGGTGTTCTCTTGTCCATCTCCTTACTTTCCTGTATTTATATTTGTGCATTTACTTACTTGCAAGCTTTACTTTCTGCATTTACTTTGTGTTCTAGCTTGCTTGTTTTCTTGCTTCCATCTAGTTTGATCGTGTAGTTGTATTTCAATTCATCTAGACTAAGGTTGCTGCTTGTTCTAGAATTCGGTAGAAAATAATTTTTTATTTAATATCCCAATTCACCCCCCCCCCCCCTCTTGGGCCTTTCGATCATTTCACTTGCCACGCTACCAACTCCCACTTTTTGTTTAGCGTTTGTCGACGGGACCGATAACCATAGGTTGGTTATCGCCTTCGATCATGGTGCTTGAGCGGTGGGCCTAACTCCCCTTTTTTTATATCTCAGTTGTTAGCCGAGATCATAACCAACAACCTTTAGACAACATAATCAGATGTAGGTCACTAGAACCATTCATGAGATGGAGATATCTTACACGGACTGTGTGGTCACATTAAGCTATTAAGTTGTGAGCTATTTAAATTAGGAACAATTGACGTTGTTGAGGGGAATGGTATCACATTAGTCCCCCCATTTGACTTCGGCCAACCACAGACAACCCCAGCTAAAAATTGGCAGTGCTAACATAACAGTGGAGTTGTCTCTGAAGTTGTCTTGCAACACCAAAGCCGAAGGGACAGCCAACACCATGCGAGAGGCTCGAAGGCCGAGTCTTCGGTCGAGGAGGGCGAGACTCGTCGGAGGCATCAATAAGGCTCGAAGAGCCACTTGGCCAGGAGTGAAGGTATCGAAGGTCCCCACGTCTAAGCCGGAAGGATGAGGGTTGCTGAAGGTGTAGACAAGGAGTGAAGGACCACCTGATGAGGGACGAAGGGCTCAAAGGAGAACGAGGCTGAAGGAAAGCTTGAAGGTGGCCAGCCATGTCGCCAAAGGGCTCACTGACATGTGTACCGGTAGATACGTGTCACATCCTGAGATGATACAACCTGTAATAGTATAGTGACTGTAATACCTAAAATATTACGAGAACATTCTAGGGAGCAAAGGCACTAATGTAATATGAATTGGAATGGTTGGCTATTGATGTGATGGTATGAACAGTTAATACACCTCAAATACTAGTTCATTGTGTTGTAATTTAGATCCCAACAGACATCCTTACCAACTCTTCAAAATCATGTCCAAGAGGGAAAGGAGAAAATCGTGAACCATGGATGACTGATGCAAGGTAGATTAGAGTAATTAATCATGATACAATTTAGTTTATTGTACCCAATTTAAATAGTTAAATTAGGCAAGATTTATTGTATTGAAATTTCATGTGCTTGGTTAGAAAAACAGCCCAGCAGTGAGATGCAACCCGCTGATATGCACATATTGTGCAGCCATTGGACTACCGAGACATCCATGCAACGTCACATAATGACACTAGAGACACGATATTTATTGATGAGATTCAGTCAAAGTCTAGATCCCCATAATTGCAACACCAGCTACCCAAGGGCCGGCCGAACCACCTACACCCCCACGTGCCTATCGCTATGTCGTCATCCTGTCAATTACAATAGTGGTCCTCTGATATTTATGAGAAAATCATGTTACAAGAGTTCAACTCCAAACTCTACCTTGTACTACTAATTACAACTCTAAAACCCAACGTTACCAGACTCATGCATATATTTGAAACATATTTCAATAGGGTTTCTCTATCCCTTTCTCTATTTGATAGGTATGGATAATATTATTTTACTGCAGTCTTCTATTTGCACGAGCAACTTGGCTATTTGCACAAGAACAGGAACACTGCATGGTAGCTAGAAACGGTGCGGAAAAAAGCTCACCATTGTAGAGATGGTGCCGCGGTGAACTTTGCCGATGCTGAGGATAAAGAGCTCGTTCTCGCTCGACCACGGTGGGGTGGAGTGAAGAGAGGCCGTAGACCAGGTGTTGGAAGGGGGTAAGGAGTGTTTTTGTTATGGTTGTTCTCCAGTTTGATCGGGGAGGAGCAGTGGCGAAGCCACGGTATGGCTAGTGTGGGCCTGACACTCTAAAAATATTGTCATCTCGCTAATAAAATACTAATCAGCATATGTTAACTGCATTTCAATCTAATTGACCCTCTCGATGTCTTATTGGTCCCTCCCATGTTTAATTTCTGGCTTCGCCTTGGCTCAGCTCCTAACCGGCACGCAAAGGGCTTAGCCGATGACGTGGGAGGTGTGAGCGGCAAGGTGGAGTGCGGGACCACTGGTCAGGTGAAACTATGGGAGTCGCTGCGGTTTCTCCTCCACCGACGTGCGTCGTCTTGGCAAGCCAATGGCGCGAGGCGAGATCGAAGAACGCATTGTTTATCGAGAGATCGATGTCATGTACGTTTTTGTTTTCATTTTTTGTGTTAGTTAAACAACTTGAGATTAGGCACTCGATATAAAAAAAGACAATCTAGTTAAGCCTAGTTGGTACTAAACTGAATAGTCAATATTTCTAGTCCGAAGAACAGTTCTAAGAGAAAATTCGGTATGTTGACTTGGCTCAGCTCCGAATCGGCACGCATCCAGGCACGCAGAGGGCTTAGAAGATGACGTG
This sequence comes from Phragmites australis, assembly GCF_958298935.1. Lineage (NCBI taxonomy): Eukaryota > Viridiplantae > Streptophyta > Magnoliopsida > Poales > Poaceae > Phragmites > Phragmites australis. Next base: position 13,045,226 of record NC_084940.1, read on the forward strand.
GGAGCAGGGAAGAAAAAATCGGTCCTTTACTGGACTTTTCGGTTTTACCCGTGAGGACCGGTAAAGAAACCAAATGGTCAAAAAAAATTCTGGCTCGAGCTTCTGTAAAGGATCGGTAAAATACAAAACCCGAAATTGGAATCCGATCGGATTTTGGTTTGAGATCCCATCTTCAGACCCAAAATTGAAATTTAACTAGATTTTAGCTCGAGCTCCCGTACAGCTATCTCTCCCTTATCTCTTCGTGCCGTCTCTCCCACTCCTTTTTCTCCTCACCTCTGCCTCTCTCACTCTCTGCTGCCTTCGGTCGCTCTCTCTTGCCTTCTCCCTCTCTGCCCTCACCATCGGCCCTGCTCCTCTCACAAGCCAGCGTGTGCAAGGCTCAGCTAGAGGTCCAGCCCCAGCGCATCCTCCGGCCCAGGGATGATCGGCTCAACCACCTCCATCCCGAGGCAGTGGCAGATGGCGCCGGCGTGTACGAGAACATGGCCGGCAAGGCGATGAGATGCTCAAGAAGGTGAGAGAAGAGCGGAGTGGATTGGATCCTCGCTCTGTTCGATTCGATTCTTGCAGGCAGTGAATGTGTGTCTTTTGAATCCATCCGCAGGTGGACTGATGCATGGCACGGCTGCAGGAGCTACAGTACATGGTGGCCGGCGGTGCCAAGGTCGTCTCCGGCACCTCCGCACCAGCCTCTGATGCAAGCAAGAGTCGGTCAGGCAAGTGTTCGATAAGGCTCCCCATCTGATTCGATCCACATTCCCGGCTCACACGTGCAAATTCTCCCTCTATCTTGCCGCCGCAGGATGAGGAGCGGCGCATCGGCGCAGAAGAGATCCTCCAATAGCAAGTTCGGCGACGAGGGCTCACAGTGGAGCCAGATGTCACTGCCGGTGATGCGAGATCTTGTAGTGATTTAGGTGCATATTCTTGTGTTTTTTACTGTATTTGATTGTGAGATGTATTGTATGGACTAGATAACTCGATTTGATTGTGAGATATATTCGTATGGATGAGAAAAATCGATTTGAGCATGCAGCAACGGCGACGGCGAGAGCTCCGCGATGACAGGAGCGGAGCTGACTCTCTCGAGTCAGCTCGTTTTTTTTTTTTTTTTTTTTTGCCTCTTGGAACCACATCAGTGCCAGTTGGAGCTAAGAACCGATAGTGAAAAGAATTTTTAGTGTCAGTTCCAGACCCGATACTGATAGTATTTTTGAACCACACTGACGTGTCTTTCTGTAGTAGTAGATCCCTACCCCCAATTTTTCTGATTCCCTGCAGCAGCAGCACTCGAGCTCAGCTACTACCGCGATCATGCTCTCACCCTCCACTTTGATCACGCGGCGCCATTCAGGCTCGGCTACTATATTGTCTTATATGCAATTTGTGGTAATTAATTGATTATGAATAATTTCTAGTAAATTTATACTAATTTTTTTAATTTATTTGAATTTAATTACAATAATATGATAAATCATGTTTACCGGTCATCCTAGTAAATTTTACTTACCGGTAAAGAAAACTTGCGTGGGAGGTATAGGCGACAAGGTGGAGGTGCCAGACCAATGGTCAGGTGAAATTATGGTCTATGGGCGTCGCTGCGGTTTCTCCTCCACCGACATGGGTCGTCTTGACCAGCCAATGGCGCAAGGTGAGATGGAAGAAGAACGCATCGTTTAGCGAGAGATGTTGTGTATGTCTTCGTTTTCTTTTTGTGTGTTTGTTAAACCACTTGAGATTAGACACTAGATTAAAAAAAGATAATCTAGTTAAGCCTAGTTGATACTAAACTGAATAGTCAATAGTTCTAGTCCGAAGAACAGTTCTAAGAGAAAATTCGGTCTGTTGTCTGCTCCATCTCCCTGAGTCTTTACCGGCCTCCATCGCGTACGAGCCATACCAGTTGCTTTGTTTTGTGCAATTAGTGCATTTCTAAATAGGGAAAAGTACACTTTACACGTTCAGAATATTGCCACTATTTAATTTTCATCCAACAATTAAAACCAGAGCAATTAACCCCTCAACAGTGTACTTCTGAACGCCATTTTAAAACTTTGACTTCCAGTAGCTTTAAAAATATTTAGATTGGAAACAAAACATTTTATACGTCTAGATTGGTCTTAAAATGTGTTTTCATGCTATTATACATTATTGAGTATCAATTAAAAACTCGTGAATATACAGTCGACATACATCTGCGACGAGGGTAGCAGTGGGATTACCTTCCTGGGAGGAGATTCACCGGTTCCCAAGCTTACAGGGATCTCTTGGAATGCAGGTTAGTATAGCTATCATTCCTATGGCACAGCAATCCAGTTTCGCTTGTCCCGGAACATAATTACTTTTTTCTCTTCTTTGTTCCTTGTCTATAGGGAAACTACATGTTATTCAAGGCATCAATAGAAACCCCTATTTTGGGGGATCCTACTTATTTTCAATGTCTTCGGATATAGTAGAATAATTTAATTTGGAATAGCGGCCAAGATTTTGGGCCTTGCGGAAGAGGCAGGTGGAGGGAGGGGCGATGGGGATGCCGCTGACCACGGGTGGTGGAGGACCGACGGTGCCGCCCACCGGCGGGGAAGCAAAGGAACATTGTTCAGTGAGGCGAAGGATGGAGGTAGATCTCGAACTGACAGAGACGAGAGGAAGATGGAGGAGCAGGGAAACCGATCAACCCTGTGTGAAGACGTGTAGAGATGACATGCGAGAGGGAGGGGATCAGGAGGTGGAAGACATCCTTTGGATCGTCGGATACTCATCTAACGGCTCAAATTGAAAAACAGTCCACTTATATATAGTTTCTGCTTTATGATTATATTATAATCGAAAACTAGTGGCCAAAGTAGTATTTCAAAGACCGTTTTAATGTACAAAATTAGAAAACGATATTTCACCAGATGGACCTTTTTTTTAGGAATGTAAACTTCCCTTTTGATACGTGAAAAAATAAAAAATCCCCATGATGAACAAGCATTCCACACTCTTTCAGAAACCACAATGCTAAAAGGATAATGGTGAAAGGGTATCCTCAAAATCGCAATAGTCATTGGAGACCTCCTGACCCCTGCATCACCCCCGTCTGGTGACTCAGGGGTGACTCCTCCCTCCGCCAGCGCCCGAGAACAAGGTTAGATCTAGCCGTCGCCGGCGGCATCTGACGGGTTCATAGCCGGTCGTCGCGGCTATGATTCTTTCTCTTCCCCCCCCCCCCCCCCCCGCCCCTTTCCCCACAGGCAACCTTCTGTCGTAGCTACTCCCAGCATCCTCGTCTTCAGCCGGCCGGATCCTGGCCTCCTAGGGTCGGATCTACCCTCGGTGGGGATGGATTTGCCCTTTGAGCTCCGGTCCGGGTGCCGCTGGTCTTGCCTGGTCGGCATTGGGTCGGCGGGCTTGGCTAGCTGTCTCAGAGGGGGGGCCTTTGTGGGCGAGGTTAGGAGCTCTGAGACGCCGCCGCATTGGTGGTCCTGCCCGCAGCTTTGTCCCCCCGAGCAGTCTCACCCCAGCGGCGGGCTACTCTTCAGCGGCGTCGACCGTCTATCCCCATCGGTGCCATGGGCACGTGCGCTACTGGCCTCTACTCGAAGTGCCATGGGGTGGCGGCGTCGATGGCAGCTTCTGCTGCTGCCTCCTGCTAGACGCACTCGCCCTTCATCTCGGCGTCGCGAGGTCCGTGGGTTCGATGGCTAGGCCGGCCTCCTTGGCGGCTCAGTGGCAACTGCGTGTCACCGACATTGGCTCTGCTGCACTGCTGAGCTGTCGGTGCAGTGCCTGCCATGTGGCAATGGCTACATCGCTCATCCCTCCCCCTACCCATCCCCTCGGCCTGGGTGGCCCTTGGCTTCTCCCCTCCTTCGCGGGGGCGCCTGGTGGGGCTGCGGGGTTTCCGACTACGGGGAATTGTGAGGTTTTTGCGGCTCATCTGCTGCCTTGTTGCGCTGGATGTGGCATTGCTCGGCCTGTGTCACCCTGCGTGGACTTGGGGGCGGAGGAGTCACAGGCGAAAGCCTTTCCTGGCTGCGTGCTGGTGCTGGTGGAGTTGGCATCCTTGGGGCGTCATTTCCTTCCTTAAGGTGTCACTGGAGCGACTACTCCTCCCTCGTGGCTACTCTGAGTGAAAACCCTGATCAGTTCTCCAGTCGATCGACGGCGGCGTCATCGTCGCTCCCTTCCCGAAAGCATCGTCTCGGATGGCCACCGCGTTCTTCGGTGTCTGCCCATTTCTTTGTTGGTGTTGCCCCTATGTCCTCGGTCTGTGACGGCTCTTCTTGCTGGATCGACGCTTCATGACAGCGAGTTGGTTCAATGCGCGCTCCTCCAAAGTGACGTGTTGCCGGCATGTGTGTCAAAGAGGTGCGGCGTGGGAGCAGGGCTCCGTCGGCCGAGTGAGGGAGATGTGGCGTGTTGTGGGAGCAGGGCTCCGCCGATCAAGTTGTGAGGGACACGGTTGCCTGGCTGGTTAGCTTACGAGTTGAGTTGAGTTGGAGTTGTTTGTTTGTCGGGTTGTACCTTTTGGTCTAGGGCTCTGTTTTGAGTTGATATCGTATTGTCGTGTCATGGTTGTTTACCAGTTTCTTCAAAACCGTGCCTTTGTGAGGTTTTCGAGCATGGTTTCTCTTATAAACTGGATCAACTTGGTTATTTTGCTCTCTTTTCTTCTTAATACAATGATACGCGGATCTCCCACGTATTCAAGGAAAAAAATAATAGAAGAACATACAGCCAACATGTTTTTCTTAAATGAAGATAGCCGGAGACTTTCTTAAAAAAATTAACACAACTGTAGACGTTGAGCGAGTCAAGTGACAGCGCTGCCAACAAAATTCAGAGCTAGCCATCCAAATGGCGTGAGATGTTCCAGTGGATCTTGTGGTCCTCCATTAAACATTCTTCCCAAAGCACCAACAATGGCTGCCGCTAGCCTTCCCCCTTTCCCCCTCATGTTCCTCCGCCTCTACTGCTTCCTCGTGCTGTACATGCACGTACCTTCTGCTTCCTCGCTTTCATTCAGCTTCAATTTTTCCAAGACCGGGGACCCCTGCAGCAACGAGCTCGTTTGCAGGGGCGACTCGTCCTTCGCTAACTCCGTAATCGAGCTGACAAGGAAAAACTATGTAAGCTACGACGGCCAAGGCCGTGTGTGGTACGCGACCCCGGTGCCGCTCTGGAATGCCGTCACCGGCGAGCTAGCAAGCTTCAGCACCACCTTCTCCTTTAAGATCACGTTGAACCCGAAGAGCCCTGCATGGGCCGACGGGATGGCCTTCTTCCTCGCGCATTACTACTCGAACTACAGCGTCCTGGCCAGCGGGGTCGGGGGCGGGCACCTCGGTCTCTTCACCTTCGGCAACGCCTTCAACGCGACAGGTGATAGTCAGGTCGTTGCCGTCGAGTTCGACACGTACCTTAATGTAGGATGGGACAAGAGCGACCAGCACGTCGGCATCGACGTCAACTCCCTCAAGTCGGTGGCGTCCACGGACACGACCGCGCCGGGATTCAAGAACCGCACATCCGATTCTGCGATGAATGCCGCGGTCCACTACGATAACTGGACGAAGTTGTTAACCGTCGATCTCCAAATCGACGACACCTTGTACCACGTCAACAAGACCGTTGACCTTAAACAAAACTTGCCGGACACGGTGGCCGTCGGCTTCTCAGCGTCGACCGGCTACGGCAACGTACACCAGCTACTCTCATGGTCGTTCAATTCGACGCTTGAAAATACCACGGAGCCCATCTCAAAAAGAAATACCACGGAGCCCTCAACCAAATCGCTATTCAAGGTACTTGTTCCTATACTCGTTGTGTCGGTCTGTGCGATTGTGGGCCTCCTCATATGGCTGCGTCAGAAGCTCAGAAAAATCGAAGACACAGATGATGCTGCCGACAGCGAGGCTGAAGAGCAATACGGCGAGGCTGAGTTCGAGAAAGTGTTGGCGGGGCCAAGGCGGTATCTCTACCGCGAGCTTACCACCGCGACAGGCAACTTCGCAGAGGAGAATCTGCTCGGCCGAGGAGGTTTTGGCAGTGTGTACAAGGGCTGCCTCCCGAGCGACGCCGACGACGTCCAGCAAGCGGCCATTAAAAAGTTCTCGTTGGAGTCGTCTCAGGGTAGGAAGGAGTTCGAGGCCGAGGTGAAGATCATCAGCCGGCTGAGGCATCGCAACCTAGTGCAGCTGTTAGGCTGGTGTGACAGCCTCAAAGGGCTACTGCTCGTCTACGAGCTTGTGCCAGAAGGGAGCCTAGATAAACACATCCACAACAACGAGAGGTTGTTAACCTGGTCTGAGAGGTACGGAGGACAAACTCTGATTTCTTTTAGAACATTTATTGGCTATAGCTTTGCTTCATTTTGTTTGTATACATTTAGTAGTACGTATTAATAACCATTTTGCTTTAGGATTCATAAAACATTTTTAAAAGAGGTGTACGTACTGAAGCGATAAGGAGATATCCACCTCTCTTTCATCGGTTTGAAAGAAGAAATCGTGCCAACTCTAACTAATCTGTTAAAATGTCTGCTTCAATTAACAGGTACAAGATCATTCTTGGGTTAGGGTCAGCCCTGCGTTACCTGCACTGCGAATGGGAGCAATGTGTCGTCCACGGTGACATCAAGCCGAGCAACATAATGCTCGACTCGTCCTACAACGCCAAGCTGGGAGACTTCGGGCTCGCTCGGCTCGTCGACCATGGGACCGGCCCACGAACGACGGGGCTTGTCCAAGGAACCGCAGGGTACATCGACCCGGAGTTTGTCAACACGCGCCGGCCGAGCACAGAGTCGGACGTCTACAGCTTCGGCATCGTGTTGCTCGAGATCGTTTCCGGACGGCAGCCGGTGGTCATACGAGAAGGCGTCCCGCCATTCGTGCTGCTTAAGTGGGTGTGGAGCTTGTACTGCCAGGGCGCAACCCTCGACGCGGCGGACAAGCTCCTGCGGGGCGACAAGGCCGAGGAGCGGCAGATGGAGCGCGCGCTGGTCGTGGGGCTCTGGTGCGCGCACCACGACCCGGGCGAGCGGCTGTCCGTCACGCAGGCCATGCACGCGCTGCAGTCCGAGGATGTGAAGCTGCCGACGCTCTCGCTGCAGATGTACAAGCCGGCGGCACCGCCGAGCGGTGTGTCCGGCACCTCCTTCTCCAGCGGCGTCCGCTCTTCGGTGGCCACAGGCACGACGACACGTTCTTCGGAATGGTCTGCCACCTGATCGGACCGCGTTGCATTGTAACTGTGTGAGCCTTTTTCTTTTTTGGACGAAACAATTGCGTGAGCTGTTTGATTATTGCTTTCCGGGACATCTCGAGTGTGGTGAACTGGTGATGTAAGTATTTGCACTTCAGATTTATGTTTGATTATCTTTGCTTGTTTGCCTTTTAGGTACTATGAACTTTGCTAGGCCCATGCGTGGGCCAGCTCATACAACGCAATGCATGCGTATGGACAAGGGGAGTTTTGTGGCGACTGTCTTCGCCCACTTCATTTTTTCCCGTTTACTCGAATTATGTGACTATTAGATGGGATCCAACAACCATTATGTCTTCTTCAACCTCTCGCTGGTCGCCGTCTCCTCTTCTTTTCCTGACCACCCTCACCCCCCTGATGTGCCTTGCCATGGCAGAGTAGGGTTAGAAAACGGGCTAGCCATTGACCTGGGCCTCTGGCATAACCCTACCCATTGCAGCAACCTCCAAGCTATCACCTCCCGCTGCCTCTTCGTCAGTTGCCTCCACCCCAACCCTGCCAACTGTTCGTCCTTCGCTACCTAGACCGGTGACACCCCCATTGCCTCACCATCTGGCCCACCAACCTCCACCACCGTCGAGCCAACCTACTATAATGGGTTTCTTTCTAAATCCACTAGACTACGGTGAGCCCAGCATAAATTCTAATCCCGAACCCTAACCTCATTGGAGACCATACCAGAGTTAGGGAAAGAGCTCTTGAGAGCGAATAGCGGCGCACATCCTTCCGCTAGAAAATAGAGTGCGGAGAACCAACAAAATGCTCGGGTGGAGTTTAGCTAGGGATGGCAATGGGGCTCCGTTCCCCGGTAACCCGAGGGAATTCCCCTATTAGGGGATGGGTATGAAAAAATTTGATCCTCGCGAATTTATATGGGGACAGGGACGGGAAGATGCTCCGCATCCCCCCTCCCCACCATATCCCTAATATCACACATATACATATTTTTTTTAGTATATAAATATACAAATATTACATTACGTAAAAAAAAATTACTCTTATATTTTTGTCTAACCTACGATATTTAACCTATCTTATATTAATTACCCTCTAATACATCAATAAATTACTTATTTATACTAAGGACATATTGTTAATATATAGAAATAATCCAGTATGATCCAAATTTATATCCAACGTTTAATTTTACATCTTTATTGGGACCCGCGGAGACAGAAATGAGAAAAAAACTTCCCCAATAACTAAATAGGGATAAGGATGAGAAATCATTTTCTACAAGAATTTGGCCCCGTTGCCATCCCTAAATTTAGCCTGTCATCGCTAAATTACCCCTCCCCCCCCCCCCACCCCCACCCTCCCTTTTTTTTCTCCATACCACATCATTTTTAAGAACCGTCATTGCTATCACTGGCTTGCCCATCTGATATCGTCATCAGCCAGCTACGTCATTGCTGCCTCGTCAATGTTGCCTCCTGCCGTAGTTTTTCTCCCCGCCATCCTCTATCTTACCCGGCTTTTCCAAGTTGAAGCCCTACGATAGCACCAAATAAGTGGCAGGATGCAATCTATCACGTGAGCATGAAACCCGCAACATGAAGCCGTCAGCGCCAGCTCAATTCTCTTGATCTAAGGCACGCTTTGTGTAGTGTGCATCAGGTACCACAATAGGCTGTACACAAGTTTAATTTCTAGCACAACACATTCACTTTATCATTATTCTATAATTTAAATAGAATTAAGTTTTAAATTCCGCTAATTGCAATAAAAAACTGTTCAAATCAAAAGTATGAAACGGGCATTCACAAATTGTTCAGTCTAATGCTCCCATTCTTTTTGAACAACAATCTTCCCATTCCAGAGCAAGGTTCAAAAATTCGTTTGGATCCCGAAAACCGGTCCCTAGCGGTAACCGAAAATAGCGGTTACCACAAAATTCGGTCAAAATTCGGCGAGAATTTAGACAAATTCACTCAGTCAAAATTGCAATTCGGGGTAAAATCAGACTAAACAGTAACCGGTTGAATTCCACCGGCAACCAACCGAATTGACCGATTGATCGATCGGTTTTTCCGCATTTCTCGCATTGACCGCATTCAGCGATAACTAGTCGAATTTCCCGATTTACCGAGCACATTTCTCCGTAACCAGTAAAGTTAAAAAAAATGGCTCAACCTTGTAAAATCAATAACTAATTCATCTTAGCTTCAAATCAAGTGAAACAAATTTTGTTGGTTTCCTTGTAACATGATGTACATGATAAAAGTATTTATACTCATAAAAAATTTAAATATTTTCTGTGAGAAAATGTATTTGCTAAACCTAGTTAAATGCATAGTTAACTCTTTGCTAATCCAAAAATCATAAAACTAATTTTGTTAGTCTTCTTACATGATCATGTCTCTAAAAATACATGAACTTATGAAATAGTTATTGTAATATACATGATTGTGTAAATATGTTGCGACTAGATTAAATCATAACTAACCTATCACACCTTCAAAATTAGTGAAATCACTTTTATTAGTTTACTTATACTATGCTTTATGTAGGAAAAACAATGGTAAATATGAAAAGGTTAATTGCAATGCTATTTCTTAACTTATTCACTTTCTGCTTATGAACTTTGGAAAAACCATAGAGAAATTAATAAAATCATAAATATAATGAAACTAATTTTAAAGATCTCTTAAGATACACCTATATAAGAAAAATATATGTTTATATGTTAAACTTTTCTTTAACCTAAGTTAATAAATAAGTAGCACGCTTTAATTTTTTGTTTCCAAATTTTCTTCCTATAAAATATAATAGGAACGATATTATTTTTCATCTATTATAAAAATCAGTAATCGGTCGACGATTTTCAAACACTGTTCGGGAGGCAGAATCCCCAATCCGAAATCATACGACGAATATAAAAGAAGAAAGCAGTACCTTGCCACTGGCCTGCCACTGCAGGCCTTCTCTTCTCTTCCCGCAGGCCGCTGCCGGTGCCGCCGTCAGTGCAACACTTGCCTGTTGGGCTGGTTCCATGGGCCGATGTTGGTGGAACCGTGTAAGTGGGCAGGGCTGTTTTATTTGGTCATGGAGCTCGTTCGGGCCCAACAGCGACGACGGCGCAGCCCAGACCCAAAGCAAGGGCCGTAGAACGACGAAGATGGTAAGTAATTACAAGGAAATAAAAAATCGCCGTTGCCGGGGATCGAACCCGGGTCACCCGCGTGACAGGCGGGAATACTCACCACTATACTACAACGACTTCGATGATGAATTAGCATCGAAGTTGTATTAATTAACACACAATTAGTTTCGCCACTGACAGCTTCGCTCCGGATCAATCTTGTGTAGACAACATAGCAAATTATTCGACAGCTACGTAGTAGCAAGATACCGAGTAGCGTCTAGTTTCAACTTTCATGAGCTGCAAAATGGATCCGACGATTGTAGAGGGAGAGAGACGCAACACGGCATCTGCCATGCCCCGTCGCTGCTGCTTCTTTTCTTCGAGACAGAACTGTTCAGTGTTCACTGATGCCACCACGTGAGCAGGGCTCTGTTCAGACTCAAAACCAGGATCTACGGTAGAGCCCATAGTATGAGTACATGTTGCTCGTAAACCGTACGGTATATGAGCTCCTTCTCCGGCCGTACGTATGTCAAGTGTCAACAGAGTAACGCATTTTCTCTGTTTCTTTTTTCTGTTCACTGTCGGTTTGTAGTATTTTCTATGAAAGATGACTTTGGTCAACAACAAAAAGAGTATTTTCTATTGTTGGCAGATATCAGATCATATTGCAATTGGCAGCAAATATGCTACGAACTGTTATGTAAGCATATCAGATCATAACGTGAGAGACTAGGATTAGCAAGAAGTACATCAGGAGCTGGGTCACCTGGGAATCTTTTCCAGCCATTGCCTCCTTGGTGTAGAATGGACGTGAGAGACCACGATGAAGCAAATGCAGAGGCGGCATTTGAGCCGTTCCACCATATTGCAACGGTCACGTGAAAGTCCATCGAAGAGCGCCATGAACAGTACCCCCAAGCTCATTTACTTCCCCAAACAAAGACCTTCCTTTACACCGAAAAATCTACAAAATTTTGTAGGTTCTATAATTCATATACAACCTATTTTAATTGGTTTGACTTAAAAAGTCTAAGTCTGTTAGGAATAAAGCATAACAGGATCAAATACGAGACACGATTTTTTTTACGTGGAAAACCTTTACGGGAAAAAAACTACGGACGTCAATCAACGATCTTCACTATATCAGGGATGTGTACAATGCAGGAGATTACAATGAGCTTCTCAGCTCTCCTTTCAGCTTACAAGATATATTTTTAGGTAAACACGTATGACTCAAGTCTAATACGAACTGTTCTGGAATATAAGCCGAAGGCGTTCCTTGTATGGCCCAACAAGAATTCGGATCACAATCCAACAAACTCCACCTTGAGACGAATTCCATCATGTAGCAAATGAAGAATCATCAATGAACTCCATTCAATAACAAATATCACCTATACCAAAAGTCTCTAGGACTCGAATTGTAACACCAACTAAACTTGAGCATAGCTCAAATTTAGTAGCAGGAACTAGTTTGTCATCATATCAGCAGGATTATTATGAATGCTTATCTTACATATTTTAATATCACCTTGAGTAATAACATCTCGAATATAATGATACCTCATATCAATGTGCTTTATTCTTTCATGAAACATCTGATCCTTTATAAGACAAATAGCGCTCTGACTATCACAGAATATATTAATGTAAGATTATCTCCACAAAGCTCAGTGTACAAACCTCTCAGCCAAACAGCTTCTTTCCATGCTTCAGAAATAACCATATATTCAGCTTCAGTAGTTGATAAAATAATAGTAGTCTGCAAACATACTTTCCAACTAACAGCACAACCACCAACGGTGAAAACATAACCTGTGAGAGATCTCCTTTTATCCAAATCACCAGCATAATCTGAATCAACATAACCAACAAGTCCATCTCCAGATTTTCTAAACTGCAAACAAGCATTAGAAGTACCACACAGATATCTGAAAATTCACTGAACAGCTTTCCAATGCTCTTTGCCAGAATTAACCATGAATCTACTAACAACAGTCAGTGCATGAGATAAATCAGGACAAGAGCAGACCATAGCATACATAAGTGAACCAACTGAACTAGAATATGAAACTCTAGACATGTACTCAATATCATACTCTGACTCAGGACATAGAGCTGAAGATAATTTGAAATGAGCAGCTAATGGAGTGCTCACTAGTTTTGCATCATGCATATTGAAACGACGAAGGACCTTCTCAATATAACTTTGCTGACTAAGATATAACTTGTCAGCTTTCCTGTCTCTAATGATCTCCATACCAAGAATTTTCTTTGCTGCACCTAAATCCTTCATTTCAAATTCATTACTCAACTGTGATTTCAATTTAGCTATTTCTAATTTATCCTTTGCAGCAATCAACATATCATCGACATAGAGAAGCAAATAAATAGCTGAACTATTAACAGTCTTCAAATAGACATAACTATCATAATTAGAATGCTTAAAACCATTAGAGAGCATAAATGAGTCAAACCTCTTGTACCACTGTCTAGGAGACTGCTTTAATGCATAAAGTGATTTCTTTAATTTACAAACAAAATCTTCTTTTCTAGGAATAACAAAATCTTCAGATTGATCCATATAAATATCTTCATCTAACTCCCTATGTAAAAATACAGTTTTAACATCTAATTACTCAAGTTCATAATCATGCATAGCAATAAAGCCAAAACTAATCTCCTGGTATGGCTTTCTCATGTGCGCATAGCAATTTCGGCTAAAAAACCAATTTGGCATGCACAGAACGCAGATCTGCTCGGGACTTTGTTTTTTTTTTTATCTCTTTCCTCCTTGTGGTAGATCTCCTCGGGACTTGCTTTTTTTTTTTATCTCTTTCCTCCTTGTGGCAGAAAACAAACGCGGCCTGCAAGCACGAGGCTGCTGGGAGTGTTCGGGACTTATGCCGGCCAGCAGCTGTTCGCGTGATGGCGGATGACGTCGGCAAAAGATGAAACTCGAAATGCGTGGACAAGGTTGAGCGACGAGGCGAACGGCGAACCCGGCGAATTGACGAATAGAGCGGCGAACTCGGCGAATTAACGTAGATGCAATCTCGGAAGACGAGCGGACGAAACCGATCCGGTGAAATCAACGAATCCCAGTGACGGGATCCAACGACGAAAATAGATCTATTTTTTTCTCGTATTCTCATGTGTTTGATCCTAGCTCTGGTACCATTTATTAGGAATAAAGCACGACAAGATCGAACACGAGACACGATTTTTTTACATGAAAAACCCTTACGGGAAAAAAACCACGAACGTCAATCGGCGATCTTCACTATATCAAGGATGTGTACAATGCAGTGGATTACAATGGGTTTCTCAGCTCTCCTTGCAGCTTACAAGATATATATTATAGGGTGAACACATACGACTCGAGTCTAATACGGATTGTTCCGAAATATAGGCCGAAGACGTCCCTTATATGGCCCAATAAGAATTCGGATCACAATCCAACAAAACCAATCTTCAATTAAAATTCTTCAAGTTGTAAACTTTTCTAACTTGCTCCAATTTTGAAGTCTTCAATTCAAAACCCTAAAATCTGGAAGAATTCACGAAAATTCTTCACATACTATGAAATAATTTCTAAAATTATTCCCCACCCTAGATTGCATAGGAATTTTATGAGTTCCTTCACAAGTCATTAATTCTCATTAAACTTAACAATTCCCGATTAAATTTAATTGTATTAGTTACTTGCCCAAAAATTCAATTTTGATGCTAATATTGCTTATAAATGCTTAATTCCATGTTTGTGAAATTTGGGATGTTAAAAATATTTAAATAAACTTGTGACATGTTGTTTGCAGGATAGGACAATAGGACATGACCTGAGTTTTGTTGGAATCGCGAACAGGAGTTGCGCCTGATGTTACCCCGTTGTTGATATACTACCTGTTACCAGCTTCTACCAGCTCATTTCCCGCATTTTAGGAAAAATACGCCATAGATCATACTCGATTTGCTCTCATCGAACAAAATTGACACTCTCATCAAACAATTTTTTTAGTGTAAAAGAATAATTGCCAATTTTGTTAGTGTAAAAGAATATCTATCAATTTTGTTAAGCTTAATCGGGAATAACTGTCAATTTTTTAGTGTAAAAGAATAGCTGTCAATTTTGTTAGTGTAAAAGAATTTTAATCGGGAATTGTCAAGTTTAATTTGAATTAGTGCCTTGTGAAGGAACTCATAAAATTCATATGCAACCTAGGGCGAAAAATAATTTTAGAAATTATTCCATAGTATGTGAAGAATTGTCGTGAATTTTTTCAGATTTTAGGATTTTGAATTGAATACATAAAAATTGAAGCAATTTAGATAAGTTTGCAACTTTGAAGAATTTTAATTAAAGATTGGCTTAGGATTTTTGGGTCAAACCAATTAAAATAGTTCGCATATGAATTATAGAATCTCACAAAAATTTATAGATTTTTGGTGTACAGGAAGATCTTTGTTTGGGCAGAGAGCGGAGGAGAAATGTAAATAAGCTTAGGTACTGTTTAGTTCATGGCGCTCACTTGTGCTTTTTGGACTTTTGCGTGACCATTGGGATATGGTGGGACAGCTCAAATGAGAGCTGTCCGTGTAGGATAGGATGCCCTCTGTCCAAGGGCGAGAAAACGACGAAAGATTCTTGCGAACAAGATTGGTCATGAAGCCCGAGGCATCCAGGCCGGGGAAGATATTTTGCATCCGAGTGCTAATACAATAAGGAACTGAATAAATCAATGCGCCGTTGCAACCACAGGGCTGAGAAAAGCATCAAACAGGGATGATGCTCGTGGGCCAATTGACGGTATGCCGTTCCTCCATGGTATAGACTATTGAGGGGAGCAAAATGGAGAAACTTGTTCACTGAAAATGCTGTAGGTTTTTAATGTATGGCATGAGTACGATAACTACAGAATTCAGATTTGCAAATTGTGATGTCGATATTTCGATCAACATGGAGAGTATTAGTCTACTCGGCCGTCAACTTCCCGTAGGAATACCGGCTTGGTACCATGATCTGAAAAACTTAGATGCATAATTTCTACCTTTTCCGGTGAAACAAGATCATGAGCATGCATTCCCCTGTTAGAATGCCCTTAACATGAGCTCTTGCACAGTTTGCCCATCAAGTGAAGCATTGGCCACTGTCATTCAGTCAAAGCAGATCTTCCATTTCTTAGTTAGCATGTTAGGCACAGTGAAATACATGTGAAAATTCTGCTTGGTAGATCAAAACGGGCACTCCCCCAATCTCTCTCACACCATGTTGTTTGCTAGCCTGGCAGAGAACTATTCTAGCTTGACAACCAGACATGGACCCCTACGTCCATGTCAGACAACTATTTCTGTCACACAAGAAGACAGGGGCCGTGAGCACGCGAGGACATCTCCCATGTGCTGCAGCTATGAACCTCAGGTGGCGAATCAAACGGACAGGGGATGGTCCAAGATCCAGAAACCCAGAAACACCGAAGAAATGGCTGTGTTTTGTACAGCAATGCAGGATGGTCAGGACACTAGACAAGTGGTTATGAAGCGCAATGCAGATTGTTTTGCAACGCTAGATCTACAGATCATGTCCATGTTATCATTATGTCTAAAGGTAACAGCATAGCGCTGGCATGAAATGCTGAAATTTAGTGTCTGATCTATGCATAAAGTAAGAATGAATAAGGTTAGTAAGTTAGGTGACTCCAAAGTCCAACATGATTTTAGCAAGGAGCACTCAACAAACCTTCAGAAATAGAAGAATCGAGAAGAGTAGCTGTATGATGGTCCTGACCTACCAATTATCACAAACTCCCATCCCAGAGACACGCATAAACAAATACAGTGAAATAATCACTTCGTGAAATGAAAAATATATTTTGAACCAAGCGGAACATAGGAATGCTGTATGAACATAGCTAAATTGATCACTGGCATAGACTGAATATTTCCGAAGAGAAATTCAAGCTCCAATAGCAACCGAGGATGTAGGAGTACCACACAATGTTACAGGCCCTTCATTAAGCTTACAATTTCATAAACTTCAAGCATCAACAATCTTGACAATGCAAGCAAAATGAAATGGGCATAATCTTATGACAGGGGTTCATAATATCATGGAGGTACTTTAGATATAGTTACCGTGATCGGAAGAACAGAACATCAGACAATCGAAGCATGAACTCACTCTTCTGGAATCACATTCACTTGTAACACTAAAAATCTGACCCAACTCCAACGAGTTAAAGGATCAGTCTCTCTAAATAATTGAGAAGCAATCAGATAATTGCATGCATACAAGGCTGAAAATCAGCAATTGCCTCGAACTCCAATCCTCCTCCCATTTATCCATGAGTGTTCACTGCCTCCCAGACCAAATTCTTCGGCGCAGCGCCACTAGTGGCGTTCCTGGCTTGCAATGCAGCAGCCCTCAGCGTCTTCCATGTAAGCACATTCGCCTCCCAGAATGAGGCTGCAGCATAAGGCAGCCCATGCTTCTTGCAAAGGTCACGTACGAACGGCGCAACCTTCCTAAGGTGGCAGCGAGGGAGACGGGGAAACAGATGGTGCTCAATCTGGAATTGCAGACCACCATGGAACCAATCCATCCAAGGGGAGCACTCGATGTCGAGCGAGCCCCCCGTCTGCTTCTCAAACCAGTCATTCCCCTTGGGCGGCCCAACATACACCTCGGACGAGAAGTGGTTCAGGCAGAACTGAACGTGCTGAATCCCGCAAATGGTAAAGCTGGAAACCACAAACGCTATCCTCTCCCACCAATTTGGCAGGCAAGACAGCAGCAACGGGTACCAAACCCAGAATGCGGCGACCCCAGCGATCTCCAGCAACCGCTGCGGCACCTTCCTCTGGAACAGCACGAACAGGGCCGACTGCGCGAGAAGGTTTATCCTGGCGAAGCACATCACCGGGTAGAACGTCCAGTGCTGGAAGCTGATCAGGAACTTGGACGCGGCGTCGAACGCCATGGTGCGCTGGTAGAAGTAGGACCACAGGTTGCCGAAGAGCTTGGTAGAGACGGCGAAGAGCGGCATGTGCTGCAGGTCCGGGTCGTGGTCGAGGCTGTTGCAGGCGATGTGGTGCGTGTTGTGGTTGCACTTCCACCAGGCGATGCTGAGGCCGGTGAGGCAGTTCCCGGAGAGTATCTGCACGACGCGGTCGAGGGTCGGGTGGCCCGTGATGTGGTGGTGCCCCGAGTCGTGGCCCATCCAGCCGGACTGGATCCAGATGAACCCGGTGAGCCCCCCCGCGAGGAGGTGCGCGGAGGCGGCGGCGCAGGCGAGGACGAGGTACAGGACCGCGCAGAAGAGGACGGCCATGATGCAGAGCAGTACCTTGGGGGTGGGCCCAACGCGCTCGAAGAGGCCGGCGGAGGAGAGCTGCGCGAGGAGGCGGCGGTAGTCGGCGGAGGCGGGGGAGACGGTGTAGTCGGAGAAGCGGCCGATGAAGAAACGGCGGAGGAGTGGGCGGGCCGAGGGCGGGTGGTAGGCGGCGAAGGCGTCGGTGGCATCCTTTCCGGCCAGGGTAAGGAGCGGGAGGTCCCCGCCCGGGTGGCGCGGGAGCCACGACGTGACGTCGTACACGTCGCCGGAGATGGAGATCCAGAGGTCGTCGGCGGATGCGTGGGCGCGGAGTTCCTTGGAGGAGATCATGCGGACGTCGTCGTCGACGCCAGCGTCCTTGGGGGCCGGCATTGCGTCGGCGGCGGGCGGCATTGCGCGAGCTTGGCCCGCTCGGGCCGTTGGTGGTGTGGATTTGAGTGGGGTGGCGAGGAGGAAGAGGAGAGGGGGAGATCGGATCTTAAGGTGGTGGTAATGCGAGGAGGGGCGTTTCCGTCTCAAGGTCGGGAGTTTCTTTTCTCCGTGTTGATTTTTCTCCGTGTTGATGAGCTGTTTGTTATTCTTTCCCTAAAACTAGTTCAGTGCCTATACATCGTAATGAAAATAAAAATTACTTAAATAACATCAAGCATATATAAAAACTATTGTTTACATCAATAGATCTAAAAGTGATTCTCTATTATAACTATTTCATAACTTAATAATTGATAATTTGGTATGAGATGAAATGAGAAACCCTAATATTACTTGATATTCATGCAGTGCTAAAAAAAACTAATGATAAAATATGACATTTGAACGATTAAGATAGAGAAACAGAGAGAGGATGAGGTGATTACTGTAGGTTTGGCTCTAGTTCACGTGAGAGGAAAGAGACGTGCGCCGGTGCCACGCCGAGGATGATGGAGGCCAACGTGTCTAGGCTGACATTCCTCCACGCCGCCACTGCCTAGGCACCTACATCCACCAGGTCCATCTGTTATAGATACCAACCAAAATCATGATCCACCCACCCAGCACGTCGCGGCACGTGACGTAGATCACACCACCCCACACCACCACCAGTGGGGGCGCACAGGTCCAATCACATTAAGGATCTGATTATAACATAGGTGTAATGGAATAACCTAGATGTTACAATTATGTTGTTTAAATTTAGGCCACATGTTGCAAACCAGCTATTATTTTAATTAATGATCCACATGGCCACATGGGATCTTTTTCCGAATCATGATACCCAGAATACCAGTATTGAAGATCATTACATGAAAGTTAATAAGGGCGCTAATGTCGCATGTGAATCAAGTCAAGTACTACCAAACACAACCATTTTCTTCTTGACAGGTTAAATACAATAGTACATAGGAAAGCAACTACATACAATTTGGATATCCACCAATAGGTAAGGTACAACCATACAAAGAACATAAGAAAGTGCTATAGAGTGAGGAGCAGACAGTCCATCAACAATTTCGTGCACAGGAAAAATAACATAGCGGGAAAGCAAAATTCTGTTTAGGAACATTTAAGTGAATTTATGTAAAACAAACATTTAAGTGAAGAACATGTCTGCAAGTAGCACTTTAACCTGCCCTCTTTCCCTCCCGTCCGTCCCCTCCAGATCCAGTACAACAGTGAACGGCTCAATGCCAACAGCGTTGGCAATCCAAATGCCCTTAGTGATCTGATTCCTGGCATCATATCGGAAAAAAGGAGCATCTATGATCCAGAATTCCACAAGCGGGAACGAAAAAAAATACATCTATTATTGTCAAAATTTTGCCATGCCACACAGTTCAATTCAGCGCGCTTTTGGGACATTTACCTTCCTTTCAAGGCATTCATTTCCCTGAAGTTTGTCCCGAAGAGATGGTTGAGCAAGGTAGTTTTCCCTGGCCGAGGAACAAAGCAGAACCATAAGAGGGGTTACTGAACTCAACTACCTAAACAAAATTCGTTGTAAAGTGTTTTGATATAGTTCAAATTTGAACCAGAGCCCAAAACATTCAAATAAAATACTCCAATGCAAACTTGTCCTAAGAGTCATTGAAATGATCAAGACTTCGGTTCGTAATGTTAATGTACCAGTGCAATCGTGTTTTACATTGCAAAATAGTTCAAAATTTGTTAATGTACCAATTCAGTTTACTTCGCATGGTCCAACATTGCTAATAGTACAAATTTAGTTATTTTGCTCTAAGCCTTCCTTCTAAGGACCAAAACAGTTTTATCGAGAAATGTTAATGTAGCAGTGCCAAATATAACCTGAAAAATCTAAGTACTTCATGGGTTGGGGTTGCTAGCACCAACATGAAATATTCTAGGAATTTTACTCGCAAGAATGCATGCCATCAGAGTATATTGTTCTCAGCATATCCAGGTGCGATGATTACTCTATTCACAGGTAATAGACAGAACTGAAGCTCCACATCTTGATAAATTGATGGGGATTGACTCAGCAAGCAAATTACAAGCCAGAGTAAAAAAAAACCACTAATATGATTTTAATTGAAGTGCATGAATCTTTCAATCTTCCACATTAAACTTCTTAACACAGATTCATCCAACCTCACGAGAACAGATTTGTGGAATATTGTAAAGTGTTAAGTGGCGTCCCATTAAAAAAGGAAGCTTGGTTGATTTGGCACATTCTAGCTGCATATGAGCGTATCCATGATATCTACCAAGATGGTTACAGGATATCAAAATCCAGAACCTCCTTCTACAAACAGTAAACTAATGGACGAAGCTTCTTCTAATCTATGAGGTTAGACTGCCATCCTAGTTCTTGCTTGCATAGTGGCCTTATTCATGAAAGCTAATAAGCCATGCGTTTGAGACTAATACATTCATGTCAGTTGTTACCCTAATTCCAAATTTTGTTCCTGCATGTTGTTCCAAATTCTTGATTCTCTAACTTTTGTTCAACATCAAAACATCGCTTCCTGCCAGAGCCACTAAAATATTGGGGAAAACCATCTTACGGAAGTGGTATAACAAATTGAAGATGAGGGTGCTTAAACCTTTACGAAAATAACTAAGATATGATCTGGCCACTTTCTTCATGCATCGAGTGTCGCCACACCTCACTAACCCAATTCTATGTCAAGGCAACATAATTGACATCGTTCAACCAAATAACTAATCCTCTCACCAAGGAAAAACAATTACTACATCTTTTAAACATATAAAGCTAAGCATTTCTTCAAATAGACCTACACTAAACAAAATGGCAGAAAACCCTAGAAACACAAAACAAATCCGAACATGGAAAGCATATGAATTACTCACGGATTTCTCGAAACGGATGTGCCCGTTGGCAGTGCAAATCTCTGAGGTGCACATCAGCTTGTGCTCCTTCTTCTAGTAGATATCTACACTCACATTTTAAGAAAATGAACCAATTAGATACTGAAATGGAGACAGCCAAAGGTTCCGGTAGGCCACGATCCCACTACCACACGCCTCGAGGAGGTTGAAGCCCGTGAAGGGGAGTACACAGGTGAAGAGTTGCAGGAGCAAGGATGTCAGGGCAACAATTTGGCCCCGCAAAGCGTGAAGCACCGGGAGCGTGAGTAGCGTGGCCATCACAGTCTCCACCACCACCACGCACACCAGGATCATCCATTGCAGCGCCATCTAAACCCTGGGCAGGTGGTTTTGGGGAGGGATGCATGACTTCAGTCAAGCTACAGTAGAGGGGAGGGGATCGGCTAAGACCCAATTTTGACTGGCCGCCGGCAGTGAACAACGGCGAGGGTTGACCGAAGTTTGGTACCAGGAGGACCAGCGTGATGAGGCAAACCCATTTGAGGGGTTAACGGTGACATGCATGCCGGTGACACGGCTCGTTGACGGCAATGGCGGCGGTGGCACACGGGGCTCACAGTGGAAGCGCGATTCGAAGGGAGAGAGGGAGGGGGAAGTGACCAGCGAGCTTCACCTCAGTGTGGGGGAGCTCGTGGTGCGGTCAGGTTGGTCGAAGGGTGGTTGGAGAGACGGGTTAGTGTGGAGGCGGTGGATGAGCTCGGGCGGTCGGCTACGGAAGAGGAGGGAGGGGGACACATCGGCTAGCTGGATTTGAGAGGGGGGGGGGGGGTAGGGGAACGGAGAGAACAAACGGTGGCATGGCTGGTGGGTGTGGGGGGGGGGGGGGCGGTGCTCATTTTACTGCGGGAATGGAACTGTCAGGGTCAGGTGGGAGCGGAACGGGAATGGAGCGAACGACGATGCTCTAGCTTTTGTTAAGCAGTAGAGATTTAAGAGAGAAGAAGGTGCATAATAACTTCCTAATTGATCAGGCGCTTGGAAATAGCAAGATTTTCAGTGGATGGTGTGAACTCATGACCTTTCGTATGCCAGTGACCTTGGATTAGGGTTCAGGTTTCAGGGTTCATCGACGACTCGATGTTAGAGGGAGACTGGGATGGAGGCTAGACCAGCGGTGGATTGCAGTGAGGTGATAACAACGGTTCCATGAGGAGTAGACAGATGGTGGGTGGGGTTAGCAGCAGGGGTGATAAAAATAGAGCAGTTAGCGTGACGGCGAGTGTTGAGCACAGATCCATCGGTAGGGATATCGTCAGAGATGGAAGGAGGCGGCACGAGGGAGCGCATCACGACATTGTGGGAGGAAGAAATAGTAAGCGATAGGAGAAAGAAACAGAGGAAAAAGATGAATTACACCCCGCTCGGTTCAAGACTATTGAATTGGAATCGGGTGTCTAATGTTCGTTGCTTAATATATATATTTTTAAAAATAGACGTCTACAATATAGCAGCACCCTTATTTAGAACTGTCCATGAATGATGATACATCTGAGCATGGGCCAGGTCAAAGAAAAGCACAATTTTTTTTGGATCTAAATGGCTGCCAAGCTCGGCCACAAAGTCTTACTAGGTCATAAAGGTTGGGCCAGGCTAGAGCTGGGGTAGCATGTGTGGTGATTTTTACATGAGAAAATAATTAAATTTTATGATTTAGCTGAGCTCACACCGGCCCTAATATTTTCAGGCTGACAACTTGCTGCTTAATACTAGGTTAGGCATGTCTGGTGGGCCAAAATCAGGCGAGCTATGTTCGAGCTTTTCTCTTGTCGGGCTTTTTTCTCATGTGTACCCCATGGTTCAAAGTAGCCCGGTTCGACTTGTCCTGGTTGAGTCCCTGTAGATGAGACAGGGTTAGGTTTGAGGTGGCTGGGCTAGATGATAGCATCATTTATATTATAATTTTTTAAATTTTTTTATGACTACTTAGATTGTGTTTTGAATTTTAAGAATACTAGAACACAATGTTTTTATTTTTTAACCTGTCATCCTAGATTTGCAATTTTTCAAAACAAACACATATATTTATAATTTTTTAATTTAAAAAATAAAAAATTTCACGTCCATACGACGTATAGAACCCTCCAACCTAGCCATGAACACTGCACGGCTTCAAGATCGATGCCACTCCCTATCACCGAATTCCTCTTGTCCTGAGAAAGTGATGATTCCCTGTTCCAAATCTGCTACGGAACTAGGAAAATTACCGAGTTGGGTCCAGAGCCGTTCTCAAAAACTTTGTGCTTGCTGTTACGGCCGGACTCGCAGCCTGTAGCCAAGGCAGTACCAATCCTTATGTTAGGGAATTTGCCATTTTGACATCGCAAAGAAGCAGCTTCGATCTTTTGACATCCGTTTCATTGGCTTCGATCTTTTGACACTAATAATGTTGGGTTGTTTGATTCATTGATATTAGGAGCTTTTTATTCGATTTCCTCTTCTTTTAGCTGTGTTTGCCACTCGAAAGATGTTCTTGCCCTCATGGGAATCAATCCCTTGTTCTCTGACTTGCTTCCACTTGCATGAATAGAACGAGCTGCATCTGCTTGGGCTACCACTGCCCTCATGCTCCAGGCCCTACTCTAGGGCACCCTGCCACCCACTACTGCAGGCTGCCCTGCCTTCATCTCCAGCTCGACGATGCTTCATCAGCAGCAGCCGCACGTAGGAAGGGGCAACATAGGAGGTGGCTTCGCAGCACCGGGCGCCAGCATGAGAGACCCTGGGAACTCCCCACAAGGTAATCTCTCACTCCTTTTCACCATTTATTCCCAATTTCATGGTGGATTTGACGAGAGCTAGTCGGTAGAAGGAACCTCAACTTGTATTATTTTCTTCCCAAATTTTGACTAGAACTAATCTAGAGTGTGCATGTAGAGTAGATGTTGTGTCTGTGGGTTGTATCCGATTGGGAAGCTAGTATTTGAGATGTTGGTTGGTTCCTCGTACGCGTTGGTTGAAGATGGGGTAAGGTCACGGGCAGTGGTACCATTTGTAGCACCTGAACAAGCTGAAGTAGCAATGGTGTCTCCAGGCCCTGCTCCTTTTGTTGATTGGTCCACTCTGTAGATTGAGGATGTGTTTGATGAGGAAGGATGGTTAACAACCATAAGTGATGAGCAAATGTATGTTGCTTTGGGTTTGAGGGATGAGGATGAAAGGACGAAGAATGGTGCCCAAGGAGGTGCTGCCCAAGGAGGTGCAAAAGGAGGTGTTGCCCAAGGAGGTGCTCAAAGTGCTGCCGTCCAAGGAAGTTGTGCTCAAGCAAATACTTATCATGGAGGTGTTGCTGGGGATGATAGACATGGTGCAGCCATTCCAGTTGAAGATTCCATACCATTGGAGACATTGATCATATATGATAAGAACTACCCAAAGATGGAACTTGGCACCATGTTCCCCAATATAAAGGAATTCATGTTGGTTGTGAGGCAGTATGTAATTAATAAGGAGTTGAACTAACTACTGAGAAATCTTTTAAAACAAAGTTTAGAGATTATTGTAAAGAAAAAGCAAATGGTTGTCCTTGGAAAATAATTAGGAACAAGAAGAGTGATTTGACAACTATAATGGTAATAAAATGTTGCTAACCTTTTACCTAACATTGTGCTTTTGTTTATATATTGGTAATTGTTGTATTGACTGTGTATGTAACCTTGTGCTTACATGCCATCTTAATTGATTGAAAACAAAAATGGCATTAATATGTAGGCGACTTGCAATGCTCATAGGAGAGGGAACTTCTTCTCAGACCACCATGGCCACTTCACCTCCAGCCAAGAAGACAACACCAAAAAAGATGGTACCAAAGAAGAGGAAGAGAAGCTAACTTGCATGTCTGCTGTGTGAACTTAGCTTATTTTGGATCAATGTATCATGAACTGCTACTGTTTAATTATGAATCCTGGAGTCCAAAACTTTATTATGTATGTTTATTGTCAAGACTATGTATGAATTTGGTTATATAGCACTCGTTTTGTCATTCTGAGCCGAAAATGGCAGCAATAAGTGCAGCAGCTACCATGGAGGGCAAGAATGTCTTTTCCAGTGGCAAACATAGCTAAAAGAAGAGGAAAACGATTAAAAAGCTCTAAACGTCAATGAATCAAACAACCCAATGTTATTGGTGTCAAAAGATCGAAGCCAACGAAACGGATGTCAAAAGATCGAAGCCGCTTCTTTGCGATGTCAAAATGGCAAATGTCTCCCTTATGTCAGGGTGTCAGCTTCAGCCTCTAACACTGCAAGGCCAAACCATACCTCCACTTTCCTCCAGACCATTACTATGAATAGTACTCGACAACTCCAATTTCTCTCTATTCAAAATAATGTTCTTCTGTTGCTCCAAAAACCTTAGACCTTTTTATACATGTTCCATAATCCATGTGCAATCCATTTTAATTAGATTCACCCAAAAAGCCTATGTAGAATTTAAACTAAAATTCTTCAAAAAAACACTACTTTTATAACTTCTAATAATTATTAGAGCCTCAAATAAATTCCCAAAAATCTAGAAAATTCACTAATATTCTTATTATGTGATGGAATAATTTCTAAAATTATTTCTAGCCTTAGGTTATATGGTGAAAATGCTAGCGGAGAAGGGGCTTCAGTGAACCCGTTTAAGGGTGCTTCGGGTGACGAGGCGCTTCAAAGGGGCCTAGCGACAATGAGCGGTGGCTAGGTGTGCCCTTCCCTCGCCGTCGTCACCATTCAGCCACACTTGGGCACCGTCGAGCCTCACTGTCGCCCGCTCGAGGAGCAGCTCCTCAGATACGGCCTTCACGCCATTGCCACCCCGCTTGCGCTGCCAGCCAGCCAGCTGCTCGGCCAAAGGGGCCGCCGTCGAGAGGCCCCTTCTCCGGCTAGTCTTCCTCCCCAACCAACCTCCCTTTCTGGCTCTCTCTCTCTCTCTCTCTCTCTCTCTCTCTCTCTCTCTCTCTCTCTCTCTCTCTCTCTCTCTCTCTCTCTCTCTCTCTCCCTCTCCCGGATGATGTGAGCTCATTTTCGATCGCTATATTTGATGAGCGATGGGAAGCGGATGCCGAGCTGGAAAAAAGGTGAGCGGGAGTAGCGAGCTGTTGGAGGCAGTTTTTTAGGCTAAATTGCTATATCCAGCGATGGGGAGCAAGATAGCAACTTGGTTAGAGTTGCTCTAAGTATATTGTCTATAGGGAGTTCTTGCCAATACTAAAGGCAAATTTAAACATAGACACACCCTTCATACACTCTTTTCTTATTATACCCAAATCTTGGATACCAAAATCCTCAACTTCTCTTCGGACACTTTTTTCTTAGAGTAAATTTTACAAAACTATAGATATGTTGATAAAATTATTGCAACTACAGATTTAAACAATAGTTTTTATAAAACTACATATTTAATGTCAATGTTATCATAAAACTACAGATCTTTAGTAAAATAATCATTGAACTACAGATTTAAGCAATAATTTCACAAAACTACAGATTTTGCGTCAATTTTATAAAAAAAAGATTTTAAAGGAGTTATTTCCAACCTCGTTACCATGACGACCGGCCTCTACTTGCAGTCTCACATCAGCTGCCAACTCACAAAACGCACTGTCCGAGAGCTTATGAAACTATAGATACTTTAGCAAAAATATCATAAATCGCAAAATTACATATTTAAGCAACAAACCTATAAATTAAGCGATAATTTTATTATAAAACTATAGATTTTATTGCATACCTGTTAACCTGATGAATGGGCCTCACTTGCAGTCACATGAACTCCCGGACGGTCTGTTTCATAAGCTGATAGCTGCTGTGAGACTGCAAGTGAGACTTGATCGTCATGGTAACGGGGTTAGGAACAACTCCTCTAGAATCTGTAGTTTTATGATAAAATCGGTGCTAAATCTGTAGTTTTGTGATAAAATCGGCGTTAAATCTGTAGTTTTATGAAATTGTTGCTTAAATCTGTAGTTTTACGATAATTTTATCAAAATATTTGTAGTTTTCCAATAAAATCGGTACTAAATCTGTAGTTTTATAAAACTATCTTAAATTTTTAGTTTTGCTATAATGTTATCAAAATATCTGTAGTTTTATGAAACTTACTCTTTTTCTTATTATACCCGAATCTTGGATGTCAAAATCCTCAATTTCGCTTTCAGTTGGTGTTGGCCATCAATGTGCAATCGTGTGCGTTTTTGTAATCTGAATCATATGACTTTACAAGAGAATCAAATTACCCAATAGACAAGAATACAAGTCACCATATAAGTACAGCTATAAGTTAGTGTTTGTAGGAGTACAAATATAAGTGCAGTCTCGTGGTCCGGAACTTCCTTTTTTAAGGTGGTAGAGACGTGAGGGTGCAACTTCATCTTCAAGGGTTTAAATTTTGGTGTCCATAATTAACCCTCGTGCTAGTGCTTTCAGTGGTATTTTTTGTAGACTGTGTATTACTACAGGAAGGGTCATTCATCCTTATCCTCCTTTCTCTACTGGTTCAAACATAACCGATATTGATGAAATATCACTACCAGTTCATAAGCTAAATCGGTAGATCTAATCGTGAGCTGTTAAGAATCGACAGTGATAGTTGATATCACTGTCGTTTTGTAGCAGAACTGACAGTGATAATTCTTATCAGTGTTGGTTCATAAGCTCACCGACAAAGCAATAATTGAGTAAATACAAACTGGCAGTGATAATCCTTATCTTCACTGGTTCTGCCTGTTTAGAATACGAACCAGTAGTGATAATCCTTTTATAAATCCCGAGCATTTCACCCTTAATACGTTCCCCATCTCACTTCACTCTCAATCTCTATAAAATCGATCCCGAGGGGTAGTGACAGTCAAAGTGGTGCAATGGTCACCATCACCACTTCGACCGTCTCTACCCCTCAGGCATGTCTTCCACATCCTCCGAGCCTATTGCTGACTGTCGGAGAGTGAACTCCTGTCGCAGGGATCCCGAGAGACCCCTTTTTAGAGATTCGGCCGGGGGGATGATCCTGGAAAAGCTTGTGTGGGAAATAAGCGGGAACGGAAATAAATGCGATGGCTAGTGGGTACACCGGGTTTTAGACAGGTTCGGGCCGCACGGAGGCGTAACACCCTACTCCTGTATGAGCGCTATATTTATCCTTGAAGGGGATTCTTCAAGGAGGTATTTGGTTCTAAGGGGAGAACTGTTTACAAAGAGCTTGAGGCTCTTATGTTCCAGCTTAACTTGAGCTGGTTCGAGTGTCTGTCGATCTATCTTTGGCCTGGCTCGCCGGAGATTGTTGGTTATCTGGTCTCTTGGTTGTCTTGTGGTCGGGGGCTGTTTCTTCTTCTTTTAGTGTTCTCCATCCTTTCCTTTTATAGGCGCGCCGACCTCAACATATCCTGAATGGGAAAGAGGGGACGCGAATGCCAAGGTGCCACGGAGAAAAGGCGTAATCATTTCATCTTGGTGAAGTGACAGGGGCGGAGGAGAAATGCGGCGCGCATTCGACCACCAGCCGCTGCGGAAGCCTCGGGGCGCCATGAAAGGGGCCCACCGGGCAGCCTCAAAGGTGCCCGGTGCGCCCACCCTGTCTTGTTCTTCTGCCAGGGCAGGGTGGCAGGCCAAGCGCTTCGATTCTGGCAACGTTATCCCGAGGAACCTGGATGAAACGGGACGGGACCCGTGCATTTAATGGACCCACACCCCCCTGCCAGTGCGTGGCAGGGTCTGACACTGGGGCGTGGGCAGCTGAGAATGTCAGGATGTCAGACCGCGCGTGCCTATTAAATGCGGCATTGGGCCTTTGACTGGATGACACCCTGACGACGGGACCCTTCGGGTCGTTGAATGATCTTGCGCGAACCTTCGGGGAACCGAGTCCTCGGGGGCTACCACGTGCAGCCCCGAGCACTCTCTCCCGAGCACTCGAGTGAGACCTTCGGGGAACCGAGTCCTCGGGGGCTGCCACGTGCAGCCCCGAGCACTCTCTCCCGAGCACTCGAGTGAGACCTTCGGGGAACCGAGTCCTCGGGGGCTGCCACGTGCAGCCCCGAGCACTCTCTCCCGAGCACTTCGGTGGGACCTTCGGGGCACCGAGTCCTCGGGGGCTGCCACGTGCAGCCCCGAGCACTCTCTCCCGAGCACTTCGGTGGGACCTTCGGGGCACGAGTCCTCGGGGGCTGCCACGTGCAGCCCCGAGCACTCTCTCCCGAGCACTTCGGTGGGACCTCCGAGCACTTCGGTGGGACCTTCGGGGCACCGAGTCCTCGAGGGCTGCCACGTGCAGCCCCGAGCACTCTCTCCCGAGCACTTCGTTCTTAGTATTTGGGCCCTGCAGATCATCGGGGAACTAGGGTGCTCGGGAACCATAGGCGGCGGCCCCGAGCACCTTCTCCCGGGACTTAGCTTTTTCTTACCTTGCAGGGTGGTGACATGTGGTGGATGGCCGGCCTGGCCTCGGGACTTAGGGACCCCTGGTTCTGAATACACCGACAGTAGCCCCCGGGCCCGTTGGTAGCCGATGGGACGGAGACTGCGAATGGGCCCTTCGTTGCGACCGAGGCCAAGGCTGGCGCGGACGCCATGTGGCAAGCTTTCGAGGGGTGGCCCTTGCGGACCTAGACCTCAAGTATGTTCCAACGGGAAAATGAGTGGACGCGTGTCCACACAACTTCCGAAGGGTTTGATAACCATACGGGCGGCACGCGCGGTCGCCGCGCAGATCGAGGAAAATACGCCTGGCAACCGCTGACATCGCGCGATCGGAGGGAGATTCGCCTGACAGTCGCGCCGATCGAGGCGACGCTTCGCCGAGCGAACCGTTCGGGCGGCAGTTTTCGAATTTTGAGATATAAAAGGGGGAACGGATCGGTCCATTCCCCTTTTTACGCTCTCTTGCACTTGCGCTCCTGCCTTCTTTGTGCTCCGAAGCCCTCAGGAAACTCTCAGGCGACCGGAGCATTCTCCCTTCTCTCTCTTTTCACCACCAGAAAACATCCCCCATCTTGCCGAAATGACGAGGGTTGGAGGAGGACGCCGGGACAAGACTTCGGACAGCATCTTGCCGGAGTCTCGCCTGAGGAACGAGGAGGCGGCGGACAAGATTAGGAAGCTGCTGGTGCCGGAGGGTCAGGAGGGTGCTGTGGCGGTGAGGCCGGCGACTCTGACGCCGGCGACGACCGTCCCTGGGCGGACCGTCCTCTTCACCTCCTTCGTGGCAGCGGGGCTAGTGCCGCCGTTCTCCGCCTTCTTTCTGCAAGTGCTGGAGACGTACGGCATTCAAATGGTGCACCTAAGCCCCAATTCCGTCGTGGCGTTGGCGGTCTTCGCGCATCTCTGCGAAATGTTTGTGGGGGTGATGCCGTCGGCGACGCTGCTTCGCCATTTCTTCGTCCTTCGGCCGGTGGGGAAGAAGAGGGGGCACTCCACGGCGGACGTCGCGGGGTGCTGCAACCTTCGACTCCGGGAAGGCCTGGGGGACCATTACATTCCCCAGGTGCTGCGCAGCAAGTGGGAGGAATGGCGACGGGACTGGTTCTTCGTCGACATCGACCCCCACGAGCGCCTCGAATTGCCAGAGAAGGCGGCGGAACCTCGGCGATCGACGTGGGAGGCGCCGCCACCAGAAGATGCGAGACTGAAGCCGGTGCTTGAGCGCATCCTGGAACTGCGCGAGGGCGGGCTGACCTCGGTCATGGTGGTTGTGGACTTTCTGCGCCGTCGGTTGGCGCCTCTGCGAGAACGGGCCCGGCCGAGCTGGTTCTACACCGGGCCGGAGGACATCACCAGGACCCAGATTGGCGCGAGCTGGGATCTGGGGGCGGCGGAACTGCGGGGAATGACAAGGGTGATCACCGGAACGGAGGACATGAGCCGGACGGAGCTCCCGTGGCCGGAGATGGCGCTCTGCGCCAACCCCAACCGGGTGGCTATTATGGCGGGGCTACCGGAGTTCGATGCCCAGGGGCCCGTGGACCGGCCAAGAAGCCGGAGTCCTGAGGCCTCCGAACTCCCCGGGCTGGAGGAACTACTTGGCGATGAGGTTGCTGGTAGTTCGGCGCAGGCTGGTGAAGGGGTCGCCGCAAGCGGCAGCCGCCGTACCAGAGAGGAGGGCGCCACTGAAGTTGTTGAGGAGTTGGCGCCGGGAGATCGGGGAAAGCGTCCCCGGGCCTTGATCCTAGTGCCGGATTCTCCGCCGTCGCCGACGGCAGCGGCGGCATTTCCAGTGCTGGAGCCGCGCCTGGTGCAGATGGGGCCTGCATCGGCGCCTGCGACCTGCACGGCGGAGACCGAGACCCGTGCGGCGGCACCCGAGGTCCGCACGACGGCGCCCGTGGCCCGCGTAGTGGCTCAGCCGAGCCCTCAGCGGAAGAGGCGGCGGGAGGAGTCCGGACCGACGGCACCGGACCCGGACATCAGGCTCCCAGCGGCCAAATGGCGGTATCGGTGAGTCTTCTTTCTTGCTTTTCCATGGGCATTTTCGGCCCGAACTAAGTTTTGACAACTTTCACTTGTCTCCCGTAGGCCGGCTGCAGGCGCTGCTGTGACGGAGAGAGAGCAGGCGCCGGGGCCAGAGCCGAGCCTGCCCGCTGCGACGGCGGAGGCCGGCATAGGATCGGCGGAGGTGCCAATTGACGTGGCGGCCCCTGGGAGAGAGGCGGAGGCGGCGGCCGAGGGAAGGGTGCCGGTGGAACCTACCCCGGGCGCGGAGAGCCCGGGGCGGATAATGGTGGAGGTGGATGTTCTGCCGGGGCCGGCGGACAGGACGGCCGATGCGGGAATGCGACCGTCGTCCGAGACCTTGGCTCCGGCGGAGACTACCCCGGGGAGGCAGAGCCCGGGGTGGATGGCGGCGCAAGGCCCGGCGGAGAGCTTGGCCCCCCTGGAGGCATCCCGCGGAGAAGCCTGGGCCCCCGCAGTGCCCGGCCGGCCTGCCGATCCCTTCCTGGCCGCCATTAAAGGCGTCCAAGTAGCAGTCGGGCAGCTGGGCGCAGTGGTGAAGGCCAAGGAGGGGGAGCTCAAAGCCGAGTGCGCCCGCCTGGCACTGGAGAAGGCGCAGCTGGCGGGCGCCCAGGAGGAGGCCCGTGCGGCAGCCGCGCGGGAGCAGAAACTCCTAGAAGACATCCGCGCGGAAGCCGCACGGGAACGAGAAACTCTGAAGACCGCACGGGCAGAGGCCGCGCGGGAACGAGAAGACGCCGCCCGCTTGGCCGAGGCGTCGAGGCAGCAAGCTGCCGAGGCCCTTGCCAGGATGGGGCAGGCGCAGGAGAGGGAGGTGTCTGTCGCAGTCCGGGAGCGGGCTGCGGAGGAGCGGCAAGCCGAGCTGGTCCGCCGGGAGGGCGCGGCCGAGAAGACGTGCGCCGACCTCCAGCGCTGGGAAGACGATCTCCGGAAGATCAGAGAAGAATTCAAGTGCTGGGAGGAGGACGTCTCCATCCGGGAAGTGGACAATGAGCTATCGGCGTCGGATCTCGGTGCCCGGGAGGATTCGGTGGCCCAACAGGAGGATGTGTTGGCCCGGCGGGAGAATGAGCTGAGTCGCCGAGAAGGCGAATTGAGTCGCCGAGAGGGCGAAGCTGCTGCTGCGTTGGCCGCCGCGGCTATCAGGGCGGAGGAGAATGCGAAGCACGAGGCGGAATTGGCCGAGCGCGAACGCGCCTTGTCCGAGATGGTGGCCAAGACGAAGTAGGCTGCCGCCCCCACCGCGGCTGGCGGTTCTTCCGGTCCGGCCAGGGACCAGGGACTCGAGGCACAGCTGCGGGCCGCCAAGGAGAAAATCGAGACTGCCTTTGTCTCGTGGGTCAACCTCGAGCATATGCTGGAGGACATACTCCGGCGGATGCGACGGGCCGTGGAGAAGGGTGGTCTCGGACGGCTTGTCGACGACAAGAAAGGCGACGGCCCCGCACGACAAGTGTTGGGGTTGCAGCAGGTCTGCGAGCGCCTCGAGACCCTGCCTTGGGCAGTCCAGGAAGTCGCTGCCAGGGAGGGACGTGGTTTGGCACGTGCCGTGGCCGAGCACGTCCTAGCCTGCTACCGAAGCAGGGACCCGAACTTCCCACTGGAGCCGGCGCGGGAGGGAGTGGTCGAGGCTGAGGGGGAGGCCGCCCGGGCAGCGGTCCGGAGCACCGCCGCTGAGGTGGCGGCCGGCTTCAGGCGAGAGGTGCCGCCGCCGCCAGCCCCCGGGGATGACTCAGAGGATTCAGCCGACGCTTCTGCCGCCGACTAGATCTTTTGTAGCCTCTTTTCTTTTGTTTGTAGATGTAGGAGTGAACCCTTAGAAAATGCCTTGGAAGTATCCTGTGAATATTAAATGGCTGTTTTTCCCTGGGCTCGCAACTCCAGTTTCTCTATGTGTTCAACGCTTCTTCCGATGTTTTACTTTGAAGTCCTGGGGAGTACTCAGTCGGGCCGTTCCCGACCTTCCCGTCCCCGAGGAGGAAGTTTTCTTGATCGCTGTTGCTGGCACAGTCGGCCTTCAAGCTCTCGCGAATTCGCATTGCCTAAGTTAAGAACAAAGACACATACTTCCTTGCCCGGGAGATGGATCAATCCCGCTCGGAACACGCCGTGCCTGATGAACACTTTTTCGCCCTGCGACCACTCAGTTTGTAGAAAGGAGACGCGTGCGGGCGAGAATGTGACCAAGAGTCCTCGCGGTCCGGTGGTGCCCGGGCTTAAAACGGGCCAGGCCGAGCACTAACAGCCCGCCCCCGAGACCTGAGCTCCGGACTACCCGAGTAGCTCGAGTGATAGGATTACCCAGGGCACCCGAGGACTCGGTAGTGCTCGGGGTCCTTAAAAGCGGACCGAACACCACGACCACCACGAAGGGCTTCGGTCAGACGTTATCGCAAGCACGCTACTCTTTTCTGCAAACCGTCTGTCGTTCTGGGAAAAAGTAGTCACGCGGCAGGGTTTTGCGTGCGAGGAGGCCACCCCGCCGAACAGATTAAACCGCGAGAGCCCCCGAGAGTGACTCGAGGACATACATTTACTTAAAGCAGACTTGTCTAAATATAACCACTCACCGGACAGCTGTCGGCCTTCCGGCTCATCGATCCAGGAGGGATGTGCTTCCGAGCTCGGGTGCCCGGGGACTCGATTCTTTCAACGGAGCGCCCGAGTGCCCAGAGGCATACGAGGCTCCTAGGGTCGGGTGATCTCGACCACCCAAGCCTAAGTGGCAGGACCACCCGAGGACCCTTGGGGCCGACCAAAGACCGGGGCATTGAAGCCCTCGCGGCCGAGCTGCTTGCGATCGCCAGTCTGTGACTTAAGAGAAAAAATAGGATTTCTTTGTCTGGTGCGCTCTGCCAGTGCGGTACTTGTTATAGATTACTCTTGCTTTCAACCCGAGACCTCTCGAACACCCAAATCGGCTGATAAGAGTGGGCAGAGGCATAACCCAGAGGTCCTATGGTTTGGTGGCGCCCGGGTATGACAGACCAGACCGAGCACCAACAGCCCGCCCTGGGGGCCCGAGCTCCGGACTACTCGAGCAGCTCGAGCGATGGGATTACCCGGAGCACCCCGAAACTCGGTAGTGCCCGGGAGCCTGTCACGACACCGAACACCACAGCCTACCATGGCGGACGTAAGTCAGCGGCGACTGCTCGCATGCATACCGATCGGGATTCTTTTGCCAGCGGGGAAAGAGAGAGAGAGCGAACTTTTTCTCGCACAACCGAGCTCCTCACCAGACAGATTAGACATACGGAATCCAGAAAAAGTATTCTGACATAGCGATTGCTTATTGAAAAACTTAATGTGCAATATTTACAAGGTTAGGCGACAGCGACTTACCCCATGGGGCGAAGCCTTCAGACTGCTTGGGCGGGGAGAAGCCCCTGGCCTTGCTAACCTGAACCGCGAGCACGACAATCTACGGGTAGAAGCGTCGAAGATGCTCGATGTTCCATGGATTCGGGAGTGGCTGTCCTTCCTCCGTCGCCAACCTGAAAGAACCTGCCCGGGGGACCGCGATCACGGTGAAGGGACCTTCCCACACAGGGGACAACTTATTCATTCCTTCGCGCGACTGGATGCGTCGGAGAACTAGGTCCCCCACCTCGAGAGACCGGGCCCGGACATGGCGCAGATGATAACGCCGCAGACTCTGCTGGTACCGAGCCGCCCGGACAGCAGCACGCCGCCGGCACTCTTCCAGGTAGTCCACGTCGTCGCGCCTTTGATGCTCCTGCTCACCCTCAGAGTATGCATGCACTCGAGGGGAGCCCAGAGTGAGCTCGGAGGGGAGGACTGCTTCGGCGCCGTAAACGAGGAAGAAAGGAGTCTCCCCGGTGGCGCGGCTTGGCGTAGTCCGATTGGCCCACAGCACGGCTGGAAGCTCGTCTACCCATCCCTTCCCGTGCTTAGCGAGCACGTTATATGTCCGGGTTTTGAGGCCCTTCAGAATTTCCGCGTTGGCGCGCTCGACCTGCCCGTTACTCCGAGGATGAGCGACGGAAGCGAAGCAAAGCTTGATGCCGAGATCTTCGCAATAGTCCCCGAATAAGGCACTAGTGAACTGGGTGCCGTTGTCGGTGATGATCCGATTGGGGACACCAAAGCGGCTAGTGATGCCGCGGATAAACTGGAGCGCCGTGTTTTTGGTTACCTTGATGACTGGGACCGCCTCCGGCCACTTAGTGAATTTGTCGATAGCGACATATAGGTATGCATAGCCCCCGACTGCTCGGGGGAATGGACCTAGAATGTCCAAACCCCAGACCGCGAAAGGCCATGACAGGGGAATGGTATGGAGAGCCTGAGCTGGCTGGTGAATCTGCTTTGCATGGAACTGGCACGCCCTGCAGCGCCGAACCAGCTCGGAAGCATCCTGGAGAGCTGTAGGCCAGTAGAAACCTTGCCGGAAGGCTTTCCCGACCAGCGTGCGGAACGATGAATGGCCACCGCACTCGCCCTCGTGGACCTCAGTGAGAAGATCGCCGCCTTCTGCCCGAGAGATGCATTTCAGGAGGACACCTCCTGCGCTACGTCGGTAGAGATCCCCATCTACTATGGCATAGCGTTTGGACTGCCGAGCAACCCTTTCGGCAGACGCCTCATCCTCGGGTAGGAACTTTTCTTTCAAGTATCCTCGGATGTCAGACATCCACGAGGCATCTTGAGAACATTCGGCGAGCACAGCGCACTCGCCGGACGGCGGCGCCCTGACGGGGCTTCCCACTGAGAGTACCGCCGGGGTCCCCTGAATTGAGTTCGAGGTTTCCCCTTCATCCTGTTCGGCAGGCAGGACGGAAGGCCGTGCGAGTCTTTCTTCAAAGACTCCGGCAGGGGCCCGCGCACGTGAGGAGGCCAGGCGAGAGAGCTCGTCGGCCGGAGCATTGTCGCGGCGAGGGATATGCCGTAATTCGAGGCCGTCGAAGCGTCTCTCGAGCTTTCTGACTGCATCCACGTACGCTGCCATTTGTGGATCCGTGCACTGGTACTCCTTGGAAACCTGGTTGACGACCAGCTGAGAGTCCCCTTTGACCAGGAGGCGACGAATCCCGAGCCCCACCGCAGCCCGGAGGCCGGCGATGAGACCTTCATACTCCGCCATGTTGTTGGACGCGCGGAACTGCAACTGTACGATGTACCGGAGCTCTTCACCCGTTGGGGAGGTGAGAACCACTCCGGCCCCTGCGCCTTTCAGCGAGAGGGAGCCATCGAAGTGCATAACCCAGTACCCGGGCGCGTCGTGCCCAGGATAGGCAGAGATCTCTTCTGGGATGACGCAGGGGACGGGCGTCCATTCTGCCAAGAAGTCGGAGAGTGCCTGGCTTTTGATTGCCTGGCGACAGACGAAGTGTAGGTCGAACTCCGCCAACTCAACCGCCCATTTGACAATGCGCCCGGTGCCCTCCCGGTTCCGGAGAATGGGTCCCAGTGGATAAGTGGTAACCACCGAGATCTTGTGCGCCTGGAAGTAGTGGCGCAGCTTCCGGGAGGCGACGAGCACGGCATAGAGTAGCTTCTGCGCCTGGGGATACCTTGTCTTGGCCTCCCGGAGGACCTCGCTGACGAAGTACACCGGTCGCTGTACCCGGCGGGCCCGGATGGTGGCCCCACCCGGGGGGCTGTCACAGCCCCCAGGGTCGGCGGTATGGTCGGGGCTGGCCGGACACTCGGGCTCGATTCCTTGGCTGGGAAGAGCAGTGTGTTCGGGCTCGACCCCTTGCCCAGGGGGAGCCGCGAGGATAAGTGAACGGTCGGGGGCCTCTGGGAGCTGGGACCCAGCACCCGGCCCCGAACATTCGTCGCGCTCCACCACCAGCACTATGCTCACGACCTGTGGAGTGGCCGAAACATAAAGTAGTAGGGGCTCACCTTGGGAGGGAGCCACCAAAACGGGTGGCGAGGTAAGGTACTTCTTTAAGTCGCGGAAGGCCTGCTCGGCTTCCGACGTCCAGTCAAAACGACCGGATTTCTTCAAAAGCTTGAAGAGGGGGAGCCCTCGCTCCCCGAGCTTGGAGATGAAGCGCCCGAGGGCTGCCATGCAGCCGGCGAGGCGCTGGACCTCTTTGAGTCGAACCGGGGGTCGCATCTGCTCGATGGCCCGGATCTTCTCCGGATTGACCTCGATTCCTCGGCCAGAGACCAAGAAACCAAGGAGCTTGCCCGCCGGCACCCCGAAGACACATTTCCCCGGGTTGAGCTTGAGGCGGGTAGAGCGGAGACTGTTGAAAGTCTCGGCGAGGTCCTCGAGCAGGGTGGCGCGGTCTCGGGTTTTGACCACGAGATCGTCGATGTAAGCCTCGACGTTGCGGCCAACCTGCGAGTTAAGAGTGATACGAATGGCGCGCTGGAAGGATGATCCAGCGTTGCGCAGGCCGAAAGGCATTGACATGTAGCAATAAGTCCCCACCGGGGTAGTAAAAGCAGTTTTTTCCTCGTCCCCTACGGCCATGCGAATCTGGTGATACCCAGAGTTTGCATCTAGGAAGCACAAAAGATCACGTCCCGCAGTTGAATCTACGATTTGATCAATGCGAGGTAAGGGGAAGGGATCTTTAGGACAAGCCTTGTTAAGGTCGGTGTAGTCCACGCACATGCGAAGCTTGCCGTTGGCCTTCGGGACGATGACTGGGTTTGCTAGCCAGTCGGGGTGGAGGACTTCTCGGATGAATCCGGCGTCGAGGAGCTTGCGGACCTGCTCGCGGATAAACTCCTGGCGCTCTGGCGCCTGCCGCCGGACCTTCTGCTTCACTGGGCGGGCGTCCGGACGCACAGCCAAATGATGCTCGATCACCTCCCTAGGGATCCCGGGCATGTCGGACGGTTGCCAGGCAAACACGTCCACGTTAGCCCGGAGGAAGGCGACGAGCGCGCTTTCCTATTTGCTACCCAGGTCGCTGTCGATACGGACAACCTGGGTAGCGTCTTCGCCCACCTCGACCTCCTTCGTTGGAACAGAGGTGTCGGCGGCGAGTCGGGGTCTGGATGAAGAGGGTCCCGGGCCCCCTGAAGAGCCATCAACCTCGGCCTGCGCTGAGACCAGAGCCATGTATGATTGTTCGGCGCAGGAGACAGCGCCGCCGGAGTCAGCGATCACGGAGATAGAGTCTGCGGGGCCGGGCATCTTAACCGTAAGGTATGCATAATGCACGGCCATCATAAACTTGGCGAGCGCCGGACGCCCGAGGATGGCGTTGTAGGGGAGAGGGAGCTCCGCGACATTGAAGAGGACGCACTCCGTGCGAAAGTTGTCTCGGCTCCCGAACGTGACAGGCAACTCAACCTGCCCGAGGGGCAGGGAGTGCCCGGGAGTTACTCCACAGAAGGGGAGTGACGGCTTTAGGCGTCGGGAAGATACTTGCAGCTTCTCAAAAGCCTCTTTGGAAAGGAGGTTGAGGCCGGCACCACCGTCGATTAGCACTCTGCCGACCTTAACATTGCAGATAGTGGGAGACACAACCAGAGGTAGCCGTCCCACGGCTGCAGTACTGACGGGGTGATCAGCCATGCTGAACGTGATCGGAGCATCCGACCACCTCAGGGGTCTTGTGGCCTCCTCGCTCGGGGTTGCCGAGCACACTTCGCGCCGCATGACCTTGATGCCACGGCGCGAGCAGGGTGTGTAAGCGCCCCCGTCGATGAAGGCGACCGCATGCTCGGGCTCCTGGAAGCCGAGCTCGGCGTTGTTGGGGACGACCTCGGTATCGCCTCCTCCGCGGGACTCGTCGCGCTCCCTCTGGCGCTGCTCCACGAGTCCTTTGACCGTACGACACTCCGTGAGGTCGTGCCATCTGGTCAGGTGTATGGGACACCATTTACCTAGCTCGGGCCCCGCGGGAGCGGGGGCCCTCGCTGGAATAGGAGCTCGGCCAGGGGCCGGGGCTCTTGCTGGAGCTGGCGCCCTAGCCGGTGCCGGGGCCCTCGCGGGCACAGAGGCCCGAGGAGGAGCCCGAGCAGGGGCCCCGACGGGGCGCCGATCGACACCCGGCCGACGCTCTTGCCGGTGATCGGGCTCTTGCGGTACCCTGTGAGCGGGGACTTGGGCTGGCTCGACGGGAGCTGCCTCGCGCTTCCTTCTCTTTTTCTTTTCCCGCTTATCAGAGCGGGAAGAACTTGGCTGATCGGAAGCGGGGCGAGGAGCATGCCACGCCCTGGCCTCCGCAGCCTTGGCGCACTTATCGGCTAGTGCGAAAAGTTCCGCAGGGGTCTCGATCTCGTGCGTACCTAGCTTCTCGAGCATCCGCTCATCACGGACGCCCTGCCGGAAAGCAACAATAACAGCATGGGGGGCCACTCGTGGAATAGTGTTGCGAACCTGGCTGAAACGCTGTATAAATCGCCGTAGCGTCTCCCCTTCCTGCTGTTGGACGGCGTGGAGGTCGCACTCCAAACCGGGACGTGCGAACGTGCCCTGAAAGTTGGCCACGAATTGGTGGCACAGGTCATCCCAGGAGCTGATAGATCCTGGGGGTAAGTTCATAAGCCAAGAGCGGGCGGAACCCCTCAAGGCAACATGAAAATAGTTTACCATCACCTTTTCGCTGCGTCCGGCCGCTTGGACGGCCGTCGTGTAGATCTGGAGGAACTCGACGGGGTCGATGGACCCGTCGTACTTCTCCGGCAGCTCGGGGCGGAACTTGGAAGGCCACCTCACCCGGCGGAGCTCGGTGGTGAAGGCACGGCAACCGGTGCCGTACCCCGCAGCACGAGCGGGGGTTCTCGGTGGCGAGAAGCGGCGAGCCGGGGATCCCTGGTGGTCGTGGGCCGGGAGAGAGGAAGCCTGGTCCTCTGCCCCAACCCCCTGCCGGGTCTCCCGCTGACGTTCGAGAGTGACTCGGGCATCTTCGTGGCCCCTTCGCTCGTCAAGATGCAAACGAAGGTCCCGGGCTTCGGACATGGCCAGGGGGATGGCGCTCCGCCTGGAGACCCCTCGGCCCGTGCGGGTGTTGCCCGCTGAGGAGCCGGCTCTGGCGGCACCGTGCCGAGAAGTGGCGCGAGGACTCCCGACCTGCACCTGGCGACGAGCAGTGCCGACCAAAGCGACGACATCTTGCATCCACCGGCCTTCCGGAGTGTTTGGCGTGGCCTGAATGGGCGGGTGTCTGAGGAGAGCTTGTGCTGCAAGCAACGCGCTCCCTGGGCTGGCCTCACTGAAAGCGAGCCTGCGCTGAGGCGGAACCCGACGTGGTCCAGAGGCGGACCTGGCGGCCGGGGTCCCGACCACCTGCTGGGGGTCGGAAAGTACGTCGGCAGCGGCGGCGGCGCTGATGGGCCCAGCGCCTTGATCCCCTTGGGCGGGAAAAACCGCACGCGTGGATGGCGGCTGCCGCGGGCACGCAGCAGCGACGGGGCTTTCTCGGTCGTGGGGCAGCGTTCCGTTACTAGAAGTGGAGCCGGAACACTGGAGACGGTGCCCACCGGCCATCTTTTCCTGTGGAGAAAAAAGTGAAACAAACAATCCAGGGATATTCCCCCCTACCTGGCGCGCCAGCTGTCGGAGAGTGAACTCCTATCGCAGGGATCCCGAGAGACCCCTTTTTAGAGATTCGGCCGGGGGGATGATCCTGGAAAAGCTTGTGTGGGAAATAAGCGGGAACGGAAATAAATGCGATGGCTAGTGGGTACACCGGGTTTTAGACAGGTTC
The DNA here is from genome assembly GCF_958298935.1 of Phragmites australis. NCBI lineage: Eukaryota > Viridiplantae > Streptophyta > Magnoliopsida > Poales > Poaceae > Phragmites > Phragmites australis. The sequence continues at coordinate 13,086,316 of NC_084940.1, forward strand.
GGGCCGCACGGAGGCGTAACACCCTACTCCTGTATGAGCGCTATATTTATCCTTGAAGGGGATTCTTCAAGGAGGTATCTAGTTCTAAGGGGAGAACTGTTTACAAAGAGCTTGAGGCTCTTATGTTCCAGCTTAACTTGAGCTGGTTCGAGTGTCTGTCGATCTATCTTTGGCCTGGCTCGCCGGAGATTGTTGGTTATCTGGTCTCTTGGTTGTCTTGTGGTCGGGGGCTGTTTCTTCTTTTTTAGTGTTCTCCATCCTTTCCTTTTATAGGCGCGCCGACCTCAACATATCCTGAATGGGAAAGAGGGGACGCGAATGCCAAGGTGCCACGGAGAAAAGGCGTAATCATTTCATCTTGGCGAAGTGACAGGGGCGGTGGAGAAATGCGGCGCGCATTTGACCACCAGCCGCTGCGGAAGCCTCGGGGTGCCATGAAAGGGGCCCACCGGGCAGCCTCAGAGGTGCCCGGTGCGCCCACCCTGTCTTGTTCTTCTGCCAGGGCAGGGTGGCAGGCCGAGCGCTTCGATTCTGGCAACGTTATCCCGAGGAACCTGGATGAAACGGGACGGGACCCGTGCATTTAATGGACCCACGCCCCCCTGCCAGTGCGTGGCAGGGTCTGACACTGGGGCGTGGGCAGCTGAGAATGTCAGGATGTCAGACCGCGCGTGCCTATTAAATGCGGCATTGGGCCTTTGACTGGATGACACCCTGACGACGGGACCCTTCGGGTCGTTGAATGATCTTGCGCGAACCTTCGGGGAACCGAGTCCTCGGGGGCTACCACGTGCAGCCCCGAGCACTCTCTCCCGAGCACTCGAGTGAGACCTTCGGGGAACCGAGTCCTCGGGGGCTGCCACGTGCAGCCCCGAGCACTCTCTCCCGAGCACTCGAGTGAGACCTTCGGGGAACCGAGTCCTCGGGGGCTGCCACGTGCAGCCCCGAGCACTCTCTCCCGAGCACTTCGGTGGGACCTTCGGGGCACCGAGTCCTCGGGGGCTGCCACGTGCAGCCCCGAGCACTCTCTCCCGAGCACTTCGGTGGGACCTTCGGGGCACGAGTCCTCGGGGGCTGCCACGTGCAGCCCCGAGCACTCTCTCCCGAGCACTTCGGTGGGACCTCCGAGCACTTCGGTGGGACCTTCGGGGCACCGAGTCCTCGAGGGCTGCCACGTGCAGCCCCGAGCACTCTCTCCCGAGCACTTCGTTCTTAGTATTTGGGCCCTGCAGATCATCGGGGAACTAGGGTGCTCGGGAACCATAGGCGGCGGCCCCGAGCACCTTCTCCCGGGACTTAGCTTTTTCTTACCTTGCAGGGTGGTGACATGTGGTGGATGGCCGGCCTGGCCTCGGGACTTAGGGACCCCTGGTTCTGAATACACCGACACTGACCTTGTGGCCACCCTCGACATGGTTGCGCCACCTCGTTTCCCTGAGCCCGTCGCTGACCTCACAGCTGCGCTCAGCGCGATCGCGTCGCTCCATTTCCTCGACTCGAGTCGTCTACCTGTCTCCTAAGCTTGTCTCCCCGTCTTCGTCTCCCCAACTAATCAAGTGGCAAGCTGAGTGTTCAAGATTGTGACAATATGCATATCTAAACGAGTGGCATAAAACATATTTGTTTTAAGATGATTGTATTTTCACCGTTCGTTTAGATTTACTATTTTCACCCAGATAGTGCAAGATGTAAAATGGATGGTGCAATACTGTTGTACTGTGACCTCTTCTATGTATGGTGCAATCCTACAATACTATATCTCAAGCCAGAGAGCTCCTAGTACAACAGTTCTGTAACATCCGTTCCTATTTGTCATTGTGATTTCAAGAATATTGTAGTTTCAAATTAGAATCAATCTTGACCATGGGGATCAGCGTGTCTTGTGGTGCAAAACCGCTCTATCAAGAGCTGTGAGCTCTGAGAAGTTTTACACCATAGGGCACATTGATCCTAATGATTATTTAGATCCTGCTGCTAATTTAGATTTAGATATAAAATACTCTACCATTAATATTTCAATATGGGATCTTTGTCTCAAGTTTGGGATCAAACTTGAGAGATAGATCCCTGATCAAACTTGAGAGATAGATCCCCATATCAAAGAGTTAGTGATGGAGTATTTTTGCACATGTGAATGAATTATCACTGTCGGTTCAAGGCTAAAACGATATTGATAGTTGCATTATCACTACTGATTCAAGGCTAGAACCACTGCTAGTTCATGACTTGAATCAACAGCCATACATACTATCACTATCGGTTCAGTATCACTACTGGTAATTCATTACCAATTCCAAAATTGGTAGTGATGCTAATTTTAAATTAACAGTGATAGTTTATTCTGTAGTAGTGGTGATAGGTTGACACACGGGTGTGTGTGGTGTTGTGAGTTCATCCATGTCATCCTTGTAACTAAAAAAAGGCTCTCTCAATAGCACTCTACAAATTAAATTGTTACATTTAGCACCTCAAATTTGAAGACAAAATTTTAATGAAATTAGAGCGAAATTTCCAGAATTTGTGAATTTTGGTTATTTTGGACATGAACAATTTTTTTTTTGAAAAGTGACATTGAAATCCCTACACTTCATTGCCATGTTGCTGCTTTTGTGTGTTATAAGTGTAATCTACACAAGAATAGCTGAAATTATACCGTACTGACTAGAATCTTACAGTAGTAACAACTGAATCCATACGACGTATGGTAACTTTCGGTTGTTGCTGTGAACATTTGTAGATTAGGCTTTTAACATAGAGATAACAATTAAATCCATATGGTCTATTTAATCTTACAATTGGCTTTTGGTGACAAATCCAGAATGTAAAGCTGAAACAAACACTTTTGGTGACAAATCCAAAATGTAAAGCTGAAACAAACAGGTCTAACATCGATACGGCTTATGGTAACTTTTGAGCTTTATAGTAGCCATTGAAAGTCGCATATATTTGTAGTGTTGCCTTAAAAAACCATTTGGTTGCTGTAACGTGGCATAACCCAAGTCCTAGGACTACAAATATCTTTTCTTGAAATATCATTTTATCTATATCACTATTTTCGTGATATATTGTCCCTAGGCTTCTAGAGCATTCCTCGTAAATTTTTTTGCTTTGCCAGATCCTAAATATTCTACTTTTAGAAACTGGCATGAGCATTGTTGTCTATATTATTAGGGATCTTGAGAACCACCTCTTGGTGCTATGTAGAGTCATCAGGGCACCCACCAAGGTTCAAATTTTGGTGCCATGATTTACACACGTGAGGGTGATTTTAGCGGTTTATTTATGGTTGTGTGATAGAAAACACACTCTCATATTTGTGTAAGTGTTGTGTGCCCACGTGTCCTTTGTTATCAAAAAAAAAAAAAAAAACATTGCTGGGGGTGTTTCTTTTATAACCTTTTTCTCATTTTCTTTCGAGATCCTTGAAACGTTATAGTGCCACGTGAATTTGTTGTTAAGGTTTAAAACTCTTCAGCTAATTATTTTGCTTTCTTGAACTATCTCCTTAGATGAGATTTCTGATTTTCTATTTCCTTAGAAAATCCACTCAGTTCTCCCTGAGTGGTCTTCTCCATGGCCCAATCACTACAACAGAAAACCAAATACTTGATGGCTCATCAGTGACAGTTTTAAGTGAGAACTTTATCACCGACTATTTTAAAATGGAACCGATGGTTCTTAGATGTAATCGTCAATGATAAGTTGAAATAAAAGAATTGTCAATGACTGACAGTTCCATTTAAAAACCATCACTAACCAAGAATCATTGACGGTTTGGAAACTGAACCATCAGTGATCACCCTGTTTCTAGTAGTGCAAGATCAAAACATACAATACGATGATACTTAGTAACATGGCGGTTCTATATTTGGTAGTTCTGGTATTTTAGGTTTGGCATTGGTCAATAGTACATGTTTTTGGCTTCTAAAAATGAAAACCAAATACTATACAAAATTTCCCAGATATTTTGGTTATTTAGTTTGGTATTCAGCCGGTGTGGTACGTATAGTTGTGAACAGTCATAGCCCCTAGACCCTCTCCTCTCCTCTCCTCGACCCACCGAACATGGCATGTTGTGATCATTTCCCTTCATTTGCGGGCCATAGCAAGGCCGGTCCCATGGCCCATGAAGAACACACTAACAGCACAAAGTCTTCCATGCCATGGGACGTGCTCATATGGTTGACTTGCTCAAGCTCGCCCCCCTCCGCGACTGGGAATGCTATAGGATGCATACTAAAACCTAAGCATCTCATCACACATTGCATATTGTCCTCTGCATCGTCATGCAAATTGGCATCCTGCATCACCACTCAATGCCACTTCTGCCTCACCCAACCTCTCCTTCCAGCAAGGCTCCTCCGCTGCTACCGTCCTTCCCTCTCAACGTCTTCTATGATGCCGCATCACTGTCTTGACCCTCCGGCTCCCCTTAACTCCTCCCCTGATCGTTTCTATGCTTCCTCCATTCTCCCCATGCCATGTCGCCCCTAAGCCACACCATTTGATGCGCGTTTTCCCGATCTTTCGAAGGTAATATGATAAGTCGATTAGTGGAGTTTCGACGTTGATGATCCAAAAGCTCCGGTCAGAACAGATCAAGAACCCTCGCAACCACTACACCACTACTCCATGGTTATCAACTGTGCCAAGACGCGGTTGACTTCGCCAAGAAGGCTTTTCCTGCAAGCGAATCGAGAACACAAGCAAGAACAGGTAGATGCAATCTGAATATTGCTAATTACCAATGAAGCACTCGAGTTTGGGGTTCAACAAATCGATAAACGACGAATCTGTATTAAATAGAATAATCTAAGCTAAACTCAAGTCTAAACTATGATGGCTACTGTGTATATATAGGAGGCGTGAGGAGGTCGACCGAGGGTTTTGCAACCTTGGAGAGAGGCGTGCACAACCTGGATTCCAACTCCGACACGTTACAAAACCCGACAGGGTTCAAAACAGTGATGTAGCACATTATTCCTTTGACTCTTACTAAACTATAAGGAATATCTAGTCGAGTTCATATATATTGGAAAGGGCTCATCGTAAGCTTTCTAGAATGTTCAAGATTTCCTAAAATGGACTTCGTATGAGAGAGTTATGCCTGTTTTAGTAACGTGCTATCCTGGAACTCGACTTCGATTACAACCACGACTTCGACCACGACCACGACCATGACTAGAACTCAGCCTTGAGTCCGAGTAGACTTGGCCTTTGAGGAGTGATGTGCGAGTAAGGTTGTGGTGCTTCTCCCACGTTCCTATGCAATAAAACATCATAAGAATTTAGTGGTAATCTATTCAGGGAAACACGAACAGCAAGGAACGAGTTCACCTGGTGGTCTAATTATCGTGCATGTGCTCTTATAATTGGACCTTGTATGATTTGAGGATTATTGGTGGTATTGATCGTATCCAAAAGAGCCATAGGCTCATCATCCTCCCCCTCTTGAGTTGGAGTCGTCCTCGACTCAAGCTCATCTTCTTCTCCCAAATATGGCTTCAAATATGAAATGTTAAACGTGGAACTAACCCCAAAATCTGCAAGTAGGTCCAATTTGTATGCATTGTCATTTATTTTCTCAATTATCTTAAATGGTCCATCAGCTCTAGACATCAACTTTAATTTTCTTAGTTCTGGAAACCTATCCTTCCTCAAATGCAACTAAACTAAATCACCCGGTTCAAATTTTATTTCCTTCCTACCTTTACTTCCAGCAATCTTATATTTTTCAGTTATGCTCTCTATATTCTTTTTAGTTATGACATATAACTTAAGAATAAACTCAGCACGTTTCTTAGCATCTAAATTAAGCCTTTCAAAAGTAGGCAAAGGTAGTAAATCAATAGGAGCACGAGGATTAAATCCATACACTGCCTGGAACGGACTTACCTTGTTGGTGGAGTATACCGACTTATTGTAAGCAAATTTAATATGTGGTAAACACTATTCCCACATTCTCAAATTCTTCTTTAGAACTGCCTGCAACATGGTCGATAATGTGCGGTTGATTACCTCTGTTTGACCATTAGTTCGGGGATGACACGTAGTAGAAAACAACAGTTTTGTCTCCAATTTATTCCAAAGTGATCTTCAAAATTGACTCAAAAACTTTGTGTCACGATCTGAGACGATAGTATTAGGCACTCTATGTAGTCGAACGATTTCCTAAAAAACAAATCAGCTATGTTTGTAGCATCATCGCTCTTGTGACAAGGTATAAAATGTGCTATTTTAGATAATCGATCCACAACTATAAATATACTATCCCTCCCCCTCATTGTCTTAGGCAATCCTAAAATAAAATTCATGGAAATATCCTCCTAAGGTACACTAGGAACAGGAAGAGGCATGTAAAGGTCATGTGGATTTAAGCGAGACTTAGCTTTATTGCAAGTGGTGCAACGTGACACGTAGCGCTCGATGTCACGTCTCATCTTTGGCCAAAAGAAATGAGTGGCCAGCACATCTTCAGTCTTCTTAGCTCCAAAATGTGCCATCAATCCTCCTCCATGCAGCTCCTGCAACAACAAAAGATGAACGGAGCTAGCTGGAATGCATAGCTTGTTAGCACAATAGAGCGATCCGTCATTCAGCATATATTTATTCCATACTTTCCCTTTTATACAATGTTCAAACACTTCTTTAAAGTCTAAATCAGCAACATATAATTTCTTAATGGTCTCTAAATAAAAAATCTTATGATTAAATTGAGATAAATGGTATAACGCCTAGAAAGCGCATCAACAATTACATTGTCTTTTCCTTTCTTATGTTTTATAACATATGAAAATGACTCAATAAATTCTATACATTTAGCATGTCATTTATTTAGTTTAGCTTGACTTTTAATATGTTTCAGCGATTCATGATCAGAATATATAACAAATGCTTTGAACCATAGATAATGTTACCAAGTTTCAAGAACAATAACTAAAGCATACAATTCTTTATCATAAGTGAAATAATTCAAACTTGTCCCACTTAATTTCTCGCTGAAATAAGCAACAGGTTTACCTTCTTGAATTAGCACAACTCCAATTCCAATCCCTCTAGCATCATATTTTAGTTCAAAGGTCTTACCAAAATCAGGGAGTTAGAGCAATGAAGCATGGGTAGGTTTCTCTTTCAACAACTTGAATATTTTTTCTTATGCAGGTCCCTATTTAAAAATTACTCTTTTCTTTATCAACTTATTTAATGGAGCAGCAATGGTGCTGAAATCTCGTACAAATCGTCGATAGAAACTCACAAGACCATGAAAACTTCTTACTTGAGTAACAGTCTCAGGAGTCAGCTAGCTCTTTATGGCTTCTATTTTTGTTTCATCCACCTCAATTCCCTATGGAGTAACAACATAGCGAAGAAAAGAAACTCGATCCGTACAAAAGGTACACTTTTCGAGGTTACCGAACAAACATGTATCTCTCAAGGCATTAAAAATAGTACGTAAATAATCAAAGTGTTGTTCTTGTGACTTACTATAAATCAAGATATCATCAAAATAAACCACTACAAATCTTCCAATGAAAGTATGTAAAACTTTGTTCATCAATCGCATGAAAGCACTAGGTGCATTAGTTAACCCAAAAGGCATTACTAACCATTCATACAAACCAAACTTAGTTTTAAAAGCAATCTTCCATTCATCTCCAAGTTTCATTCTAATCTGGTGGTATCCGCTTCGCAAGTCAATTTTAGTGAAAGTTATAGAACCACACAATTCATTAAGCATGTCATCTAACCTAGGGACAGGGTGACGATATCTGATAGTAATATTATTGATGGCTCTACAATCAACACACATACGGCAACTACCATCTTTCTTAGGAACCAAAAGAATGGGAACAACACAAGGGCTAAGACTTTCTTGTACATACCCGCGGTCCAAAAGATTTTAGACTTGTCACTGAATTTCCTTAGTCTCGTCTGGATTGGTCCTATATGCAGCACGGTTTGGCAAAGTTGCTCCGGGAATCAAATCAATTTGATGCTCAATCCCTCGAATAGGTGGTAATCCTGGGGGTACCTCAGCTGGAAATACATTCACAAACTCCTGCAAAAGGTTAGCAACAGCAGGAGGCAAAGAAGTAGATATATCCTCAAGTGAAACTAAAGCATCTTTGTATGTAAAAGCATAGCATAGTAGCTCATTATCACAAATTTCAGCAAGATCAGATTTAGTGGCAAGCATAACACACCCTTTCAGTTTAAATCCATCGGATTTAGAAGTTGTTGTTGCTTTCTCCTTTTTGGGTGGAAATTTTTTTTTTCGCTACTTGCTAATTTTCAGATTCATTCTCAAGCTCTTTTCTTTTATTTTCAGCTATCTTTTATTCACATTTCACAATTTTAGCATGGGTTAAAGGTAGAAAAGCTATTTTCTTTCCTTTATGCATAGGAGTGTACTTATTACTTCTACCATGATGTTTTGCATCAATATCAAACTCCCATGGTCGTCCTAGCAAAAGAGAGCATACTTGCATGGGAACTACATTGAAATCAACACAATCATGACATGAACCAATAGAAAAATGCACCCTAACTGTTGCATTACCTACACCTTACCGCTATTGCTGAACCACTGAATGTGGTATGGATGAGGATGTGTTCTTGTCGTCAAAAAAAGTTCCTTGATTAAATCTGAACTTACCAAATTGTTACAGCTTCCTCCATCAATAATGACTTGAACACAAAAGTCCTTGACTATGAGGAATATCTGAAATAGATTATGGCGTTGTAACTGTTCCGTTTGCTCCATTTGAGTACTTAATACTCGCTGCACAATGAGTGTCCTATAATTCTCTATAGCAGCTACACTCAATTCTTCCTCATGGTCAATATCCGTCTTGAGTTCGTCCTCTTTACCTACAAGGTTAGCTGCAAGAGAATATTCATCCTCAATATCACTAGCACTTACATATCCTCCGTCCCCTGTTGCAATGTATGCTCGCTGACTTGGGCAATCTTTCATGATGTGGCCCATTCTCTTGCATCGATGGCATACAATCCCGGTTGATCGGCCTGTAGAGGCAACCGAAGAAGAGCTCTTGGCTGGACCTTACACACTTATAGATTTGCTTACCTCAGGAACGTGTGACGGTGTTGAGAGTATTGTTGAACGTGCCTACTCGAGAAGGGGGCAACAGAACGTGAAGCTAAAAGTGGGGCTTTTTTGTCTTGACCCGGCATTGATTTTGAAGAAGTCGAGCTTCCAAAATTGTTCCTTGGCCTCTGTTGTCGTCCCTGCAATTCTTTTTCTGCCAACACGCAAGTTGGAATAATCTAGGAACACTATCGTATTCTTTGTAATCTACTATATCCTGAATTTCACTCCTTAACCCTTCATAAAAGCGTGCCATTGTAGCCTCTTCATCCTCAATAATATCACACCACAACATACTAATTTATAGCTCCTGATAATATTCTTCTACAGATCTATTACCTTGGTTTAAGCGCTGCGATTTCTTACGCAAATCACGTTTAAAAGAGAGTGAAACAAATTTGTTACGCATAGCAACCTTTAAAGCATTCCATGTCGTAGGCGCTAATCCATTGATGAAAACTCTATTCCATCAGATGATTGCAAAATCTTTAAATTCACTAGAAGCTTGCCTAACTCTATGCACTTCAGGAATCAAATGAGCATTAAACTTCTGTTCGACCGTCATCTCCCAATCTAAATACTTTTCAGCATCATAAGCACCTGCAAAAAATGGTATAGTAAACTTAACCTTAGCAAATGGATCACCATTAACACGTTGGTTATGTTGCTGAAAATCATTACCTCTCATATCATGATGGTTGAAGTTCAATCGATTCTATTCTCGTGCATCAAAGGTGTCACGTTCTTGCCTCAAATTTTTTTCATCCGCCACAGACTCCTCTTTATCATGAGCTGCAACATGAGGATCCAGTCGGTCATTGTTCGGTGGTAGATTAACTAATCGATGAAAGCGTGTATTGAGTGTTGCAATGCTTTCATTGAGTCGTTGCAATATGGTATTGGTTCCAGCAATTTTCTTGTCAATGTTGTCACTAATAGTTTGACGATGATCATCCAACAACATTGTGAGTTCTTCTCTTAAAACACCCTCGTTCGTATCCGATGTTTCACCTACCATGGTTAGTAGTAGACAGAAGATGACAAAGATATTATCCCTGTCGACTACTAGCTGGTGGAGTTTGAAGTGGAATCACTCACTCTCAAGTGTCTTACCACGCTCTTGCAAGTGTTCTTACCATACACGGCAGTTGGCACAACCGGTGGCTGATTCGTGATACCTTATCGGGTGTGAGTGAGGTAGTTGCAAGGGAAAATACCATTTTGATCGAGAGAAGGTGTAGCTTAGACAGGCAATATTTAGTAGCAAGGAATAGTAATAATTGAAATCAGATTAGCAAAGTTGAATAAAAGTCTACAGTACTCATCACAGTTGCTGGCCCAAACACGTTCCTAGAACTAGCTCAAGCAAGCCGAAGACTATAACAGACACTAGCACAATGGAACAAAAATTCATAATGCAAAATTGATTCTTTTTTTTTGATGTCTCTCTCTTTTTTTTGCACTCTTTGCTTCTCCTTCTCTCTTTTTCTTTTTTGCACTCTTTTTTTCTTGTTTTTTTCTTCTTTTTTTTACGAATGTGACACAAACTCCAAACTCTTCTACTACCTTTTCTAAGACTAGTGAGGTATATGGGTCACAAACTTTTTCCGGAGAGCAGGGGTATAAAGGTAATAAAAAGATACTCTCTCTCTCTCTCTCTCTCTCTGAACTCTGGCTACCCCGTTTTCGGCTATGGTGGTCGGATCCGAGAAGGTGGGCGACTCCGACTAAGTGGTCGGATCCGAGAAGGTGGGCGGAGTGACTGGTCGGACCACGAGTGGTTGGTCGGAGTGACTGGTCGGGACCCCGAGTGAGTGGTCAGAGGGAGTGGTCGGAGTGACTGGTCGGGACCCCAAGTGGAACACAAACTCAGCTATAACAGACTAGGCAAGCCGAGTAACTCGACGACTAAATTAGCAAAGACTCGACGCTAGAAACTAGAACACAATGACTCAACCAGCAACAAGACACCGATGATGGACTCAAACTCAACCACGTGAAAACTGAAAACAAAATTGCAAAAGGCACAAAGTGGTTTGGATAGCAAAAAACAAAGATCTAAATCCTTTTTTGTGGGGTAATTTTCTAAACTCTAGGTAAAGGAACTCGACGAAACAAAAGGGATAACTGAGATTACCTAACGGGCAACCAAGGCTCTGATACAACTTGATACGCGTTTGCCCGATCTTCTGAAGGTAATATGATAAGTCGATTAGTGGAGTTTCGACGTTGATGATCCAAAGGCTCCGGTCAGAACAGATCAAGAACCCTCACAACCACTACACCACTACTCTGTAGTTATTAACCATGCCAAGATATGGTTGACATCGCCAAGAAGGCTTTTCCTGCAAATGAATCGAGAACACAAGTAAGAACAGGACTCCATATGAGAGAGTTATGCCCGTTTTAGTGACGTGCTGTCCTGGAACTCGACTTCAACCACGACCACGATTAGAGCTCAGCCTTGAGTCCGGGTAGACTTGGCCTTCGAGGAGTGACGTCCGAGTAAGGTTGTGATGCTTCTCCCACGTTCCTATGCAATAAAACATCACAAGAATTTAGTGGTAATCCATCCAGGGAAACACGAACAGCAAGGAACGTGTTCACCTGGTGGTTTTATTATCGTCCACGTGCTCTTGTAATTGGACCTAGTATGATTTGAGGATTATTGGTGGTATTGATCATATCCGAAGGAGCCATGGGCTCATCACCATTGCCAATGTGAGGAAGAAAACTGGAGGTGTGGATTTGGAAACCTAACAAGCTGGAAAAAATCACATGTATGTCCGAAACATTTCTTGTATGAAACTGGATCTTTTTCTTTCTATTGAGTGGAAGAAATTTTATGTTTTACCTAGAAAATTTGTAAATGAGGCGAGGCTCATAAAATGTCACACCCGATTTTAACGGACAAAACCAACTGCGGCTTATGTATGCCCAAAAAGTTCAATACACATAAGGACACCATAGGTCAAGTAACAAAAGCAATACTTTAACTCACAATCGTTCATTTCTTACAAAAAAGACTTCACCTAAACAACATTAAAAGCTAAACAACGGCAGCGGGACAAAAGCTTCAGCGACCAAGCACTCCACAGGCACTGGCCGGAAGACACTCTCCTAGAACACCAAATCATCATCTTGGAAATCTCCAAAATCTTCCACTGAGCAACATATGTTTTGTAGGAGATAGCAAGGGTGAGTACATAGAGTGCTCAGCAAGTGTGGGAAAATAATGATATGGAGGCTTATATCATGAATAGGCTAACACATGGTATATTTGCGTAAATGCGAGTAAGTGAAACAGTAAAGTAATTGAAAATCATTAAGCACTTGTTAAATGAAAGTTATTCCCAAACCATCCAACAACTATCCATCCAAGGTAACCATCCCTAAACCATCACCATCCAGTAACCCCTGTACCAACAAGTCCATGACCATAACCATCTAATCATGCGAGGATCCAAGTCTCCCATAACCACGGGCACGACTGTTATAACAGTTTTTACACTCTGCAGAGGTTGTCCAACTTCACCCACAAGTCATGATTTTCATGTTGCTGTATTCATGACACACTTAACACACGCCAGTGGTGTGCCGCCAGGAGATCACTAGGAAGCATTGTCCATTGATTAGGTCCTGGTGCTCCAACAAATGCCAGCCAGGTGTCTAATCAATATCCTAAGCCTTACACATATTGACCTCGTGGTTGGTACGGTAGTTCTTGGGTTGTCGCTCAACAAACTGGTCCTTATATGTGATACTTGGGCAAAGACTATCCAACAGGGAAATAACCAACAAAACCTAACATCTCTGCTTGGAACGTATCCACAAGCCCACCACCATTATCAAACCAATAAATTTCTTGGAACGTATCCACAAGACCACCACATAAACCACCATAATCAAACCAACTCTTTTCCCTAGTCCTAGGGTTCCATGTTACTAAAACAAGTTCATCATCACCATTGCATATGTCCACTAAACATGTATATGACACTTCCCAATATCCCCAAAGCATGGCTAAGCAATCTACCCATAAAAGACACCTAACCATAAACCATATAGATTCCAAGGGATGATAAGGGAAAATCTAGGGAAAACCCTAACATAGGTGACTACCCATCATATTGACATTGCATGCAATTTTGTAAAACAAAATATTTAAAAACATAGGTTCAATATGATCAAGGACACTTGCCTTCTCCTTGCTGCTGCTCAGTATATTCTTGCTCCTAGTCATGATGTTCCTCAAATTGATCCAGGTTGTTGTCAACTAATCGCAAAAATACCGACAAACATACAAACAAGATACACTAAGAACAGAGCACAAGACAAAAGAATGACAAGATAAAACCTATCTAGAAAGATAGCATTGAAGAACAAATCTAACGGCGTAAGAATCGCTTAAAACGGAGCTACGACGAAAAAGTTAGGGCTAAAATAATTCTAGGGTTTAATCTTAAAAAGAAAATGGCTTATTTTGAATAAAACAGAAAGTCCAGGGACTTTTTTTGTAAAAATAGGGGACCTAATTGTAATTTTCAAAAAGTTCAAGGACCTAAGTGTAAAAGATAGGGCTCCTTTGCAATTATAGAAAAGATCAGGGGCTAGATTGCAAACTTACCAATTAAAGGGATTATCTGAAATTATTTTTAGATTGAAAAACCTCTTTTAATATGTGGCTACTGACTGGCTTGACACATAGGTAAGAGGATTGAGGTGGCAGCTGAGGTGGCAAGGTGACGTGGCAAAAACGGCTGACTGGGTTCAAGCATAAGACACGTGGCGCTGTTCGATTGGGTGTTGAAGGGGTACGGTAGGATCTAATCTAGGTCGTGCAAAATAGATCCAGCGACACAGAGAGGCTCGGGCTGTCGGGGAAAAAAGATCACGGCGGCGCCGAGGGGAGAGTGACGGCGTGCGGCTGGAAAGCTGGCCGGTATCAATTCCGGCTCGCCGGAGGTGACGACAAGCGGCACAACAGAACCAAGAGAGCATAGGGAATCTGTTTTGCAGCTTACCGAGGGATCGACAGCACGGGAAGGTGATCGTCGACGACGGAGGTGGCGGTGGAGCACGGGTTCTCGTCGGCGAGGGGCTCCGGTGGTCAATTAGCAACGGGGAGGCCGGGGAAAGCTTCTAGGCGGGCACGTGGCTCCGAAAGTGGGCTTCGGACGGTGCTGGACGGCTCTGGAGCGGTGAAGCGGCGAGGACAGACGAGCGGTGGCGATAATGGCGGCTGGGAGCTCGGGTTTCATGGAGATGCGATGAAATTCGGCGAGATGGCTTGGGGGAAAAGCTGAGGGGGGGGGGGTAGGGCTACTTATATAGGTGGCTCGGGTCTTCTCAAGGGCGGCGACGTACTCGATTCGGTCTCTAGGGCAGCGGCGCAGTGCGTTCGAGTCGGATTCGGCTGAGAGTCCGCGAGGAAGACGACAGGGATGCGTGCCACATGTCAGTGGCGCGCGGTGAAGGCGGTAGGGCGAGCTTGGCCAAGAATGCTGGTGTGGAGTTGGGCCGGAAGCGCTGGCGGAGCTGGGCCGGGAGGGAAAAGCAGCTGAGCAGGCCGAAAGAAGAGGAAACGGGCCGGAGGAAAAAAAAATGAAAAACGCTCGAGATAGATTAATCCTGTTTTCTATTTCCTTTTTCTTTCTATCCTTTTCTAATTCTATTTCTAAGCAAAACAACTTCAAACAAAATCCATCAAAAGCCAATAAAAACCCTACTTGCCTAATTCAGCATGAATGCATAATATTCAAATATATCCTATGTCAAATTGGTTTTTCTTTTATATAAAATAGGGTTTTGCCTTTTCAATTGTTTAAACTCACTTTAAACTGTAGCAAATTTTAAGAAATTTACAAAAGTGGAAAAATTAAGGTGTTACAAACCTACCCCCCTTGGAATGAATCTCGCCCTTGAGATTCGGATGGAACGAAGAAGAGATGAGGAAACTCCGCCTTCAGATCTTCTTCTCTTTCCCAAGTTGCTTCATCTACCGAGTGGTGACTCCATTGCACTTTGCACATTGGTATTACCTTGGTTTAGGTTATTCTTTCTGATCTCTCAAGAATCTTCTCAGGATACTCTGTATAGGAGAGATCTTCCTATACATCCAGTCCTTCCATTGGTAATTATTCTTCCGGCACTCGAAGACACTTCTTCAACTAGGAAACACAGAAGACATCGTGCACATCTGACAGTTGAGGCGGTAACTCCAACTGATAAGCTACTTCTCCTCTCTTATCTAGTATCTTGAAAGGTCCAATCAATCTTGGTGATAACTTTCCTTTGAACTTTAACCTACGAGGACCTCTTATAGGCGAAACTTTGAGATAGACGAAATCTCCAATTTCAAAAACCAATTCTCTTCGCCTGTTATCAGCATAACTTTTCTGTCTCGATTGTGCAATCCTTAGATTCTCTTGAATTATCTGAACTTGCTTTTCTGGATCTCGTAGAACCTCTGTACCAAAAACTTGACTTTCTCCTGTCTCGTTCCAGAACAGCGGTGTTCTACATTTCCTTCCATACAAGGCTTCAAATGGAGACATTTGGAGACTTGCCTGATAACTTTGTTGTACGAGAACTCTGCATATGGCAGACTTTTATCCCAACTTTTACCATACCTCAGAGCACAAGCTCTTAGCATATCTTTGAGTATCTGATTTACCCTTTCTGTCTGACCATCTGTTTGAGGGTGATAGGCAGAACTAAAGTTCAGCTTCGTGTCCATAGACTCGTATAGCTTCTGCCAAAACTTGGAAGTAAACTGAGTTCCTCTATCCGAAACAATCTTCTTCGGTACTCCGTGCAAACATACTATTCTTGACATATACAACTCTGCTAGTCTGGCTCCACTATACGTAGTCTTAATCGGAATAAAATGGGCGACTTTAGTCAAACGATCAATTATAACCCATATAGAATCATATCCATCTTGGGTACAGGGCAATCCAACAATGAAATCCATACCAATTTCCTCCTATTTTCATTCAGGTATCTTTAAGGGTTGCAGTAACCCTGCTGGTCTCTGATGTTCTGCTTTGACCTTCTGGCAAGTTCACATGAGGCTACGTATTCTGCAACCTCTCTTTTCATTCCACACCACCAATAACGATCCTTAAGATCCCGATACATCTTTGTGCTTCTAGGGTGAATGGAATACGCTGAATTGTGAGATTCTCTCAGGATCAACTCCATGATGTCCTTTTTATTAGGCACACATATCCTTTCCTTGAACCACACATTACTCTGACTGTCTTCTGTAAAGCCCGGCGCTTTATCATCCTTGATAAGCTGTCTAATTTCCTTGAGTTTCTCATCCTCGAGTTGACCTTTTCGAATGTCTTGCTCTAACGTGAAATCAACTTTCATAGCAGTTGCTTCCATATCTGCCACAAATCCAAGGTTGAGTTTTTCGAACTCCTTCCATAACCTAGGTTGACTTTCTTGAACCATCATCGAGCTACAGTAATTTTTCTGACTCAAAGTATCGGCTACTACATTAGCCTTTCCTAGGTGATAATGAATTCCCACATCATAGTCCTTGATTAACTCTAACCATCTGCGCTGACGAAGGTTTAGATCCGGTTGGGTGAAGATATACTTTAAACCCTTGTGATCTGTATACATCTCACACCGTTTTTCAATGAGGTAATGTCTCCAAATCTTCAATGCATGAACCACAACTGCTAATTCCAGATCATGTGTAGGATAGTGCTCCTCATGCTTCCTTAACTGTCTTGACGCATAGGCCATGACTCGACCTTCTTGCATGAGAACACATCCAAGTCCTTGTCGTGAAGCATCACAGTAGATATAAAAATTCTTGCTAATGTCTGGTAGAACTAGCACTAGGGCTGTAGTCAATCTATTCTTCAACTCTTCAAAACTTGTTTGACAAGCCGGACTCCACTTAAAAACCGTGTTTTTCTGTAGCAAAGAGGTAAGAGATTGAGCTATCTTAGAGAAACCTTCTATGAAGCGACGATAATATCCTGCTAATCCAAGGAAGCTTCGGATCTCTAACACATTGGTAGGCGGTAACCAATTCAATACATCCTTCACCTTGCCTGAATCTACTGCTACTCCTCCAGCGGTTATGATATGGCCAAGAAATGCGACTTGATCTAACCAAAAATCACACTTACTAAGCTTGGCATATAGCTGATGCTCTCTGAATGTCTGTAGCACAATTCTCAAATGTTCTTCATGTTCTTCCTCACTCCCAGAGAAAATTAGAATTTCATCAATGAACACCACTACAAACTTGTCCAGAAAATCCATAAATACCTTATTCATGAGATTCATGAAGTAGGCTGGGGCATTGGTCAATCCGAAAGACATAACAGTATACTCATATAGTCCATATCAGGTACTGAAGGCGGTCTTTGGTACATCTGATGGTCGAATCTTCAGCTGATAATATCCAAACCTTAGATCAATCTTGGAGAACACTCGGGCTCCTCTCATCTGATCAAACAAATCCTCAATCCGGGGCAGCAGGTACTTGTTCTTAATGGTTACCTCATTGAGCGCTCTGTAGTCTACACACATCCTTCAACTACAATCCTTTTTATCCACGAAAAGAATTGGGGCTCCCCAAGGTGATGCACTTGGTCTAATGAAACCTTTACTTAACTGTTCTTGGATTTGCTTCTTTAACTCAACTAGGTTGTAGCCGATATTCTATATGGCCTTTTAGCTATAAGGGTTGTACCAGGTACCAATTCAATGACAAACTCAACTTCTCGATTAGGTGGTATACCTGGCAATTCATTGGGAAAGACATCGGGAAACTCACAAACTACCTTGATCTTATCAATGGCTGTTCCTTCAAGCGAATTGAGAGATCGATCCTCTGTTGCTGGTACAGTGGCCACAAACTCAACTTTGGTACCATCTCCATTGGTTAGGTGAACTACCCTTCTGGCACATTCTATAATTCTGTTGAACTTGGCTAACCAATCTATTCCAAGGATAACATCTATGCCTTTTGATTTCAAGACTATAAGATTTGCTAGAAAGTCTACCCCCCTTATTTTAAGTTTCATCCTAGGGCACATATATTTTGCTCTTATTTCTCCCCCAGGAGAACTAATTAGCATAGGATATTTCATCATAACCGTAGGCAAACCATGCTTTACAACATACTAGATGGTTATGAAAGAATGCGAAGCTCCAGAATCAAACAAAACTGATGCAGGCTGAGAATTGGCGAGGAACATACTGTACACCACATCCTAAACATCTTGAACTTCTTCTGTTGTGATGTGGTTGACCTTCCCTTGAACGAAATTCTGTTATCCACGGTTATTCTGAAGAGGGGTCTGATTTCCATTACATGCCTGAAGTTGAAATCGAGTAGACTTTGAGGTGTTGGTGTTGACCGGGTTTGGATTTTTCTTAGGGCACAGATTCACATAGTGTCCTAGCTCTCCATAGTGGAAACATCCTTTGTTGGAGCTAGGGGTGACTGGGCTACTCTTGATTTGCGGGGTAGCTGGTGGTGTATAATGAGGAGCCTGGTAGTTGGAACGCTGAACAGGGACTTGTGTCTGAGGTTTGTACTAGTTGTTGGAGTGGAACATAGGGCCTTGTGGAGAAGCTTAAATTGCCACACGAGGTCGGGTGTTGCTTGATTGTCCTTGGGAAGACATCTTCCTTTTCCTCTCGTCTAGCTGACGGCGCTTATGTTCAACCACTAAAGCTTTGTTCATCAGAGCTTAGAAATTGGCAAACTCCTAAGAAAGTAGGGCATATTCAATGGCATCATTCAGGCCTTCCAAAAAGCATTCCTGGTTCTTCTCATTTGTATCTACTTCATTTGGAGCGTACCTAGATAATTGGGTGAACTTGGTCACATACTCCCTCATGGTTATTGGTCCCTGCCTCAAGCTCATGAATTCTTTCTTCTTCAGATGAACATCACCAGATGACACATGATGAGTACAAAAGCTGGATTTGAACTCCATCCAAGTGATAGCTACTGGATTTTCGTGTGCGGCATAGTACGCTTCCCACCAGTCTAGGGCTTGACCGGCGAGTTGATGTGAGGCATAAAGAACCATCTCTCTGTCATTGCACTGAGCAACTTGTAGCTTCCTCTCTATATCTTTCAGCCAATCATCTGCATCCATAGGCTCCACCGCATGACTGAAGACTGGGGGTTGGGTTCTTTTGAATTCTCCAAGTCTTGAAGGTTGATGGTGTAATGGAACATGGTTTGGCTATTGCTATTGCATCTGCACCATGGTTTGAGTGAGAGCTTGCAAGATCTGAGTCTGCGTAGCTATCTGCTGTTCCAGAGTCATTGGAGGAGGTGGGGGTGGATTCTGGTTGTTGTTGTACCCCTCGTTGGTGTTGTTGTTCCTTCTTGTGTTCACCATCTGATTAAGGTTGGAAAGTGGGACAAGAGTAGACAAGCAAGACTGGCAAGGATTTAACTAAGGAACCCAACTATAATATATTATAGATATTAAAAATGCGGTTGTGGACAAAGTGCCGAAGCATTCCACAGTGCACACCGGCACTCAAACAAAAGATCCAAATTACACACTTAGCACCATAACAAAACTCACACTAGCATCAATCCCTCAACGATTACATCAACGCTTGACTCTAGCAAAACTAAGACGATCTACTAAAGACTCTACTACTGGGACTCCTCTCTAGTGCGGGACCCAGAGGGGGGATGAATCGACTGATTCATCTTCTTTTGAGGTGAAGATGTTGAGGCAGATTCTCTTGCGCGGAGGTGAGTGGATCGACATGACTTCTTCTTCATTTTCTACAGGTTCTCCTTGGTTGACTTCATGTTCATCCTTAAGCAATGAAGTGAAGAAGGCGAGACGTTGACGAACATCTCCCAGTTCCCATAGGGTGTGGTCCAGTTCTTCTTCTAAGGCCATAGTGAGTGCAACTTGTTTGCGTAGCTTGGGGTTTTCTCCAAAAGGGCGCTTCACAAATGGCTCAGCACTCCCACAGGTTCTTCGGGGATGGTATGCATAAGGGGAGTCGACCATCTTGCTATCGTATTGGTCTCGAACACGAGATATGGCTTGTCGTGTTGTGTCTCGAACACCAGCAGTGAAGGTTGCTCTTAGGGTCATTACGGAGTGGATGCCTACAATTCGACAAACATCCATTCCTTCATCTTCGCTTCGCTCGTAGTCGTAGATGGTGACTTCTACCTTCCACTCCACATATCCAGAGTATTGCTTCTTAATTCCCCTGTAGATCGGCTTTTGCATATGTCCGAGTCTAGAGAGTATTCCCCACAGTAGGCGAGGGAGGTGTCCAGTGTGAAGATCGTCACTCTCATAGACGTCGGGAACAGGATCCATGTGGCGGAAAGTGGGGTCATCAATCTCCTCTTCAGTTGGAACACGTTGAAGAATGGGTGGACGTCCTCCAGTCGACTTGCAAGCGGTAAGCAGTTGACGGACCATCTATAAAGGAGAAGTTAGGATGTAAGAATTGACCTTAAGGGTAGCAAGAGACGAGTATGAGGACTAACAAAGACTTCTATGGGTTATAGACGAACTAGAAGAGACCTTAGAATGACCATTCTATCTAGCCTTGCAGTCCTACAGTCAGTGTGGCTCTGATACCACCTCTGTCACACTCGATTTTAACGTACAAAACCAAGTGCGGCTTATGTGTACCCAGTAAATTCAACACACATAAGGACGTCATAGATGAAGTAGCAAAATCAATACTTTAACTTACAATCGTTCACTTCTTACAAAAAAGACTTCACCTAAACAACTTTAAAAGCTAAACGACGGCAGCGGGACGAAAGCATCGGCGACCAAGCACCCCACAGGCACTGACTGGAAGACATTCTCCTAGAACACCAGATCATCGTCTTGGAAATCTCCAAAATCTTCCACTGAGTAGCATATGTTTTGTACGAGATAGCAAGGGTGAGCACATAGAGTGCTCAGCAAGTGTGGGAAAATAATGATATGCAAACTTATATAGAGAATAGGCTAACACATAGTATATTTGCATAAATACGAGTAAGTGAAACAGTAAAGTAATTGAAAATCATTAAGCACTTGTTAAATGAAAGTTATTCCCAAACCATCCAACAACTATCCATCCAAGGTAACCATTCTTAAACTATCACCATCCAGTACCTCCTGTACCAACAAGTCCATGACCATAACCATCTAATCATGTGAGGATCTAAGTCTTCCATAACTGCGGGCACGGCTGTTATAACAGTTTTTACACTCTGCAGAGGTTGTCCAACTTTACCCACAAGTTATGATTTCTATGTTGCCGTGTTCATGACACACTTAACACACACCAGTGGTGTGCCGCCAGAAGATCACTATGAAGCATTGTCCATTGATTAGGTCCTGGTGCTCCAAAAAATGTCAGCCAGGTGTCTAATCAATATCCTAAGCCTTACACATATTGGCCTCGTGGTTGATACGGTAGTTCTTGGGTTGTCGCTCCACAAACCGGTCCTTATATGTGATACTTGGGTAAAGACTATCCAACAGAGAAATAACCAACAAAACCTAACATCTCTGCTTGGAACGTATCCACAAGTCCACCACCATTATCAAACCAACAAATTTCTTGGAACGTATCCACAAGACCACCACATAAACCACCATAATCAAACCAACTCTTTGCCCAAGTCTTAGGGTTCCATGTTACTAAAACAAGTTCATCATCACCATTGCATATGTCCACTAAACATGTATATGACACTTCCCAACATCCCCAAAGTATGGCTAAGCAATCTACCCATAAAAGAAATCTAACCATAAACCATCTAGATTCCAAAGGATGATAATGGAAAATCTAGGAAAAACCCTAACATAGGAGATTACCCATTATATTGACATTGCATGCAATTTTGTAAAATAAAATATTTAAAAATATAGGTTCAATATGATCAAGGACACTTGCCTTCTCCTTGCTGCTGCTTAGTGTATTCTTGCTCCTGGTCATGATGTTCCTCAAATTGATCCAGGTCGCTGTCGATTAATCGCATAAATACCGACAAACATACAAACAAGATATACTAAGAATAGTGCACAAGACAAAAGAACAACAAGATAAAACCTATCTAGAAAGAAAGAGCATTGAAGAACAAATTTAACGGCGCAAGAATCGCTTAAAACGGAGCTACGATGAAAAAGTTAGGGCTAAAACAATTCTAGGGTTTAATCTTAAAAAGAAAATGACTTATTTTGAATAAAACAGAAAGTTCAGGGACTTTTTTTGTAAATATAGGGGACCTAATTGTAATTTTTGAAAAGTTCAAGGACCTAAGTGTAAAAAGACAAGGCTCCTTTGCAGTTATAGAAAAGATCAGGGTCTAGATTGCAAACTTACCAATTGAAGGGATTATCTGAAATTATTTTTAGATTGAAAAACCTCTTTTAATACGTGGCTGCTGACTGGCTTGACACATAGGCAAGAGGATTGAGGTGGCAAGGTGACGTGGCAAAAAACGGCTGATTGGGTTCAAGTATAAGACACGTGGCGCTGTTCGATTGGGTGCTGAAGGGGTATGGTAGGATCTAATCTAGGCCGTGCAAAACAGATCCAGCGACACAGAGAGGCTCGAGCTGTCGGGGAAAAAGAATATGGCGATGCCGAGGGAGTGTGGCGGCGCGTGCCGGAAAGCTCGCTGGTATCGGTTCCGGCTCGCCGGCGGTGACGACAAGCAGCGCAACAGAACCAGGAGAGCGCAGGGAATCCGTTTTGAGGCTTACCAGGGGCTCAGCGGCACGGGAAGGTGGTCGTCGACGACGGAGGCTGCAGTGCAGCACGGGTTCTCATCGGCGAGGGGCTCCGGTGGTCAATTAGCGACGGTGAGGCTGGGGAAAGCTTCTGGGCGGGCACGTGGCTCCGAAAGTGGGCTTCGGACGGCGCTGGACAGCTCTGGAGCGGTGAAGCGGTGAGGACAGACGAGCGGCGGAGCTAATGGCGGCTGGGAGCTCGGGTTTCGCGGAGATGCGATGAAATTCGGTGAGATGGCTTGGGGGAAAAGCTGAGGAGGGGTAGGGCTACTTATATAAGCGACTCGGGTCTTCTCAGGGGCAGTGGCGTTCTCAATTCGGTCTCTAGGGCGGCGGCGCAGCGCATTTGAATCGGATTCGACCGATAGTCCGCGAGGAAGACGACAGGGATGCGGGCCCACATGTCATTGGCGCGCGGTGAAGGCGGCAGAAGCAAAGGCGCGTTCGGCAGCGGTGGTAGGGCGAGCTGGGCCGAGAACGCTGGTGGGGAGCTGGGACGGAAGCGCGGGTGCGGAGTTGGGCCAGGAGGGAAAAGCGGCTGAGCAGGGCGGAAGATGAGGAAACGGGCTGAAGGAAAAAAAATGAAAAAGGCCCGAGATAGATTAATCCTTTTTCCTATTTCCTTTTTCTTTCTAACCTTTTCTAATTCTATTTCTAAGCAAAATAACTTCAAATAAAATCCATCAAAAGCGAATAAAAACCCTACTTGCCTAATTCAGCATGAATGCATAATATTCAAATATATCCTATGTCAATTTTTTTTCTTTTATATAAAATAGGGTTTTTTCTTTTCAATTGTTTAAACTCAATTTAAACTCTAGCAAATTTTAAGAAATTTAAAAAAGTGGAAAAATTAGGGTGTTACACAAAAGGAGCTCACCGACATCGAGATGACACCACTGAAATAGGGAGGCAATAGGGTGGTGAGCCACGATAGTACCAAGGGACATGGTAGCAATGACTGGCATTAATTAGGTCTAGCATCTGTTACCTATAGCAGTCCCCTTTTGCAACCTCATCATTGCTCCCTTTTTGCTGCTGTCATTCACCTACACGACGCACGTGCGTACACATGATACACCATTGTTCGTGTGCACAAATCACGAGTGCATGCGATGCCATGACGGTAGCCTCTGCCGAACGGAAATGTATCCTCTGACTTTACATAGCAAAGTCATGGGTAAACAATATCCGTAAATAGTATTCTGTGAGAGGTCAAATAGTAATTTAAAGGTGTACACTGTAGCACAAACACCGTCCATGAGAATAATGGTGTTTTTTTCCCTTAGCATGGATACTGTAGCACTAGATCTCGCTGGTCCAATTCCAATCAGGAGGAGTTCCTTAGCACGACTCACATTGGGGTAAAGTTACATGTACTCTTCACCACTGAGAGTAACTCTTCGAGTGGAATTAGGAGGAGCTCTGCAAAAAAGTAGTTTTTAGTTTTAGTTTTCCGAGTGAAATCCATAGTAGTGATTCCTCGAAATAAACTAGATGTTATAAACTGAAAAAAAAAGATTCTTTTGATTCACTTCTCACATATAATCGCTTCCTATATAGAGTTTATCCTAAATAATCAATTTAAACCATAAAATCACTTTTATCAGAAAATCATACTCTTAAAAAATTTAGACAGTTCATAATTGATAATTTTAAGTCACTATTACAATCATCGTTATTGTGATCACGGGCGGCGGACATGTGCCTCACCGCTAGAGTGCCGTTGGCGACTAACCGCACGCCCAGCCTTTTGCTGTGCGCGCCAATCTCCACCGCTCCACGATACCTTCCCCTGCTGTCATCATGTCGCAAACGGGAGGAGTCGGATATGTATTAGTTCTGAGCCTGCAAGACCACACGTGCTAGCTAGGCTGATATCGTTTGAATAAGTCCACGCCAAATACAATGTAAACTTAATTTGGATTCGTTGGTTCTAAAGGTCAAATACAAATACAATGCCAAATACCATCTGAATACAATTGTGAGGAAACAAGATGTGCTTTTTGGAAACTAAAGGCTGCTTTCCCCTTCTCCGCTGATTCTCTTCCATGTATGAGAACCGCAGAGTCTGCGTACAAGGAAACAAGAGATCCTTTCCCGTCCTCGATGGAGACGGAATCGCATGCAGCACTAATTCCCGGCCGCCATATTCTCGGACACGGCCGCACCCGCCACCCGAAAACCCACACGCTCGCCTTCCCGGTTCTTGTCGAGCCGCCGGTTCCTCCCAGATCGCCGCCGCCGACCGAAGAAGCATCGTCATGGCCGAACAGAAAGCATGCAACACCTTCTCAGCTAGGGACGTCCGGTACTTCCACTTCTTCGTGAGCCACTCGGCCACAAAGGATCTCGCCGCCGGCCAGTTCGTCGAGACCATCGTCACGTTCGTCCCGGGATTCAAGTGCACCGCGAGGTGTTGGCCGCACTGTGTCTTGGGGATCGAACCGGGCTGGATCAAGCTTTCCGTCGTCGTCACTCGCACGAATCACCCATTGGTGAGGGCCCCCAAGGTGGTGGTAGCCCACATAGAACTACGGACCAGGATTGGGCTGCCGGTTCGCACGGCGATGTGGGAGCAAGAGCTCGCTACCGGCGACTGCGTCGGAGGCGCCTCCGTGCTCGCTAGGAGGGACGAAGTCGAGAAGGATTGTGTTGTGGATGACCACTTCATTGCGCTTTGCACCGTAGCCATCCTAGACTGGCCGCCACAGGCTCTGCCGCTCCCTTCCGGTGTAGGGAACGATATATTCAACATGCCGGACCTCATGGACGTCTCCTTCCAAGTAGAAGGTGAGACTTTCAAGGCGCACCGCCTCGTTCTCGCTGCTCGCTCGCCGGTCTTCAAAGCAGAGCTCTTTGGCGAGATGGTCGAGAGCAGGGCGAGCTCTATCACCATTGATGACATGAGGGCACCCACCTTCAAATTTATGATGGATTACATGTACTACAATGTGCTGCCCCCGCTTGCTCCTGGCGATGCCTCTGGGATGTTGGAATTCCAGCATCTATTTGTAGCTGCCGACAGGTACGCCTTGGACAAGCTAAAACAGGCATGCGAAGAGATAATGTGTACCAGCATCTCGAAAAACACGGTGGTATCAACCTTGGAGTTTACGGAAGAGCACACATGCCCTAAACTCAAGTCGAAGTGCCTTGGTTTCCTTGATGTTGCTGAAAATTTTAAGGAGGTCGGGTCAACCAAAGAGTACCTCCGCTTAATGAACTCCTACCCGTCTTTACAAGTGGAAGTGGGGAATTGGTTCAAGAGACGACGGATAGTGTGAAGACTAGTTAAAATGTTCTATTGGCTGTGATTCAACGACGGATAAAGCGATCGAACAGGGGAGGATTCGTTGGGTGTAATCTGATCCCTCAAGTGTGTCCGTCGCAGATTACATCACAAATAGAACATGTAAAGTTTAGCCGAATTCCCTTACTCACACAATCGAACTGACAGCATCACAAATTTTGATTGCATGTAAAGTTAGGTTTGGTGTTAGGTTTTAGGTATCCGGAATTTGTCCGTTATAGTCGTGTGTTACTATTACGAGTCTAGGAGAATTGTGTGAGTTTAGACCAAAACTAGGAAGATTATGTGCAAGGAACTTTGCTATTTCTGTTGTATACTCTGAGGTTAATCCTTTTCTTAACCTGCCATTTTTATAAAAGCAATTGATCTTGATACATGCTGCTAGCGGCCATCTCTTTGAGGAGATTGCTGTCATATTGTTGGATTTTTTACAATCTCCTCCGTTTTGCAGTTGTTAGGAGCACCGTCTTTCCTTTGCTGTCAGCCTTACCATCATCTTGCCGCATCGTGAATAGTATGCCCACAAGATTGCAAAGAAATGCTTTTGAAACTTAGCGGTATCATCTTCTTATTGTGTATGAAATTATTACGGACATGTCATGTACGGGTCTGCAGCACAATAAGATGAGCATAAGATAAATCTAGACACATAATTCTGAGGAAGATAATTATTACGGACATGTCATGTACTGTTTTTTCCATCCCTTTTACAGTCTGTGCATTTCCTCACCATTGTTTGTTCTCGTTACCAGAATATAGCCGCTGCTTCTCATATTTTGTGCACTTCCCTTTTGCAGATCGTAGCCATCTGTGAGGTAGTAACTTTATATGAGGCAGAGACAGATAATGTTCATACTTTAATGGATAAATTGTGCGCATAGATGGTTAAATTTTAGGCTACATCCAGAAATATACCAGTCGAAGAAACTCTTGATCATCAGCATCACGGACTGTTGAAGAGATATCTGAGGATTTCTTGACCAGAATGTATGACTGCACCTCACCCAAGTTCTGAGAAGGAAAAAAATACATTTAGCAAAATAGCAGCACTTTTTGTATGAAAAGCAATATTGGCGTTGTTGTGTAAGTTTCCTTAAAAACATTGTGTGGATACATTGTTAACATAATGTAATGTGGTGCCCATATTAAATTACTATCAAGAGAGGCAATTTGAAGTTGTGGAATTGCTGCGTGTAGAAATGTGTGTTGAACTCCTGTGGTATGATGGCAGAGTGATGCAGGAGGTTGGCACTGATATTGGAGTGCACAGTCTTAAATTTTTTATAAAAGAAGCAAAGAAACAACCATAAAGATAATGGATGGAACATTGATAAATTTGATTAATGAATTACTTCAATCAACTTAGAATATGTGTGCATGTTCCACAAAAGGGCAATTTTTTCTTTGTCCTGATTCCATTCTCAATATTATTATGAATATCTTGTGTACCATGTTAGACAGGTGATGGTAACATGATACAATTTGAGACAATCGTGTCAGTGACTAACCAGTCTTATGAAAACTGAGACATCTAGGTTGGAGATTATGTTTTCGACAGAAATTTGTTGACAAACTACATCCAGTGTGGGTATAATATTTCCTATTATACAAAATTCCTACTAAACTCCTGCGTTGCAAGCTGATACTTTTCAGTTCTTACTCTAAGGGTGATTCTATTGTGTTGGTGACAAGTTTCTAATTCCATAGGAGGCTATCTGGTGACTAACATGCACATGGTACAGCATACAAATAAATGGATATAGAAAGAATAGAGAGCTAGATAATTCCAATGACATGTAGCAGGTTGTGACCGTTCAAAAATTTCAGATAAACACTATCTCACTGAACCATGGAGACATAAAAGATCCTCTAGAAAGGTTGTGACCGGACTCGTCAATGTAGTAATGAGATGAGACAGGAGAGGAATGGTTCCTCTTCGGAATGGTTCCTCTTCAACACAGACAAGAGAATCAGAGCTGCAAGAAGCACAGCTATCACCATCGCTCCGATAGCGAAACTGTTTATCCCACTGCCATTCCCTCCACCTGAAGAGCTTCCCACTGAAGAGCCCTTGTCCATACCAGGAGGAGCTGAGATCTGATAGGAATGGGTGGAGCTAAGTTTGTTGTGGTGAATTCCGGATTTTGACAGGTGAAGAACTGGAAGAAGATTGAGTATCACCTTTTCGAGGCATTGGTATATCTGTTTGTTTTCCAAACTGATTGACAATATGACTTACTTTGAGAACATGTAGACCTGCCAACATAGGCCAATGTGAACCTAATTATTAATGTTTAATAGTCCAAAATGTAATTATAAGTCAACACAAAAGAACACAATATTAATTACCTCATCCTCGCCCAGAATTTTGTACATTATTGCTGCAGGTGTTTTCATAGAAGGATCACAAAGAGGAAGACCAAGAATAGCACGTAAATGAATATATCAGGTAAGAAAGCGCCAAGAACACATATACAGGAATGCGGAGGTACCAGGAAGATAGCATAATTTGCAAAATGGCTATGAGGAAAAATTTCAGTTCTAAAACAGGGCCTAAAAAATTAGGAAGGACGCATTTCACAGAACATGCAGATGAGTCACATTAAGATAAAAATTCCAACGCTTAAAAAGCTGGACATACTGGCCTATTACTTGAGTTTGATTATCTATATAGGTGAACTCTTCATATTTACAATTTAATGTATGCCCAATTGCATTATATAATTCAGTACTATTCTTTTGTTATCTTTTTTCCTTCTAAAATCTTCTTATTTTCATTTTTTACACAGTTTCCAGGCCAGAGTCAGCTAGCATTATTATCTCCAGTGTAAGAGGAACTAAATCCAAATTCCAGACTTGGAAGTTAGAAATCATAAATTCTCTTCAGCATTGCTTAATCCATGAGGTAACATCCACAACAATATTAAATTATCAAAGGGCAGCTTTCGGAGAGAAATGTATACAACAATCAGTGACATTAGTCTATCGATATAAGGGCTTATTTAGATGGACAAAGATCGGCCACGAACCTGACCCAATCCGGGTGTGATTGCACAAACACTTTCATTTTGATATCTCCCCCAAGCAAAACATGGTATTAGCACTGACAAAGATCCATTCCCAGAGTGGATTGGAAGAAGATCAACCTAAACCCCTGCAGATCGTCTTTCCTATATATCAATAATCCCCCCAATCCTAAATTTGTTACATTTGGCCATCTACCAGCATTACTTTTTTAAGTCAAACCAACCTAAGTATACTTTTCACAGCATAACAATAAAACAATGTAATGTAATAGCAGTTGCTACAAAGTAAAACAATGTGCTATAAGATCTAGATATGACCAACTTAGGATCACTTGCCAAACAGAATACTTTATTGTACTTGCTATATTTCTTTTAAAGACAGATTTGACGTAAAGCTTTGACTTCAGGTAAGTTGTGAAAATACACTATATCAGGAGTCATTATGTGATGTCATCAAGGTTGATGACAGTCTAAAGAAAACTACAAAAAGTAAAGTCTTGGGTGAGTTGACAGTGGCTTGCATACTGTTATTAAGGTCCAGGAAGATTGGTCCAAAATGTAATTTCACTCAGGCATTGAAAGAAATTACAATAAAAATTTTTACAGGAAACTGAACAGCTTATATCTCACGAGGTCAGGACCGTGGGCTATTGTGAAACATGATCGTGCGCCGAATTTGCTGTACAAATAGAATACTTTACCATGAAGCATGATTATATAAACAAAAGTCTTGTTTTTAGACTTTTCTCGCCTTTGTCATCAGGCTTTATTGGTCTAGTTGCACCACGCCTATCCCCAAATCATTCTCCATGGCGTCCCTCTCCAACTGCGCCACGCCTATCCCCAAATTACTCTCTTCCCCACATCGCCCCACTCTCTTCGCTGTTGCCGTAGAGCCTAAGGCCAATATTGGCCTCCACTACTGTGACCGCGCGATGACCAAATGAATAGCACAGAACACGAAAAATGGAAACATAAGGAGTTTGGAACGAATAGGAGAAGGATTACAAACCAGACTTCCATTTGAGATAGGCCATCCCGGATTCGGCGGGGATCAATGGTGGCGAGGCATAGGAGGGTTTCATGGATCCGTCTACCACCCTTTTGAGTTGGCGGTGCTTCTTGCCGTACGTCTCCTGCAGGTGCCCACTCGTGGTCCAACAATACCTTCTCCAGCCACACCCGCACCACCGCAAGCTTGGCGTCTGTCGTAGCCTCCCTTCATCTAGATTCGCTACTGCCCACGCTGGCCAGCTCCCGTCCTTGCTCAAGAGAAGGCAAGAGAGGTGGGCTAGAGTCTGTCAAAGGAGGCAGGCACGGGCCATGCCGTTCGGCGTCTGCACTTGCCCCTACGCAACCTCAGGCGCTCTGCCATCTCGCGCCCTCGTTGCTTGGCGTCGGTGGAGAAGAATGGTGTTAGCGGCACACGGGGTATGCGGTGGCAGAGCTCCTGGAACATGGGGCGGCTGGGCCTCTCGGTGAGCCAGACCACTTGGGCAGCGGTTGCACGTGGGGCGTCACGGCGCCTCGGGGAGTCGGGTGCCCCCGCCGCTTCCTATCCAACGGCACGCTAGCCGCGTCCATCCTGGTCATGAGCACCTCCGCGCGCGCAGTGTCCCCAGCCTTCAGACACATGTGCAGCATGGTGTTGTAGTTGTACATGTGCGTGTTCATGGTGACCCTGGCCCGCACCATTTCATCAAACACCCTACACGCGGTGGCCATCATCCGGGGCTTGGCGAAAGCGATGCAGGCGTGGGCGCGAGACCGCGCGCACGCAGTTGGTCGAACACCAAGACGGCGTCATGGGGCGGGCGGAGTCGGAGAGGACAAGGAGGAGCCAGCTGGGGACCGGGGGGGGGGGGAGTCGGCGAGGAGGGAGGGGAGGAGGAGCGGAGAGGAGAGCGGGTGGCGGAGGGAGAGGTCACGGAGGAGGGAGCGAGCAGCCGGGTGGGGCGCGAGGAGGTGGAGGAGGGCGAGGGAGGCATCGAGCAGGTGCGGCGGTGGCAGGGTGCGGGAGAAGGCGAGTGCGGCGGAGGGGAGCGGGGAGAGGCGGTGGAGGACATCAGTGAGGAGGGACGGCGAAGCGGCGAGCGGGAGGTGGAGGCGGGGCTGGAAGGTGGATTTGATGATGGTAGCGCAGAGGGCGCGGGAAAGGTCGGCGGCGGCGGGAATGTTAAACATAAATATTGAAATATTTATATATCAAATCTAGGTATTTAAAAAATTATTGACGTTAATGATGATACGTTAAAAAGTTAAAATTATAATATACAGGCGACTAAGGAAAGCACTTTACCTGTATGAACCAATTTCTTCTAATATTTAGAGAAGTGAAATCATTAATGATGTATCAATATTGAGAAAAGAAAAGACATACTGAAAATTAAGAAAAGAATAAATTAGCAGTTAAAAACTAAGTACAAAACTACAAAAGTACTGGATCAACTCAAGAAAATCATATCAATTATCATGTCAAACTCGTAAAATCCAATAATATCTATCCTTAACCAATGTCCAATTAATCGATTATCGATGGCCTGCTGCAATAAATAGGGAGTAATGGAATATTAGTATGACTACTTCACTGTGGTCAATATAATGTATGGCTACATGATACTTATGGAAAAGATCAAATTATTATGCTAATTCTGGAAATTAGAAAAGATGTTGCTTCTCACCAATTTAGTTTTCTGAGTCAAATAAGCCTTTGCCCTAATCTGGATCCGATGACCAAAATTTGGCCCAATCTAATGACCGATCCATCCAGTGCGCGCTCCTGGTCCTGATCAAATTGCTGCTAGCTTTTAATACAACGGAGTATGATGACGGGAGAAGCATGAGAAGGTAAAAAAAACTGATCAACAAAGACGCCGAGGAGGTGGAGGAAAAAACTTAAAAACCTGAATACCTGATCAAGATCAACGAAGCATGAGCACTGCAGGAGGTAGGACGCCAGGACGAATGGATGTCTGAATCACGATCCACCAGTCACGACTGTCGAGTGGATCACAAGTCGCACCTCGCACCGTCGGCCGTCGGTCGTGGCCCGTGGCCCGTGCCCATCGCGAAACACAGGAGCACCAGGAGACGAGATCACGAGCAGCCTAATCACGAGCGTCGAGCGTGGCGAGCAGTCAATAGGCCAGCGGCCAGCCAAGCGAACCGACCTATTGATCGTGATCCTTGGAGTTTTTTTTTAGTTAAAATTTAAATAAATAGATTCTCGATGAAGATATTTGTAAAATTAGGCGCCTGCAGCCTTCTGAGAGGGCGGTTACGGTTCCTAACCGCCCGCCCCTCTTGCCGCTCTCTGAGGGAGCGGTTATGGGCATTTTTTCCTGTAAAAATATTTTTTTTCCATTTTGTCCTTAAAAATGTATTTTTTTTAATTAAAGAAATAAAAAAGGAAGGGGTGTAAGGTAATTAAGAATTTAAATTTGGAGTAGGTTATGTAATAGCGGGAGAAAAAAATCAGTAATTAGTAGTTGCAGTATTTTACGTGGGTATGGGGTGTGAACGAAGACAAATATAGTATTAAATATAGGGTGAAAATATTACAATACACTGTAACCGCGACGACACGATGAGGAAACAAAGGTGGCATGTACGGTTCGCACTAAGATCTACTTATTAGTGCGTCGATCCTAATCATAACATGCCTTAGGGAGAGAAAGTATGTCGGGTTACATTAGGTACTCTCTACTGCGTGCATCTAGGATACTTTCCCTTTCGGAGGGCATCGGGACCTGCCGCCTTAGCACGGCGGGCTCTCTCCCGCTTCCTTTCCCTCTCAGCCTCTCGAGCTTGAGCCACGGTACGGTCGTGCGCCGCCTTCCTCATGCGCTCTTCTTCCTCCCGCTTGAGGCGAAGTTCCTCTTGCTATTGCTCGTACTCCCGACGTGCATACGCTTCCCTTCTCCACCTCATATTCATATCGACCCACAGCTTCTGTGAGTCATTTTGCTCATTGTCGAGCCACTGAATAAAATCACAGAGCGGTGAAGGGGACTGAACAAATGGAACAAGATGAGCGGTTAGTAAAAGAGGGTGCGAAATCGGAAGAGATGAGGCGGATATCTGTTACCGTACCGGTCGATAACCAGTTGTTGCATGGCGAGGATTGTCATACTCGTAGTTGGCACACATGAAGAAGCGCAGCCCATAGGTGTATAAGATGTCCTGCGACTCGCGGAGCTTACAAAGGTCACCACAGAAGCACATTGGTGATTCGAGACCTTCAGGTATGGTAGTCCCTCAATGTTTCTTTGGTGGGCTCGATGGAGCTGAGGAAGACATTGCACTTGAGAGATATGAGAAATGAGTGATGCTTCACCGTAAGGAGGTTCGGCTATTTATAGTTGGGGGAGGCAGGAGCATTGGATTCGCTCGTGAAGAAAGGAGTGAGGGCATGGGCGTAGCTGGTGGGAGGAGCATCGGATTCCATCTTGAAGAATGGGAAAGTTGTGTCATTGCCTATGGTCAGAGATTCCACGTTTATTGGTACCCGTGTTGTCATTTACTGATTGGAAAAAGCTGGGTAATGTTGTCACATCTTGTTTAAAGCCCGCGGCAGGAGGCATGTGTTGTCAAGTCATGGTTAAAGTTTAGTGCTGTGGTCACTTCTTCATTGAACGTGTTTGAATATGGAATGCATTTACGAAATGCTAAGTCGACCATACAAAGTGAACGTGTCTTAATACATAGGAGTACATCACAAAACGAATATGCATATGTTAGTTACATAAAATGTAAAATGCTACTCATGCCTCCCTCGTTGCCGTCGCCCGTGCGCCCCATCGTGGTCCCGATGCCGCTGGTTAACCCTCACGTGACCCCTGGAGTAGGTGAGGGGGTCGGGTGGACCGACGTGTCTGGTAGGCCTAGTAGGGACCACCAGTGTCGAGGGCTCGTCCTGCGTGGGCTGTGTCCGAAGCGGTGCACTGGAAACCTGGGACCGCTGAAGGACGTCGTAGTCAGGTGTGCCCCCGAAGAAGTCACGGACGATGTCGTATGCGGTGTCGGGGCCAGCCTCATCCTCCTGACTAGGGTAGGAGGACTGTGAAGGCTCGGTAGGCGTCCATGTGTACTGGCTGGAGGGGTCTATGAACAAATAATTACGTTAGATACGAACAATATGGTATTGAAAGTAGTAGTAAAAAATGTATAATTGTACCTGCGTGGTACGACGGTGCAGCAGAAGAAGGCCACGCTAGCGTGCCATAGTACGTTGCGGGCGGGGTAGGGCGTGGGGCCGCCGAAGACGGACCGGCCTCGTCACCGAAGTAACCTTAGCACAATATTAACTTATTTTGCTGAAAGTATTAGAAACTAGGAATAAGGGTTCCCGGAGTACTTGAGTGTGGACGCACAGGGCTCGATCTACGAGGCTGCGTCGAGACTTGTGCAGGCGGACCTAATGAATGTTTAATAATAATAAGTAAAGGATATAGTTCAACATTATTCAAAAGTATAATTTGTACCATGTTGCTCCGACCCTCCATGATGTGGTAGAAGGGGTCATGTGGGTGCCGACACTGAAGAACGTCGGTGCACGTCTGACGACCGAGACGATTCGGCGTGTACACCACTCGACCTGGGAGGCGGCCCTGCTACATCTGTGGTAGATCGGTAGGAGGTGAGCTTCAAGGCGCGCGTCGTCTTGTCGAAAACCCGTCTAATGAAGCTCGCAACATCCGACGCACTTAGGTGGTGCCCTTGCCGGACGCGGTCCATGGCAGCAGCTGCATCCCTATTTACGTCAACAATGCCGTAACCATACAGCTCCTGGTTCCAGGTGTTGAGTATTTGATCTTTCATAAAATACTGTGACACATATTGCATGGGAAGCATATGGTGCTCCGCGCACGCAGCTATGATGTGTGTACAAGGTTTGTGGAGTAATTGTGGCTTCTGACAACTACATATGCATGTCCCACTCCTTAGCACACACTCTTGAACATGCCGCTCACGTCTACCCCCCTCCGACCCTTATCCCGACACAGGACACTTAACCTGTGCTTTGCAGTACCCTCTTGATTTGCGCGATGCATGTGGGCCTTCTTATTTGCCTTCTCCATATACTCACATAGCATCCGCCCGTAAAGCATATGATTGTCCTCCATTACAACCTTAGCAGCTGCATACCGATCAATAAAGTACTTGCAGGTCCCATGCAAAATGCGTTCTACAATTCCAACTAGTGGTAGGGACCTCATTCCTCACATGACCCAGTTATAAACCTCTGCAAGGTTTGTAGTCATTACTCCATACCTTGCACCACCACTGTCGTACAGCAGAGTCCATTTTTCATTCGGCTCATTACGTATCCACTGTGAGAAGCTCCTAATAGATGAGCCCGATCTCCTTACAATCTGCGGAGTATCGGTTGGGAGAGGACCGAGAGCTATTGGTTTATCACCGTTAGGTGCAGCCTCCGCAGTTTGTTTTAGAGTCAGTTCATCAAGTCTTGCCCATAATGCATTGAACTTACGTTGCTGGTTCTGACTGCACAACTTCTTGAAGAACTTCATTAACTCTTTGTTTTTAAACTGTCTGTAGAAGTTCGCACCCATATGGCGCATGCACCACCTGCTTTTGAGATCTGGCCACTGTACTGGTACACCCCATTGCACGCTACCATGTTGCATATCCAGCAAAGCCTGCAACAATCCTGCATGTCTATCATGAATGAGACACACATCTGGTCGGTCAAGAACAATTGCATGCTTAACCCGCTCTAGGAACCAATACCAGCTGTCCCCATTCTCACTCTCCATGAACGCAAACCCTAGTGGCAGGACTTGGTTGTTACCGTCGACCCCTATTGCAGACAAAATCTGCCCTTTGTACTTCCCAGTCAGGAATGTTCCATCTAGGCATATGATGGGTCGGCAATATCTAAATGCTTTGATAGTTGCAGCGAATGCAAAGAAAGCACGTTGCAACACTCTTTTTCCGCTGTACTCCACATCAGTAGAGGGGTAATGCTTGATATCATAGTAGCTGCCTGGATTTCTTGCACAAATTGTGGCTAATTGACGAGGTAGATTGCGATACGAATCTTCATATGTACGGAACCTCATCTCAATAGCCTTTTGTTTTGCTCTCCATGCCTTCGCATAGTTTATTGTGTACTGGAACCTTTGCTCAATAGCACGGATTATTGATCGTGGCTCATACCTTAGGTTGTCCACAATCTCTCCGTACATAACATTTGCAATGAAAGCAGAAGACAGGTTCCGGTGGGCGAACTCTATTTCCTCAATGTGACAATTATGTTCCTTAACTATTGAGCATTGCCAGTAGTCTGCCCATTTCCCTCTGAATGCGTGCACCCGCCAAGGGCACTGAGGCACCAAGCACTTCACATCATACTCTCTTTTACTTGATTTAACAACCTTGAATTGCCTACGAAGAGACAACGACCAGAATTTCACTGCATCAATAACTGACTCTTTTGTAGGGTACACAACACCCTATGACACCTCATTCTCATGGTCAGCCTCGCTAACCACCAACTTCGAAAATTCATGATCCCGCCACTCTGCAGGAACTGGAGCATTACCCTCCTCATCAGAAGAATCCCCATCGGCAAGGCCTTCCTCGAACTCTTTATCCTCCAAATCCATATCTTCAATGATGTTAGGGATGTGCTCCCCTTCATCAGCTATACCCATTGGTTGCAGCTCTGGAACGTCACCAACCTCCTCCCTGGACCCTACATTAGCCGCCTCTGACTCATCTTCCACTGCCTCACTTGGTCCTGCTACTGCTTCTGCAGAGTTCATCTCATTTTGATCTTTCAGGTACGCCTCAGCTAACAAAACAAGCGGCATGCCACGTTCACATCATATATCTATATACTGCCTCCAAGTTGATGTGGCTTCGATGGGAACAAGCTCACCAAAGTATCCATGACTAGCACGGCTCAGGACAGCTTTCAACTTCAGCTCATATTGCTGCGGATCCAGTTGGAAAAACCGCATGAACCATTTGCACACACCCACAATAGTCCTCTCATTAGCTTTACTAAGCCCCTTCATGACATGACAAAATCCAGACAGATCTACACCGTTGGGACCGTACCTAATTTCACCCTCACCATAATATATCTGAAAAATTAATTTATCTGCCATCCCTGGAAACACCCGCAAACATAACCCATGTTAAGACAACAAACTATATTTCTGATTATCGGATAAAATAATTTTTAAATGCTACCCTAGGTTCACAAATTATCATCTACTGTTACCTCCTATGTCCGCAGGTACAAATAATATACTAAAATTAATATACTACAAATAATATACTAAAAATAATATACTACAAATAACATACTGAAAATAATATACTAAAAATAATATTCTATATTGAACTGCTATCGTACCATTTTCTAACTAAATTTGACAATTTTCTAAACCCTAAGTCATAAATGTCTAAAATCTATGTCATATACTACTACTGCACTAATTAACAACAATAAAAAGGAAAAAAAGATTTACCCAAAATTTTCCTTCAAATCCGCAGCCCAAATGCAGCAGGGCTTCGCCGACCTCTCTTCCTCCCCTCTCCTCTCCTCCCTTCTCCTCTCTCTTCTCAACTTTTCCTTTTTTTCGGATTTTTATGATTTTTTGGCCAATTTTTGGCCTTTTTATAGTAGAGGGCGCCAGGCAGGCGATGCGGCGCGGCGGGCGGGGAGGACCCCTTACCGCCCCCTGAGGGGGCGGTAAGGACCTCTACCCGTCCCCTCAGGGGGCGGTAAGGCTCCGGGCCAGGCGGGAAGGCCCCACCCACCCTCTGAGGGGGCGGCTAGGCCTACCGCCCTCTCAGGGGGCAGTTAGGATCCGTAAATATCTTCACCGAGAATCTATTTATTTAAATTTTAACTCAAAAAATATAAAAATAAAAAAACTCTGATCCTTGCTGCTACTTACTGGGCTGAACAACCTATTGATCCTTCTGCCGGCCCTGTTCGAGATTGGTGCAATATGTACAGCCATGGCCCGTGGTAACATACCTGGTGAGGGGGCCTTTGGTTTTGGGGATCAGGGTGATCGCCCCCCTCCTCCTCAGGGCCGGCCTTGGCGGGAAGTGGCTTTTCCCCCACCCGTTGCTCCTTCTGTGGCGGCGAGATGATGGTTGTGTCGAGAGGGTAGTAGAGGGTGGCGGCCGTGCACGGGAAAGAAGGGACGCGGTTAACACGAGGTTTCTGGGGAGAGGCAACTATTCTACTAAGATCATCTCTAACGGTTTCCCTTTCGCGAGTCTCATTCTCTTCGTAAAAGAATTCTCGTTTCCTTCAGCATTCCAACGGCTTTCCTTCACAGTTATCTTCACAAAGAGATTCTCTCTTCCATTCCTTCCATACCAGGATTCTCTTTCCTTTCCCTTCACGATTATCTTCGAAGAGAAGCTATTGAAGATAAGACAAAATAAAAGAGTTGGAGATAAGAGAAAATAAAAGAAATAGGAATGATGATTGAAATCAGAAAATAAACGAAATAAAGGGAATATAGTTAGAGATGGTCTAAAAGCATCTCCAACGGTCCATGCATCCCACCTCCATCCCATCCAATAGCTAAAACCAGTAAAAAAATCTATCTCTAGCGGAGCCTCTATCGTGCGAGTTATTGTGCTGGGCACACTATCCCCTCCCTCTCACACGTCAGATGTAGCGTGTCTCTCCCCCTACGCCATCCTCCAACTGATTCGCTCAGACGCTCCCGCCACCATTTGGACACCCGTCTACCTCCTCGTTGTTGTTGCTGTTCCTCCTCGCGTCGTCCCCGCTACTGCTGCCGCGCTCCTCCAACTCCTCCAGCGGCCGGAGCAGCGGTGGAGGCGGGAGGGACGCTGCCAAGGCTGTGGCCATCGACGAGGAGGCGTTGGCTGTGGCGGCGGCGCTCGTGCTGGGGCAGCAGGGTGCCGGTGGCGTGGGGGCGTTCGAGCAGTTGACCTCTTCTTGCATCTAGTCCTCTTCCCCACATAGCCAACCAAGCTCTCCTCCTCTTCTTGCATCTCGTCTCTCCCCTCTCCAAGGTCACCCGTGCAGCTCCTGGAGCAGATGTGCTTGCACCTGGCCACCGACACCGGCAAGGAGCTCACCAAGAACGTCGCCCTCGTCTACCAGCTCAACGCCGCCCCCCAGGTTAGCCTCCCCCTCCCCCTCATCAAATCTCCCATAAATCTGTCTTCTTTCTATTGCTAGGACTGTGTGAGGTCCTGATCAGATTAGCAGCTGTCTTGATCCTGTTTGGTGTTGCGCTTTCCCACAAGCTTGACGTCGACGAGGAGATCTTCATGGTTGACCTCAAGAAGGGTGAGCTTGGGGGAAATATTTTTTCTTATTTCTTAGTGGGGATGATATTGTTTTCACAAATATGACACATGATGGATATATGTCATCTGCAAGGTAATATCCTTTTATATAGTTATGACCATTAATGATATAGTTCACTTTTGGAGCTAGCCCTTCCGATAGCTTTGCAAAAAGAGGACAATGGTGAAGAACATTAATATCATTATGAGATCCTGGTAAACCAAAGAAGACATGCTAAACCCATAGATCTTGTAAAGCTACTACTTCCAGAATGATTGTAGGCTTGTGCACATGGCTGGTATACATGTCTTGCCATGCTGCATGGCAATTTTTTCACTTTCAATACATGAAATCTATGCTCCCTAGCATTCTGGGAAAACTTCTTTGTTCTCCAATTACAAATAATCTAGCAGTATGATAATCATTTGAAGATCTTAGATACTCATCTCCAAAAATTTCAATAATAGATTTCACAAATATTTAAGACTCTTTATAGCAGTACTTTCTCTAATCCAAATATAATCATTTGTAGCATCCGCCGCTACTCCATAAGTTAGTATTCGAAATGCTACTGTAATTTTCTGCAAAGAAGATAACCCAAGAATTCTAGCACTATTTCTTTTCTACACAAAATAGCTATCATGGTCTTCTACATCATGCACTATGCTCAAAAACAGAGAACGAGCCATTATAAACCTGCGTGAAAAAAAAACAATGAGACAAGAGGATCAACAAGAACGATGAACTAAAATATATGGATTAATTGCAAACCTTTGCCGAAAGATAGTTAAGCCGCAGATAGGAGCATCTTAAAAGTAGTCTTGGTATAGTCTAGCATGTCCGGCTTCTCTATCGCGATGAATTAACCAACGTCCTGGCATGAAACCACCATGGTTTCGAGCATTCAACTGTTGATATTTATTGTGTACTATGAATATTGTAGCAACAATGAGTTTGTTGTCATCGGATGAGGACAATGACGAATCCAAGAGCATTTTTAGGACGGGTTGCAACGACTTATTGCGATGTGGTAGAGGAGACACATATACGTGGATGAGGAGATACAACTAGAAATAGCGAATGGACTTGCATATATAGACCGTCAAAATATAGCCGTTGAAAATATAGACATTAGAAAAATATAGCAGTTAAAATATAGCTATTAAAAATATATCCGTTATAAATATAGCCGTTGAAAATATAGTCGTTTTAATATAGCCACTATAAATATATGGTTAGTTACCATAAATTACTAAAATATAGAAGAGTGAAATATGAAGAGTGGAATATAGATAGTCTGTTAGAGTGTCAAGAAATATAGAGGGAGGATCTTTTTTTTTGGAGAACACTCCATATGATATATAAATGGTGCTATTTGACTAATGTCTTAGAGATGCTCTAATGGGTTGAAACCAACCCGCAAAACAACTACTTTTCCCAGCTCAACCCACCCACTCTAAGAAAACTATGCCTAAACCCCATCCAATCCAACCCACCAGCTTAATTATACCTATACTAATCCACCGATGAGTTCAACCTATGCCTTTGCAATGTGTTCAACCCGTGGGCGCATGTGAGCAGGCATGCTGCCATGCTGGGTACTACCGCTGCCATGATGCGTACTACTGCTGCATGCTGCCAGTACTCTTCATATTAAAACAACCCGACCAGAAATCTCAATAGCAAACACAAATTAAATTATGCATTACAACACCATAGTTTTAATTCACACTTTGTTACAACTTTATTTCAACATTTTAGAAGTTTCAAGTGCTCGATGCTATGCAGCAGTGCATCAATTTTGCCATTGCCACTTAAACTTCACTGCTCCAATCATGCTCTTGTTTACCTGCGCATTGATGCAAAATTAGAAGATGCAGTAGAACAATTTAGGTCTAGCAGCTTCAGAGAACATCAATAATTTAGGCATAAAAAAGAAATTTCAGCATGAAAGCTTCAAAATTTCAGCTTTAG
The DNA here is from genome assembly GCF_958298935.1 of Phragmites australis. NCBI lineage: Eukaryota > Viridiplantae > Streptophyta > Magnoliopsida > Poales > Poaceae > Phragmites > Phragmites australis. The sequence continues at coordinate 13,127,834 of NC_084940.1, forward strand.
CTGTAAAATTACAAGATGCAGTAGAACAAATAGACATGAAAGCGTCCAAAATTCAGCAGATGTTTTCTAGAAAACAAACAAATAAACCTTGTAATAAATTCTACTACTCAAAAAGAAGACAGAATGATGGTACACTTTGCATATGTTTCCTAGTATAGCTTAGGCCTTTGATATCATTCATGTGAGCAAATGTAGCTAGCAGTTCTGAAATGGCAAGGGGATAAGAAAATGCATTGATTAAAAATTTCATATTTCATCAGACTTTGCAGTAGATCTAACATATTTAGAGTTTAATTGCAAGGTACAGAAACAATTTAGGCTTCAGAGAACATCAGTAATATGGAAAAAGTCCATTTTACTCCATTAAAGTATGCCCGCAGTCCGGATTACCCTATGAACTTTAAAACCGTTTATTTGACCCCCTAAAGTTTAAATACCGGATCATATAACCCCCTAAGGCCAATTTTAATGGTGGTTTTGCCACCATAGCTATCACGTCACCTGGTTTTTGCCATATAGCTTCCACGCACCTCTCTTCCTCCCCCTCTATATCTCCATCTCTCTCTCCTCCACCACCACTCCCTTCCCACCGCCGCTGCCGCCACCGGCTCCTCCCCCCGACCAAACCCTAGCCACCACCCCTGATGGTGTCTGCCGACAACCAGGCCACGACCACCATGCTACTAGGGGCGACCCAGTGGCGTTTAATGTGCTACTGTCGACGCTCATGTCGTCCTCCAATGCCAACCGCGCCGCCACCGAGGCCGCCTTCCATTGCCCCCGCGCCTCCCACCAGGAGCCCCTGGCGCTATAGCTCGCCTCGTCGCTCGCCATGCCCACCACCCCCGTCGACCTTTGCGCCATGGTGGGTGTCCTCTGCATGGTCCTCCCCCCCCCCCCCATCCTCCTTCGACGCCTCTTCCAACAGCGCTGTGGCGCCACCCACGCCGCTCTAGCCGTAGCTCTCAATTGCGGGGCCGAGTCCATTCCCCGTTGGATCCCCATCTCTCTCGACTAGATTTGATGTGCCGATGACTTCTTCATCAGCGCTGTCCAACCTTCTCCGCCGCTCACCGTCGCGTCATCCCTCTGCTGTTTCGTCTCCCAAATCCGCACCTTGGTGAGCTCCCTCGTACCATACTGAGTCTTGTGTGCACGTCGGTTTGGCTCCGGCCCAATGCCGACGCGTCCGTCTGCGTGAGACACCCGCCACTGCACCTCTGTGCTCGCTGTTGGCCACCTTCTGACCGAGCCCCACCCAAACGGGTTCCCCGTGGTGCGATCTTGCTTTTGGTGCCCTTGGCCAAGCCGATTGGGCTGTTGCTTGCCTCTGACGAACTTTGCGTGCCTGCGCTACCACTGATCCCCGTCGGCCTCCCTTCTCCTCTGCAGCTCCCGCCCCCTCTCTGTGTATCTCTTCCCACCACCGGTGAGCCCCAACGAGTCCACCACCAGTGAGCTCCTCACCTCAGCCAGCTTCCTCTTCTCCCTGGCGCGCCCCTCCTCGCCATCTCCCCTGCCACGTTAGTGAAACTGCCGTTATGTCATCAAAACTGCTATTGCAAATCACTCTAGTGGGTTATGTGATCTGATATTTAAAGTTCAGGGGTTAAATATATGATTTTAAAGTTTCAGTGGTTATCCAGACACTAAGAATAGTTCATGGGAGTAATTTGGACTTTTTTCCAATAATATAGGCCTTACAAGGTTGCAGAAAGCTACTAATGGATATGCACAACATATACTAATGAATACATGCCTTGCATATAGGTCAAGTAAAGATAGGAAGATGCTAGTGAAAATTAACACAAATTGCATCTAGTTAAAATTAACACATAATCTTATCATTCATCACCTTAAACAAGAAAAGATTATAAATAAGCACTTTGATAAATTCTGCGATAGCAGTTGCCAGTTCCTAGTCCACAAATGCGATAGTGTTCAGTAGAACAATGAAGTAAAACATTGCTACCTTATTGCTACAACATAAACAGTGACAATCCATAACATAAATAGTGATCTCCAACAAAGCTAAAAAGGAAAGAAACAACACTCAACATGCACTTCTAACAGACTCTCCATGGAGTACAACTGAACCTAGATACCTAGATGAACAAATACAGTACAACTAATCTACCAAAGTTTAGTTGTGAAACATGCCATTTACTGAGTATTGTTTGGAAAACGAAATTTTTTCTACAGGATAGGCTTGAAGTGTGGCCTTTGCTGCAGGACACGATTTTTTTTATTTAGTTGGTGGACACCGTTCCTCTGTGGTAATTTGTTGTAGGACACCGTACCCATTATAATAGTATTGTTGGCTGAGAAGAGAGAGAATTATTGTGAAAATGACACTCGGCGCCCGTTAACCACGTTCGAGTCATACCCATGCCCAACTGAGTCGGATAGCAAGCAAGCCGAGCTGGCTTTATTCTCCTGGTCTCGAATCCCTAATCCCAAAATCAGACTCACCGCCGCTCTCTCCTTGCCACCGCAACCAAGAAAAGCGCCGTCTTCCCCCGCTGCAACTAGGATGTCTCAGTGAGAGCTAGGCTTGTTCATGGGTAACTCGCCCGAGGAACCCGACCCAAAAAAGCCCAACCTGACTAGTGCATGGGCTGAGCTTGTGCTTCAAAATATAGGCACATAGTTCTAGCTGGACCAGGATTGGGCTTCAAACCAAGCCCGAAACTTGAAAAAAACCTAAAAAACCCAACCCGACCCAAAAAAACCCGAGTTCGATCCGAAAAAATCCAATGTCAAGCCGGGCTCGGGCTTAGCAACTGGGCCCAACGCTGGGCTCTGGCCGGCTCGGGCCTGTGGGTTTTCATTCGGGCTTTTCAAAGCTTGACCCGAAACCTAGCCCGGCCCAACATTTGAATAGGCCTAGTGAGAGCGTGCAAGGAGGATGGCCCTGCCTGATCCCCGTCGATTGCGGAGCGTGGACTCGCCTTCCAAGCCGTCGAGCCTCAAATGGGTGCCTGTCGGGTAAGCAAATTCCTCCTCCTTCTTTAGATTCGGAAGTGTAGTAGGCAGAGCCATTTTTCTTGTTTGTACCTTTTATTTTTCTGATACAATGCGTATCTATTAGGATGGATTCGAACTCTGCTTGTAGAATTGCTCTTAGAATCGTAGCTTATGTAGAGTGGATGAGTGATGGTTAGCAGGACTATCATGTGACAAGCAACATTAGTTGAGTTTTAGACAAGGATACGACCTAGTTTATAGATCTGATGAATGAACTTGATAAGGTGGTCAAACATGGTAGCAATCAAGAGCTAGCTGTTACATTCTGGGACAAATGAAACAATAGGTATGTCGAGATATAATCTGACAATGCATTACTCGATGCATTTGGACAGTACTGGGAAATTAGGACGCTCCCATTGCATGTTTTTGTGAGTGAAGGTTCAATTACACAGGCCCCTACCATTGTTAGCTCTTATGTGGATGAAACCAGCATTATGGATATCGGTAGCAATGAGCAAATTGCAAGCTCAGAGCTAACATTGGTGTTGCCCACACAACAAAGCCAAGCTGATCAGGCACAGCCTTAAGACAAATCCAAAACTGATGGCAAAAGGTGTCAAATGATGCGGTTGATGATCCAGATTATATACTTGACTCTGATGATGATGATGTACATGACCTAGTTGTGAATGATGAAAAGGGTTGTGACCATCTTACCCATATGGCTGATGATGAAAATCACCATTGCAACGGGAGTTAATTTTGAAGATGGTGATTGTTTCAAGAGATGTATTAGGCAGTATGCAATGTTGAATGAGGTGGAACTTGTAATGTATCCATGAACCTATGATGGATCATCAGAACTTGTAATGGATGGTTAGAACTTGTAGTTCAATGGATGCTTGAACCGTTCTGGTTGAATGCACGGACCTTTTTATCACATTTTGTCATCATTTTCTTTTGTGATGCATAATATTTGTAAAGATTGCATGGCTCCAGTACAGATGTTGCAGTGCAACCTCATTTATCTGTAAAGATTGCATGGATCTAGTACATATTTCCTTTCCAATGACAGATAATTTTGGGATATCTATACAGTAGTTTCAGTTCATAAATGAAATGGGACTATTGCATACAGCTGTGCAAAAAAAATTCCCTTGAACATTTAAAGTTCTTGACCAACATTCTATTGCATGAACAAAGTTACCATATTTCAAGTTCTTGTATAACTAACAGGCAAGTTAGAACATTGCATAACTAATTCTTCATCAACAACCATTACATACTAGCACAGACACCATTCCAAGGTCCTACCCTACTTCATCAGAACACCACCAACAAACAAAAGAAACAAGGCTACAAACACAGACACCGCTGCCATCTTCCCCTCAATCGTGCCATAATTCTTATTCACCTTTAAGGCCTTCAGCTCAGTCTACATCACTTTGCTGCCATCTTTCATTGCTAACATTGTAGACTTCATCTCGCCCATGCATGCCTTCATTTCATCTACCGTGGCCTTCACCATGATCTTGTCCTCTCCTTGAACAACCAAACTGCATACTCATCTTGCCACATGAAAAATTTCCAAGCCTCTGGAGTCTGCAATTGAAAGAATCCATCGATTCAACCTCTAAATCCCCCAATACCAAAACCCTAATCCTCAAAAATCCTCAAATTGGATAAATCTAGTACCTAAATTGGTTACCATTACTTACATGATGCAGCTTGTTGCATCTATAGAACTTCCTCCTATAGTTCTGAGGCGTTGAGGCAGTCTGCTCCACCACGGGCGTCTTGCAGTACGAGTAGGGGACTAAAGGAAAATTTGTTGTGCGACCCCTAGAGTGCTCCGATGTTGTCAAGTGGGATAAGTATGAACCAGATGCAGACGACTGGGAGCAGGAGGCCATCAGTGTTGCTTTCACCATTGCCTGCTCATCGCCATCTTCCACTCTCGCCGTCGCTGGTCGAGGTGGGGAAGTATGGGGGAGAGGATGACAATGGTGCGGCCAGAGAGCATTGGGTGGAATTGAACCACGAATGGTCCAACTCATTGATCCAGCAAACAAGAGCATTCTCGTCTTTTCATAATGATTCTATCTCCTCTCAGGCCCAACAATAATATTATAATGGGTGCGGTGTCCTACATCAAATTATCATAGAGGAACGGTGTCCACCAGGTAAATAAAAAAATCATGTCCTGTAGCAAAGGCCACACTTCAAGAGTGTCCTGTAGAAAAATTTCCCTTTGGAAAAACCCACAAGTGGGGACAAAATATTTAAAGCTGACACTTGTCTGTTCAGAAAAAAAAATTAAGGGCAACAAGATGAGCTTTGATAAATTAGTCACTTGTGGAACATAATATATAGTGCATGCATGGCAGTACTCTAACAGTAACATAAACAATGACAAAGTAATTGAATAAATTTATTATGGAATAGAAGGTAGATAAATGATTATAGGTAGGAGAAAATATTTTTATGCAAGAACACAATGATCAACGAATAGAAGAAAGTAATTGAATATGATTCTACACTGAAAAAAAAGTGCTGGATAGCCGCTCCTAAACAAGGACATAAAAGGAGAGATTCCTAGATAAATGAACAATGTTAGTGAGCATTAGGAGTCGGGACCATGGCATCAGGACCCAATCGAAGTTTCAAGATGAAAACTAAATAGAAAAGGTCTTCATAAAAGGTCATATGATGTTCAATGATGCCTACAACGATAGCAAGAACACATGGCTATCCGCACATAGCTACTTCACCTCAGAGCTACTTCGTCAGGGAAGCGTACGTGGTGAAGATTTCATCTTTTAATAAATATGGACATGATTAGACAAATCAAGGAATACATTAATTGAGGATGCACACAACTTTGGATCTAGATCCATAGCAAGCAAGTCAAGAACTCGGTTCATCAGAAAAGAGGAAACTTACCATGAGGTATAGGGAGGATAAGAGGGAGCCTTCGTCACCGCCTACTGATAGTTGGAGGATGGGAGGAGGGAGCCGCTGCTACTTGCTGATAGCTAGAGGACGGGAGGAGGGAGCCTATGACAATGGCGAGCTCGAGGATGAAGGAGGGAGCTGGAGGAGACCCACGACTTGTGTTCGTCACTGACGGTTGCAGAGCAAACCTAGTCGTTTCTCTTGGCCCTCATAGCATCGCTCTGCTGCTGCCGATGTCTTCGCTTTGTGCTGGTAGGGAACGAGCAATGGGGAGAATAGGCGATGACCCAAATAGGACCCCATGGGTTGAACCCATATGAACCTACAAAAATATAACCCATTCACCCAACCCGCTTCCTCAGAAAACCCAACCCAACCCAGTAGCAAAGCAAGCCCGCTCACACCCATCCAAAGCCAACCCAACTGTCAACACAACCCAAAAAACACACTTGAACCCAACCAATTAGCATGCCTAGTAGTGGCCTTAGGGCGGGGGTGGAGGAGGAGTAGATGTGGCTGACGGGGCGAAAGAAGTCAGGAAGGAAGGAGAAGAATCGGGAGGAGAAGGATGGTTAGATCCGGTGCAATATGACGGCTTTCGTTAGTGTAGCCTTTGATCGGACGGTGGACGATGAGGAGGTGACGTGGCTCAATGAGGGGTGAGAATCTGAGGGGATTTATATTGTAAAAATGTTTAAGAAATGGACCTATCACCCAATGAAAGGGTGACAGCTTCCTGTCACCCATCCAACGGGCGATAGGTTGTTGACGCACTTTCATTGGGCAATATGTTCCTGTATAGGGTAGGGTTTTGGATGTTGTAATTGTAGTAATAAGTTAGTGTTGTCCATTTAAATTCTTTATTTTTTAGAATTTTTTATTTTTTGAATAGGAATTTGTGATTTTTTTAATTCATTTTTTTGAGATAATTTAATATGTGGAATAATCGTACAAGAATAGTAGAAGACGACAATGTTATTCGCACAACCAACAGATATGATGCATGTATGGGTACACTTTTCTAATGTCAAAGCCATGTACTGCCTCTAAACTTAACATGCATTAGGGAATGTAAACAACCTGATTAGAACAGATACTCTACTGAGTGCATCATGAGTACTTTCCCTTGCTCGAAACATCTGGTCTTGTTTTACGTGCTTGACGTGCCCTCTCGCACTTCCTCTTCCTCTCCACCTCACGAGTCTCCTCGTTCCGGTTGGTCTACTCCTCTCTTAGCTTCCACATGCTCCTCATGCATGCATTTGCGCTCAGCCTCCCTCCTTTCATCCACTTCCATTTGTTTGAATCATCTCCATGATGCCCAATGCTCATTGTGTAGGAGGAACACATCTATTGGTGACTTCTCAATATCCATCCATTGTACGAACTCACAGAGAGATGGCGGAGACTACTAATGGAGACAAGAATGATCAGAGCTAAATGATAGATATTTGTAATGTAGTTTGTCCACAAGTGTGTACCTGGCGGTAATCACCATGGATGCTTCCCTCCAGTGGGTCGTACTTGTAGTTCGAACATATGAAAAATCTCCTTCTGTAGGTGTCTGAGAAGTCACTGGACTTCTTCACCCTACAAAGGTCTCCACACCATCACATTAGCACTTCCACCCTAGTAGGCATAGGAACCAACATATATTTCTTTGGGGTGGGGGGATCAAATGCCATTTTACAGGGAGTAGAAGTGCTTCAGGCGATTGGTTTCGTTCTACAAGTGGCTTCCTACAATCTTCTATAAACACAAAATCTGTGGTGGTTCATGGACTAAGCCCATGAAAAATAGTTAGGAAAAATAATTGATTCCTCTATCGAAGTCTATGTCTGAAAAGTCTATGCCTAAGAAGGCTATATCTGAAAAGCCTATGTCTGAAAAGTCTATGTTTCAAAAGGCTAAATGTGAAAAAGACTATGTCTAAAAAGTCTATGTCTGAAAAGGTTGACTTTTTTAAAAAATTAAGTAGTAAGTTACTAAGTAATATTTTTTATTTATTCAAAATTTAGAATTAAAGAACGCCTAAAGCTGATGAAAAGTGGATTTATCGAACGATAAGAATAGAAGACGACAATTTAATTCACAAAGTTAAATGTCTACAATTAATAAAAAGTTTCCCGTAATATTACAATGTCGGGGATTGAAAATGGATTCTAATACATGAACCGGGGATATTTAACCCTTCTCATGTGTCACTTCATGCTCCTCTTCTTTTTGGCGACGCAGGAGAGCTTGATGCCTTTGAAGTAGTTCCTCATGCATTTGAAGTTTGGCCTCCTGCCTCTTTAAAATGTCCTACTAGAGATAGTGTTCCTCCTTCTGCTTTTGAAGGTCCTTAGCATGCCGCTTGTGTTCCTATTCTCGTCGCCGACGTTCCTATTGGTGCTCATGACGTGCCTCCTACCACTGGCGTGCTTCCTCCATCTTGATCTCATACTTCGATTTGGTTTTAGCCTCTCTGAACCATCCCCCATTGAAAGGTGACCTCACCACGTCGATCCATTTCTTGAAGCGGCAAGGCTATGGATGATAAACATGGCGTTAGGAGTATTGTTCGCAATATAAATTTAGCAGGTGCGAAAAGATTAGAAAAGAGGAACACACCATGAAATCTGGATCAAGGTCTAGACACATGAAGAACCTCTTTCCAAAAGTCTCCACATTAAAACACGTTGGCATCCGAGCTTAGTTGCCACACCTGCACAACGGACATTCATGCTAGTGTGGCACTCACATAGGGTGGTTCCTCCAGGAATCCATAGTGCCCTGGTAAGATGTGGCATTCATAATCAATTAGTAAATAAATAAGGAGCCCACTAAAGGTGACAAAATGGTTGGTTGGGTCCTCCGTCGTGATGTTGATGGAGGACAAATGCTGGGAAAATAAAATGGATGTATGACATTAACATAATAGAATAAGATAGTAGCAACATAAGGACAATGGTTGAAATAGTAGCAACATAAGGTAGTAGTAACTTAGCAACTTAACAAATCCCTGACCCTATAAGTGTTCTCGTTTCGGGACAACCCTCTATGCTCATACGGCCTTGGCACCCTACATCCCCATGCTCTCACATGGTCCATTGAGTACGTGAGGGGGTCTAGCGAGACAACTGTCTAGGAAGGTCGACCAGTGGGAGATGGCATTGTGTAGTCCTCCTAGCTTTGTGGTGTGGCTACGTCAGGTGCACCACCTAACTAGAAAGTCTCGATCTCCTCAAGGCCAAAGATGTAGTCATACCTAGGCATGGTAGAATTGTCCCTAATAACCAGCTCCAGGTACTATGTTGATGTGTGTATATCTTTGAGATCATGGATCTCTACATGTGATTTTGCGGAGAAAAACATGTTACCGCCAATTGCGAATGAGAAATTTATGAAGCACATAATGTATTATTGATTGTGATACCAAGACTTCCAGTAGGGGAGAGAGCTAAGGATGGAACGACATCTGTGAAAGAAGACCTGGAGGAGCTGACGCCATAGTAGTGTTGATCGGTGTCAGTGAAAGAAGGTCTAGAGGAGTTGATATCGTAGTAGTGGTCACCGACGCCGGTGAAAGACGACCTAGAGAAGATGTCGCACAGTGGTCACCGACTGCGGTGAAAGACACCCTAGAGGAGATGTCGCCGTAGTGCTCAACGGCACCGGTGAAAGATGGCTGGGAAGAACTCGGACCATAGTGTTTACCAGCGTACTTTCAGATGTATTAGCGGGTGAGGTGAAGCTGTGAACACTGCTGAGGGGCGGGGAGGCGAACAAGAGCCTCCTGAGTTGGCATAGCAATGTCCAACGAGGACCTGCAAGTGACCATCCTCATGATCTTCTACACCTTCTAGTAGATCTAGTCGAACACCCCACATAACTCAATGTGAGAGACATGTATCCTACTGTCTAGCCGCTCGCGATTAGACCTAGCATCCACACCTATCAGGCATAGTAGGTCCTTCTGAGAACAATTTTTATGTAGGATGACACAAGTGAATTGTAAGTTAAATTGATGGTAAAAACTATTGTTGTTGCAGAAGAAACATACCATCAATGACCATGCTTGGTCTCTGTGCACCGAGTAGGCATCCCACTCGTGCACTATGTGAACCAACACCTTGGATGGCGTGTACATGACCTTGGTTCATGTTCGAGGCAGAATCCAAGCTAGGTACTCCTTGTATGCCTTATTAGAGTGTGACCGGTCCTCATCAATGATGTTGTCCAATGCTTGCTCCCATTTTGGCAACCATTGCTGCATATGTGATGCCCAAGTGCTAGTTGACGACAAACCCTTACACGTCATCCTACAAGATCAATTAGTACAAGGGGTATGGTGCGATAATGAAGATTGGGAACAAGTAATCTAAAATTTTACTTGTGCACATTCGTAAGCATGCTCTGTGTGAGTAGTAGGGGGAATTGCTGGTACTGCCTAAACTACTGCATCACCCAATGCGGGGTGTAGTTCTCAACAAAGATGTCAAATATGAGGGGCTTCCTCATCAGCCAGCACTCCCTATCTTGCATGCACAAGACAAATAGTCTGAAAGGGGCACATACTTGTACTTCTTTGTTGGAGTACTGTGTCCACCTCACGTCATCGACCATGAGGTCATCAGAATGGGCTGTGAAGTCTGGATATGCCATGTGCGTCTGGACGCTAGAACACATCGGCTATGTAGAGAATAAGCATTAGATAAATAAAGTAATGAATCTAAAAATGAATAATGAATAGTTACCATATCTAGTTATCCCAAGGTTTTCCATAATTCTCGGGACATATCTTTATATTTGGGAAGAGGATCACTGGAGGAAAGAAAACTACTCATAGGTGCTCAAGGCAACCCATACCCGAGAAGGTTTATATACAAGAATAGGAAGGAGGAGTCCAGAGGACATATGACACCCTCATATATATATGGAGCCAAGGGACCATTTAGAGGGGGAGGTCAAACTATAGCACCACAAGCCAACAGAAGCGAAGGAGTATGTCTCTGACTAGGTTTAGATCCATCTGGACTAGCTACACCCCCTTGTAATAGACTCAGATCAATATAAGACAAATATGACGTAGGTTTATTATCCTCAGGGAGGCCAAACCTGTCTAAAAACCCCATGTGTGTTCCCCTTGTGATTCATCTACTCAAAGCATCCTCCTATTCTTCAACAAGTTCGTTAGATTGCCGGTTTACCAATATAATAAATTCAAGGAATACAGGCCATCTTAATAGATCTTACCCGCCATCAGCACCACAATGAACCCATGGTGGGTCCGTCCATGCCGTCAAGTGCAAAAGGGTACATCGTGTTCTCTACTTCCAGTCGACCAATAGTGAACCGCTTGTACGACCACAACTGGAGTACGAGTAGGCAACGGTGAAGATAGCTCCCCAGTCTGACTTCACGTAGCCCTCGCCCAAACCCATGTAGGTCACAACCATAACAACAGAAGCCCAACTGTACTAGGGGTCTATCCCAGCCCAATGTCCGCAATTTCCATCACATACTAGATCATGCTCCTAGACACTGAGTTGCCATGCATCTCGGTGAACATGATCCATCCAAACAACCACAATAAGTAGGCCTCCAAGTGCCTATAAACTTCATTGTTGCCCACCACTGGGTGGATGTTCTCCACTTGTCAGTTACAAATGATAAACAATAAGCTTGTAGGTGAGGAACAATAAGCACGTGAAGGAACATCAGCCGAATAACATACTACGATATGAAGTAGAAAAGTCTTCTTAGAGCCATGCTTTTTCAATCAGGGTAACGTCCTCAACCAGGGGAGGCCATCCCTCTCCATACAATGGCTCCAAGTCGTGCCAGAAGGTCCTCACGCCAGGTAACACCTACGTCCCTCGTGCCCAGTGTAGGGCCCGTGTAGGGTAGGCCAAGCAAGAGCGAGACATCCTAAAGTGTGAGCATCATCTATCTGCACGGGAGATGAAATGTGTGCGTCCCTAGGCACCACCTATCAACAAGGGCTGCTGACAGAGTTCGATGTAGCATCTAGGCCTCTATGTAAGTGATAAGTGTTTCTGTGATTAATGACAACTATATCATTGTGACTAATAAGTTAGTTTTGAAGGGCAATTAAAAGATTAGTTTACAATGTTGTTGGGTGATCTTGGTCCCAATTGATTGGTTGAGCGATCAAAGGATGTGAATATCTAGATTAAGAGTCTTCTAGTTCTAAGTGTCATGAGATGAAGAATACTTAGAGTAGTATAGGCTCTCTTATTCTTTGACCGTACTATAAAGAGAGGCTAATAGTAGTAGTTTGATCTAGTTGAGTCTAGACTTGTTTGGATGCACACTAGTGAAATTCTTGCACTAGATAGCTCAGAGAAGCCCATGGATGAGTTGAAGTGAAGATAGGACTTAAAGAAGTTTGAATTTGACAAATTCTGGAAAAACTCTACATGCCGGATGGTCCGGTGTTGAGGCGTTTGTACACGTCAGAGCTTTTATCTCGATGCTCCTGTAAACACCGGATGATCCTATGCTATGAGGTTGGCCACGTTAAAGTATTTTTTAGAAGATGGACTTCAAGCTTGTACACGTCAGATGGTCCGGCATATACACCAGATGCTTTGCCAAAGCAAAGTCCAGATGGTTTTTCTGTTGAGTGGAAAATGGACTTATACACGTCGGATGGTCCGGTGCATATATGGTGGGCGACACTGGAGTAAAGTTCAGATGATTTTCTTTCGGTTAAATGGAAGTTGGATTCATACACGTGGAATGGTCTAGCGTATGTATCGGAGGCTTTACCGGAAGATACAGTGCAGTAATGACTAGTTTTGGGTAGAGAATTTGCACTGGATGATCCGGTGTTTGGAGCCTGTTGATCCGGCGTTCATGAAAAAAGTGGGTGGTTGGGCAACGGCTAGTTTTGGACCTCTAGCCTATGTGTACGCCTCATTTCATCTCCCTAGGTAACCTTACGATTTAGAAGAGCTGAAACACTTAGTGTGTGATCAAGAGGCAAGAGAGTGCACTAAAGTGATTTGCAAAGTTCTTAATTGAATATTAAGAACATCATCGGTGCAAAGAGAGTAACAAGTGTGCATCTAGTTACAGTCTAGACTTGATTTGGGTCAAGTGAAGCTATTAGCTTGTTACTCTTGGTAGTTGGTAACACCTAGCCGATCTTGGTGATTGGAGGTGTCTTAGTGAAATCTTGGAGTTCTTGTGGGAGCTCTGAGAGGAAGTTTTGTGCTTGGTTTGAAGCTCACCAATCCGGAAATGAAGAAGTGGCTATCACTAAAGAGCACTTGAGTCTTGGTGACTCAAGGGGGGTGATATCCTTAGTGGATTCTTCACGAGGATTAGGGGGGAAGTGCCAACTCCTCGATACCTCAGGAAAAAAATTGGTGTCTTCTTGCCCATATCTTTACTTTTCCGTATTTACTTTCTTGAAAGCTAATATTCCGCAATTCTCTTCTTGTTATAGTTTGCATATTTTCTTGCTTATCATTCTATCAAATTTGGTCGTTGTAGTTACTATACTATTCATCTAAGATAAGATTATTTACTTGTTCTTGAGATCGGTTGAAATAGTTTTAATTAGGGCCCTATTCACCCCTCTCTTGGTCCATTTGATCCTTACTCCCTCAAACCCCACGTACACCTCCACAAGCTTGCAGAGTGGGAGAAGCCCACCACTATGCAACCTGGAAATGAAATATACTAAGTAAATGACTTTCTCAAGTTACAACTAAAGGATGTGAAAGGAATGTGTTGCAAACATAGGACGCTTGTCCATCCTCATGAGGTCGTCCGAAACCCATTGTTAGAGTACCAGGAACTCGGTTGCTTGCACAGCGGTCAGGTAGGAGCAGTGCTTGACATCCAGCTATGGGTCAAGTAGCTCCGGGTGGGCAACAATCATACCTGCAAATTCAAAACATAATTAGTCTTTGTGAAACATGAATTAAAAAAAATAGAAAACAAAAATGCATCAATAATTAAAAAAACTTAACATAACAAATTTCTTTCCAACATAGCACATTACATTATAAGTGGTTACAACCTGACAAAAAAAAAGTCTAACGACAACTATTACACATAGTGAGATTCTTTATAACAGTAATTGTTACAACACAAATTAAACTTAATGGGTGGATGAAATAGATGAACGATGAGCACAAGGACGTCTCCCATCGGCAGTTGAGCTAGAACGACCTACTTCGGCGGTGTTGCCATCTGATGAACCAATGGTGCACTTCTTATACATATGTCCAGTTCCATTACACTTACCGCACCATTTGACACAATGTCTAACTTCGGCTTAGTCCATTTCATTACGAATCCTTGTCATCCTACGCCATCCTGTCTTTAGCTTTATAGTGTTGGGATCCGGGACATACAATTTATCCAGTCCAGGGTTTGTTGTGAATGAACCCGCAATTCGAAACCAATAGAGCTTGTGGTTCCATATGACATAGTTGGAGACATACCTTTGAGTCCTCATTTCTATCATAGCACAAGCAGCAATAACATGAGAGCATAGCTTGTGCAGCAGCATTGGCTTGTAGTAGCTGCAACTGTAGCTTTTCCTCAAAGAGTGTACACTCTTGAATAACCTTTTCATGCTCCCCCCCCCCTCCGACCTTTGTCCCTATACAGAATTTCATATTTGTTCTACGATGGGCTTCATTCAGTGCATCTATGCCTTCATCATCTTGTCAGCCATGTATTGTGTGATTTTGGTTCCATATATTAGACGACCATCATTCATTGCAAGTGTCACTAATGCATAACGGTCCATAAAGTATTTATAGGTGCTTTGCAGAATGAACTCCACAATTCTGACTAGAGGCAATCCTTTTACACCTTTCGTGATCCAGTTGTAGACCTTAGCTAAATTTGTTGTCACAATTTTGTACCTTGCCCTATGGGTGCCGTAGAGCAAAGTCCACTTCTCTTTTGGCTCATTCTCAATCTACTCATTGAATGACCTAACAATTGACCTGATCCTCCTCATATCTAGATGGTCCATTAGGAGGCTACCCATGGAAACAGGTATGTCCTCCTATCTTATCACTGTCCTCTATGAACACTCTTGTGTTTGCTTCTTGGTCAGCTTATCTAGTGTCTTGCATATGGCGTCGAACTTCTATTGCTGATTCTAACAACACAACCTCTTGAACATGTTCATTAGGTTCTTGTTCTTGAATTGCTTGAACAATTTAGCACCCAAATGCCTCATGCACCACCTACTATGCAAATCTAGCCAGATGGGACCGAATTTGCCATCATATGTACCATTATGCAGGTCAAGGATTGCCTTCAAAATCTCTACATGACGATCATGTATAAGGCACACATCCGACCGATCCCCCATAATAAGAATCCTTACACGATATAGGAACCAATACCAACTGCTGGTGTTCTCACTCTCGACAAAGGTGAAGGCCACCGATAACACTTGGTTGTTTCCATCAACTCCAATTGTAGTTAGTATCTGACCCTTATACTTGCCGCTAAGGAATGTCTTATTCATGCAGAGGATAGGACAACAATGCTGGAAAGCTCGAATACATCATCTCAATTACCTTTTTCTTTGCCCTCCAAGTCTTATTGTAGCTGATAGTATACTGGTACTCCTTAATTGTCTTGATTATGAATCCCGATTCATAATTCAGGTTATTCACAATCTGAGCATACACAATGTTGCCAACAAAACTTGTTGAAAGTTTCCTATATATCCTCTCTAGTTCGTCCGGCAAAAAATTATGGTACATCACTGTCGATACTTCCCAATAGTCAACTTACTTTTCTTTGAAGGCGTGCACCCACCATGGGCAACCATCATTCACACACTTCACGTCATACTACTTATTTATGAAATTCACAATAACAAATTGCCTCCGAAGAGATGTTGCCTATTAAATCACAACATCCTTGATAGCCTAGGTCCCCTGGGATACCTAGTTCTGAGTGTACTCTAACAACATTTGATTCCCTTCATTCACCACTAGGTTGAAAAAATCTAGATTGTTTCAATCCTCAGGGACATGAACATCATCCTCGTCATCTAAGATGCTATATTCAGGAGCTTCCTCATCCTCCCAACCTCCCACTCTACCTGTTCAATTAGATCAGGGATGGGTTCCCTCTCATTTCACTCACCAGTTGGTTCTATTGGAATGGCCGAGAACTGCCTGACATCCGATTCTCCAACCTCATGTTCCACTATTTCATCACCCTCCTTCTCCTTCTCTATATCTCCTCCATCTTACAACTCCCCAACTCCCTCCATATACCTCCATTGCACAAGCAACATAGGTGGTCAACCTCTATCAATTACATCTTGTAGGTACCTCCTCTAAACATGGGTTTCACTAAGCGGGTACACCTCCAAGTAAACACCATCAGTCTTGCGATTACTTACAATGCTAATAATCATCTCTTGTTGCTTGAGATCTATTTTGAAACTTCATATTAACTAATCATACAAATTACAGACAATCTTTTGCATTGGTCTAGCTATACTCTTATCTATTGAGTCAAACACCGACATATCTACCCTTTCTGGACCATAAACAATGTCCCTTTTTCCATAAAAATCCTAAAATGTCATACATGCCCACAGTCGATTAAAAACTATATTATTATTTTGATTAATAACAACTATATTTGCTAGATCTACAATAACAGAACGTAAAAAACACATATCTATTATTACTCAAAAAACTTGGGTCCAACAATTGCTAAATAATACTAGATGTACTAACAGTACAACTATACTTAAAAAAACATAGGTCTAACAATTGCTCTACATTGCTCTATAAAACTAGATCTAATAACACTACCTTTGATATCACTAAATCCTAAATATGATTGCTAACTTATTTCTAAATCAAGATCTAATGGCTAACCTAACTGGTTATAAAAAAATACAATTATTTAAACATTTACCTTCGCCGGAGATGGATCCCGATAGAGCTTCACTGCTTTCTTGTCCCTCCACTCTAACCTCCTCCTTCTCTTCTCTCCCGATTGGAACAAATGAGGAGAGCACAGCTTGGAGGGCCGAGTCACGCTTATATAGGAAAAGCTATCGCCCTTCTAATAGGCGACAGGAGGATGTGGCTGCTTATCATGACCCTCCACACCAATGAAATTAAAATTTTAAATGTTACAACATGGAGCCCACCACTTGTCACATTTTTACGGACAATAGAAGCCTATTCTTGTTTTCAAATGGACGCATATTTTTGTTAAATTTGAAAAATGGAAATATAAAAATAAAAGAAATTACCATGAGGCGGTGTGGCCTTTGTTTGAGATGGGCTGGTTCCGTCCTAGGCTCTCCGCCACGCGATTGGGGCCGGAGCTCAATCCATGACCGAAACACTGGCCTCTCAGCGAGTTTTTTATTTTTATATTTTTTGGATTAAAAATTTAAATAAATAGATTTCCCGTGGAAAAAATTATAAATCTAGGCGCTTGCAGCCCCCTGAGAGGGCGGTTAGGCCAGCTAACCGCCCACTGGGAGGGCGGGAGGCCTAACCGCCCCCTCAAAGGGCAGCAAGGGGGCTAACCGCCCTCTCAGGGGGCGGGTAGGCCCAGAGAGGGTGGTTAGGCCCCTTGCCGCCCTTTGAGGGGGCGGTAATGGCCTTTTTTTCCCAAAAATTGCCAAATTTTGTGTATTTCATGAAATAATAAAAAAAGGCTTTAAGAAAATTTGGAATTAAAATTTGGAGTAGGTTATGTAATAGTTGGAGAATAAAAAATCAGTAATTAGCACTCGCAGCATATTACGTGGGTATGAGGTGCGAACGACGACAACCATAGTATTAAACATAGGGTGAAAACATTACATAAGACTGTAACCACGACGACATGACGAGGAAATGAAGGTGGCATGTACGGTTCGCACTAAGACCTACTTATTAGTGTGTCGATTCTAATCATAACATGCCTTAGGGAGTGAAAGTATGTCGGGTTACATTAGATATTCTCTACTGAGTGCATCTAGGATATTTTCTCTTTCGGAGGGCATCGGGACCTACCGCCTTAGCACGGCAGGCTCTCTCCCTCTTCCTTGCCCTCTCAGCCTCCCAAGCCTGCGCCACGGTATGGTCGTGCGCCGTCTTCCTCATGCACTCTTCTTCCTCCCGCTTGAGGCGAAGTTCCTCTTGCTGTTGCTCGTACTCCCGATGTGCGTATACTTCCCTTCTCCACCTCATGTTCATGTCGACCCACTGCTTCTGTTCCTCATTTTGCTCATTGTCGAGCCATTGAATAAAATCACAGAGCGGTGAAGAGGACTGAACAAATAGAACAAGATGAGCGGTTAGTAAAACAGGGTGCAAAATCGGCAGAGATGTGGCTGATATATGTTGTTGTACCGGTCGATACTCATATGTTGCATGTTGAGGCTTGTCATACTCGTAGTTGGCACACATGAAGAAGCGCAGCCCATAGGTGTATGAGATGTCATGCGACTCGCGGAGCTTGCAAAGGTCACCACAGAAGCACATTGGTGGTTTGATACCTTGAGGTAAGGTAGTCCCCCAATGTTTCTTTGGTGGGCTTGGTGGAGCTAAGGAAGACATTGCACTTGAGAGATATGAGAAATGAGTGATGCATCAACGTAAGGAGGTTCGGCTATTTATGGTTGGGGGAGGCAGGAGCATTGGTTTCGCTTTTGAAGAAAGGAGTGAGTGAAGGGGCTCAAATGGGGGTAGTAGCATTGGATTCCATCTTGAAGAATGGGAAAGTTGTGTCACTAATGATGGTAAGAGATTCCACATTTATTGGTACCTGTGTTGTCATTTATTGTTTGGAAAAAACTGTCCGGTGTTGTCACTTCTTGTCTAAAGCCTGCGCAAGGAGGCATGTGTTGTCATGTCATGATTAAAGTTCAGTAGTGTGGTCACTTCGTGATTAAAATTACACTCCCAAATAGAGTAAGCGAGGTGTCACTTGTTGCATAAGTAGCTTTGTAAGATATAATGACGACGATAGAATGTAGAGTGTGGTCGTGTCGGATTAAGAAATGCAACTAGGATGCCATCGTTTTGGAATATGAAATGCAGTTATGACATGCCAAGTGAACCATAAAGAGTAAATGTGTTTGAATACGTAGGAGCACATCGCGAAGCGAATATGCATATGTAAGTTACAACAAATCTAAAATTCTACTGCTGCCTCCCCCATTGCCGTCGCCCATGCCCCCCATCGTAGTCCCGATGCCACTGGTTAACCCTCACGTGGCCCCTGGAGTAGGTGAGGGGGTCAGGTGGACCGACTTGTCTGGTAGGCCTAATAGGGAGCACCGGTGTCGAGGCCTCGTCCTGCGTGGGCTGTGTCCGAAGGGGAGCACTGGGTACCTGGGACCGCTGGAGGACGTCGCAGTCAGGTATGCCCCCGAAGAAGTCACGAACGAGGTCGTATGCGGCGTCCGGGCCAGTCTCATCCTCCTGACTAGGGTAGGAGGACTGTGAAGACTCTCCTGGCATCCATGTGTACTGGCTGAAGGGGCCTACGAACAAATAATTATGTTAGATATGAACAATATGGTATTGGAAGTAGTAGTAAAAAATGTACAATTGTACCTGCGTGGTATGGCGGTGCAGCAGAAGAAGGCCAGGCTGCCGTGCCATAGTATGGCTCGAACGATACTGGTGGGGTCGGGCGTGGGGCCGCTGAAGATGGACCGGCCTCATCACCGAAGTAACCTGTGCACAATATTACCTTAATTTGCTGAATGTATTAAAAATGGGGATGAAGGGGGCACCCAGTACCTGAGGGTGGACGCACAGGGCTCGGTCTACGAGGCTGCGTCGAGACTTATGTAGGTGCACCTAATGAAAGTTTAATAATCAATGCAGTAGTAAGAAACGAATATTGTTGAATGTCGTTGGAATTAAAAATTCGTACCTATTTGCTCCGAGCCTGCATGACGTGGTAAAAGGGGTCGTGTGGGTGCCGACACCAATGAACGGCGGTGCACATCTAACCGCCGAGTCGTGCGTGGACACCACTAGACAATTTTGTATGAAATTATCGAAGTACCTGTGCTTCCATCACTCGTCGATCGTAAGAAGCTCTCCAGGGCCCCCATGGTCGAAACACTCCTAGCTCCGTCTGGTGCTCGGCGAACAAGAAGCTACGGTGCCTCTTGTCCACTGCAGGGTCCAAAAGCTCGGGGGTCGCAGGGTCCACCATATCTGCATTTGAAAGATATGTTCATTAATGCATTGCTAGATGTAGACATAAACAATATACATTGAATGCAAATTCACTATACCACTATATGCAACATTAACACATTGCGATATTTACCTACAAATGAAGGTTCAAATGCTACAAATCGAGCACAATGCGTCATAATACTCACCTAGACAACAGGTGCATCACCAGGTGTATTTTGGGGATAATACTTGTACGTGTGACCTGTTTCATTGCACTGACTGCATCGCTTGACCCTAAGGCCAGCCTCGGATTCATCCATATCGTTGCGAATCCGATGAGTTTGTCTTCGGCCAGATGCATTCTTCATCTTTTCCAAATCATGCACATATATTCTTGCAGGCTCTGGATTACATGTAAAAGTGTCAACAATGCCGTAACCATACAGCTTATGATTCCAGGTGTTCAGTATTTGATCTTTCATAAAATACTTTGAAACATATTGCCTAGGAAGCATATGGTGCTCCGCACACGCAGTTATGACGTGTGTACAAGGTTTGTGGAGTAATTATGGCTTCTGGCAACTACAGATGCATGTCCCACTCCTTAGCACACACTCTTGAACATGCCGCTCGCGTCTCCCCCCCCTCCGACCCTTATCCCGGCACAGGACACTGAACTTGTGCTCCGCAGTCCCCTCTTGATTTGCGCGATGCATATGGGCCTTCTTAGTGGCCTTCTCCATGTACTCACATAGCATCCGTCCATAAAGCATACGATTGTCCTCCATTACATTCTTAGCAGTTGCATACCGATCAATGAAATACTTACAAGTCCCACGCAAAATACCTTCTATAATTCCAACAAGTGGTAGGGACCTCATTCCTTGCATGACCCAGTTATAAACCTCTACAAGATTTATAGTCATTACTCTATACCTTGCACCACCACTGTCATACAACAGAGCTCATTTTTCATTTGGCTCATTACGTATCCACTGTGAGAAGCTCCTAATAGCTGAACCTAATCTCCTTACTATCTGCGGAGTATCTGTTGGAAGAGGTCCGAGAGCTATCAGTTCATCACCGTTAGCTGCAGCCTCCGCTGTTTGTTTTAGAGTCAGTTCATCAAGTCTTGCCCATAGGGCATTGAACTTCCGTTGCTGGTTTTGACTGCACAACTTTTTGAAAAGCTTTATCAACTCTTTGTTTTTAAACTGTCATTAGAAGTTCGCACCCATATGACGCATGCACCACCTGCTTTTGAGGTCGGGCCACTATGCTGCTACGCCACGTCGAACACTACCATGTTGCATATCCAACAAAGCCTGCAACAATCCTGCATGTCTATCATGAATTAGACACACATCTGGTCGGTCAAGAACAATAGCATGTTTGACCCGCTTTAGGAACCAATACCAGCTGTCCCCGTTCTCACTCTCCACGAAAGCAAACCCTAGTGGCAGGACTTGGTTGTTACCGTCGACCCCAATTGCAGATAATATCTGCCCTTTGTACTTCCTAGTCAGGAATGTTCCATCTAGGCATATGATGGGTCGACAATACCGAAATGCTTTGATAGTTGCGGTGAATGCAAAGAAAGCACGCTGCAACACTCTTTTCCCGCTGTACTTCACATCAGTAGAGGGGTAATGCTTGGTATCATAGTAGCTGCCTGAGTTCGTTCCACAAATTGTGGCTAATTGACGAGGTAGATTGTGATATGAATCTTCATATGTTCCGAGCCTCATCTCAATAGCCTTTTGTTTCGCCCTCCATGCCTTCGCATAGTTTATTGTGTACTGGAACCTTTGCTCAATAGCACGGATTATTGATCATGGCTCATACCTTAGGTTGTCCACAATCTCCCCGTACATAATATTTGCAATAAAGGCAGATGACAGGTTCCGGTAGGTGAACTCTATTTCCTCAATGTGACAATTATGTTCCTTAACTATTGAGCACTGCCAGTAGTCTACCCATTTCCCTCTGAATGCGTGCACCCGCCAAGGACACTGCAGCACCAAACACTTCATATCGTACTCCCTTTTACTGGGTTTAACAACCTTGAACTGCCTCTGAAGAAATAACGACCAGAATTTCACTACATCAATAACTGTCTCCTTTGTAGGGTACATAGCACCCTGGGATACCTCATTCTCATGGTACTGCCACAGTGTCCAATCAGCCTCGCTAACCACCAGCTTCGAAAATTCATGATCCCTCCACTCTGCAGGCACTGAAGCATTACCCTTCTCGTCAGATGAATCCCCATCGGCAAGGCCTTCCTCCAACTCTTCATCCTCCAACTCCATCTCTTCAATCATGCTAGGGATGTGCTCTCCTTCATCGGCTATACCCATCGGTTGCAGCTCTGGAATATCACCAACATCTTCTCTGGACCCGACATTAACCTGCTCTGATTCATCTTCCACTGCTTCACTTGGTCCTGCTACTGCTTCCACAGAGTTCACCTCAGTTTGATCTTTCAGGTACACCTCAGCTAACAAAACCAGAGACAGGTTGATGTGGCTTCGATGGGAAGAAGCTCACCAAAATATCCATGACTAACACGACTGAGGACAGTTTTCGGCTTCAGCTCATGTTGCTGCGGATCCAGTTGGAAAAATCGCATGAGCCATTTGCACACACCCACAATGGTCCTCTTATTAGCTTTACTAAGACCCTTCATGATATAATAAAATCCAGACAGATCTACACTGTTAGGACCGTATCTAATTTCACCCTCACCATAATATATCTGAAAAATTAGTTTATTTGACATCCCTGGAAACACCCGCAAACATAACCAATGTTAAGACCGACAAACTATATTTCTAATTATCCGATAAAATAATTTACCGACACCGATTCATACATAACAATAGATTTTCAATAATAGTCCTAACCAAACTAACCTATAAATATCACTCTATACAATCTATATTTACTACCTATTGTACCGTGTGCAAATTAAACGCTACTATTTTCTAAATGCTACATCCTAGGTTCCCATATTATCATATAGTGCTACCTCCTATGTCGCACAGTACAACCCTACAATTAATATTCTATAAAATCTACATTTTCAAACTTAATATAGTAAAAATAATATTCTATATTTCACTACTATCATACAATGTTCTAAATAAATTTGACAATTTCCTACTAAATATAGAATTTTCTAAACACTAGGTCATACATATCTAAAACCTATGTCATATGCTACTACTGCACTAATTAACAACAATAAAAAGAAAAAATGACTTACCGAAAGTGATCTTCAAATCCGCGGCTCAAATGCAGCAGGGCTTCGCCGGGTTCTCTTCCTCCCCTCCCCTCTCCTCTCTTCTCCTCCCTCTTCACAATTTTTTTTCTTTTTTTAAATAAAATAGGATTTTAGGCTAATTTTAGCCCCTTTTATAAAAGAGACCGGATGGGGGTGGAGGCCGAGCGGCGCGGGCGGGTAGCACCCTAACCACCCCCTGAGAGGGCGGCAAGGGGGCTACCTGCCCCCTCAGGGGGCGGTAAGGCATCGGACACAGGCGGTCACCCCCTAGCCGCCCTCTGAGGGGGCGGTTAGGCCTCCCGCCCTCTCAGGGGGCGGTTAGCTGGCCTAACCGCCCTCTCAGTGAGCTACAGGCGTCTAGATTTGTAATTTTTTTCACGGAGAATCTATTTATTTAAATTTTTAATTAAAAAATATAAAAATAAAAAAATCTCAGCAGCCAAATGGGCCTCAACCTCAGGCTGAAGCGTCGCCGTTGCGTGCCCCACTTCGCTAGGCCCTCCATCCACCGCCGCGCCGCATCGTATCGTATTGTCGTGCCTATCCCCTCTCGTCCCACCGCAACCCCACCTCCTGCCTCGTCCCCGCAAGCCCAGCGGCGGCGCAGCGCCTCCCCAACCCTCCCCTGAACCCTACCCACCTCTCTCGCCCCCCCCCCCCCCCCACCCCACACATGGCCCTCTCCCGCCGCCTCCTCCCCCTCTTCCTCCGCCGCGGCGTTGCCCGCGCCCCCGCCCGCGCGCTCTCCACGGCCGCGGCCCCTGCCGAGTTGCTGGAGGAGGAGTCCATCACGGTCAAGGGCGTGCGCATCTCGGGGCGGCCGCTGTACATGGACATGCAGGCGACGACGCCCGTGGACCCGCGCGTCCTCGACGCCATGCTCCCCTTCTACCTTTCCCGCTACGGGAACCCGCACTCCCGCACCCACCTCTACGGCTGGGAGTCCGACGCCGCCGTGGAGTCCGCCCGCGCCCACGTTGCCGCCCTCGTCGGCGCCGACCCGCGCGAGATCTTCTTCACCTCTGGCGCCACCGAGTGCAACAACATCGCCGTCAAGGGCGTCATGCGCTTCTACCGCGACCGCCGCCGCCACGTCATCACCACGCAGACCGAGCACAAGTGCGTGCTCGACTCCTGCAGGTACCTCCAGCAGGAGGGGTTCGAGGTCACCTACCTCCCCGTCCGCGCCGACGGGCTCGTCGACCTCGCGCAGCTCGAGGACGCCATCCGACCCGACACCGGGCTCGTCTCCGTCATGGCCGTCAACAACGAGATCGGCGTCGTGCAGCCGCTCGAGGAGATTGGGCGCATTTGCAAAGAGAAGGGCGTGCCGTTCCACACTGATGCCGCGCAGGCGCTTGGGAAGATCCCGATTGATGTCAACAGGATGGGGATTGGGCTCATGTCGCTGTCAGCGCACAAGATTTACGGGCCCAAGGGTGTGGGGGCGCTCTACCTTCGCCGCCGCCCCCGCATCCGGGTGGAGCCGCAGATGAGTGGTGGCGGGCAGGAGCGTGGCATCCGCAGTGGGACGGTGCCCACGCCGCTTGTTGTTGGATTTGGTGCCGCATGTGAGATTGCAGCTCAAGAGATGGACTATGATCACAGGCGTGCCACTGCTCTGCAGCAGCGTCTTCTCGATGGCATCCGTGCACAGGTCGATGATGTTGTCATCAATGGAAGCATGGAGCACCGTTACCCAGGGAACCTGAACTTGTCATTTGCATATGTCGAGGGGGAGAGCTTGCTGATGGGGCTGAAGGAGGTGGCTGTGTCGAGTGGTAGTGCCTGCACCAGTGCCAGCTTGGAACCCTCATATGTGCTGCGGGCTCTGGGGGTGGAGGAGGACATGGCACACACCTCTATTCGCTTTGGCATTGGACGCTTCACCACCGAGGAAGAGGTAGACAGAGCAACTGAGCTCACTACGCATCAGGTGAAGAAGCTCCGTGACATGAGCCCACTCTATGAGATGGCCAAGGCTGGCATTGACCTCAAGAGCATCGAGTGGTCACAGCACTGAGGCAGCTTTCATGACAATCAGTCACTCAAAGTGCTTTAGATATACACGGATCACATACATAGGTATATGGCTCTTAGTTTCCTGCTCCTTGTTATCCTGTTTTCTTTCAAAAAGGAAGATATCATGTTGCCTTGGTTCCATTCACCTGCTCAAGTAATCTTGCACCTGTTCAGTGTATCACCTGTTATGAAGTTTTGAGCGTATGACAATGCATGCAATACTTTCTTAGTGATTTGTTCTGAGCATACATTTGTGCATGTCATATTTTCTCTGTGATGAAACGACCGTTGATCAATTTGGAAAAGTGAACCTAGTACGGTTTTGTTCCATTCAATCTCATGCAAAATTCAGAACAAGATGAAATCAAAATCTGTAGACTGTGCATCTTAGCATGTTTGCTCAATCTAAGATCCTTGCTACTGGGTACCCTAGCAGCGTTTTCTTAATGAGATTTCGCAAGTGTCTGTGCTGATCAAGAATAGACAAGGCACAGTCTTTGTTTCAGGATATCAACACAAGAAACTCACCAAGCTGGACCCTAGTTAACAACATTCCATTCTTGTAATGCCTTTGAGATTGCTTATTTGGAGATATGCTCTGGGGATTTTTGGGATTTAATTCAAATTGGTGCAAAATGCTTGGGATTCAATTCCAACCCCCCCCCCCCCATCCAATTCAGGCCCTAATTTTTTTTTCTTTTTTGGATGAAACTTTGAGGGCATGTAAACATGCAGTCCAAGCATGCGAAACATGATGAGTTAAAATGGCAAGATCTAGCCATGTGACCTGATCTGGCCTTTTTTTGCTTCTCACTGAAATTGCAGTGTTGAAATTGTTCTAGCTGATATCAGACCCAATTGTTTACCACTTGGCTACAGTTAAACATTTCATATGTTATATTATGCCATTGTTTTCTTGGGGACTAGATCAAGGATGAGAAACTATATTAGTTTGTAGATAAAATATTACTTGGTTGTCCCCGATTAATCTGTTGTCTGTCATCAGCGTCCTTATCTAAATAGCACTGGGTTCATGGCTTAACCCACATATACCGTATTGGTTCAACCGTACATCCTAATCCAGTCTGTACCTTTTTTTCTACTGTCCCTTCCTGGCATATTGGGGAATTTGAATGCTATCCCAGTTCTTGCATCTGTTCACCACATTTTGGTTATCAGTACCGTTTGTGTTTTCTCTCATCCTTTGCAGGTGCACGTTCTTTAACCTCATGGTGTGACTATTTAGAAGTCATTCTCCATAGTCCATAATTTGTATTGACCTGGCTTCTATTTATTCAATTTGTTGATAGTTACAAGATCCCATCACTAAATTAGTGTTTTTGGAAACAAACACTGTCTCCAAACCACAACTCTGACCACCATTTTGTGCTTATTTGCAAAGCTTAGTAGAATTATAATTTTATTGTAGCACTTTTTATAACAAATCTACTCATATGATTCACATGCCTAATCTGAATATTCTTAGAGATATCGGTACCCTTATTTTTAAGAGGTGGCTGCACACATAAGAAAATATCTCATTTGTGACTGGTGGGAGTATATTTTGAGTTTCATCTGCGATATTTCTGCCACCGTATAGTTCGCATCATTATATTATTTCTACATGTAGCTTCTCCATGTGACTATGTTTGCCTGCCACTCTCCATACTAAACTCTTTTGGGTCTGGTTCTTATACTGCTTGTGCATGTTTCTTGGTGACTATTATTCACTTGAGATCTTTTTGAAGTCATTAGTGATATTTTCTTGCCAGATAATCCACAACATTAGACGGCAAACCAAGATACCTGAAGCTCATGCTTGCCCATGTTGTTCCAATTATAAAATACCACCAAATGACTTGATCCCCAATTAGTAAATCTTGCTTTGGTCAGTTTCTCTCATCAAATACGCATTGTCTTGTATCACTGGGCTTTTTTTTAAGTATATATCAAGAACAATTTTTAGTACCATGAGTATTTACAATTCTAATTTGGTGCATCATGTTGGAACTCTTCAGGCTTTGTCTGGTACTGGTGAAGACATTCCTCTGCGTGGAATCAACATAATCTATTGCGACTATCAGTTTGTTTTATACAAAGAATGCTCCATTCAGCTCTCAGACGAGGGCTGAAATGTGTTCCGGAGGGTTTGCTATGTTTTTTTAAGGTAGAGTATCTTGACACAAAATAAGGATACTTGAAATACTTGGTATTGTATCATCTGAAATATAGCTTGAAGTAGTTGCAGTTACAGTGCTGTGAATATATTTTGGTGCTGATATAAATGCTGTTATTTGCTCCATTCAATAAAACTTTAGTTAAAAAATCTTCAATTGGTACTTTTTGGGTATTTCATTTAAATTTTCTTCTTTGTTTCAACTTTCAAGTGTATTTCAAGATCAAGTTGATCTCATAATGGATCAAGAAATATATATCCACACATTTCCAAATTCCTTCTGAGCGGTTGCTGGTTTGAGATTTCCTGTTGCCAATCCTGGTGACCTTTTGGTTTCAACCATACTAAGTATACAACCTTAACCATACACCTCTAAATTATACGTGAGTTACCACCTAACTAATTTGAGTCTTCTGACCTGAGTTATCTGTGAGTTGCACATAAAAGTTTGTTTATGTAACAATGCTTTTTCTCCCATTGGCTCAATGGGAGCTTATTTGGTTGTTCCTTCTTCGTGCTGATGCCTGATTGGGCATTTGTGCCCGTTCTTGCATCCATAGTTCCATACAGCATCAAAAATTGAATAGACCTCTGAGTTCCTCACTCCCTTGGGGAAAAAAGTGAATGCCACTTTGAGATTAGTGTTTCTACGTGTGGTTTTGAGAGGGTGCAACATAGCATGAAAAGATCTGACACTATCTTATTTTCTTAAATTAGGGCCTATTTGAAATTGGGGAGTGGTCTAGTGATTTTTAGAATTTCGTTCAAATTTATCCTAAATCCTAAGAACTAAGGTTTCAATACTCCCCCCAAAGTGAAAAAGTATAGAGTACCTTTTCTTTTTCAAACACTCTACAATCATAAGGTTACATATTCTGATCAAATCCTTATTCATTCCATGAACAAGGGAAATTTGTTCAAAGAATGCTTGAGATTTTGTTTTATTTGATTAAACTCCTAGGAATTTAGTTAAGATCCTCCTACGAAAACATGTCGTTTAATATGGGGTTTATCATAAATATTAAAGAATGCCAAGAGAAGAATAAACCAATGTTTATATGTGCACTAGTTGAATTAATCTATGTAGTGGATATGGTTGTAGTTAAGATTCTACAAGAACCATTGATTAGCAAATAAAATTAATAAAAAACATAAAAGCCAAACTACTTGAGCTGATTAAAAAAAAAGTAACTGCTGCATCAACCACTTTATACGTAACAGAACCTTCCATGTTATTTCTTCGATGTCATTTTTTTCTATGGTCACTAGCGATTTTTTCCCACCCAGATGTGATCCGAGGGTCCCAGACGAGTTTGTGCATATGCACACCGATTAGGCCTTGTGCACCTGATATTTTCTTTTCTTTAGTATGGTGTTTTAAGATCAACGGGAAATGGGGAACACTCTTAGTTGACCATTTTGCCTAACAGATCCCCGTGGTCCTAGAGCCAAGAAGTGGAATAGACCTTCTATTTGTGGTGACAACTCTGGTAGTAACTTTCCTTTGCTGTTTGAGCAGATGGATATCTGGACCTTCACACATTCTCGCTGCACCATTTCCTTGTCACACATTCTCGTCGTCAGGTCATCCCATACCAAGATTTGGTGGCTGGACAGATTATCCACCACGTTTCTTACGAAGAGGTGTTGGACGCGACGGACAATTTTTTGGAGAGGTTGCTCGGTGACCGAGGTGTTAGTATGGTGTTAGACAATTTTTTAGGCATCCTGAAGCTGTAAAAAAATGAAACTAGAGCCAGACAGACAGTTCCGAGTTTGTACAGTGGGAGTCTTGAAATCATGAGGCATAGAAACCTTGTGCAGCTCTTGGGTTGGTGCTTTGCGTCGTTTATGAATTTGTGAATGACGGCAGCCTCCATGACCATCTCTACAATCCAGGAACCCTTCTTACGTGGCTCATATAAGTTCACAAATTTTTTCAACCGAAACTAAGCAGTTTCTCATCCACGAATTAATTCAGCAAGTGCTGAAATTTTTTTAAATAATGTAATAGTAATGCGTTTATTTGCCAGGTACAAGATAATCCTAGGCATGGGCTTTGGTCTCCGGTACTTCCATAGCGACTTCTGGTACCCTTTCGTGCACTTGAACATCAAACCAAGCAATGCGATGCGGGACGAGTCTTTCAATCAATGTCAAGATTGGAGATTTTTTAGCTGCGGTGGCCTTTGGTCCAACAATATCATTAAGGCTCTAGCTCAAACGCGCAAAAACTGCATGTTTCTGACGTTTACAGCTTCGGGATTATGCTGCTGGAGATTTCGTGCGGCCGGTCACCAATCATCCTCCAACAAGATAAGGCTGCGCCTAGCACCACCCTTGTTGATTCTGTCAGGGAGTTGCATGAAAAAGGAGCAGTTCTCGACGCAGCAGACGGACGGCTGAACGGTGAGTTCGATAACGAGGAGATGGAACGTGTGTTGTTGGTTGGGCTCTGGTGTGCCCACCCAGACCGCCGGCAGCGAGCGCCCATCAACGAAGCTCTCCTTAGAATTCCACGTTACGGTGCCTAGCGTTCCACCGAGGATGCCAGCAACTAGGGAGGAGATAGACTGCACATCAGAGATCATACTTCACCTTGAGCCTTCATCTCCGTGTGAGACTTGCAAGCTTATAAATGCTTTCGAACTTCCACCACACTGAAAGCAGAGAACCTTTGTTACAGACTTCGTAAACAAATGATACTGCTTCGCTAGCTTGATTTTAGAAGTCAACAGAACAAAAGAGTCCATGTGAAAATACAGACACTAAAAGTCCATAATTAACGGTAGCGATCTGATGTATTCCCTTAATCCTTGCCGTCCGCTGGAACCATAAGGGAGTCCCAAACAGAGTTTTGAACAAATACAGCACGCCTTCGAAAAAGAAAAAAAGAAATATGGAAAAGCCCTGGGCAGAAAGGGGGCAACGGGAGGAAGGAGGGTGGGGACGTGGGGTCACCCTAGGGCTGACTGGTGGGCCAGATACGAGAGGAGATAACCGGCCAAACTAGATGCAGTCCGTGCTAGCTTTTCCCATTTTCAATTGTTATACCAAAGCAATTTAATTCCTGAAATTTAATCAAATCTGTTCGTGGATCAGATCAAGGTCTAAATTTATGGAAAACTCGTCAAAAATACTATAGGTGTATTTGCCTATTTAGAAGTTTCAAGTTTTTCATTTGACACTAATTTTGAGCAGCAATTGTTTTAAGTTTCTGAAAAATATGAGATGCACATTAAAAATCCAGGAAATTCAAGCAAGCTCTCAAAATTTCAGAAAGTGTCCAATAATTCAAGGCACCTCCGGAATTTCACAACACACATATCTAACATTCATTTAATTTGCAAATCTGAATTTGGTAGGTTCCAAGTGCGATAACTCCAATAATGTTATATATGTCATAGATATCATTGACCTGCATGGAAGCAAAGAGCCAAGACTGATGAGGAAACGTTGATAGTATTTGTTGGAGTAAGAGATCGTCTTGCCCCAGTACGTACGGTGATAGTTTATTCTAAGGAGGAGACTCAAGCTTAGAGACGAAGTTTGATAGGAAAGAACACCACAAATATATTGATAGTAGAAAAATGGATCGGTCTGAAAGGAGTATTACAGCGTGACTTTGTGTTTGTGCATCTCTGTGTCTTGTGTGTTGCATTAAGCGGTCTCCTTGTGACCTCTTCTTTGCCCAGATGACCACGACCCCCTATTTATAGGGTGGTACGTAGCTTAGTGTACAAGTTATCACGATGTATAAATATCTAGAAACTGATCGAATTACTGGGCCATATACCGTATAACTAATTTTTACCCTACATAGAAGATAAATATCTACCCTGAGGGGTGAGCCGGTCGCCAATTGCGGCCCGACATTGCTCTGCCTGGGGTGCCAGGACTTTCATCGCACTGGGGTGTCAAGATAAGCACCACTTGCACTAGCATTAATCGCCCGTCACCTCGCGTCAGGTCCGTTGCAGGGGGTGTCCTTTCTTCCTTGATATTGTCTCCGGAGACCTGCTGCATCTTCAGGCTTCGGAAGGCCGCACAGGCACTGGAGGGGTGGCCCGAAGAGGTCCGCATCCTCCGAGGGCCAGGCCTCCTGCTGAGAGTCTGGAGATCGAAGGCTCCGGATGGGCTTGCTGTAGCTCCGAGTTTTAGGAAGGCCACGTACGTACCAGAGAGGTGGCCCGAAGGGGCTTGCAGGATCCGAAAGTCGAGCTTCTTGCTGAGGGTCCGGAGACCGAAAGCTACATAGGGACCTTTGGCAATTTTCAACCATTGTCCTCAGACTGGTCTATTTTCTCCTAAAAGTACCCCCTCATTCTTTGACCCCAATGTTTGGAGGGGTGAGAAGATGTAGAGGAAAACCAACTCCAGCCTGGAATAGTAACAAGAATGTCTGAAGGCAATTCCCTTTCCCTAAGGAGTTTTTTTGGCGGAAACTGTGGGCGTTGATGGCGAAGCTCAAGGCTGATGGTGCATTGGTGGTGGCGACACACCCCAGGGTTATGCTGAGGTCGGAGGTGCAGGCGGCGTTGAAGTCGAAGACTGAAGACGTATTGCCAGAGGAGGCATGCTCCGGAGCTTGTTGGAGTTGGTATATGTAATATCGGGATCCAAGGCCGAAGGGGCATCGATGGAGGTGATGCACTCCGGGGTCCGTGCTAAAGCCGATTTAGATTCTTCAGACTTCTTTGGTGATGGTTCTTCTCACCATTTGAGTTTGTCAGAGTGGAGATTACGTGTGGGCTCGGGGGTTTGCCTATTTGAGGACAGCAGGATGGGATGTGTCACTAGTGCATTTTGACTGGATAATGCGTGGGTTTGTTTAGGGTCTTGTGCCCACGCCCCTGGCATGCGCCGAAAGGAGTCTAGGTCATTAATGTGACAGGACGTTCGTGTGAAAAAACGAGGTGTTGCCGTAGGATGTTACCACGTGACGGCGGAACGACTGGGATATGCCACGGGCCCCCAGGGATTTAATGGGGGACTCCATGGAGTGATGCCGCGTCGGTTCCGCTTCATCTCCTGAACGTACGTGGCTGCTTGAACTAGATATAAAGTTGGGGTCATCCGGTTGGATTCACCAACGCCCCACGAGCGAGCACTTAACCTTGACTTGAATATGGCGTCGTCTTCCTCCTCATCCTCTTTGGAGATATCGATGATCTCGACTGCTTCTACTGGGGTTGGGCCGGCTCGGCCGACAACAGTGGCGCCGGTGGCCGTTCTGCTTTTGTCCCTGCGGGGTGGACAGTTGCCTGCCGCTCTTGTTCAACCCCTGGTTTAGGAGATCACGCCTGCTGAGATTATCGATATTTCCGACGACGATGAGGAGACCGACTGGGATCTCCTGCGGAGGGAGAGCGACGAGGAGGAGTTCTGCGGAGACACCGACGGCTTTAGCGGTGAAGGAGGAGGCCGAGAAGAAGGGGGAGGAGGCCCTGACGATGGCTCCTTCGGTTTCTTCTTCGTCTTCCGACAGCTCGGGGGCCGGTTACTGCATCAGCTTCCGCAGCGGTAGGCCGCGAATGAGGTGCATATGCCGCTCTATGCGCAGCCCCTGCCAGGACCCGTAGGAGGCGAAGGCGGCCTTCGGGGGAGTTTCTGGTGAAGCTGTGGGACATCCCTATCTTGCAGTTCGACTATGGCCCCGCTGCGGGCCATAGTTTCCTTTTGCCACCTTGTACTCTTTCTCCCCCTGGTTTGCTCTTTCGGGGTCTGTCTCTTCTGTAGCGGTCTTTGTACTGTTGCTTCTTTGTACGCATCCTCCGAATGCACGAGTTGTTAATAATATAATTTGGACCTTTGGGAGCGATAGTATCTCTTTTTGGGCCACAGTGTAAGGTGATCCTTCGAACAGGTGACCGTATGTCTGTGTGCCTTCGTGCCGCGCTTCTTCGCCCCCTTCGTAGGCAATGGCTGGTTTTTCGGATGATTGAGGTATCGAGACTTCGCATAGATCGTAGCCAACTTCGTTCCTTCCTAGGGAGAGGTGGCCTCGCGAATCTGGTAGCAGTAGACACGTAGGGTAACTAAGGAGGGCTGGGCGAAGTAGTAGCGACCTCGTCGTTCCCGGCCATTGCGCACTCCTCGGGTTCGGCGTTGGTAGGACCTTCTTCCAAATTTATTCTAGATTTCTGACCTGATGAAGTCCATCTGGAACCTTTGGGGACAAGCTTTGGAGGTGGTCTGTGACCCTTCGGGTTCTTAGCCGCTGCCCGGCTCCAGAAGCGATCCGTCTAAAGCTTGGCAACAGCGTGTCAGAGGCGAGACCAAAGGCTAGACGGGAGAGGTGGTCCTCAACCCCCTCGGCCATCAGCCGCTGCCTGGCTCCGGAGGTAATCCGTCCGGAGCCTAGCGATAGCGTGTCGGAGGCGAAGTTAAAGGCTAGGACGGGAGAGGTGGTCTTTGACCCCCTCAGCCATCAGCCGTAGCTGGGCTCCGGAGGTAATTCGTCTGGAGCCTGGCGACGGTGTATCAGAGGTGAAGCCGAAGGCTAGGACATGAGAGGTGGTCCTTGACCCCTTCGGCTCTTAGCTGTTGCCTGGCTCTGGAGGTAATCCGTCTAGGGCATGACGACGGTGTGTCGGAGGTGAAGCTGAAGGCTAGACGTGAGAGGTGGTCCTCAGCCGCTGCGCAGCTCTGGAGGTATCCGTTCGGAGCCTGGCGACAGCATGTCGGAGGCGAAACCGAAGACCAGACGGGAGAGGTGGTCCTTGACCCCCTCGGCCCTTAGCTGCTGCCCGACTCCGGAGGTAATCCGTCCGGAGCCTGGCGACGACGTGCCGAAAGCTGCTGCCTTTACAATGAACAGTTGAGGATTCTATTCCATTTCCCGTGCCACGCAGAGTGGGCTTTTGCTTAATATTAGCATAGTCTTTATAAATGATGTATGAGTCGTGTCTTAGATGAGACTGCAGGGTAATAATTTTACCTTTTACCATTCGTGTTTGAGTCACGTGGGCCATACCTCTTCCTACGGGGAGGGGGATTTATACCCATTTTGTTGGCTGTGCCTTTTGTAGGCGAGTGGGTTTCACAACCCTCCAACATGGAGGTGTTTGCCTTCAAGGTGCCGGGGGATTTTGTTCGATAGGTCTTTTTAGAACATCTCCGTTCGGTGAAGGTTTTTGGAAGATATCCCCATTTGCGGGGGTTTTTGAAGACTCTCCGTCTTGCAGAGGTTTTTGCAAGGCTCTCCCTCCTGCGGAGGTTTTATAATACTCAGTCTCACGGGGGTTTTAGAAGTATCTCTGTTTTGGCAGAGGTTTGGTAAGACTCTCTGTCTTGTGGAGGTTTTGGAAGTCTCTCCGTTTTGGTGGAGGTTTTGTAAGACTCCATTTTTGCCGGAGGTTTAGTAGGACTCTCCGTTTTGACGGAGGTTTTTGTAAGACACTCCGTCTCGTAGAGGTTTTCGGAAGTCTCTCCGTTTTTGCCAGAGTTTTCGCGGGACTCTATTTTTGCTGGAGATTTTGTAGGACTCTTCGTTTTGGCGGAGGTTTTATAGGACTCTCCATTTTTGCCGGAGGTTTAGTAGGACTCTCCGTTTTGGTGGAGGTTTTTGTAATATGCTCCGTCTCGTAGAGGTTTTCGGAAGTCTCTCCGTTTTTGCTGGAGGCTTCGTAAGACTCTCCGTTTTTCCTGGAGTTTTCGCAAGACTCTTAGTTTTTACCGTAGGTTTTGTAGGATCCTTTGTTTTGGCGGAGGTTTTGTAGGACTCTCCATCTTTGTTGGAGGTTTTATAAGTGTCCTTTGGCATGTATTAATGCCGAAGGCCCTACAAACTATCAGGGCTACGCAGTACCTTCCAGGAAACCTAGGCAATCTTGCCTTCCAGAAGACCTAGGCATGCTATGCCTGCGGTGTGTAAGTTTGTCGTACTCACGAGAAAACGCCCCGGGTGCACCGCAACACTATCCACCAAGGGTGTCCCCCTGGCGCGTGGCATTTATACGACCGAAGCTATGCAATACCTTCGAGGAAACCTAGGCTTGATGCCTTCGTGGTGACTTAGGCATGCTGCGCTCGCGGTGTATAAGCATGTCATGCAATGAAGACTCCTTGCGACAGCATTCCTCAGAGCACCACATCCTCACATCAAGGTCATCCCTTGATATGCGACATCCACACTACCGAGGCTATGCAATACCTTCCAGGACACCTTGGCATAATCTGCCTTCTGAGTGACCTAGGCATGCGGCACAACTGCAGGTGTGTGGGCATTTGTATGATTATGTACTAGTTAAGTTTTGCAGTCTACTGTTGGTAATTAGCAGCTAATTGCAGTATAAGACATAGCTAGGTCAGACAACTATTCATAACTCATGTCAAATGAAGATGTAACTTAAGTTCTAGTGCTTACTACTAACCAGAGATATAATCTAGATTTACCATTTCTACCTAGTGGCTATCTGTTGTAAAAAACTTCTAGTAGTAAGGTTGGATGGCCTCCAACATGTTTTAATCTTACTGTATGAAAGATAGACCAACTAGGTAAACTATCGATAAGTAATAGTGGATGTACCTTTGCCAGAATAAGGCCTCTATTATGAGCCTTGAAGGCCTCGAAGCCTATGGCTAAGCTGGGAGAGGTGGTCCTCGACCCCCTCAGCTCTTAGCCATTGCCCGGCTCCAGAGGTAATCCGTCCGGAGCCTGGCGACAATGCTCTCCGACTCGGTCCTTATCGTCGAGATATTGCACCATCGGTGGTGGAGTTGGTGGCGACAGAGCGGGGTCAGAGGGCTAGGTATTTGCCCCAGGCTTCTGACCCCTGTGTCGTCCTTCGTTGATTCCCTTTGAGGCCAGATATCCTACTTGTCTTCAAAGGTATTCCTCCCGGAAGGTCGTGAGAGTTCGGCAGTCGTTGGTTTTATGGCCACGCCCCGGTTCGTGCAGGATGCACTTGTGTGCCTCCGGGGGTACCAGAGCTTGTGGTTGACATTGAGGTCGCTGCCAGGGCCGCATGCCCCGGAGCCTATGGTTTCCCTAGGGCCTCCTTCCCTTTGGGGAGACTGTCGAGGTTGTCGGGTGAACCGACTTTCAGAGCTAGAGTGGCTCCGACTACATCTCCCTGGACGAGGTGGACTTGGGGTTCCCTACGCACGGTTGGCGTCACGAGGGCTGTGTCGGGGGCACTGGCGGGGTATGTGCACTCCAGAGCCTTGCGCCTCCTTGGAACCCTCTTTCGCCTGAGGGGCCCGGGGAGGACACTGGGTGGACAGACTCTCTGGAGATGTTGGCTCGCCCAGGGCATCCCGAGTGCTACCAAAGGAGATACTTTGGGACCAAGCCCAGGCGGGAACATCCCAGAGTTCGACCGCCCAAAACCACTGGAAAGCGGCCTACTTTGGTGCAGCCTCGGCCGCGACCTCTCCTGGTACGACGAGGTCTTCGCCATGCAGAGGCTGGAAAGCCTCCGCGCCGTCTGGAGTTTTCGTACCGACCCAAGGTTTTGGGTTGGTCAGGCCGGAGGAACGCCATCCCATACGTCAACGAGGCTGAAGGGTGCACACGGTGTGCATGGCTGAGACAACCACACATATGGTTGCATGGTTGCAACGGTGGATATGGTGGTTTAGAGCTAGCGCTTTGGTGGTTTTCCTGGCCAGATTCCTATCTCTCTTTAGCACTTCTGTGTTCGAGTCCCCACGGACGGTGCGCTGTTGGAGAAAGAGATCGTCTTGCCCCAGTAAGTACGGCGAGAGTTTCTTCTAAGGAGCAGACTCAAGCTTGGAGATGAAGTTTGAGAAGAAAGAACACCACAAATGTATTGATAGTAGAAAAATGGATCAGTTTGGGGGGGGGGTGTATCACAGCGTGACTTTGTGTTTGTGCACCTCTGTGTCCTGTGTGTTGCGTTGAGCATTCTCCTTGTGACATCTTCTTTGCCTAGATGATCATGACCTCTTATTTATAAGGTGGTACGTAACTTAGTGTACAAGTTATCACGATATACAAATATTTAGGACCAGACCGAATTACTAAGCTTTATCCCAGCTAACTACTTTTTACCGTACATAGAAGCTAAATATCTACCGTGGTAATTATTGTGGTGCCTGCCCCCTGAGAGTGAGCTGGTTGCCAATTGCGGTCCGACGTTGTGTCAGGATAAACACCACTTGCACCGGTATTAATTGTCCGTCACCTCACGTCAGTTCGGTTGCTGGGGAGTGTCGTTTCTTCGTTGATATTGTCTCCGAAGACCTGCTTCATTTTCAGGCTTCGGAAGGCTGCACAGGCACCGGAGGGGTGACCCGAAAGGGTCCGCAGCCTCCGGGGGCCAGGCCTCCTGCTGAGAGTCCGAAGGCCGAAGGCTCCGGAGGGATTTGTTGCAGCATCTGAAAGTTGGATCTCCTGCTGAGGGTTCGGAGACCGAAGGCTCCAGAAGAACCTTTAATAGCAATATTTAACTATTGTCCTCAGACTGATCTATTTTCTCCCGACAATATTGTCTGCCCACAAAATTCGTTTAGTGACAACAGTGTTGTGGTGCTCCCTAGAACCATAGATAACAGGTGAGGGCCATGACGGTGAGTACGAGCACCCGTGCTTAATAAAGGTGGGGAAGAACAACTAAAGGAGGTATACAAACACCAGTGAAGTGAAAGTTACGGCATTTAGTGAGGTTGCAAAGGTGTTTCAGTTGGTCAACATGGAAGAAAAGGAGTGGCAATGTGGCATGCATGGGACGAGTATGTCGATTACATTTACACATCATATAGCTAATTTAATGGTGTTTACATAATTGCAGCATATGTGCAAATAAAAGTATTGATGTACACCGATGAAGAATCAAAAAGCTCGTGTAGAGATGTCTAACAGCAAAGAGGTGTCATAGCCGTAGAAAGAGGCTCGCGTCACCAGAGAAAACACAATGGGCAATTTGCATTGTTATCACAACGCTGGAG
Organism: Phragmites australis; assembly: GCF_958298935.1. NCBI lineage: Eukaryota > Viridiplantae > Streptophyta > Magnoliopsida > Poales > Poaceae > Phragmites > Phragmites australis. The sequence continues at coordinate 13,166,310 of NC_084940.1, forward strand.
AAGTAGAAGATAACTCAAAGGATAATAATAATAATAATAATAAACTGCAACAAACCTAGTCGTACAAATTTGCGCAGGTCATCTTGCTAGTATAGTAAGATTTTACAGTTAGTGCTGAAAAAAATAATGTTTTCTACTACTGATATATAAATGTGTATTTTTTTTTTTGAAAAATCACCACCACAATGTCTAATTGAGCCGTAATATTTTTGTTCCAGAGTTTCATCAGCATGAACAATCCTTAGTTTACCTGTTTTGTTGCATAGATTGAACTCCAAACTATATTGGATTGGGAATTTTACGGCACCTTCTACAGCTGTACTTTCGTAGGACCCATTACATAGTGTTTCTGATAATATAAAAGGTAATACCTAGTGCCACGGCATTCAAGAACCAGAACAAGTACAAAGCTAAGAGGTAGGATCTCACCAATGGGAAACGCCGTCCGACATGCCTTCTCATCCGGCCCCAGTCTTTAGCGGCTAAGGCACGTACCAGCAAGCATAGGCTCGTGAAGATCGGCGCTGGCACAGGCCAAACAGCGCTAAACCCGACCACCAAAGCGAACGGCATCACGAAAATCCCCCAGATGATCCTTTTGGTGATGGTGCTATCGAGCCCCGAGACCACTGCGGCCATGAAAGCCAGAACAATGCTCATGAGCGCCACCCAGATGAAGATCAGTGCCAGGAAAAGCCACGCCGCGCTGAAGCGCGCTGCTCTCCCGTACGTGACGAGCATGGTGGCGATGACGGAGGTAGAGACAGCCACGGTGTCGAGCAGCAGGAAGGCTTTGTACTGCACCGTCGCGCGGAGGTTCGCTACACCGTTGGAGTCGTACCCGCCTGGCACATTGAACATGGCCGACAAGCCGACGGTGGCGATCAGCACAGAGACAATCCCAAAGTTCTTGGATGTCTTGTCGAGCAAGTCCTTGATCGCTGCGGCGTTCAAGGCGTTCTCAGCGATTCTCCTGGCATCATGCGTAGAATTAGTTTCTTTTCTTATTGCTCTACTCTCCGCACCATTCTCCCCATTTTGGCTAGGATCTACTATCGTTTCAGCGGCTTTCCAGGGGGTTATGTCATCTTTGCGTAGCTTGCCGAACCGAGCACCGTGGGCTGACAGCTTGAGCACAGTTGCAATCTGAAGGTGAAACAGAGTAGGAGACTTGATATAAATCCAGTCTGCTAGACATGGCAAGAACAAATAATTTTTGCTACAGTTTAAGTGGGATGCTGTACAAGGAGAGGTCAGAGGTTTTACCATGAACAAAAAGGTAGTTATCTTGGATGCAAGGTCAAATGGCGTTCGCCCTTCATTGTCTGCAATGTTTAATTCGACAACTCCGCTATCCAAAATTGAAAGATTTGGGTTCCCAGACATAACCGCCGAGTGCAGCGGCGTGTTCCCCTCCTTGTCTTGCTCATTGACCATCTTCACGAGGAGCGGGTTGGCAACAACGTACCTGACTACAGATTCATGGCCTCGCTCGATTGCAACATGGAGAAAATTCCTCCCTTTCTTGTCGATGAGCTCGGCGGCATCTGGGCAAGCTTCTAGAACTTTGTGGATGACTTCGACATGGCCCACCCAGGCCGCGACATGCAGAGGCGTGAAACCCTCATTGTCTTGCTCATACGCAGCTAAGGGCGCCATTTTAGTTAGCGAGCTGATAGTGTTGCGGTCGCCATCAGAAGCAGCATAATGCAGTGGAGTGCTTCCCGATTCATCACCTTGTTTAGCCAGATCCGGTTTCCATGACAATATCTCGGATGTGATATCTACATCCGATTCATCACCTTGTTAAGCATGAAAACTAGCACTAGTTACAGCTTTTTTCTCACTATTTTTCAGATTTGATATGAGGATCACCTGCGCTTTGCAGAACAGCCGCGTGCAAGGCATTCTGCATCTTGGGGCCGGAGGCAGATGCATGGCCCCAATTGATCAGAGCTTTGACGGCGCCTACTGACCGGCTCATCACGGCGAGATAGAGGGGCGACATCCCGGCGTCGTTCACTGCGCAGGATAGCGCCGGCGCAGCCACCATCAGCACTTCCACCACCGCCTGGCGCCCGTGCCGCGCCGCCACATGAAGTGCCGTGTCTCCTCCGCTGTTCGTCCTCACCAGAATCTGGAGCGCGCCGGGCCCCTCCGGCGCTTGGGCCAGCAAGATGAGGAGGGAGACTACACCTCGATGCCCCGCCCTCGCGGCGCGGTGCAGCGCCGTCTCAGACCTCAAGTTCTCCGATGGCAGCAGCGCAGCGGCTGCCGCGTCTTGGAAGAGCTGCCGCACAAGAAAGGCGTGCCCCTCGCCGGCGGCTACGTGGAGAACCGTGTTCCACGCCGCACTGACCTCATCAAGGCTGCACCGCCCCTCGTGCATTCTTCCCTGTCGATCTGGAAGACGAATTAGTACAATCAAATCAGGTCGGGACTCACGGCCAATCAGGAGGATTTGGGGGTACCTACGGTGGCTTCAGAGGTTGCAAGAAGATCCCGCACCTTCTGCGCAGATCCAGAGAAGGCCGCACGATACAATTCCGGGCACATGACCTTGCGCTCGGCCATCCGCCGACCAGCTGCTCCGTGGCCATTCTCATCCTCTTGAGGGAGTTGCATCAGAGGAAGCAGGAACCTCGTGTCGTCCGGCGACTCCCTTGCACGACGCAGCGCAGCCTGCAGATTCTCGTCTTTGAGCTGTTCGGCCTTTCTCCAAGCTTCCTCCATTCGCTCAGTCAATTCAACCGACATCTTCTGGCGTTGGGAGTCTCGGAGGTTACAGATCCCATATGTTCGCTCGGACTCACGGCCGAGCGGCCGAGCCGTTGGCATCCTCCGGCGTCCGACCATCGAATCGCATTCCTTGTTTTCCCCTTTCGTTGCCCATCCCACTACTCCTCCCTAGACCCCAACCCCTCTCTAGCTCATCCTCATCAAATCTTAGGATATCTAACCCACCGAATATCTAAGTGCCTGTGGTGTGCAGGATATCACACCCACGGAATATCTAGATGCCGGTGGTGTGCAGGATATCTCACTCACCGCGGATGGAGGAACTGCCGCCAATCTCTGTCTCTACTCTATAAAACCCAACCGGTTCCGCGTCGTCTCTTTTTAAAATATTATTAATTTAATGAAAGGTTATAAAAAATTATGTATTATTGAAAATTTAAAAAAGTATAATTAGCCTGCCGACACGTGCTTTATTCCCAACAGGCTTCCTACCTATGTCTCACCATGTGTCGGCAATTGGCCTACCCATATTATACTATTTTTGCAATTTGCAAAAAATACACAATATTTTTATAATTTTTCATTAAATTAATATTACTTAAAAAAATTCCATCTTCCCCTACCCTTCTCTCATTTAATAAAACCTCAAATTCGAATAATTTATCTATTTTTACAATTTATACTCGTCCTCTCACATCCCCACTTCATTACTAACTAACTACAGATATAGAACCTGTTTTATTAATAAAAATAAATGAAGAAATTAAGAGAAAAATTAGCAGATAATTTTCTCTTTTTTAATCTCATCTAAAATCAAACTATAGTATCGCTCCTGACGTATTTATTCGGCTGTGCTCTTATTCCGCATCTGTATCTCCATATGTTGAGTTTGTGCTTGATGTTTTATGTTTTTATTGCAACGTAGGGTACTTAGCTAGTGACAAAAAATACTAGGAGGCTCAAGGGAATTTTTCTTTGAGTTTTTTAGTTCAATTCAAAATCCTGATATCAAAGTGTTCAGAGTTTTTTGAGTTCAAAGTTCAAAAGTTTCTAGTTTGCGTTTACATTAAACGGTGAAATTCAAAGTTCATAGCCTTTTGAGGTTTGATTAATGTTTTTTTAAACTAGCATGGTGCCCTGCGCATTTGCGCTGCTAGATAACCACAACAGCCTAATCTCATCACTACTTGTTGTCTCCGTCTCCAGTCAGCCAATCCGATTGCTGGTGAGCAGCGTGCCAACTGCACACCTTGCCAACTGAGCTACGGACTGTCCTCAGGTTTGATAAATGACATCTCTGAATGTATGCTATGCTCACATCTCCACAATTGATGTATCATTTTGTATCATTTATCTAGCCATCTTTCATAATATAATTTAAATTCCTTTCTCTTGACTTAAGCATTAAATTATGCATATAATTTGTCTTCCACAATATGTATATATAAATTTAAGGAGAAGTTTAGTCTATATTACGTGGCTTCATGAATTTAGATCCGTATGATTTCCATATAAAAAAGATCATGATTTGTAAAGCTCTCATTTCTTCTTTTAAAGTTTTTTCCTTTTCGGTGTTTAATGCCAAAGGGGGGGGGGGATTTTGGTATCAAAGCAAGTATAATGCATAGTCAAAGGGGAAGAAATATTTAGGACCAAAGGGAGAGAATAAATGATCAATGGATTAAAGGGGAGCCTTACATTCATTGTGACGAAGTTAAGGTAAGAGCAATATATGTATATTTAAAAAAATTATGCATTCTTGCAGCTGGTATCTTTAATTCTTGATCTTATCTTACATACATGCAAGTAGTTAAATTTAATTATATTATTATCTCTTATTTTGGTTGTGTTATCAACAATCACCAAAAAGAGGGAGACTGAAATATCAATTACCCTACCATATAATTAGTATGTTTTGGTAATTAATATCAACATTATCAATGAGACTATCAAATTTTGGTAGTATGCAAAGGTTCAGTCTCATGGATGTAAAAGATGGGGTTGGGATCATAAACACCTCAAAGGAGTCAACATCAAGGTCAAAGAAGAGATTCATGAAGATATCACTTGTGTAGATAGGATTGTTTTCTTTAGCCGTACTATAATGAGGGGTTTGAGTTTAGTAGTTTGATATAGTGTATGTAGGTTAGTTACCTAGTAGTGATGCACATTAGGCTTGATTAGTCGTAAGAGACTAGTTGAAGACCCAAGACATCAAGAAACCATAAGCCATCAAAATCGGGATAAAGTTTGGACTGAATTGAATAGGTCCATGTTGAAATGTACTCACTGGAAGCTTCATCAGATGACCCGATGATCATCGGAAGGTTATACCATAACAAGTTTTCAAAAGAGGTCCAAGTGAAGAAGTACAGTCACAATACTTGTCGGAAGCTTCACTAGAAGATGTTTATAGAGAAGGTTTACTCGGGTGGAGTTGGTGGGATACACTCACTAGATGTTCTGATGTGTGCACTAGGAGGTTGACAAATCATCTGATGTTATGGAAGTGGGTTCCAATGGCTAGTTTTTGTTGCACTCACTGGATTTTTCGGTGCTAAGGAAAATATGCTCATTGAACCATCTAGTGTTCACAGTTTTTTGGGTTCGAGAGACAACGACTAGTTTTGAGCCTTAGGCTATAAATTGACCCCCCCCCCCCCCTCAGCCATTTGAAGGTGCTAGAGCTCAGGAGCATACATGTACACTTGAGAGGAGTTCTTGCCACCAAAGTTGAGCACATTGAAGACCAAGACAATTAGCACAAGATTGAAGACTCGATTTATTCTAGTTTAGGTCTAGTGTGCATATAGCTGGGTGATTAGCCTAGAGTTGGATCAAGTGAGTGATTCATACTTATTACTCTTAGTGTTTGCCAACGCCTAGACTACTTGGTAGCGTTTGTGTCTTGCGAGACCCTATGAGGAGGTTATGGAGCATCCACAAGCTTTTGTGAGCAGTTGGAGTGCATTGTGCCCGAGTGACAAAGCACTATCATCATGAAGATGGTGGTGAGAGTATGAGAAAGGCATAGTAGAAGACCCACTAGCGTGTGGGGAGCTATAATGGCTATCCGCGGAGTTAGCCCATCGGGAGCTTGGCCCTTGCGAAGGGCTCCAACTTGGTCTAGGGGTAAGCAACAACTCACCGATACCACGGGAAAAGTAATCGTGCCGAGTTTGCGTTCTCTCTACCTTTATATTCTGCACTTACTTCGTGCACTTACTATTCTGCATTTACCTTACATATAATTTTCATGTGTAGTTTGTAGGATTGGTTTCTTAGGTGCAAAACTTTACTACGGTAGAATAGACACACTAGGTAAACCTATAGAACATATAAATATAAATTGAAATAGGTTTATCTTGTTAAATTGAGCCTTAGTTTTAAGTTATCCTAATTCACCTCCTTTTAGGTCATCACTGATCCTTAAAGTCTTGATACTCTAAGGTGAAACTGCATGTAGGCCCCCTATGTGAGTTTGATTATTGACGACAAATGATTGAGGGATTAATGTATTCAATGAGTATTTGAATAGGTAAAAGTTCCATTGATGTAAGCGACACGATGTTGGCGACCCCCAAAAATTGAAGAAAGAAGATGGCTAACGGTTTTACTTTTTAAAGTACACTTTTGTTTTTGAAATTGAGTATAGGACCGTCGTTCTATTAACAGGGGTGCAACGTTGTGGTTTAGTCATAAACTTAGTGTTCTAAAAGATCTACAGTCAGTCTAGAAAGCGACACAAGTTCACAACACGAACTCTAAGTCAAAACCTTCTAAGTGACATCGAATGTTCTGATGTTTACATCAAAAAATTTGATGCCATCGAATAGTACAAAATTTCAGAACATGGGGTTCTCAGTGTGGGATTCTTTTTAATATCGAATGTTCTGATGTAGGTTGGATAGTTCAACTTTCTCAACCATGAAGGTCTCGGTCTTGAATTAAAAACCAACATCAGATGTTCTAATGGTTGGATCAGATGTTCCGATCAGGGTCAGAACAACCGGTTTTTGTGAACATAGACATTTTTGTTTTGGTTTAATTCTCCACATCGGATGTTCTGATGTGTTGTTTTTACCAGGTATATATGGGTTGAGTTTTGAAGTTGAAATCTATTATTTTGAACTGATTGGATGTTCTGATCGTGGAGATCAGAACTTCCGATGTGGGGCTGAAAAGGTGTCTAACGACTAGTTTTTAAAGGAGTCTATTTATACACCTCTTCCCCCTCCCAACCGTAACACCCTGCATTTAGAATTTGGGAGCTCTCCAAAACCAAAAAGCTCCTCCCCTCTCTGAAGAAAGTGTTACATATTTAAGAGGGAATTGAAAAGAGAGCTCGAGTGTTAGAAAGCAAAAGTTAATCTTTGAGCAGTAGGTATCATCTCTAAGTTTTTGTGTTTTCATTTATTTCTCTTGGAATTTGAGGACTTCTAAACAGCTACGAGTCGCTCACGAGTTGCCAACACATGTGTGGTGTGCCGTGAGAAAGTTTGTGAAGACCGGATTTCACCTCCGCAAGGGGAGAAATACCACAAAGAAGTCGATGAGTGCTTTGTGCAACCTTGGAAGGATAAAGGTTCGAAGAGACCTGGCTCAAGTGTGACTGAGCCCCTCAACGGAGACGTAGGATCCCCTCAAGGATCCAAACTTTGGGAACAACATCCACGTGTCTGCGTCTTTCGATTATTTCATATACTTCATTTACTTTATTGCAAGTTCATAATTTTTTTTGTGTTAATCCTAGCTATTTATATCTCATATAGGATTCACCTTGTTACTTGCTTTAGAATAGCTTTAATTTCATATTTAATTTCATTAAGGTGAAGTTTTAGCTTGTTTAGAGGAAATTTGTAAAAAGGCCTATTCACCTCCCTCTAGGCCGTTATCTCGATCCTTCAATTGGTATCAGAGTCTAATCTCTTTAAATTAGGCTTAATCATCTAGATAAATCTAGGATGGTGGTTAAGGAAATAGGTTCTAGCAAAGGGGGTCAAAAATTCCATATGATTACTCAAAAAGTCCCTCCGCACCCTCATATGTGCATAATTCCTCTGGTATAGCTCCATATTTTGATGGTACTCATTATGCATTATGGAAGCATCAGAAGAAAATGCATTTGAAATATATTAACCCTTCCATTTGGTGCATAGTAGAAAATAGCTATGTTTTGCAGGACTCAGACAATCCCACCGCTGAAGATGATATCAATGAACACAAAAATACTCAAGCCGCAAATGCTATCTTTAGTGCATTGAGTGGCGATGAGTTCAACCGTGTTGCCAGACTTGAAAGTGCCAAGCAAATTTGGGACATGCTCTACGATATACATGAAAGCACCTCAAGTGTCAGTGAGTCCAAGCTACAGCTTCTCAAGAGAAAATTGGATCGGTTCATCATGAGCGATGATGAAACCCCAAGTGAGATTTACAACCGCCTAAATCTTCTTGTCAATGAGATCAAGGGGTTAGGAAGTAAGAGATGAATGGCACCTTTGTAGTCAAGAAGATGCTCTAGGTGACCACTCCAAGAAATGTCACATTGGTGACACTCATTCATGAGCAGGATGATTTTGAGAAGCTTACACCTCATGACGTCCTTGGAAGAATTTTAGCTCATGACTTGATGCAACAAGATCCAAGGAAGCCATGTCATGTCATATTAGCATGCCATGTCATATTAGCATTCATATTTCATATTTGTTATGCACCCCACAAATGCCAAGATATAGGGGGAGCTCTCGTGAAAATTTCTACCAATTTACACTTTTAGGGGGAGCTAACCATATATATTGACATTCAAAATACATTTCTTTAAATTTCTTGTAAGCTTTAATCATATTGTCATCAATCACCAAAGAGGAGAAGATTGAAAGTACATCTAGGCCCCCTATGTGGGTTGTGATAATTGACGACAAATGATTATGGCACTAATGTATTCAATGAGTATTTGAATAGGTAAAAGTCCCATTGATGTAAGCGACACGATGTTGGCGACCCGCCAAAAATTGAAGAAAGAAGACGATGAACGATTTTACTCTTTTGTTTTTGAAATTGAGTATATGACTAGCGCACTATTAAAGGGGTACAACACTGTGGTTTGGTCACGAACTTAGTGCTCTAAAAGATCTACATTCAGTCTAGAAAGTGACACAAGTTCACAACACGAACACCGAGTTAAAACCTCCTCAGTGACATTGGATGTTCCGATGTTTACAACCGAAGTTTCGATGTCACCGGATAGTCGAAAATTTCAGAACATGGGGTTCTCGGTTTGGGATTCTTTTTAACACCGGATGTTTCAATGTTTTCATCAGATGTTCTGATGTAGGTCGGCAGTCCGACTTTCTCAACCACTAAGGCCTCGGCCTTGAATTAAAAACCAACATTAGATGTTCCGATGGTTGGATTGGATGTTGTGATCAGGGTCGGAACATCCATTTTTGTGAACATAGACATTTCTGTTTCGGTTATCGGATGTTCCGATGTGTTGTTTTACCAGGTATGGGTTAGGTTTTGGAGTTCAAATATGTTATTTTGAACTAATCGGATGTTCCGATAGTGGGTATCGGAACTTCCGATGCGGGATGAAAAAGTGTCCAACAACTAGTTTTTGAAGATGTCTATTTATACACCTCTTCCCTCTCCCAACCATAACACCCTGCCATTTTCAATCTGAGAGCTCTCTAAAAGCAAAAAGCCTCTCTCATCTTCCAAGAAAGTGTCCCATCTTTGAGAGTGATTTGAAAAGAGAGCTTGAGTGTTAGAAGGTGAAAGTTGATCTTTGAGAAGTAGGTGTCATCTCCAAGCTTTTGTGTTTGCATTTGTTTCTCTTGGAGTTTGAGGACTCCTAGATGGCTAGGAGTCACTCACGAGCTGCCAACACGTGTGTGGTGCACCGTGAGAAAGTTTGTGAAGGCCGGATTTTGGCTTCGTAAGGGAAGAAATACCATAAGAAAGCCAAGGAGTGCTTTGTGCAACCTCAGGAGGAAAAGGGTTGAAAGAGACCCAACTCAAGTGTGACCGAGCCCCACAATAGAGAAGTAGGATCCCCTTAGGGATCCAAACTTCGGGAACAACATCCACGTGTCTCCATATTTCGGTTGTTTAGCATATTTCATTTACTTTATTGCAAGTTCATAAATTGCTTTGTGTTAATCCTAGTTATTTATATCTTATATAAGGCACCTTGTTACTTGCTTTAGAGTATCTTTAATTTCATATTTAATTTCATTAAGGCAAAGTTTTAGCTTGTTTAGAGGAGATTTGGAAAAAAGGCCTATTCACCCCCCTATAGGCCGCCATCTCGATCCTTCATAAGGGCATCTCCAACAATGCCAAACCAACTAGATATAAGAGTACATGTCATCATTTATCCTATGTGGAGGAGAGGAGAGATAAAAGCTAGCTACTGATTAGTTGATAGTTTGTAGCGGATTCTAAGACGTATGCCAGCTTTTATATGTGAGGAACCGTCGACATTGTATTCAAATTAATCATTTGGATGATCATTTAATAAGATGAGAGCTAGCACACATCTGTCTCTTGACATTCCATGTGCTAACCCACATCTTACCATAATAATCGCAGCCACCAATGATTAACACGGATCCAACATGGTAGTCCCAACATGTGTTCTATGCCTAAGATCGGAACAAATGCCTTTACAACAAGCTTCATCACATCGAGGCATAATAAAGAGCGAGTATTGTAAATTTATTACAAGCCTTTAGGTTATTACAAGTTCAACGATTTAAATATCAATGAATGCTAGGAGAACAAAATACAACAGGTTCAACTCCTAGCATGTTAGAGTTGCTACACAACGGAGTTAATATCTATAAACAACAAAAAGGTGGCACCATTAGCTCTAAGGCACCATCGAGTCACCACGAGTAGCCCACCACTACTTTTTTTCTTCATCGGCATCGACAGGCATGAAATAACTGTGCACTATTTCATCCTCACCTGCAAAAACTCATCAGACATAAGATGAGTATGAAGGTACTTGCAAAACTTACTCAATAGTGGGTTACATATAATAACCCGACTTATAGGATCATGCATTTGGGGATGCGTAGCAAGGAATCGGCCACAAGGTTAAATGAATTTGTACATAAAATCTATTTATTGACTCAAGAGTGTGAGCATCTACAAAACTTAACAACTTGTACCCTCCTACCAATAGATCATAACCATAACTGTGAATGTCACTTGAACAAACTCATCTCGACATTTACCATCACTAGCCACTTCCCAACATACCATATACAACCCAAAATCAGAACTCTGCGATTGATGTGGATGGATATAAACATGTTCATAACTAAGAGCACGACAATTCAAATTGATCTTACACCTTGCAGGGGAGGGGTATATCTTTATCCACACGACTCAGGTTCATCCTCTTGGCTCCCGAGACAACCTTTCTTATACCCAGAACTACCCACTGGCATTTGCCCCTATGGCACCGGGGTTACCGCGAGTGTGTCTCGGACACCTCTAGCTCCCCGCCACATTGCTTCTCCTCATCAATTTTCTCTTATGTGTCATATGGCTATAAGTCAAGTGTTAGCATGGCATATGATAATCGGCTCATTCATACATTTATTGAATATGTGGAAGTACGGAAATTGCTTTAGCCAACGGCAAACAATGGTCGGTGCTTAATCAATGCAAGCAGTCTATGGCATCTGGGTCGTTCCTCTCCCGACCTACCCCTAGCACCGCTCACATCTCGTCTCATCCTCACCAACTCTTCATCGCAATATCATTTGCATTGTGAAATACATTTAAGCTCTATTGCTTGCGAACGATGGGCATACCACTGCTTGACTTCTACCTATGACCTATGCATTGCTAAGCATCTCGGATAACTTTTAAGTTAGACATTAATATTGTCATACCTAGGTTACAAGGATAGGGATCATCAATAATCGAGGTAGGAACAAATACATCAACATAGGTTCTACCCACACATCCTGACATTGACTTGCTAAACATGCACAACATAGATAAAGCGATAGCTTATCAAATGAGACACCACAAGATCCAAAGAAAGACGAAATATGCTTAGATGCTTGCCTTGATGCTCTGGCACTTCGCTCATGTACACCTCTGGTTCAAAATCAGCTTCGACCACTTGAACCTTTGACGCGTCACTGTCATGTCCCAAAGCCGTAATTACGTAATTAAGCCTAATCATACTTCATAAGCATTAAAATTAATTTTGATTAATTTTGTTTTGGAGCATTAGAGCACTTGGTTTTAAGTCAATTGGATGAGAGAAAGAAATTCGGGAGAGAAAAAAATGAATTCACAGTTGAAACAGGCTTCTTTCTTTAGCACGTGGGGCCTACATGGGTGGACAACCACCCCCATCTCCTCTTGGGACAGCAGCCCCCACCAACTCCCTCCCTCTCTCTCTCTCTCTCTCTCTCTCTCTCTCTCTCTCACTCTCCTAGCTCTCTCTCCCTCCCCGAGCAGGCCCCTCTCTCTCAAGCTCTCTCTCTTTCTCCCTCGATTCCTCCCTCTAGAAGCTGAATCGAGGTACGAATGTGGTGTTCATGGGATCACTAGGTTAGAAGCATCCCATCCATCCAATTCATTTGCATTTTCCTAGAAGATTCGAGTTGTTCTTGACGTTATTGGTGTTTTTGCTTGAAGCACGAGGAACCGAGGTTGGACTCCTCTTCCCAGGCGATTTCTTCATTTCCTTCATCACCTGGTGGTCACCAACCTCCACAAGCACCATGGGTAAGTTCCATAGGCTTCTCTTGGCAAGAATGCATGAATTGATGGGTCTATTTTGAGTTTGGAGCTAATTTTGCAGAGTTCTCGAGTTCTTGAGCTTTGGAGCAAAAAGAGCGGATTCAGATGAGATTTGTGCTAGAAATCGTGTTGCTAGGTTGGTGAGTGAGTTCTAGACTCTATTAACTATCTCAAACAAGTTTCCCTTGGGTTTGGAGAGGCTCGCAAATCAAATCGGCCGAATTTTCCCCCTCGAAGCAACCTCTCTAGACAACCCGGATAGTCCGTGTAGAACCCGGATAGTCCGGGTACCCCTAAAATCCCTGATGATTTGTGCTAAAAAATAGTTAGTGTTTAGGGTACAAGTTAAGTCTAGAACCCTTTGTATAGTGTATATGTATGTTTATGTAGGATAAATTTAGCATGCGAGTCGAATCAACCGAGGAAGATCATCGAGAAGTGCAGGTCTGCCCAACCCGGAGGGTCTAGGTATTCGCGGTGCTTTTAACTAAGCACCCTTGCTCGGAGCCACACCCGAATAATCCGCTCAACCCGAATAGTCCGCCCAACCCGAATAATCGGCCCAACCCAGAGGGTCCCGGTTAATTCGATTTAGATTTAGCAGAGAACCATCGCTCGGAGCCTCACCCGAACATTTCGGCCTAACCTAGAGGTTCTGGACTCTGCCTGGACCTTCTGAGTTAATTCAAAATGGCTAACCAATAACCTCCGTCTAGAGTACAACCCGGAGGTTCTGGAACCTGGATGTTCCAAGTTCGACCTGGAGTCTCTGGCCTCCTATTAGCTTTCTGAGTCGTTTAGATCACAAAGTTTGCTATTATTTCACATGTCTTGTACTTTTAGCTTGTTCTTATGCATATTATAGCATACATTGTTGCACCTCATTCATGCTCATCATTGCATGCGTTCTTCTTTAGTGAATGAGGATCCATATTGTGACACAGGTGTAGTTGAAGGTGACACCGAGTTACACAGGTTCTGTGAATTCTGTGTGGGTAGCATCAGGCAGCCGCCTGAGTAGCAAGGCAAGCATCTAAGCATGTTTCTCCCATTAATTTTGATCGTATGTGTCTAATATGATAAAATATTCTTTATGTACATTATGCATGTTGTTGAGGTGACGTCGGGTCTGGTATGGGTAGAACCTATGTTGATGCATTACACCCCATCTTGAGTTATTGGTGATCCATCTCCTTGTAACCGGGGTTTAACTTGATGATGGTCTAGTTTAAAAGTTAACCGAAATGCTTAGTCATACATAGATTCTTTGGTAGAAGTTGAGCGGTGGTTCAACCCCCGTTCGTGAGCTATAGGCTTTAATTATCGTCACATTGATGACATTGTTGGGTTGATGGTGTTGGTTGGTTGAGTAGTGAGGATGAGGCGAGATGTGGGTGGTGTTAGGGGTTTTTCTCCTACCCCGATGTAGAGTTCCCCGAGGTAGGTCGAGAGAGGAACCCAGACACCGTAGACCGCTTGCATCACTTAAGCACTGTTCGTTGTTGCAGTTGGTTCTAGCATTTACCGTACTTATCACATGTCGATCTAATGGTAAGATAAGCCAAATACCTCTGTAGCTATGATCATTTGAGCTTGCACATCGATGGTGTGAGTGGGCAGGCTTGTAAGAGACACTTGAGGTTGCTCCGGGAGTTAACCTAAGTGGGCTCCGCACCGAGCAATGCCTGATTCAAATGGTTGGGCTTATTGGGAAGGTTGACACAAGTACCCTATTGGGTGGACCTGTGTGGTCACTCAAGCCGTATGGTCCTCGAGTCTTATGGGTAAAGTTGTATCCCCTTCAAGGTGTAACATTTCAAAATATCGTGCTCTCGGTCATGAGCATGCTTTTGTATATTTGCAGCAGTTGTAGAGTTACGAGTTTGGTTTGAGGTGGTCGTTGGGTTGAGATGGTTCTTTACAGATTTTATAACTATGATTCCTTTTATATATATGTTTAGTTGATGATTATGGGTTAGATAGTTGTGTTGGTTAAGTCTAGATGCTCACACATGTTTTTGTCAAATTATGCTTTCGCATATCAATTCACTTAACAATGTGTACGTATTGCTAACATCACAATTCATAATCCTTGGAGCTAGGTTATCTACAAGTACCCAATATGGATTAAGTCTTACGAGTACCTTCATACTCACGCTATTGTTTCAGATGCTACCAGCTAGGAGGAGCTAGTCTTTGGCTACTTCACATCCACCGAGGGTGATGGCAGGCATGAGTAGGCAACTACTCCGCAGTCGTGCTTTTGTGATGGAGCCAAAGGGCATATGACTCCATCCTTCTTTTGTTATTTATAGTTTTTGTTGGGGGAAATAGACCAGCCTACGGACAATGGTTAAGGATCACTATCAAAGGTCCCTCCAGAGTCTTCGGTCTTCAGACTCTCAGGAGGAGACCTGGCCTCCGGAGGTTGTGGACCCCTTTAGGCCCACCCCTCCGGTGTCTTTGTGTCCTTCTCGAAGCTCGAAGATGCATCAGGTCTCCGGAGATAATATTGGGGAAGAAAGGACACCCCCTGCAACTGACCTGACACGAAGTGACAAGTAATTAATGCCGGTGCAAGTGGTGCTTATCCTAACACTGCAGTGCAATGAAGGTCATCCTGACACCCCTAGCAGTGAGGCGCCTGGCCACAATTGGCGACCGACTCACCCCCAGGGTTGCTTATACCGTAATAGTTGCTACGGTAGATATTTATCTTCTATGTAGGGTTAAAAGTAGTTATTTAGGATAAGGCCATGTAATTTGGCTAGGTCCTAGATATTTGTACATGGTGATAACTTATACACCAAGCTACGTACAACCCTATAAATGGGGGGCCATGGTCCCCTGGAAAAAAGGACAGATACACACAAACACAAAGAGACATAGTGATACTCCCCCTAGACTAATCTTTTCGACTATCAATACATTTTCTGTGTCCCTTCCTCTCAAACTTCGTCTCCAAGCTTGAGTCTCCTTCTTAGAAGAAACTCTCGCCGTACTTGTTAGCACAAGACGATCTCTTGCGCCAACTGTCGGAGGGTTAACTCCTGTCGCAGGGATCCTGAGGGACCCCTTTTTAGAGATTCGGCCGGGGGGATGATCCTGAATAAGTTCGCCAGAGGAATAAATGGGTGTAAATGCGATGGCCGGTGGGGTGGAATGATCTGGTGTGGAACAAAGTAAATGCTCTGGTGTTTAGACAGGTTCAGGCTGCACGAAGGTGTAACACCCTACTCCTGTATGGATACTATAAATGCCTTGAGAATGTCCCTCAAGGATGTTGCTGGTTACAAGAATGTTTGTCTATCTTAGAGCCTGGGGCTCCTTGTTCTTCGGTCCGTGTGTATCTGTTGGTTTTTGATGCTCTCGATCTTCTCCTCTCTTCTCTTTTCTACTTACTTCCGAGAGATTGCCTGTTCCAATCTTCGTTGCCTTTTTCAAGCTTGTTTCTTTTCTCCTTCTTTTTCCCCCTTTTTCGTCCGTGCTGCCGGCTGCTTTAAATACCCGCCGGCAGTAGCGTGCCCTGAACAGGAGGGCACTAGTTCCAAGGTACCATAAATGGAAAGAGCGTCATCATAGCCTCTGTGCGAAGTGACCAGGGGTGGAAAACGCGCCCCACGCCCGGTCATCCGTCACCATAAATGCACTCGCAATGGGCGCCGTGGAGAGGGCCCACCGAGCAGCCGCAGAGCGGCCCGGTGTGCCCACCCCGTCTTGTTCTCCTGCCACAGCCGCGCGGCAGACGGAACGCCTCGGCCCTCACGACGTTATCCCGAGACGGGCCGGATGGCACGGGATGAGACCCGTGCATTTAAGGACCCCACGCCCTTCTGTCAGAATGTGGCAGGAACTCACACCGAGTGTGGCGGGAGCAATTGGAGGTGACAGGCCATACGTGCTCTTTAAATACGGCCTTGGGCCTTTGACTGACTGACACCTCATCAGTGGGCCCCTGGGGGCCACTGTCAGGGGGCTTTCTGAGTCATCGAGGAACCGAGTGCTCGGGGGTCACTATCCACCTCCCCGAGCACTCTCTCCCGAGAATGCCCTTCCTTAGTCCTTAGGGAACCGAGTGCTCGGGGGTACTGTTCACCTCCCTGAGCACTCTCTCCTGGGCACACTTGTACGGACCTTCGGGGGACCGAGTGCTCGGGGGCCGCTGCACGCAGCCCCGAGCACTCTCTCCCGGGACTTCCTTCAGTGGGTCCTCGGGGTACTTGGGTGCCCAGGGGGCCACCGCTCGCGGCCCCAGGCACACTTCTCCCGGTACTTAGCTTTCCTGATCGTCGGGGAACTCGGGTGCTCGGGGATCACCATATATCTCCCCGAGCACTTTCTTCCCGGCACTTAGACTTTGCAGATCATCGGGGAACTTGGGTACTCGGGGACCACTGATTGTGGCCCTGAGCGCCCTCTCCCGGGACATAATCTTTTTTACCTCGTGGAGGAGACTCCGCGGGATGGCGCCACGTGACAGATTGCTGGCCTGGCCTCGGGATTTGGGGACTCCCGGTTCCTGATTCACCGACAGCAGCCCCCGGGCCCATTGGCAGACGATGGCCCAGAGACTGCGGATGGGCCCTTCATCGTCAACGAGGCCGAAGCCAGTACTGACGCCATGCGGCGTGCTCATAGATACTGGCCCTTCTAGTCTGGGCTTCTAGTACGGCGCAACGCGGAGCCGAACGGACGCGCGTCCAGTCGACTCCCGAGGCATGTGATAACGGGACGGGCGGCGCAGGATAACGAGGCAGGCGGCGCGCGTGGAAACCGCGCAAATTGAGGAAAATACGCCTGGCAACTGCTGAGACCCGCACGACCTGAGGGAGATTCTCCTGGCGGTTGCGCTGGCTGAGGAAACTGTCCCGCTGAGTGCACTGCGGTAGGCGACGTTCGAATTTCCCTGGGGTATAAAAGGAGGAGGGGAGCGAACCGCCCCCCTCTTTACGCCATCTTTACGAACAAGCCTTCGTCTTCCTTGCGCTCCTGAGCCCTAAACCTTCCTTAGGTGATCAGAGCACCCCTCTTCCCCCACCGTCCAGATCATCCCCCACCCTGACAAGATGTTGAGAGCCGGAGGAAGCCGCCGTGACAAGACTCCTGACAGCATGCTGCCAGAGTCCCAGCTTGTGAACAAGGAGGCAGCGAACAAGGTGCGGAAGCTGATGGTGCCCGAGGGCCAGCGGGGGGCCTCGGTGGTGACGCCGGCGAGCTTCCCGCCGATGACGGACTGACCGGGGCGCATCGTCCTCTTCACTTCCTTCGTGGTGGCCGGGCTGGTGCCGCCGTTTTCGACGTTCTTCCTTCAGATCCACGACACGTTCGGGATCCAGTTGGTGCACTTGAGCCCTAACTCCGTGGTCATCCTGGCGGTCTTTGCCCACCTCTGCGAGATGTTCGTGGGGGTGCCGCCATCGGTAACGCTCTTTCGGCACTTCTTCATGCTGCGGTCGGTAGGGAAGAAGAGGGGCTTCTCCACCGCGGACGTCGCCGGTTGCTGCAACTTCCGACTGCGGGACGGCCTGGGGGAACAGTACATTCCCCAGGTGCTGCGGAGCAAGTGGGAGGACTGGCGATGCGACTAGTTCTACGTTGACGTCAGCCCCCACGACCGTCTGACCCTGTCGGAGATGGCGGCGGAGCCCCAGAAGGCGACCTGGGAGGTGCCGTCGCAGGCAGACGTGCGGATGGCGCCGATCCTGGAGCGCATCGACTTCCTGCGCCTAGGCCGGGCTTACTTCGGTGATGGTGGTGGCGAACTACCTGCGCCACCGCCTGGCGCCTCTGCGGGAGAGGGCCCGGCCCTGCTGGGTGTACATCGGCCCCCAGGACATCACCCGGACCCAGATCGGCGCGGAGTGGGACCTGGACAGAGCGGAGCTGAGGGGCCTGCTCTGGTTGGAGATCGGGGTGAACGACCTGAGCCGGGCGGAGCTCCCCTGGAAGGAGCTAGCGCTCTGCGCCGACCCTGACTGGGTGGCGCTGCAAGCGAAGCTGCCGGAGTTCGACGCCCAGGGGCTGGTCGATCGGCCAGGGCGCCGAAACCCCGAGACTATCCAGATTCCCGGGGTGGACGAGGTGGCCGGTGAGGAGGCCGCAGGCGATCCTACACAGACCGGTGGCCCGGGCGCCGCAGGCGGCGGGCCGCAGGCCAGCGGTGGGCCTGCTACAGGCAGCAGCCTCGAGGCCGGAGGAGGAGGCACCGCCAGTAGCGGGGCGGCGACAGCGCCGAGGGACAGAGGGAAGTGCCCCCGGACCGGCGTCCCCGCCGTCGCCGTCACCTGGCGAGGAGGGAGGCCTGGGCGATCAGTCGCCCAGTGTTGGGCCGTCGGCGGGGACGGCATCTGCGGTTCTGGAACCAGACCTTGATCTGCTTGGGTCTGGTCTGGAGCCCGGAGACCGCACGGCGGCCCCGCAGAGCCCCCCACGGAAGAGGAGGAGGGAGGACTCTGGGCCAACGCCATCGGGCCCGAGGTACAGGATCCCGGAATCGAGGTGGCAATACCGAAGACCCAAATCTGCGTAAGTTCCCCCCCCCTTTCCTGAGCATGCCTTGCCCGGAGTGAGTTCGG
The DNA here is from genome assembly GCF_958298935.1 of Phragmites australis. Classification (NCBI taxonomy): domain Eukaryota; kingdom Viridiplantae; phylum Streptophyta; class Magnoliopsida; order Poales; family Poaceae; genus Phragmites; species Phragmites australis. Next base: position 13,185,400 of record NC_084940.1, read on the forward strand.
AGTCTAACCTCGTTTTTCTTTTGCAGGCCACCTACGGGCGCTGCCAGAGACCAAGGACGGCCGGAGGCGCCGTGGTCTGCTCCAGCCCCCAAGCCGAGCACGCCGGTGGAGCCAGAGCCGCAGAGCGCGCCGGCCGAGACGGAGCCACAGGTGCCGCCCAGCCCCGAGCGGACGGCAGCGGCCGCGCCGGAGCAACCGGCGCCGGCTGAGCCCGCCCCGAGCGCGTCGAGCGTGGGGCGGATGACCTCATTATGGGTGGTGCCTGCATGGCAGTTTTCGGGGACCCTGAGCCCCTCGGAGGAGGCTCGCAGGGGACCCAGCGCCCGGTCGTCGCCCAGCCGGCTCGCCGACCCCCTCCCAGTCGTGCTAGGGAGCGCCCGGGTGGTGATCGGGAGGCTGGAGGCGGCCGTGGTAGGGGAGATGACGCAGCTTGAGGTGAGCCGCGCCACCCTTGCCGTGGAGAGGGAGCGGCTTGCCGAAGGCAGGCGCCTTTTTGAAGCCCGCTTTGCCGCGACGAGCGCCGCCAATGAGAACGAGCAGCGTGCTCTAGAGGAGGAGCGGGAGGCCTTGGAGGGCATTCGCACGGAGGCCATGCGGGAGCAGGACGAAGCCGCCCGCCTGGCCAAGGCATCGCAGCAGCAGGCTGCCGAGGCACTCGCTAGGGAGAGGCAGGTGCAGGCGCGGGAGGAGGCGGTCCTGGCCCACGAGAGGATGGTAGAGGCCTCCCAGGCTGACTTGGCCCACCAGAAAGGCGAGGCTGACTAGATCCGCGCCAAACTCCAGCGTCGGGAGGAGGAGCTCCAGCGCCGGGAGGAGGACGTCGCGATCCAAGAGATCAACATCGGCATCACGGTGTTGGATCTGGAAGCCCGGGAGGAACTGCTGATCCGCCGGGAGACGGAGGCTACCGAGGCGGTGGTGGCCTCAGCTACTCGGGAGGAGAGGGCCGCCAAGTGAGAGTCTGAACTGACCGCCCGCGAGCAGGTCCTCTCCACCCTTGCAGAGCGGGTGAAGCTGGCTGAAGCCCAGGCGCCCGGCGGCAGCTCGACCGGCGCGGCCGAGGGACAGGGCCTTGAGGAGCAGCTGCCGAGCATGACAGAGGAGCTCGAGGCCGCCAAGACCGAACAGGACAACGTGAAGCTGATGATGGAAGACATTCTTCGGCAAGCGCGGAGGTCCGTGAGGGTGGCCAGGCTCAGGCGAGTCCATGTGAAGGCGAAGGGGACGGGCATTGGCCACATCGCCCTTGGCTTCCAGAGAATCAGCCAGCGCCTCAAGGCGCTCCCCCAAGCCGTCCAGGAGCTAGCCACCCGGGAAGAACGAGGCTTGGCCCAAGCGGTGGCCGAGCATGTCCTGGCCTGCTACCGAAGCCGGGACCCGAACTTCCCGCTGGAACCAGCTCGGGAAGGGGTGGTTGAAGCCGAGGAGGAGGCTGCCCGGGAGGTAGTCGGGGGTGCCGCCGCCGAGGTGGCGGCCTGCTTCACGCGAGAGGCGCCGCCGACTCCGGACCCAGGGAGCAGCGGCGAGGGCTCCGACTTAGATTAGGTTTTTTTTTGTAATTTTCTTTTTCTTCGACTTGATGTAAATACGGGAGTGATCCCTTAGAATAGCTGTCCTTTCTTGTGAATATAATGGAAGCCTTTCTTTGGGGTCGCAACTCCAGTGTTCTTTTGAGTGCTTGATGAAGTTTATGTTCTTTTCTCTTGATGCCCCGAGGAGTACTCAGTCAGACCGAGCCCGACCTTTCCCTCCCCGAGAACGAAGTCGCCCCGACCACTTGTCGCCCGAGCTGTGAGGCCTTCTCTGCGCGTTCAGCCCCCGAGCCCTCGCGAGTCCGCAACGGCTAAGTCAAAAGACAAAGGCACGAACTTCCTTGCTCGGGAGATAGATCGATCCAGCACGGAGCACGCCATGACCAGTGAACACTCTCCCATTCTGCGACCACTCAAACAGGTAGACTGGAGACACGTGCGGGCGAAAATGCAACCAAGAGTCCCCACGGTTTGGTGGTGCCCGGGCTAGGACGGATCGGACCGAGCACCAACAGCCTGCCCCAGGGTCTAGGCTCCCGACCGCTCGAGCAGCTCGAGCCGTGAGATAACCCGAGAACCCCAGAGGCTCGGTAGTGTCTGGGGCCTTTTAAGCAGACTGAACACCATGACTACCATGAAAGACTTCGGTCAGACATTGCCGTACGTACGGTACACCTTTCTACTGTCCGTTCTGTCGTTCCGAGAAAAGCGGACACGTGGCAGGGTTTTGTGCGCGAGGAGACTATCTCGCCGAACAGATTAGAATACGAGGGTCCCGAGGACAACTCGGGAACAATATATTACTTAACGTAAATTCATGTGAATTTAGCCACTCACCGGACAGTTGTCAGCCTTGCGGCCAACCCGATCCAAGAGAGGCATGCGCTCCGAGCTCGGGGTGCCCGGGAACTTGGTTCCCACGGCTGGGGCGCCTGAGCACTGGGGGGCGCATGGGGAGTCCAGGACCAGGCGATCCCGACTACTCACGCCTGAGCCGTAGGACCACCAAGGACCCCTAGGGCCGAGCAGCGACCTGGGCATTGAGGCCCTCGCGGTCGAGCTGCTTTTGCTTTTGATTGTCGATCTGTGACTTGAGAGAGATAAAAAAAATTCTTTGCTTGGTGCGCTCTGTTAGTGCGGTACTCATTATAAACTGCTCTCGTTTTTGACCCGAGACCACTCGAATACCCGGACCGGCGGACTAAACAGGCAGAGGCATAACCCAGAGGTCCTATGGTTCGGTGGCGCCCGGGTATGACAGACCAGACTGAGCACCGACAGCCCGCCCCTGGGGTCTAGGCTCCGGACTACTCGAGCAGCTCGAGCGATAGGATTACCCGAGAACCCCAAGGACTCGGTGATGCCCGGGAGACTGCCATGACACCGAACACCACAGCCTACCATGACAGACGTAAGTCAGCGGCAACTGCCCGCGCGCATACCGATCGGGATTCTTTTATCAACGGGGAACATGAGAGAGCGAATTTTTCTCACACAATCGAGTATCTCATCAGACAGATTAAACATATGGAATCCAGAAAAAAATGAATTTTGACATAAGAACTGCACATTGATATATGTATTGCATTATTGACAATTTTTACAAGGTTAGGTGACTTACCTTGTTAGTGGTAGCCCCCGGTCAACTTGGGCGGGGGGGGGGGGGGGGGAGCCCCCGGCCTAGTTGACCTGAGCCTGCATACATGGCCATCTACGGGAAGAACTTGCGTAGGTGCTCAATGTTCCATGCGTTGGGGAGCGGCTTCCCATCCTCTGCAGCCAACCGAAAGGAGCCTTCTCGCGGGACGCCGATCACGGTAAAGGGGCCTTCCCACATAGGGGACAGTTTATTCCTTCCTTCGCGTGATTGGACGCGTCAGAGAACTAGATCCCCCACCTCGAGAGACCGGGCCCGAATGTGACGCTGATGGTAGCACCGTAGGCTTTGCTGGTAGCGGGCTGCTCGGACGGCGGCACGCCACCGGCGCTCTTCCAAATAGTCGATGTTGTCGCGCCTTTGCTGTTCCTGTTCGCTTTCGGAGTAGGCATGCACCCGAGGGGAGCCTAGAGTGAGCTCGGAGGGGAGGACTGTCTCAGCGCCGTACACAAGGAAGAAAGGAGTCTCCCGGTAGCGCGACTCGGCGTGGTCCGATTGGCCCATAGCATGGCAGGTAGCTCGTCGATCCACCCTTTCCCGTGCTTTACGAGCACGTTGTAGGTCCGAGTTTTGAGCCCCTTCAGTATCTCCGTGTTGGCGTGCTCGACCTGCCCATTGCTCCGAGGGTGAGCGACGGAGGCGAAGCAGAGCTTGATGCCGAGGTCCTCGCAGTAGTCCCCGAACAGGGCACTTGTGAACTGGGTGCCGTTGTCGGTGATGATCCGGTTCAGGACACCGAAGCGACTGGTGATACCACGGATAAACTGGAGCGCTGTGTTTTTGGTCACCTTGACGACTGGAGCCGCCTCCGGCCACTTGGTGAACTTATCGATGGCGACGTAGAGGTACTCATAGCCCCCGATTGCTCAGGGGAATGGACCCAGAATGTCCAGCCCCCAGACTGCGAAAGGCCATGACAGGGGGATGGTTCAGAGAGCCTGAGCTGGCTGGTGAATCTGCATTGCGTGGAACTGGCACGCCTTGCAGTGCCAAACCAGCTTGGAAGCATCCTGGAGGGCTGTAGGCCAGTAGAAACCTTGCCGGAAGGCCTTCCCGACCAACGTGCGGAATGATGCATGGCCACCGCACTCGCCCTCGTGGACCTCAGCGAGAAGCTCGCCGCCTTCTGCCCGGGTGATGCATTTTAGGAGGATGCCGCCTGCGCCACGTCGGTAGAGATCCCCATCTACTATGGCATAGCGTTTGGATGGCCGAGCAACTCTGTCAGAAGAGCATCATCCCTGGGGAGGAACTTTTCCTTCAAGTACCCTCGGATCTCGTCCATCCATGAGGCATCTTGAGAACTGTCAACAAGCGCAGCGCACTCGCCGGACGGCGGCACCCTATCGGGGCTTCCCACTGAGGGCGCCGCTGGGGTCCCCTGAATTGAGCTCGAGGTTTCCCCTTCGTCCTGTTTGGCAGGCAGGACGGAAGGCCGTGTGAGTCTTTCTTCAAAGACTCCGGCAGGGACGCGCGCACAGGAGGAGGCCAGGCGAGAAAGGTCATCAGCCAGAGCGTTGTCGCGGTGAGTGATGTACTGCAGTTCCAGGTGAAAAAGGATCCGTGCACTGGTATTCTTTCGATACCTGGTTGACCACCAGCTGGGAGTCTCCTTTGACCAGGAGGCGACGAATCCCGAGGCCCACCGTGGCTCGGAGGTCGGCGATGAGGCCCTCATATTCCACCATGTTGTTGGATGCGCGGAACTGCAGCTGCACGACATACCAGAGTTCTTCACCCGTTGGGGAGGTGAGAACCACTCTGGCCCCCGCACCTTTCAGCGTGAGGGAGACTTCTTCTTGGACGACCTCAGGGACTGGTGTCCACTCTGCCACGAAGTCAGAGAGCGCCTGGCTTCTGATCGCCTGGCGGCTGACAAAGTGTAGGTCGAACTCCGCCAGCTCCACCGCCCACTTGACGACGCGCCCGGTGCCTTCTCGATTCCGGAGGATGGGCCCCAGTGGGTACGTGGTAACCACCGAGACCTTGTGCGCCTGGAAGTAGTGGCGCAGCTTCCGGGAAGCAATGAGCACGGCGTAGAGCAGCTTTTGGGCTTGGGGGTATCTTGTTTTGGCCTCCCGGAGGACTTCACTGACGAAGTACACCGGTTGCTATACCCGGTAAGCCCGGACTGCGGCTTCACCCGAGGGCCTGCTACAGCCCCCGAGCTCGGCGACGTGGTCGGGGCTGACCGGGTGCTCGGGCTCGACTCCTTGGTCGGGAGGAGCCAAGTGCTCGGGCTCAAACCCCTGCTCAAGGGGAGCCACGAGGACAGAGGAGTGCTCGGGAGCGGCCGGGAGCTGGGACCCAGCACCTGACCCCGTGCACTCATCGCGCTCCACCATCAGTACCATGCTCAAGACCTGAGGAGTGGCCGAGACGTAGAGCAGTAGTGGCTCGCCCTCGGAGGGGGCTACCAGTATGGGTGGCGAGGTGAAGTACTTCTTCAGATCGCGGAAGGCCTGCTCGGCCTCCGGCGTCCAGTCGAAACGACCGGTTTTCTTCAGAAGCTTGAAGAGGGGGAGTCCTCGCTCCCCAAGTTTGGAGATGAAGCGCCCGAGGGCCGCCATGCAGCCGACGAGATGCTGAACCTCCTTGAGTCGAGCCGGGGGTCGCATCTGCTCGATGGCTCGATCTTCTCTGGATTGGCCTCGATCCCTCGGCTGGAGACCAAGAAATTGAGGAGCTTGCCCGCAGGTACCCCGAAGACGCACTTCTCGGGGTTGAGCTTCAGGCGGGTAGTGCGGAGACTGTTAAAAGTCTCGGCAAGATCTTCGAGCAGGGTGGCACGGTCTCGGGATTTGACCACGAGATCGTCGATGTAGGCCTCGACGTTGCGGCCAATCTGCGAATCAAGGGTGATGCGGATAGCGCGCTGGAAAGAGGACCCAGCGTTGCACAAACCAAAAGACATCGATACATAGCAATAAGTCCCCACCGGGGTGGTAAAAGCAGTTTTTTCTTCATCCTCTATGGCCATGCGGATCTGGTGATAACTAGAGTTTGCATCTAAAAAACACAAAAGATCACATCCCGCGGTTGCATCTACAATCTGATCTATGTGGGGCAAAGGAAAATGATCTTTGGGGCAAGCCTTCTTTAGATCGGTGTAGTCCACGCACATGCGGAGCTTGCCGTTGGCCTTCGGAACAATAACTGGGTTAGCCAGCCACTCGAGGTGGAGGACTTCTCGAATGAATCCGGCGTCAAGGAGCTTGCTGACTTGCTCCCGGATGAACTCCTGGCGCTCGGGCGCCTGCCGCCGGACCTTCTGCTTCACCGGGTGTGCGTCCGGGTGCACAGCCAGGTGGTGCTCGATCACCTCCCTAGGGATCCCGGGCATATCGGACGGCTACCATGCAAACACGTCGACGTTAGCCCAGAGGAAGGTGACGAGCGCGCTTTCCTATTTGCCGCCCAGGTCACCACCGATTGGACGACCTGGGAGGCGTCTTCGCCCACCATGACCTCCTTCGTAGGAACGGAGGCGTCGGCAGCGAGTCAGGGTTTGGATGAAGAGGGTCCCGGCCCCCCTGGATGACCTTCGACCTCGGCTTGAGCTGAGACCAAGGCCGAGTATAACCGCTTGGCGCAGGAGACGGCGCTGCTGGTCTCGGCGGACACGGAGATGGGGCCCGTTGGGCCCGGCATCTTAACCGTGAGGTACGCATAGTGTATGACCACCATGAACCGAGCGAGCGCCGGGCGCCCGAGGATGGCGTTGTAGGGGAGGGGGAGCTCCACGACGTCGAAGATGATGTTCTCCGTCCGGAAGTTGTCCCAGCTCCCGAATGTCACGGGCAACTCGACCTGCCCGAGGGGCAGGGAGTGCCCGGGTGTCCCCCCGTAAAACGGGAGCGACGGCTTTAGGCGCCTGGAGGGCACCTGCAGCTTCTCGAAAGCCTCCCTGGAGAGGAGGTTAAGGCCTGTGCCCCCATCGATTTAGCACTCTGCTGACCTTCACATTGCAGATGGTGGGGGACACTACCAGGGGTAGTCGCCCCACGCCTGCAGTACTGGCGGGGTGGTCGGCCAAGCTGAATGTGATCGGGGCGTCCGACCACTTTAAGGGCCTTACGACCTCTTCACTCGGGGTCGCCGAGCACACCTCGTGCCGTATGGTCTTGACACTGCGGTGGGAGGAGGGCGTGTACACGCCTCCGTCGATGAAGGCGACGGTGTGCTCAGGCTCCTAGAAGCCGAGCTCTGGGTTGTTGGGGGCGGCTTCATCATCACCACCCTGGCGGGGCTCCTCGCGGTCCCTTTGGCGCTGCTCGATGAGGCCCTTGACCGTGCGGCACTCCGTGAGGTCATGCCACCTGGTCTGGTGAATCGGGCACCACTTCCCCGGCTCGAGCCCCGCAGGAGCGGGGACCCTTATCGGGGCGGGAGCCCTTGCGGGAGCCGGAGCCCTAGGAGGGGCTCGGGCCAGAGCCCTCGCAGGCGCAGGCCGTCTGTCGGCGGCCGCCCGCCGCGATTGCCGGCGGTTGGGCTCCCGGGCCAGCCCACGGGCGAGACCCTGGGCTGGCTCGACGGGGACAGCCTCGCGCCTCCTTCTGTTTTTCTTTTCCCGCCTGTCAGAGCGGGAAGGACCTGGCTGATCAGCGGCGGGGTGCTCAGGGCGCGGAACGTGCCACGCCCGAGCTTCCGCCGCGTTGGCGCACTTGTCGGCCAGCGCGAAAAGTTCCGCGATGGTTTCGACCTCATGCATGCCTAGCTTCTCGAGCATTCGCTCGTCGTGGATGCCCTGCCGGAATGCGATAATGACAGCGTGGGGGGTTATCCGCGGGATGGTGTTGCGGACCTGGCTGAAGCGCTGAATAAAGCGCCGCAGCGTCTCCCCCTCCTGCTGCTTGACGGCATGGAGGTCGCACTCCAGGCCGGGGCGCGTGAATGTGCCCTGAAAATTAGCCACGAACTGGTGGAAAAGATCATCCCAGGAGCTGATAGACCCTGGGGGTAAGTTCATAAGCCAAGAGCGGGCAGAGCCCCTCAAGGCAACATGAAAGTAGTTAGCCATCACCTTTTCGTTGCCACCAGCCGCCTGGACAGCGGTGGTGTATATTTGGAGGAACTCGACGGGGTCGGGGCAGAACTTGGTGGGCCATTTGACCCGGCGGAGCTCACTGGTGAAGGCACGTTAACCGATGCCGTACCCTACGGTGCGAGCAGCGCCCTTGGGCGGCGAACGCCGGCGAACCGGGGAGCCCCGGTGATCATGGGCCGGCAAAGAGGAGGCCTGGTCCTCGGCTTCAGCCTCCTGCCGGGTCTCCCGCTGGCGCTCGAGAGTGATGCGTGCATCTTCGATGCCCCTCCGCTCGTTGAGGTGTAAGCGGAGGTCCTGGGCTCCGGAAGTGGCCAAGGGGGCAGCGCTCCTCCTGGAGGCCCCCCGGCCAGCGTGACCGCCACCTGATGATGGGCCAGTCCTAGCGGCGCCGCGCTAGGAGGTGGCGCGGGAACTTTCGGCCAGCACCTGACGGTGGGCCGTGCCGACTAGGGCGGCTACTTCCTGGAGCCAGCGGCCCTCCGGGGTTTCCCCCGCCGCTGGACTGGCGGGTGCCTGAGGAGAGTGTGCGCCGTAAGCAGCGCGCTCCCGAGACTGGCCTCGCCGAAGGCGAGCTAACGCCGGAGCGGCGCCCGGCGCTGTCCAGACGCGGACCTGGCGGCATGAGTTCCGGCCACCTGCTGGGGGTGGGATGGTGCACCGGCGATGACGACGGCGGCCCTGTCGGGCCCAGCGCCATTGTCCCCTTGAGACGGGAACGCCGTGCGTGCAGGTCGTGGCTGCTGCTGGGATGCAGCAGTGACTGGGGCCTCCTGAGCGAGGGGCTCCATTTCCCCACTGGAGCTGGAGCCGGAGCGCTGGAGACGATGACCACCGGCCATTTTTTCTACAGAAGAAAACAAACAAATAAATTCAGGGATGCTTCCCCCCTACCTGGCGCGCCAGCTGTCGAAGGGTTAACTCTTGTCGCAGGGATCCTGAGGGACCCCTTTTTAGAGATTCGGCCGGGGGGATGATCCTGAATATGTTCGCCGGAGGAATAAATGGGTGTAAATGCGATGACCGACGGGGTGGAATGATCTGGTGCGGAACGAAGTAAATGCGCTGGTGTTTAGACAGGTTCGGGCCGCATGGAGGCGTAACACCCTACTCCTGTATGGATACTATAAATGCCCTGAGAATGTCCCTCAAGGATGTTTCTGGTTACAAGAATGTTTATCTATCCTAGACCCTGGAGCTCCTTGTTCTTCGGTCTGTGTGTATCTGTTGGCTTTTGATGCTCTCGATCTTCTCCTCTCTTCTCTTTTCTACTTACTTCCGAGAGATTGCCTGTTCTAATCTTCGTTGCCTTTTTCAAGCTTCTTTCTTTTCTCCTTCTTTTCCCCCCTTTTTCGTCTGTGCTGCCGGCTGCTTTAAATACCCGCCGGCAGTAGCGTGCCCCGAACGGGAGGGCACGAGTTCCAAGGTACCATAAATGGAAAGGGCGTCATCATAGCCTCTGTGCGAAGTGACCGGGGGTGGAAAACGCGCCCCACGCCCGGTCATCTGTCACCATAAATGCACTGGCAACGAGCGTCGTGGAGAGGGCCCACTGGGCAGTCGCAGAGCGGCCCAGCGTGCCCGCCCCGTCTTGTTCTCCTGCCACAGCAGCGCGGCAGACGGAACGCCTCGGCCCTCACGACGTTATCCCGAGACGGGCCGGATGGCACGGGATGGGACCCGTGCATTTAAGGACCCCACGCCCTTCTGCCAGAATGTGACAGGAACTAACACCGAGCGTGGCGGGAGCAGTTGGAGGTGACAGGCCACGCGCGCTCTTTAAATGCAGCCTTGGGCCTTTGACTGACTGACACCTCATCAGTGGGCCCCTGCGGGGGCCACTGTCAGGGGGCTTTCTGAGTTGTCTGGGAACCGAGTGCTCGGGGGTCACTGTCCACCTCCCCGAGCACTCTCTCCCGAGAATGCCCTTCCTTGGTCCTCGGAGAATCGAGTGCTCGGGGGTATTGTTCACCTCCCCAAGCACTCTCTCCCAGGCACACTTGTACGGACCTTCGGGGGACCGAGTGCTCAGGGGCCGCTGCACGCAGCCCCGAGCACTCTCTCCAGGGACTTCCTTCAGTGGGTCCTCGGTGTACTTGGGTGCCCAGGGGGCCACCGCTCGCGGCCCTAGGCACACTTCTCCCGGTACTTAGCTTTCCTGATCGTCGGAGAACTCGGGTGCTCGGGGGTCACCGTATACCTCCCCGAGCACTTAGACTTCGCAGATCATCGGGGAACTTGGGTACTCGGGGACCACTGACTGTGGCCCCGAGCGCCCTCTCCCGGGACTTAATCTTTTTTACCTCGCGGAGGAGACTCCGCGGGATGGCGTCACGTGGCAGATTGCTAGCCTGGCCTCGGGATTCGGGGACCCTCGGTTCCTGATTCACCGACACCAACAGTTTTAGCTTCCGCTGCATAGTTTTCTTTTGTCTAGGGGTTGATTAGTTTCAGCCTCCTAGTTCTCTTTTGCTGTAAATTGTAAGAAATTATGGAAGCTTAAGAATACAATTAAATTACTCGCTCTTGGTTAAACTTTGTTGTGATGTGATATGTTGGAAAGGCATGTGTTCCGATCTTAGGCATAAAACACGTGCCGGGACTACCAGAGTGGTATTCTGCTTAATCATTGAAGTCATGATTAAGTAAATGATTAATTAGGATATTGTTTGGACGGTTTCTTACAGTTACTCTCTAAACAATTGAAGAACGCCTCAAATGAACATGAATGAATGAAAATGTATGCTTATGATGTATGGTTGTGAACAAGATACAATGTGTCATGTCATGATTTTTTTTTGCAAAATAACGCCTAAGCGATTGGGTTATAAGAGGTTTAAACCTCACATAAGACAACCTAAGCTCAGTGGGTACTGAGTGGCTAGTGGTCAGACCGACCCAGGTGGCTATCAGACTATAGGGGTCGAACAGAGAAGAAAATAGTACTGGGTAGACCTGGCGGTCAGATCGCTAATTCTGGTGGTTAGACCGACCCTAGTGGCAGTCTGACTCCTAACTTTAGAGTCTAACTTGAAGTTTGACCAGCCAAGTCATGTCCCGGCGGTCAGACCGGCCCAGGTGGTAGTCTGACCGTTGGGCTTGTCTGACGGTACCTCGGTGAGGTCATCGGTGGCAATGCCTTAGATCAAAAAGGGTACCAAAACACTCTACAAGACTAAGTGAGTGTATTTTGGATGGTTTGGGTGACATGCACGAGGCCAAACTCGAGGACCCCATGGATGAAGTCCATAGCTAGGTTGGAGCTCGGTTCTAAACTAATGAGGGACTGGTTGGAGCTCGGGAACGATGGGAAAATGGTTCGAGAAGTCTCACCTCGGTGTGGAAAAGCTTTCTAGGTGGTTGGCCAACTCCGGGGAAGCTTTGATTCGAAGATCGGGCTTCGGGGTGGTGGTTGGCCTTGAGGTGGAAGAAATTGTGTGGAAGCATCTCCGGTGAAAAAGATGGCGGGAGGAGCTTGGGGAAGCCTTTGGGAAGCTCGAGGAAGTCTTCTCCGTCAATCTCCGACCATCTGGCGGTCAAGGTGGTCGCCTTCCTATCTCTTTATATTTGGTGGAGGAAGTAAGTGAGGGAGTGAGAGTGAGAGTTGCTCGATGGGTTTTAAGTGGTGCCTCTGAGTTTTGGTGATCAGACTGTGGCTAGCGCTGGTTAGACCGTGGGCTGGGCCCACATACTCAAAGTCTTCGTTCTTTTCCCCGTTTCTTCCTATTGTTTCCCTTATCCTTCCTAAATGGCTTTGGAGCTTCCTAACCATTTCTAAACAATTTCCATTCATAAATATATGATGGGAACACGCATTGATCAATTATGTAACGTTTCCAAACGTTTTTAAATACTTAAAACAAAATCAAATACATGAAGCATGATGTCATGATACGTATGTATGCTTGATGACTAGGTTTGGATTTTTAGGGTGTGAAATTATAGCCCTATTACACGTTGACCCATATTAGTTTTAAAGAGCATGCTATAACTAATCCATTATAGAGGTTGTTTATTGTACTATCTACTAGTGATATGGACAACTTTATAGCTAGCAAGCTGATTACATTGTTGGAGACGTTATAAATGAATTTGGGCAACTGGATGTCAAACATATTGTTTGTGCACAAATACTTATGATGTAAAATCCAACAAAGAATACTACTCCTTTTTATCCAAGCATTGGTAAGGTCTTGATCTTACTTTTATCCCAGAAGTATTTTTTTTAGAACCTACTTGTTTATGCACATGTTTCGACCATCCCAACCTAGAAAAGAAATCTAATGCTGCTCCGGTGGCCTGCCTGTTTTCTCAAATGAAAACATGCAGGAGTGTTGCCTATTTATATTAAAAAAGGAATAAAGCCTAGACGGAGTACAAGGGGCAACGAGGCCCGTGAGAAAGCAGAAAGGAAAAAAATTCTCCCAAAATGAGCCCAACCAATCTTCTTTCTCCCTCAAAGCTCCTCATTCTGGTCTCTTTTAGCTTGGCCCTCGGCCATCAGGCGGACAACTCTTTATGATCACACCTCACATTGCATTCCTTTCCCGTTCCACTTCTAGCAGGAGTCTCAATGCTTTGATTGCCTCCAGTAACTAGGACACCTATGGAGCAACCCCCACAGTAGCCACATCCTGTAAGTTGGCGACACCTTCTCCAATCAAACCGATAAGGGCGTTGTCCATATGGATAATATCATCATTGTCAAGGTTGAAAAATGCCGTCATTGCTAAAAGCACCTCTGATAAGAGTGGACCGTCAAACATGGGGTATTTAACTATTTGCCACTCTTATCAGGTGAGTGGCAACAGATTTGCCACCGTGGCCTACTATCAGTGACTCAGGTGATCCTATATGTCAGCGAGAGACCAAATTGACACATGATAAGAGTGATAAATATTTAAATAATCTGTCAAACATAGCCAAATACTTAGCATAGCTTCCAAGGACTCAAGTTTATACTTGAGGATGTCGAGCTTGCACCATAAGTTGTGTTGGGGTATGCTGCATGGTCGTCATTGGTCACCGCGAGGCAAGGCCAACGCTACAACAGATCGTGGACATGTCAAAAGTGCAACATCAGCGCCTCTCTGGTGCCGCCATTGGTGGGGTAGGTGACAGGGGATTCTATAGGAGATGTCATGTTGGAGTGCAAAAGAGGTCCTGGACCCTCACGATGGCAATGCTCAGGAAAGATGCCACCTCCAACAACAGGTGGTTAACCCCCGTGGAAGCTAAAACCTAGGAAGCTTTAGTAGATACTGGAACAAGGGAAGGAGAGGCACAATAGAAGTCAAGAGCCTCTGGCTCTAGAGTAGGTAGTAACGGTGCTGGCGTGGTGAAAAGGGATGCTGCTACCGGCTTCCCACAAGCCGATGCATGCGATCATGGTCACATGCGGTGTGGCTAATCGAACTTTAATCTCAATAGCGTAAGCTTGTGTGTCGCCAACAACAATGCTCACCAATAGGATATTCTTGCTGAACTTGGACAAGTTAGTAATAGGAGCACAGTGGGTCGTAGGGGTAGAGGGCGGTTGCATCTCCTCCAGGCCTACCGGCACGCGAGAGCGCCCAACAGCCTCTAGAGCATCAAGGGCCATTGCGAAAACATTGTGTGTGGTCAGCTCCTCACATATGGTAGCCTTTGCTAGTGAGGGTTCCTCTGTGAGTGAGTTGTGGATGCATGGTGAAGGGGTGGCTGCCAGGAGAGGTGCGTCGGCGGTGCGAAGCCTACCTGATGTGACAATCAATCCTTCACATAATTTTACTGAAAATACGTATGACGCTTCAAATAGGATTGCTATTCAGCTTCGTACATTTTACTTTGATGTAAAGCATGGCAAGGATGTGAAGGAGAGAAGCTTAGCTAGCTGTTGTTGCCGAATTAGTTACACGTGCAATAAAATATTTATTGGTGCTAATCATCTGCGCAAGGGAGAGAATAATCAAGCAAAGAAGGTGATCCATTGTTTTTATGTTTGCACCATGCAGATGGAGATCGAGGGCAGTCCAACCTGAGTTTGTCGTGCATGCATTTTTCTTCGTTTAATTAGTGAGTCTAATAGGAGTATTAGCAAAGTAGCCAGATTATTTTATTACTCATGCATATACGTGAGTTTTAAATCAAGTTGAGTACGTTTGTTCTTTGAGTTGGTGCCTGCGTGCGCTTTGAGTCCAACCATGAGTCAGAGTTTTATTGTTTTCGGTGTTTGGTTTTGAGGTTGTCGTCTCTGGGAATCTTAGAGGGCGATTTCCTTTATTATTTATGCACGAATTTATAGGACCGAGAATAATGACTAGAGAAGAATAAATAGACGTCTTTCAAATTTCTTACGAAAGAGATTACCTACTGCTTGTTCACCCAACGCTCTTCAAAAACGCACAAACGAAAACATAAAGATAAAGCGAGAAAGAAAGTTCTAAGACAATATGACTCTACGGATGAAATATAAACCATAAGCACTATTTAAGACTATTCCATATGTATTTGGATACAAAAGCTTAGAACTTGAATGAAGACCAAAGCAAAAAGACAGTCACCGAAAGAAGTAACTCTCTAAGTTGATGGTCTAGAGACAAGGAGATTCAAGACCCTCTCAAATACTTAAGTATATGAATATTTATGCTTCTAGCAATAAGAACAACAACTTCCTAAGGTTGAAATCGTAGCTCAAAGGCAAAAACAAAAATTAATAAGAAAAACAAAACCGAAAATGAAAAATTTGGAAACTTGCAAGGGAACCAATAGATGGAGATTAGAAGGAGTGGAATTGAAGCCTATGCAAAAATATAAACTTAATTACTCAAAGAGATCAGCCCTATTTTAAACAGATTACATAGATTTTTTCCTCAAAAACTCTCACATATTAAATAAGCTAAGCACTCACCTCCCTCTACTCTAAAACCCTAGCACTAAACTCTCAAATGGGTGGCACAAGGGGCTCAGGTGGTTGGTTCCTCTCATAGCCCTACCCCTCTATTTATAGGCCTAGAAAACTTGATCCCTAAGTTTTCTAACTTGTTACTAAAATATCATTCTCTTGTAGTATACTCTTACCTACTACCAAGGGCATTTTGGTTTATTTCTTGTTCCATCCATCGAACGATCGTGGCGCCTTCACGACATAGCTTCATCTCGACGCAACCTTCGTGATGATGTCATATACTCCTGCAGTCCTCCCATGGTTCTAAGGCACAACCGTGAAACTCTCTACATGCTTCTCAAAGCGTGACCCGCCACATGCTTACACCTTAAGCAAACGCTCTGATATCGACATGTGCACTCCGTCTTATGATCCTGACCACCGACAAGTCTCTCCCACTCCTGATCCGTCGGGCCGCCTTGTTACTTGCATCGGCATCTCTTTCGCTTGACTTTATGAACACACCTTCTTCATCCTCCGTTTTATGCTGTGCTTAACCTCAACGTATATAGCTAGGATCACCATTGACTCCACCCGACCTCCTTGATCGTCTGGCACCAAGCACCTGTTTAGCCCCGATCACCCACCGTTGACCACCAAGTTTCATCCGTCACCTACACACCATGAGATAAGCAAGCACATTTCTCTAACTTCAACTATAGTTAGTCCATAATCAAAATTCTCAAACCAAGCTCAAGCAATCCAAAACTTGATAAACCAAATCGACAACCTTGTCAATCACTCATCACATATAAATCAAGGCACATTTCAACTTGATTTCTCAATCTCCCCCTTGATGAGCGCATTGGCAACACCTCAAAGTACAAAGATTTTAGTTTGAAGAAGATAGGTTTATCTAAGTGACCAAAAACTCAAAAAAGAACAAAAATATATCATTTGGCATAAGAAAATTGCATAAGGTCTAAGAGAGGCAAAGACAATAAAAAAACCTCAAAAGAGCAATAAAAGCTCAAAACACAAAATCAAATGATCCCTCTTGATGAATGCACATTTTTCATTTATGCAAGATTCTTCTTTGTGATTTGGTGAATATTTTTTATTTCTCCCCTTTCTTATTCATTTCTTTCTATTTTGCAATACAAACATCAAGGACAAAACATTATGCAATGCATGAACATGCAAACCTAATGAGCTTTCACAATTATACCATAAAGCATTTGCAAATGCAAGAAACGTCAAAGGGCTATGAAAATTAGAGGATGGAGCTCACAATTGCACAAAGGCTCAAAAAGAGACAGTGGCTTCACTAGATCAAGTCAAGTAATGTCTTTGCGATACAAGGAACACATGTTCCTCTAAAGTTCTATCATGAGCTAAATATTTGATAAAGACAAAAAATATAGTGCAATGTTCCCTAATCCACTGACTTAAACCAAGAAGCCTAAAGAAAGATATTCATCAAACTAGCCTTAACACAAGCATTGACTAAGTCAAAGCAATTATAAACATGGTGATCAAGAATGTAACATTTCATACCTATATGATTCATAAAATTACCAAATTTCATCTTAAGGAAAGCTAGCTTGCTTAAAATGTTTCATATCAAAGCATCAAGAGGAGTCTAAGATTAAAAGTTTGCTCCACATAACTACTCAACTTAGTTCAAATTCAATTCTAGCATACGAAAATGATAAAGGCATACAAGTCAAAGCTCAACTACTCTGATTATCTTACATGAGGTGATGCAATGCAAATGCAACAAAAGTAAGATAGAGTATAAAAAAGGCAACTCCCCCCAACACAATGTCATAGGGATGGCACACACCAAACTCTCCCCTCAAATAGGAAAATCTAGTAGCACCTAGAGGTTTGGTGAAGATATCGGTTAGCTGGTGTTGGGTATCGATGTATTTCAAGTCTATGTCCCCCTTCTCATTGTGGTCTCTCAGAAAGTGGAATATCAAATCTATGTGTTTGGTTCTAGAGTACTGGACTAGATTATTGGTTAGGCTATGGCACTAGTATTGTCATACAAAAGTGGCACACTCTTGAAATCTAACTCAAAGTCCCTCAAGGTAGCAACCTTCCACAAAATCTGTGAGCAACAGCTACATGTTTAGCTTCAGCAGTAGACTATGCAACACTAGACTGTTTGCGAGAAGACCAATACACAAGGGAAGTACCTAAGAAATAACAAGTACCGGAGGTACTCTTCCTGTCAATTTTACAACCAGCAAAATCCGCATCGGAAAAACCTCGAAGAGAAAGCGAAGAGGCAGTAGAAAACCAGAGTCCATACTCGAGACTATGCTTAAGGTACCTCAGAATGTGTTTCACCGCTTGGAGGTAAGATGTCCTCGGTGAAGCTTGGAAGCATGCGCAGAGACATACAACGAAGTGGATGTTCGGTCTTGTCACCATCAGGTACAGGAAGGAGCTAATCATGCTCCTGAACTCCCGCTGGTCCATCGCCTCGCCATCTTTATTCGAATCAAGCACAGTCGAGGTAGCCATTAGTGTCGCCAAGGGCTTCGCGTCACTCATGTCGAACTTCTTCAGTAGCTCCTTGGTGGACTTTGTCTGGTGGATGAATGTACCATGTTTGTATTGCTTGATTTGAAGTCCAAGGAAGAAGTTGAGCTCGCCCACCATTGACATCTCAAACTCCTTGCTCATAGTTTCTGTAAACTTGGCCACAAGTGCATGAGAAGAGCCACCAAAAATGATATCATCTACGTAAATCTGAACAAGTAGGAAATCTTTGTCATGCCTAAGAGTTGTCATGTCCCAAAAATGATAAGCCGTAATTAAGCATTGCTTAACCAGTATCATATGTGTTATCACCTGCGTTGTTACGTAATTGTCGGATAAGTTTAGTTTGAAGGTGTTTCAAACACCCTAGAGATGGTTTAGAGCTCCTTAGAAAAGCCCTAGATCCTTTGGAGAAGAAAGGGAAGGAAAAGCGGGAATACTTAGAAAGATTCAGCACAAAACTCCTCTCGAGGTCTGACCGTGATCACCCGCGGTATGACCGCCAAGTGGTAGCCACACGTCACCTCAAGCTCCACCACCACCCCGGGAGCTGATCCGCAAATCGAAGCCTTCCCGAAGCAAACCCATCCACTAGAAAGCTTCAATGCACTAATGCCCGCAGCATGGTCGATAATGTGCGGTTGACAACATCTGTTTAACCATCAGTTTAGGGATGACACGTAGTAGAAAATAGCAGCTTCGTCCACAATTTATTCCAAAGGGATCTACAAAAGTGATTCAAAAACTTTGTGTCATGATCCGAGATGATAGTATTAGGCACTCCATGTAGTCGAATGATTTTCCTGAAAAACAAATCAGCTATGTTTGTAGCATCATTGCTCTTGTGACAAGGTATAAAATGTGCCATTTTAGAAAAATGATCCACAATTACAAATATTCTATCCTCCCCCTCTTTGTCATAAGAAATCCTAAAACAAAATCCAACGAAATATCCTCCCAAGATGCACTAGGAACAGGAAGAGACATGTAAAGACTATGTGGATTTAAGCAAGACTTGGCTTTATTGCAAGTGGTGCAACACGACACATAGCGCTCGACGTCACATCTCATCTTTGGCCAAAAGAAATGAGCGGCCAGCACATCTTCAGTCTTTTTTGCTCCAAAATGTGCCATTAATCCTCCTCCATGCGCCTCCTGTAACAACAAAAGACGAATGGAGCTAGCTAGAATGCATAGCTTGTAAGCACGATAGAGCAATCTGTCATTCAGCACATGTTTATTCCATGGTTTCCCTTCTCTACAATGTTTAAGAACTTCTTTAAAATCCAAATCGGCAGCATATAATTCTTTAATGGTCTCTAAACCAAAAATCTTATGATCAAGTTGAGATAATATGGTATAACACCTAGAAAGCGCATCACCAATCACATTGTCCTTTCCTTTCTTATATTTTATGACATAGGGAAAGGACTCAATAAATTATACCCATTTAGCATGTAGTTTATTCAGTTTAGCTTGACTTCTAATATGTTTCAGCGATTCATGATCAGAATGTATAACAAATTCTTTGGGCCATAGATAATATTGCCAAGTTTCAAGCACATGAACTAAAGCATACAATTCTTTATCATAAGTGAAATAATTCAGACTTGGCTCACTTAATTTCTCACTGAAATAAGGAACAACTTTACCTTCTTGAATTAGCACACCTCCAATTACAATCCCACTAACATCACATTCTGGTTCGAAGGTCTTACCAAAATTAGATAGTTGGAGCAATGGAGCATGGGTGAGCTTCTCTTTTAATAACTTGAATGCTTGTTCTTGTGTAGATCCCCATTTAAAAACTACTGCTTTCTTTGTCAACTTGTTTAATGGAGCAACAATAGTGCTGAAATCCCACACAAATCGCGATAGAAACCCACAAGATCATAAAAGCTTCTCACTTGTGTAACAGTCTCAAGAGTTGGCCAGCTCTTTATGGCTTCGATTTTTGTTTCATCCACCTCTATTCCCTGTGGAGTAATAACATAACCAAGAAAAGAGATTCGATCCATGCAAAATATGCACTTTTCGAGATTACCAAACAAACGTGCATCTCTCAAAATGTTAAAAACAACATGTAAATGATCAAAGTGTATCTCATATAACTTGCTGTAAATCAAGATATCATAAAAATAACTACCACAAATCTCCCAATGAAAGCACATAAAACTTCGTTCATCAATCATATGAAAGTACAAGGTGCATTAGTTAACCCAAAAGGTATTACTAACCACTCATACAAACCAAACTTAGTTTTAAATGCAGTCTTTCATTCATCTCCAAGTTTCATTCTAATCTGGTGGCATCTACTTTGCAAGTCAATTTTAGTAAAAATTATAGAACCACTCAACTCATCAAGTGTATCATCTAACCTAGGGATAGGGTGGCGATATCTTATAGTAATATTATTGATGGCTCTACAATCAACACACATATGTCAACTACCATCTTTCTTAGGAATCAAAAGAATGGGAACAATACAAGGGCTAAGACTTTCTTGTACATACCTGTGGTCCAAAAGGTTGGATTTCCTTAGTCTCTTTCGGGTTGGTCCTATATACAGCACGGTTTGGCAAAGTTACTCCCGGAATCAAATCAATTTGATGTTCAGTCCCACGAATAGATGGTAATCCTGGGGATACCTCAGCTAGAAATACATCCACAAAGTCCTGCAAAAGGTTAGCAACAGTAGGAGACAAAGAGTTAGATAGATCCTCGAGTGAAATTAAAGCCTCTTTACATATCAAAGCATAGCATGGCAACTCATTATCACAAATTTCAGCAAGGTAAGATTTAGTGTCAAGTATAACACACCCTTTCAGTCTAATTCCATTGGACTTAGAAGTTGTTGTTGCTTTCTCCTTTTGGGGGGGGGGGGGGGCCTTTTCCGCTACTTGCTGATTTTCATATTCATTCTCAAGCCCTTTTCTCTTATTTTCAGTTACCTCTTGTTCACATTTCACAATTTCAGCAGAGGTTAAAGGTAGAAAAGTTATTTTTATTTCCTTTATGCATAAAAGTGTTACTTCTACCATAATGTGTTGCATCAGTATCAAATTTCCATATTCTTCCTAACAAAAGAGAGCATGCTCGCATAGGAACTACATCGAAATCAGCACAATCATGGTATGAATCAATAGAAAAATGCACCCTAGCTATTTGCATTACCTTCACCTTACCACTATTGTTGAACTATTGAATATGATAAGGGTGAGGATGGTTTCTTGCTGGCAAGGCAAGCTTCTTGATCATTTCTGAACTTACCAAGTTGTTGCAGCTTCCTCCATCAATAATAACTCGAACACGATAATTTTAACTATGAGGAACATCTGAAATAAATTGTGGCGTTGTAGCTATTTCGCTTGCTCCATTTGAGTGTTTAACACTCGCTGCACAATGAGGGTCCGATAATCCTCCGAGGCAGTGGCATTGAACACTTCCTCATGGTCGATATCTGTCTCACAACCATCCTCATCACCTGCATGGTTAGCTGCAAGAGCATATTCATCCTCAACATCACTAGCACTTTCATATCCACCATTTTCTGTTACAATGTACGCTCACTAACTTGGGAAATCCTTCATGACGTGGTCCATTCCCTTGCATCGGTGCATACAATCCCGGTTGATCAGCTTGTAGAAGCAACCGAAGAAGAGCTCTTGGCTGGATCCTGAACACTTACGGATTTGCTTAACTCGGGAGCGTGCGACGGTGTTGAAGGTACTGCTGAACACGCCCTACTAGAGAAGGGGGCAAAAGACCATGTAGCTGAACGTGGGGCTATTTTGACTTGTTCCAATGTTGATTTTGAAGTGGTCGTCCTTCCAAAATTGCTCCTTGGCCTCTGTTGTCATCCTGTCAATTCCTTTTCTGCCAGACATGCAAGTTAGAACAATCTAGAAATACTATTGTATTCTTTATAATCAACTATGTCCTGAATTTCACGTCTTAATCCTCCATAAAAGCGTGCCATTGCAGCCTCTTCACCGTCAATAATATCACAACGCAACATACTAATTTGTAGCTCCTGATAATATTCTTCTACGGATATATCACCTTAGTTTAAGTGCTGCAATTTCTTATACAGATCACATTTAAAAGAGGGTGGAACAAATCTGTTACTCATAGAAACCTTTAAAGCATTCCACGTGGTAGCGCTAATCCATCGATGCATACTCTATTCCACCAGATAATTGCAAATTCTTTAAATTCACTAGTGGCTTGCCTAACTCTATGCACTTCAGGAACTAAATGAGCATTAAGCTTCTGTTCAACTGTCATCTCCCAATCTAAATACTTTTTAGCATCATAAGTACCCCCAAAAGATGATATGATAAACTTAACCTTAGCAAATGGATCATCATTAACACGTAGGTTATGTTGCTGAAAATTATTACCTCTCATACCTTGACGGTTGAAGTTTAATCAGTTTCATTGTCATGCATCAAAGGCGTCTTGTTCTTGCCTCAAAATGTCATCATCTGCGACGGACTCCTCTTGTTCATGGGCCGCGTCGTGAGGATCCACACGTCCATGGTTTGGTGGTTAATTAACCACTCGATTAAAGCATGTATTGAGCATGGCAATACTATCATTAAGTTATTGCAATGTAGTGTTTTTCTCTGCAAGCTTCTTATCGATGTCTTCATTGATAGCTTGTCGATGATCATTCAACACCATTGTGAATTCTTCCCTCAAAACACACTCTTATGCATCTGATGCTTCTCCTGCCATGGTTAGTTGAAGATAGAAAACAACGAAAGATAAATTATCCCTATCGACTACTAAGTGGTGGAGGTAGAGTCAGACACACTCAAGTGTCTTACCATGCTCTTGCAAGTGTTCTTACTAATCACCGCAGTTAGCACAACCGGTGGCTGGTTCGTGATACCTTATCAGGTGCGAATGAGATAGTTGCAAGGGGAGAAACTGTTCTGATCGAGGGAAAGTGTAGCTTGGACAGGCAATATTTTATAGCAAGGAATAGCAATAATTGAAATCAAATTAGCAAAGCTAAATAAAAACCCACAATACTCATCATAGTTGTTGGCCCGAACACATTCCTAGAATTAGCTCAAGCAAGCCGAAAACTATAATAGACACAAGCACAAAAGAACAAAATTTGCAAAGCAAATTAATTCTCTTTTTTTGCACTCTTTGCTCTTTTTTTGCATTCTTTGTTTCTTGCTTGCTTTTCTTTTTTTTTCTTTTTTTGCAAATGTGACACAAACTCAAAACTCTTATACTACCTTTTCTAAGACCAGTGAGGTACGTGGGTCAAAAACTTTTTCCAGAGAGCAACGGTATAAAGGTAGTACTCTCTCTCTCTCTCTCTCTCTCTCTCTCTCTCTCTCTCTGAACTTTGGCTACCTATGTTTCGGCTATGGGATCCAAGAAGGTGGGCGATTTCGACTAGGTGGTCGGAGTGACTGGTCGGGACCCCGAGTGGGTGGTCGGAGTGACGGGTCGGACCCCGAGCAGGTGGTCGGAGTGACTGGTCGGGACCCCGAGTGGGTGATCGGAGTGCCTGATCGGACCCCGAGTGGGTGGTCTGAACGACTAGTGGTCAAACCCGAGTAGATGGTCGACTCGACTAGTGGTCGAACTCGAGTAGATGGTTGAAGTGACTAGTGGTCAAACACGACTTGATGGTTGACGCAACTAGTAGTCGAGCTCGAGTAGATGGTTAAGCGTCTAGTGGTCGAACTCGAGTAGATGGTTAAAGCGACTAGTGGTCGAACATGACTTGATGGTTGACTCGACTAGTGGTTGAACTCGAGTAGATGGTTAAGCGACCAGTGGTTGAACTCGAGTAGATGGTTGAAGCAACTAGTGGTTGAACACGACTTGATGGTCGACTCGACTAGTGGTTGAACTTAAGTAGATAGTTAAAGCGACTAGTGGTCGAACACGACTTGATTATCGACTCGACTAGTGGTCGAGCTCGAGTATATGGTTAAGCGATTAGTGGCCGAACACGAGTTGATGATCAACTCGAGTAGAGACACAATCTCGGCTATAGCAAACAAGGGTAGGCCGTGATACACGATGACTAAACAGCAAGACTCGACACTAGAAACTAGATCACGATGACTGGACCAGCAACAAAAACACCAACGATGGACTCAAACTCAACAACGCGAATACTGAAGACAAAATTATGAAGGGACAAAGTGGTTTGGACAGCAGAAAAACTAAGATCTAAATATTTTTGTGGGGCAATTTTCTGGTCTGTAGGTAATGGAAAACGACAAAACAAAGGGGATAAATGAGATTACCTAACGGGCAACCGAGGCTCTGATACCATTTGATGCACGTTT
Organism: Phragmites australis; assembly: GCF_958298935.1. NCBI lineage: Eukaryota > Viridiplantae > Streptophyta > Magnoliopsida > Poales > Poaceae > Phragmites > Phragmites australis. Next base: position 13,209,377 of record NC_084940.1, read on the forward strand.
TTCTAATCTTCCGAAAGGTAATATGATAAGTTGATTGATGGAGTTTCGACGTTGATGATCCAAAGGCTTCAAACAGAACAGATCGAGAACCCTCGCAACCACTACACCACTAGTCTGTGGTTATCAACCATGCCAAGACGCAGTTAACCTCACCAAGAATGCTTTTCCTGCAAGTGAATCAAGAACACAAGCAAGAACAGGTAGATGCAATCTGAATATTGCTAATTACCAATGAATTACTCGAGTTAGGGTTCTACAAACTGAACAAGTGACGAAACTGTATAAAACAGAATAATCTAAGTAAAACCCGAGCCTAAACTATGACGGCTACTTTGTATATATAGGGGGGACGTGAGGAGGTCGACCTAGGGCTGTGTAGCTATGGAAAGAGGCATGCATAACCTGGACTCCGATCCCGAGATGATTACAAAACCTAACAGGGTCCAAAACGGTGGCATAGTACCTTATTTCTTTGACTCTGACTAAACTATAAGGAATATTTGGTCAAGCTCATATCCACTGGAACAGGCTCATCGTAAGCTTTCCAGGATGTCCAAGATTGCCTAAAACGGACTTCGTATGAGAGAGTTATGCCCAAGATTGCCTAAAACGGATTTCGTATGAGAGAGTTATGCCCGTTTTACTGACGTGCTGCTGTCCTGCGACTTGACCATGACTAGAGCTCAACCTCGAGTCCGAGTCGACTTCGCCTTCGAGCGGTGATGTCTGGGTAAGGGTGTGGTACTTCTCCCACGTTCCTAAGCAATAAAACATTACAAGAATTTAGTAGTAATCTATCCAATGAAGCATGAACTGCAAGGAACGAGTTCACCTGGAGGTTTAATTGTCATGCACGTGCTCTTGTAATTAGACCTTGTATGATTTGAGAAATATTAATAATATTGATCATATCTGAAGGAGTCATGGGCTCATCAGTGGCTCTATAAAGACCCAAACTTGGTTTCTCTCAAAAAATTTAAGCTCTTCATGTATGGCATTGACCCAATTTGAATCAGATAAAATATTTCCAACATCATGGGGCTCAAAGGAAGCAACGAGTGCAGAATCAGTAAAATGAGCATGAGAAGCAGATTTAGAAATTGTTACCCTCTCTTTGATGTCACCGATTATTATCTGTGGAGGGTGTCACCGCTGAATGTGTTGAGGGGCCTCATGCCTTGAGAGAACCTCCAACTCAAACACAACTGGTGCAGGCTCGAGAGCAGTTGAAGTGGAAGTAGAGGTTGCAGGACCTTCTGTCGGAGTAGAAGAAGCAGGAGTCAGCTGTAGAGCAAGTGTGGTCGAGGGAATTAGTGGATCATCCTCGTTATCACCAAGAGCTGGAATGTCGCCATTTATAAAGATGCTCTCGATCCCTCGAGCTGCCTTATCACTTGTACCGGTATCCCTTTCGTTTGACTTTATCAACACGCCGTCTTTATCATCTATTTCATGCTTTGCTTGACCTCCACGTGTACAGCTAGGATTACCCTTGACTTCGTCTAGCCTCTTTGATCATCTGACATCAAGTACCCGCTTAACCCCGATCACTCGCCGTCAACCGTCAAAGTGTATCTGTCACATACACACTATGAGACAAACAAACATATTTCTCTAATTCTAACTCAGTTTAGTCCATAATCAAAATACTCAAATTAAACCCAAACAATCTAAAACTTGACAAACTAAATCGATAATCTTATTAGTCACCTATCATATATATAAATTAAGACACATTTTAATTTAGTTTCTCATAATTGTTACCGTTCTTTGAAGGATCGAGATAAGGGTGTAACCAGGATTCCGTTTTCACAGTACGCACTGATTTATGCGGAATCTCCTCTTTAGATCGTGTTCTAGTCAGAAGAGTTTATCTACTGTTGGTTTGTATCTACTCCAAGAGATTGTAAGCCGATTCCTTTACGATTTGCTGCTCTGGTTTTGTGAATCGACTCCTATCAATTTTTTGCAAGTTCTGGATGCTATTTTTTTTCTGTCGTGAGATACATCTACTACTTGTTCCTGCTGTTATTGCCGAGAGTAGTAGCTGTGCTGGCAAACCGGGTTTGGTTGATCAAATTGTTTATTACTGGTCGATGCCGCTAGTCATAATATTGGCTGCCCATTAGTCAAATCAGCTGAAGTGCTGGTTACTGTTTGGCGAAGGAATCAATCTATTTACTGTCAAAATTCAGGGCTAGACTTTCCTTGCTGCGCAAAAAATATCCACTCTGTCGCTGTTCCTAATTGAAAAAAAAAATCAAGGAGAGGAATTTGTTCCATGTTTGGTACCGTGAAAGAGAGAGAATTCTAGGCATCCGCGTCGGGTGCTCATCACTACCAGCCAAAGAGGCGACCTTTTGGATGTACTCTTCTGCGTGGCGTAGCCATTGCCGATGGGAGTTCTGTAGAGCCCTGGGACTGCTCAACCAGGAGGTTGAGGAGCTTGGCACACAGAGAGGTAAAATGCTCTTGAAGCCCCATGGCAGCCCTTGCCCTGAAATCGTCCTCTATTTGGCCGTCACTTGGTCCTGTGGTAAGGGGTTTGACAACCAATTGCAACCCACTCAGATTGGTGATGTTGGACATTGGGAGTAACCAGCGACCCAAGTGCAAGTGTGGCCGCTCGTGAGGGGTGGAGGGAGGTGGTTGGCAGAATCGGTCACCGCCGTGAGCTGAAGGGCGGAAGCGGCTGGAACCGACGTGCTACAGCGGACTGTATCGCCTTAAGGAGACGGGTGAAGCCGGTTGGGGTGCGTGGCTCAGGGAAGGTGACCCGCGGATAAGGTTACGTTTGATTCGCGTTAAGTTTATCATGTTTAACTTTAGTTAAGGGTAACTTGTTATAAAGTGTGCTTAACAAATTTTTGCTATAGTTGGTGATCAGCAAAATTTGTCACAAAACTGAGTGTATAATATGTAAGCTAAAGGACTAACAAAAGTGTGATTTATTATAGTTGTGATAATTAATTAAATAATTACCTAAAAATCTATGACACGCGTGGCAAACTTATATACGAATCAAATAGTAGAGCACGTGAGGGCGGAGCCACATGAGTGAGTCAACTGCAACTACCCAAGGGGTAGGGCGATGGCAAGTTGTGGCATTGCCATTGCTGAGATGTTTTGTATTTCATTGTCTTAAAAATGAATATATTTAAAATTACACGTGCATGTTTTAGATTTATAGCATATATATCTATTTTTTAAAAAATCTAAATATGAGCATTTTATTATATTTTGGACTGTTTTATATCTAGACTTGCAACACTTATCTGGGACCCGCTTCAATATACGACAAAAATAGAGGAATCATTGAATAAATAATCCATTTGTTCGTATGTCTCATAAATGCAATTATGTAAGTAACTTTGTGAAAAATCGTAAGTTAATTAAAATAGATTCCTGAGCAATTTAAGAAACAAGTGAAGGTAATTTAGATCGAGTGTCCAATAAATTTAGTGAACAAATTATAACCATTGAAAAGTAATATCAGATCTAGTTGCTACATATTTTTAATAAAAAATTAAGAATAATTTGTGATCAATTTTGTTGCAAGTAAATTTCAGGAAAGCAAATCGATTCAAACTCGCAAATAATTTTATATATTTTTATGAGAAAAATATGTGTGTATATCATAAGACTAAAACATAAACATGTATGTCGGAGGATTAACTCCTGTCGTAGGGATCCCGAGAGACCCCTTTTTAGAGATTCGGCCGGGGGATGATCCTGAATAAGTTCGTCAGAGAAATAAATAGAAATAAAAATAAATGCAACTGCCGGTGGTGGGGGATGATCGACCTAGTGCAAAGGGAAGTAAATGCACCGGAGTTTAGACAGGTTCGGGCCGCACGGGGGCGCAATACCCTACTCCTGTATGGATGCAATAACTGTTCTGAGGGAGGTCCCCTGAGGATGTATCTGGTTACAAGAATATAGTGTCTAACTAAGAGCTTGAGGCTCCTTGTTCTTCGGCAGGAGCTCTGCTCAAGCTTGCTTGCAATGTCTTCGTCTGTTGGCTTGGTTCGTTGTGGGGTTCGTCTTCTTCGTCTAGGTGTGGCACGGTTGACTGCTTGGGCTTGTGTTCAATCCAAAAATGTTCTTTCTCCTTCAATCGGTATGCCGATCCTTTTATACACTCGCCGGCCACGACATATCCCGAACGGGAAGGAAGGGGCACAAGTTCCAAGACGCCACGACTGAGAAAGGCGTCATCATTTTCTCTGGGCGAAGTGACAGGGGCGGTGGAAAAACGCGGCGCGCGTCCGGTCACTCGTCACTGTGGACGCCGTGGCGACGGGCGCCGTTGAGAGGGCCCACCGGGCAGCCACAGAGGCACCCGGCGTGCCCGCCCTGTCTTGTTCCTCTGCCACGGCAGGGCGGCAGGCGGAACGCCTTGATCCTGGCAACGTTATCCCGAGATACACCGGATGATACAGGACGGGACCCGTGCAATTAATAGCCCCACGCCTCTCTGCCAAAGCATGGCAGGGACTGACACTGCGGCGGGAGCAGTTGGGGATGTCAGGCCGCGCACGCCCATTAAATGCGGCCTCGGACCTCTGACTGGTTGACACCTCATCGGCGGGCTCCTCGGGGGCCCTTTTGGGTCGTCGGGGCACCGAGTGCTCGGGGGTATTGTTCACCTCCCCGAGCACTCTCTCCCGAGCACTCTCGCATGAACCTTCGGGGAACCGAGTGCTCGGGGACTGCCACGTGCAACCCCAAGCACTCTCTCCCGAGCACTTTTGCACTGACCCTCGGGGAACCGGGCGCTCGGGGTCTGCCGCACGCAGCCCTCCGAGCGCTCTCTCCCGGAACTTAGCTCTTCTGATTGTCGGGGGACTAGGGTGCTCGGGGGCGACCGGGCACCTCCCCGAGCACTTTCTTCCCGGTACTTGGACTCTGCGGGTCATCGGGGAACTGGGTGCTCGGGGACCAGAGGCTGTGGCCCCGAGCACCTTCTCCCGGAACTTAGATTTTCCTTATCCCGCAGGAGGGATCTCGCGGGATGATGACACGTGGCGGACGGCTGGCCTGGTCTCGGGACTCAGGGACCCCCGGTTCCTGATACACCGACAATGTAATTTTTAGATTTTTCCTAAAAATAGGGCGGGGAAATATGCAAGAGCCAGTAACAGTTTGATTTTTCTACTCAAATTGAATGCCTGTGAACTGTGAATCTTTTATGTTGGTTTTTTTTATATCTTTATTATGCTAATGTCGCAACAAGAATTTATTCTACAATCAATTCATTTCTATACAATTACACCCTGCACAATGCATTGTCATACTACGAGACTCCGACATGACACTCACGTCAAAAAGACTTCGGCGTGGGGATCTTCTCAGGCAGCGTCGGCAGCGTCACTTCACACTGCAGCATGCTCACCGCGTGCCTGATGGACGGCCGCAGGTTGCCGTCCGGGTGGGCGCAGGCGAGCCCGACCACCAGCACGCGCCCCACCTTCGGCGTCGAAGTCGCCACCCACCCGCTCGTCGGTGGCCTCAAGGACGTCTTTTCATCCGCACAGGCTCCAGACCCACTCCACGAGGTCATAAGTAGCAAAGAGAAAAAAAAATGAAACACCAAACAATGAGACTCTCTAAATTCATTGTCAAACAAATAAATTAAAGACCCGTCATATAAGTGTGTATATGCGAATTTTATGCATCTAGGAATCAGAAGAATGATTTCATAAGGTGCTAAAATTTTAACCTAAAAACAAAAATTAAAATCGGAAAAGAAAAACTTACACACAAGACAAGAGAATCAAGAGAAAAAAACTAGGAGGAAAATTCAAGCACATGAAATAAAATAAATTTCATTACTCAAAGAAATCAGACCTGTTTAAGGCAAATTAAAAAGATTTTTCTCTCAAAACTCTCACCTATTTCATAAGCTAAGCGCTCATCCCCATCTCCACTAAAACCCTATTACAATGCTCTCATATGAGTAGCATAAGGGGCTCAAATGGTTAATTTATCCTCTCCTATAATCATACTCCTCTATTTATAGGACTAGAAAATTTTACTCTCAAATTTTCTAGCTTTTTTTTCCACAATATCCATCTCTTGTAATACACTTCTACCTACCACTGATGGTATTTTAGTTCATTTTTTTCTCCATTCATCGGCGGCTGCGATGCCTTTACGACTTAGGTTTGGCTCGACGCAAACTTCGCGATAGTGCCACGTACTTCTCCAGTCCCCCCAATGATTTTGAGGCCAAATCGTAAAACCATATCACACTTCTCGAAGCGTAACTAGCCATCACTTGCTTTCACTAGAAGCAAACGCTCCGATGATGATGTGTGTCCTTCATCATATGATTTTGACCTCCAGCAAGCCTCTCCCACTCCTGATCCCCCGGGCCGCCTTGTCACTTGCACCAGCATCCCCTTCGCTTGACTTTGTCGACACGCTATCTTTATCCTCCATTTAATGCTTTGCTTGACCTTCATGTGTATAGCTAGGATCACTCTCGACTTCGTCCGGCCCTCCTTGATCGTTCTGCACCAAGCACCCGCTTAGCCACGATCACCCGCCGTTGACCGCCAAGTTGCATCCATCACCTGCACATCATGAAACAAGCAAACACATTTCTTCACACTTCAAAACATCTCTAGGTTAGCATAAAATCAAAAATTTCAACTCGGAGCACATTCTACATAAAATATGAACACCGGATGTTCCGGTGTGTTTTGCTCCTGAACACCAGATCATCCGATGAGTGTAACATTATCTGTTCCAGAAAATTTTTGCTCTCTGTAAGAAAAGGTCCGATAAAATCTTTCGGTGATCTCATGTCCATCACCGGATAATATGGTATGTGCCAATCTACCGAACCACCCTCCTACAACCTCTCTATAACAAAAGGTCTGGTGCTTTCTCTGGTGTTTACAATTACAATACCGGACTATCCGGCGTACATAATCAAACTTGGCGCCAAAAACTCCCCCTGCAGAAAATACTCTGACGCTCTCGAAGTCCATCACCGGATCATCTGGTGTTTGCTTTCATTTCTACTTTAGTACTAAAAATGCTCCGGTAATTTCCTCACTTGTAGCCACCATACTCACCAAACCTTCTGATACATTGATTTTCAATTTTGTCCAAAAGTTTGCTCTCTCCAAAAAATAGTCTGGCGAGCATATATTGCCCATGCTGGAACTTCCGGTGAACATCGGAACATACGATGTTCACACTAGAACTTTCTATGTGTGTAATTTTTCTGCATACATAGAAGAATTCGCCAATTTCAAACACCGCTAACTTGAATTAGACATAAATAAGTACAAATATCCATAAACACATGCTAACCGAGTTCAAGATATATTAACTGGTGTCAATGACTCATCACATGAAAATTAAGACACTTCTCCACTTAATTTCTCAGTTTCTTGTTCATAGCATGACTTTGGCTCTTTTTTCTTCTTTGGAAGTTAGGCTTATAAACTTCTTAGTCCGTTCTCAAATATTTCATAAAAGTACACATTAAAATTTTTGAACACTAATATAAAAAGAGTAATATTAAGATTTTGTCATATAGGAATGATATTATTAGATTAGTTACGAAAACTACTCTCGAATCATTGTGTTATCATTATTTTTTACTAAAATATGTATAAAAAACTAATTGTCAAATACGGCGTCCATTTCGAAAAATAGAGTGACTATTGCGTACCTGACTGGCCACGTTAGGAGGACAGTTGGGTTGTATAGATGGGTGTCGAGGTTGCCGTTAGGCATTAGATCATACACAAGGAGTAGCTCCCTGCCCTCGTGGCACCATCCGATGAGCTGTATAAGGATCCGATGCCTCAGCTGACTTATGATCTTCACCTCAGGTGTACTCTTTCCTCCCCTGCCCTGAACCCCTCCACACTCTCTTGATGGCAACGTGGAGGTCTAGCTCTTTCAGAAATCCTCTGTAAACTGCACCGAAGCCGCCTTCTCCGAGCTTCTCCTCCTCAGAGAAGTCTCAGAAAATAAATCTACAAAGGTAACTCTGTTATTTTCAAATACATTATCATAAATAAATCCTCGACAGTATAAAAAAAAAATACAACACAGCAAAACAACAGTAATCTGACCCTTAGTCTGGAGGCTCCATCAGTCCATCCAGCTCGCAAGCAATCTGTTTCTTTCAGGATCGGATGCACTATTGTGCTGCTTTGGGCTGAGGAGGGACCAAGTCGGTGCAGTGGCTGAGTGGCAAGTGGTTTGACAACCAATTGCAACCCATCGGCCATCAGACTGGTGGTATTAGAGTGACCAGCAAACCAAGCGCAAGAGAGACCGCACGTGAGGGGTGGAGGTGGCTGGTGAAATCGGCACACGGCCGTGAGCCGAAGGGCGGAGGCTATGCTCGAATCGGATTGCTACAGTTGACTGTCTCGCCTAGATGAGGGTGAAGCTGCGTGGGGTGCGCAGCTTAGGGTGTGTTTGATTTAAAGGATCAAAATAAGGTGGAAGAGGAGAATTCCTGTTTTTTATGATTCGGATCAACAGGGGATGAGATAATCTCTTGAGGGAATATGCCCTTCAAATTTGGGATGAGCACATCCCCGAAAAAGTTATGGACGGAGCTATCCCCGGTTCGCCCCGCGGCCCATAAGCGAGCCTGACTTGTTCCGCTCACCTTCCACCTCACTCTGCTAGCAAGTTCACAAAAGCTTTAAAAATTCACTCATTCTTTCCTCTTTTATAATTCAAATGGTGAACTTCTGTAGCTTTTAAATTCACACTGATTTTTTCTCGTAGAATAAATAACATAGAACCCATTTTAAATAGTTCCAACTACAAATCTCTTATAAATTTTAAATAAAAATTCCTCAAATTTAACTACTTTTATACTTAGCTTGAATTGTTAGTGCATAAATTTAATTTCCAAAAATCAGAAAAAATTCATGAATATTTATCTAAACTAATGTACTAATTTCTAAAATTATTAACAGTCCTAAGTTATATAAAAAAATTTAGTGTTTAATGTGTGTTGTGTATATGTAGAGGGAGGTGATCATATTCTAAACTCAGCGACTCTATAAAGTGGTGACCACATCCAGCTCCATCCTCATACTTCTAACAAAAAAAAGAACATCACATCTCACTTCATTCCCTAAACCAAATAAAAAAGAGACTCATTTCATCTCTTCAACCAAAAAAAATATAATAATCTTATCCTAAAATTAAGGATAGCCTTATCTTATCTTACTTTGCCTCTAACTATGGTGACGGTGACGATGACTTAGGCCTGAGGGCATGTGGAGGCAGAGCTACATGATGACAGGGTGAGCCAAACTGTGACTACCGGGTTGGACCGGAGGGCTAGGGCGATGGCTGCTGATGAAAGTTTTTCTTGGTGGGGATCTAATAAAACTGTTTATTTGCTAAGGCAATTTACCACGTTTATCCTGGGGCTAATTACGTCATCACCTCTGCCTTCTTGTTTCTCTCAATCGTGAAGCCACCATCGTCATCTGTTCTTTTTTTCTTTTTTTTTGCCCTGCCTCTCATGGGAAACCACCGTCGTCAGCAATCATCCGGCAGCACATTGCTGCCGTCAAGCCTCCTCCGTGCCTCCCTTGCCAAGAAGTTGCGATGATCCCACGCGCTGCCGTCCAGTCTCCTCTGTCCCCTCCCAGCCAGGCCATCCTAGAGTTCCCACGTGCTGCTGTCCAGCCATCTCTGTCGAGCCGCATCTAGTCTGTACCTAGTTAACCTGTCGCGCGTGATACCCACAACTAGGGGTGGAGCCAGAAGAAGTTTAGCGAGGGCACAAACCTCAGCTCACATTCATGTTTTTCAGTGAATTTTGATGAACTTAGTTTTTTTTTTAAAAGTTACAAAGACCCTGATCCGCCTCTACCCACTACCCGACTCCGGCCTCTACCTCGCCAGGCTACGGCATCGGGGCTAGTGCGAGCGCGGGAGAACTGCTACGGCTGATGGCGGCTCGCGAGTCGCGAGGTGCTGAAGGGAGGTTCTGCACCACCTTTCGCTTGGCCTGGTCAGCAATTCGTCGACAAGGATAGGGTGCAGCTGCTGCACGAGAGGCGGTGCGACAGCAAGGGGCGGTGCTCTGTGTACGTCTGTAGTCAGTCCAATTTTGTCGTTCATGTTTAGTAGCATGTACAGTTACTCCAAAAACTTTAGCAATAAAAAACTTGGCAATTATCTTATTATCCTCTCCCGCCAGAATTGACTGTACAAATATTCTCATGGAAACAATAAAATTGCAAGTCGTTTACTCAGCGTAGGCAATTCAGATTGGCAATAAAGTTCTACGTCCTGTGTTCAGTAGGAAATGCAATCTTAACCATAGCCAGATAAGCAACACAAGTACACAGAGCAATATTACATCAGTGGGGTTTCCATGCTGCTGGTGCAGTTTCAAAGTTCCAAGTTATACGGTTGACACCGATGAATTTTTCTTGATCTTGTTTTCCCAAAAAAGAAAGGAAAGATCTTGATCTTATCACATTACAGGTTCATCAGCCTTATTTTTTATTTGCATCAGAGTGTTCACTTTGTAAAGTTGGATCATAAGATCATTTTGGACGGGAGCCTAGCTTCTGTTTTGTTATATTTTCAGCCTGGTTACTCTCCCGGCCAATCTCAGTTTCAACTATGTATATCAGAACAGTATTAGGGTGCTAATTGAGGTAGGCAACTTCCTCATATACGACAGTGTTAGGCTTTATCATTTTGAGTAGCTTCGATAGTCCTCAAATATCAGTCTGTGTGATATGTTCTTTGTGACAGTGTTACTAGGTGAGGGCTCAATACTAAGCATTATTTTGATGATAAGAATTGGCTTGAAAGCATAGTAACACGATCCCTTCTGCTGGTCTAACAAATCTGGTGCTAGTGCCTTATGTGGTGGAAATTGAGACATATTATGAGCAGCTACCTTCATGACGTTATGACAAATCCTTGCAACCATCATGTGAGGGGGTAAGACTGGACCAATAAACTTGGTAGGTGTTAGAGCAGTAGCATCACTTGAATAAGATGATTGACCCTGATCATCAGCTGAAGCCTATTGAAAAACCATATGGATTGGAATATCAGGGCAAATGGCTCTGAAATACTGAGTAGAGGAGCTTGATTCATGAAAAGAGATCACATCTTGCTGATTTCCATGGTGTTGTGGCATAGCCGCATAGGCTAGATGTTGTCAGCAACATGTACAATTGGGTTCGATGCAAGTCAATATTCATCAGCCTCTACTTGCCCATCCTCTTCATTCATGTCATCCTGCTGATGTTGATTGTTGGCATTATGTGAATCAATATTTGGTGTATCACCTTACTTCTCCTCCTGCCAACCTTGAGGTCTGTTGGGATTGCCCATGATCGGTGGCAAATGGTGTGGATGAGGATGTGGATTGCCATGGAGAAAAACTAAGTTGGAATGTGTCTTGGTTTATTTATGATGAGTGATTGACATTGTCATTTATTTGATTTGATGATTTTCGTTTTTGCATGAGCTTTGATGTGATTTGGGATTTCATTTGAGCATATTGATTATGGACTAATTGGAATTGGAGTTGGAGATATGTGTTTGCTTGTCTCATAGTGTGCAGGTGATAGATGCAACTTGGCGGTCGACGGCGGGATGATCGGGGCTAAGCGGAGTGCTTGGTGCCAGACGATCAAGGAGGCCGGGTGGAGTCAAGGGTGATCCTAACTGAACACGTGGAGCTCAAGCAAAGCATTGAAGACAGATGGGGACGGCGTGTTGACAAAGTCAAGCGAAGGGGATGCCGGTGCAAGTGACAAGGCGGCCCGAGGGATCGTGAGTGGAGAGACTTGCCGGCGGTTAGGATTGCATGACGGAGTTCACGCGTCAACATCGAAGCGCTTGCTTAAGGTGTAAGCAAGGAGGTGAGTCATGCTTTGAGAAGCGTGTAGGCGGTTTCGCAGTTTGGCCTCAAAACCGTAGGAGGACTGGAGGAGTACGTGACACCATCGTGAAGCTTGCGTTAAGGCGAAGCTAAGTCGTGAAGGCGCCGTAGCCGTCCGATGAATGAAAAAAAAAATGGACCAAAATACCTTCGGTGGTAGGTAGAAGTGTATTACAAAAAAGGGGTATTTTGGGGAAAAGCTAGGAAACTTAGGAGTTAAGTTTCCTAGACCTATAAATAGAGGGGTAGGGCTATGAGAAAGTTGAAACCAGCCATTTGAGCCCCTTGTGCCACCCATATGAGAGCCTTGTGTTAGGGTTTAGTAGAGAGGAATAGCAGTGCTTAGCCTATGTATTAGGTGAGAGTTTTGTGAGGAAAAATCTTTATAATCCACATAAAATAGGGCTGACCTCTACTGCAATGAAGTTTATTTTTCTTCGTATTATTGTACTCACCTCTTTTTAGTTTCCCTCTATTGGTTTCCTTACAAGTTTGCAAGTTTTTGGTGTTTCTTTATGGTTTTCGTTTTGGTTTTTGAGCTGAATTTTTCAGCACATTGGGACGTTGCTCTTCTTATTGCTAGAGACATAAAAATTCATATACGAGTGTACACTCATGGGTCTTGAGTACCCCTACCTCTAGATCATCAACTTGGAGTGGTTCCTTGTCTGGTGATCTTTTCTTTGAGCTGCAATTTTTCACCTTCGCAGAGTTGTTCTTCTTGATGCTAGTGGTTTAAACACTCACATACTTATGTATTTGAGCGGGTCTTGAGTCCCCTTGCCACTAGACTATCATCTTGAAGGATAACTTTGTACGGTGACCATCTTCTCTAGTTTCTTTGAAAGTTGTGCGTTTTTGTGCACAAAGACATATGAAATGGTCTTAAATGGAACCTATGGTTCATATTCCATCTGTAGAGTCATATTGCCATGGAACTAATCTTCTTGCTTTGTCTCTCTGATTTTTTTGCTTTCGCTTAAGCGTTTTGAGGTGCGTTGGGTGAGAAATAGGAAAAGACCATCTATTTTGAAAGAAATTTGTTGAGACGTCTATTTACCCTCTCTAGTCGCCATTCTCGATCCTACAACCATCTACGGGAATAGGGTCTTCATCTTGAGGGAAATTGTCAGGAAAGTGCCCATTAAGGATGTAAATAGGGACCGAACAGGATCTTCCATGACCACCCAACATTGTTCCCTGTGAGACAATCAAGCTACGAGGGATTCGATCTGGAGCAATGACTAGGGCTTTGAGCAGAATTCTTGATTTGTTAATGGTGCTACAACTGCTTTCACATATTCCATAGATTGAAAATCTAGAGGAAACGACAAGATAGAAGATCCAGGGGTGGAGGTGCCAAGATGAGAGCTAGAGCCCAGGAGATCAACTACACACAAGAGCAGATCATGTACAATCTATGGAAAAATAAAGAGAAAGATAGAAGAGCAAAGAAAGTCGATGTCCACGCGGCTACCGGGAGACACATGATTATGGGAGACAGCATGCGGCCATGCAAGAGCGGTAGACCAGAGGTAGGGGATAGGCAGATAAATCTTTTCAATGACAAATACTTCATCTTGGATAGGCAGAACAGATCTGCTCTACCGATCAATGATCGATATGTGAAAACTAAAGGAGTAGACTACATGTGAGTTAGCGCAGCCCCCATGCATGATATTTCATTGGCTATCCTAGGGGGAGTGCATCTGATTTTCGTGGTGCCTATTAAGAATAGGCTAATATGTGAACCCAGTGTGATACCATCTTAAGGTTCGAGTATTGGCCGGAGCTATCCCAAAGACGCACAATTTACTTATACTTCAATATTGAGCATGGAGAAGCATGTAGACCTAGATGAGCTTGCCATAGAGGGTGCATGAGAGGAGTGGAGAAGGTAACACTACTACAGAACATACCATAAGTAGCGTCTTATCAGTGTTGTTTGTGCAAAAATCGCGACTAAAGATGTATCAGTGCCGGTTCTTAATCTCTCGCACGCGAAAATGAGTGAGGCACTAAGAATCGGTACTGAAAAGGACTATCAATGCCGGTTCGTGGCGGGAACCAGCACTGATAATTCGCATCAGTGCCGGGTCAAGCCCCCAATCGGCACTAATGTGCCTGGACCTGAAATTCGCCTCCAATACAATTTTGGCTCGTCAGCTAAATCCTCACGTCCAGCCTTATCTCTTTCCTCTCATGTCCAGCTCAAACGCTCGGTCCTCACGTCCGCATCCTTATCTCTTCCTCACCACAAGCCTAATTGATCCCCTCCTCTCTCCCTCACCGCCCCCTCGAGCTCACTGGCCTCCCTATCTCCTCCCCCCTCGGCTCCTCTCTTCCCCCCTCACCGCCCTCCTTGCCCTCCTCGTCGACCTCCTCGCATGGGGGCGGTGGGATCCGGCGCGGAGGAACCTGGCCGGTGATGGCGGGGCGGCTGGGCGCTGCAGGGTTGCTGTCGGAGCTCCAGGCTTGGCTCCGGCTACTGACGGACCTGGTGAGGGGCGTCATCACAGCCAAGAGCCTGCGGCGGGGCATCGAGGCCGCACTGGGTGTGCGCAGCATGACGCTCGATGAGGCCGCGGCGATGGTGCGGCAGGGTGACCACAATGACGACGACGCACTCAGCGAGGCCGAGTTCTACGTCCTCATGGTGCGGCTCAGCCCCGACATCATGGCTGATGCCGAGGCGTGGCTCGAGGAGGCCATCGCCAACGAGCTGCAGGTAGCCCGCTCGCAATCGCCGCCAGCCTAGGCACGCGCTGCAGGTTCTCAATCATCACCTTGCCGCCAATTCTAATATATTAGCCCTGCATATATACCTACTGCTAGTACGTGATCTATACACCACCGCAGGTGTATTATTAGCCTACTGTGCCGTGATTGTGAGCTGTTTGTATGAAGTTGAATCAATTTTTTGTGTGATGTCGAGCGATTTTTTGTGTGATGTTGAGTGATTTTTTGTGTGATGTTGAATCTATTATTAACCTGTTGTTTGGATTGAGATGAGTCGATTTGAGCACGGTGGCGGCGGCGGCAGGAGCATGATGGCGGTAGCGACGGTAGGAGCGGCAGCCGAGCTGGCTCGTTTATTTTTTTGGCCCGGGAATCTTTTTCAGTGCCAGTTGGAGGCACGACCTAGCATTGAAAAGAACATTCAGTGCCGGTTTCAAACTCGGCACTGATAGTCAGCTGCTGATTAAAGAGTGCCGATTGAAAAATCAGCATATAAGCCATTTTTCAACGGCACTGATGTGCTGTTTTGTAGTAGTGCAAAGGAGGGAAGTGTGCACGACAACATAGAGGGATAAGATCTTGACGAGTGAGCGGTAGAAGTGAACGAGAGGATAACATCTTAGTTTTTAACGACACCCAAATTCAATTTTATCGACAATTTGAACTCAACTCAAGACATGTAGATATATAGATATGCCAGTGTGATGGGGTTAACGTTGTGTTTACCGTGTCATCACTACCTCAGAACGGGTTATCATAGACGGATTTTAAACCTTATTCCAGACGGTTATGTGTTTCGTCTCAACTAAAGTGCTTGTGATATTGAGCTTGTTACAGACAGTTACAACTCTGTTTGTAACAGAGCTACACACAGACCAGTCTAAATAAGACCTACGTCTATAATATAGCTACACACAAACGGATTTTCAAAAAAAATGTCTTTGTGTATTAAGTATCGAAGAGGCTTTTTTGTTGAAACCCGTCTGTCCAAAGTGTCAAAAACAGTTTTTTTTTTTGAAAAAACTATCTATATGACCCTTTCCCCCTAAGAAACCATTTTGCTTCCTGGCTGCCCTCATGATATGACATACATCACACTTTATGATATACAGAAGAACATCAAAGACATATACATATCATAAATAAGAACATTAAACAGATATATAACACATAAGAATACAGATATATAACACATAAGAACACATTATTCTATATACACCATCTCACAACACACATCGATCAGAACATAAACCTAGCTATATACAATCCCTAATTGTATCTCATGCGGTCTAACGAAAATATGAGATGATTGACATCATTGATACCATCTTCCAGAAGGTTGAGATGATTGACATCATCTTAACCGCATGCTTTAACCACAATGTCAACCCAAGCATCATCTTCAATCATCACCCCGCTGTCATCCGAATTAGACTTCATCCTGACTAACTCATTCATGTGACAGAATCAAACCGCATTGCTACCAAATCGACATCCCTTGTTAAGTAAGAGATGGTGGTTCAAACCAGTCTTGCAGTTCACAAAAATATCTCCATTGTGATGAATAGAAATAGAGAAATTTTCATCTGGAATAATAAACAATAGAACACGATTCATAGAAAAAAATTGGGCCCACAGTGGTTCCCTCCACAACAGTGAAGAACACATATCCCACATGACCGAAATCGACGCCAAGCATCTGGACCATGGAAGCAGCCATAGAAACAATCTCATCATCTCAGCGCTTGATAACAGTGAATAAAGACATTGCAGATTTGGGACACATAAATGCCACATTACCCTCAGTATATAGATCAAAGAAAACCCTAACAAATCCTAACCACGATGCAAAACCTACTCACCTCAATCTAGGGAAGGGGTTTCAGTGCTCAGATCTCGAACCTCCATCATGGAAACAAACCCTGAAAAACCTTTATGGAAAGGGCTTGGATGGCAACGATGAGAGCGAGGGAGATGAACTTCTCATTGCTTTAGTGAGGGAGACGAGCGGTTTGTGTTTATGGGGCTAGTGGGAAGTCGAAGAGCGAGGGGTCAAATTTAAAATAGTACCCGGGTCTTTAATTACAGATAATTTTTCATAAAATCCATCTGTATCTATCATACAGACACAGATGGATCTTACAAGAAACCGTCTATGACAATATCATAGACGGATTTTTCTAAACTCTGTCCGTGTCTGTATGATAAAAACAGACGGATTTGTAAAAACCGTCTGTGAGTTCTGCCACACCTAGACGATAGTCATGTTACAGACATGTTTGTCTTAGCAACCGTCTGTGGGTATTTTATCACTGACGGGTCCTAAAAAACCGTCCGTGACACTCCGTCTGTTTTCACTGATTCTATGGTAGTGCATGTTGATCAATGGCACATTGTTGATAAAATCTATTTGTCGTGGGCAGTATGTTCCATGCTTGATTTAATCAACTTCTACCATGCATGTACTAGCCCATCTTTTGCTATTAGAAACAATCCATGCTTATGATGAATCCACACTTGGCCATCGTTTGGCGTGAAAGAAAAAGCCATATATGCTATAAGTGCCCATCCCCTACTCTTCAAACTCTCAAAACATATTACACTGTTGTTATGTTTTCTATTACCTATAATGATATGTATAATTTGAACTTTTGAACCTTGATTTACTTTGGATTGTCAAAACATAAACATTGATAATATTTTCTCAACGTGTATTAGAATTATTTAATTGATGGTGCAATTTGAACGTTTGAACCTTCATTTGCTTTGTATTGTCAAAACATAAACATTGATAATATTTTCTCAAGGTGTATTAAAAATATTTAATTGACATTTAGTGTCTTTAGATACATTTTCTAACTCTTAATATTCTCTAAACATTCATCATCTAGAAAGCAAAACTCTAATGGCAATGAATTTGGAAACTAACATAAACACAACCATAGAAAAAAAAGTACGTATGTGCCTAATTCAGAAGGTTTTCCGGGGACTACTCCAAAACTACACTACAATACACTTTATTTATTTTTCAAATAAGTGCGTAAGTGACCAACACTAAAGTTTAGAGACGCTAAGAATTTCAATCAAAAGAAATGAACTAAATATAATTATAATAATTTAGCGGTGCAAATGCGTGAGCCACCTTGCTAGTTACTAATATAATAGAAGATAGATGTAGAATGGGATGCCGAAAATTGGAATCTACATTTGCTGTGTTGGACGTCGTCCTATTACCTTACGGAATCTCCGTTGCGTCGCACAGGGAACACTGCACCGTGTGATCTTGTCGTGCCGAGGCAAGGCGTCCGCGACAGGGAGCGGAGACGGCTGGCAGTCAGCAGGGGGAGAGAGCCGCGCAGCCCAGCGGGAACGCAGCCAGGTCACGCGAGGCGCGTGGCACGGCGGCAGGGGTGGGTAGAGTATCATCACAAGCAAGGATCTCTCACAAATGGCTGAATGAGTCGCATCGCACCCCTCCGAACCTCGTGATCCTCCATGAGCAGGCCATTTTTGGCTGCGTTAGTTTGTCCTGTTTCAACGGCCGTTCCGGTGCTCCACCTGCGTAGCCCCCCATCAGGAAACTAGCGCCCCATTGCGAGATGTGTCCTTAAGTCTTAAGCAAGTAATCTATATCTTCCCAGATTCCAAATCAGCCAAATGGTTGCCAGATAATTAGCTAAGGTTGCCACTCGGAGCCGGTTATTATGCATGCATAATCCAGAAAGCAACATTGTTGCAAGCTTTGTACGATCCGACGAGCAGATATATTTCATAGCCAACTCTTAATGAATGGATGATGGGTCCGGGCCACCCTGTAGAAAGCTAGTGTTGCGCCGTCTGAAGATTCGAACCTGGTCAGCAGGCCGGCCGGCCGGCAGTGCTGCCAAACTACGGCACGTTGGTATCTCCCTTCTCCATTGTCCCACCAAATGCAGCAGCCCCCCTCCCAAGCTCCAACAATGGCATCAATGAGCTCTGGCCTCCTGTCTACACTGTGCTGCCTCTGCTACCTGTTGTCGTCCGTCCATGTCCCCCGCGCTGCCTCGCTCTCCTTCAGCTTCAACTTCTCCAGCCCCGGTTCCTACTGCACTCTGGGATCGACGCTCAATTGCACCCGCGACGCCTACTTCCACTCCACCGAGAGCGCGATCGAGCTGACCAAGAACGACATCAGCGAGCCCAACTACCACAGCGTCGGCCGGGTGTGGTACATACAGCCGGTGCCGCTCTGGGACGCCGCCACCGGCGAGCTGGCCAGCTTCAGCACCTCTTTCACCTTCCGGATCAGGCCAGGCGACCCGAACAGTCCAGGCCTGAGCGCCGACGGGATGGCATTTTTCCTCGGGCACTACCCGTCCGACGTGCCCCACAACAGCAATGGCGGGAACCTAGGCCTCTTCAAAGACAGGAACCACTTCAAAGCGACGGGCGACGACCGGGATCGGGTCGTGGCGGTCGAGTTTGACACCTACCAGAACGTCTGGGACGAGGACGGCAACCACGTCGGCATCGACGTCAACTCCATTGCCTCGTCCATGACGACCTGGCTCGACAAGAGCCTGACGTCCGGCGAGATCATGGCCGCCGTGGTCACCTACGACAACAGCACGGAAATGCTTTCCGTCACCCTCTGGATGAACGGGACATCGTACCGTGTGAACGACAACGTCGACATGAGGAAAAGCTTGCCGGAGATGGTGGCCGTTGGCTTCTCAGCTGCCACCGGTGGCAACATCGAGGTGCACCGGCTCCTGTCGTGGTCGTTCAACTCCTCTCTGGCGTCGAAGGATGCCGCGATCACGTCACCTGGGGAAGCACCTGCACCTGTGCTGTGATCCCTGGAGCCATCAGCTCCAAACATCAAGAAAAATCCCATGGCACGATAGTGCTTTATTTCACAACAGTTTTCTCAATCATATGCATCTTCATGGGATTTCTTCTATGGCGGAAATTACGATCATGCAAGAAACCAAAGGAAGCTGCCGACGGAGAACTCGAAGAAGAACACAATGACGCTGAATTGGAGAGAGGCGTCGGACCCAGGAGATACTATTATAGCGAGCTCGCCGCCGCGACAAGCAACTTCTCGGAGAAGAAGAAGCTGGGGAGAGGAGGCTTCGGCCACGTCTACCAGGGCTGCCTGAAGATTGACGGCGAGGACCGCCATGTGGCGATAAAGAAGTTCTCAGAGTCGTCTGTGCAGGGGAGGAAGGAGTTCGAGGCTGAGGTGAAGATCATCAGCCGGCTGAGGCACCGGAACCTCGTGCGGTTGATCGGCTGGTGTGACAGTTGCAAGGGGCTTCTGATCGTCTACGAGCTCGTGTCGGAAGGCAGCCTTGACAAACATATACAACAGTGGGAGGTTGCTTACCTGGCCAGAAAGGTATGATAGGGTAACAAATATTTTTGTTGAACTTATTTACATTTATATACATAAATCCTATTTGCAGTCTAAGGATAAGAATTTCATTCGTACATATCATACTTGGAGACTTGGAGTCAAATAATGAAGATTTCCTTCTGTCCCCTGCATTTTATCAGCCTTAAGCACCTTTCATCGACAGGTACAAGATCATCATGGGCCTGGGCTCCGCGCTGCGCTACCTCCACACGGAGTGGGAGCAGTGCGTCGTGCACGGCGACATCAAGCCGAGCAACATCATGCTCGACGCCTCGCGCGACGCCAAGCTAGGCGACTTCGGCCTGGCGAGGCTCGTTGACCACGGCGCCAGGCCGGTCACGACGAAGGTGGTGCTGGGCACGGCGAGTTACATCGACCCGGAGCTCGTCAACACGCGCCGGCCCAGCTCCGAGACGGACGTCTACAGCTTCGGCGTCGTCCTCCTGGAGCTTGTCACCGGCCGGCGCTCCGTCGAGGAGCCCGATGACAGCGATGAGATCTTTGTGCTGGTGAGGTGGGTGTGGCGCCTGTACAGCAGAAACGCCGTCCTCGAAGCGGTGGACGAGCGGCTGCGGCTGAAGGACGGCGAGCTGGATGAGGTGGAGGAGCGGTGGCAGATGGAGCGCGCACTTGTCGTGGGGCTCTGGTGCGCGCACCCTGACCGTAGCGACCGGCCGTCCATCGCGCAGGCCATGCACCTGCTGCAGTCCGAGGACGTGAAGCTGCCGACGCTCCGGCGGCAGATGTACGGCACCGAGCCGTTCATCGCTATGGGAGGAGACTGTTGCAGCAACCTGTCGGTCGGGACGTCTATTGGCAGCGACACATCGATTACCGGCGGCTCTGCTCGTTCACAGCTTATGAAATGGTGAAGGAAGAAATCGTGTCTGCTATTGCAAACTATGTTTCCTGTGTGAATTTGGTATCCCGTGCAGAAAGATATTGATTAGAGAGCTTGGAAGCAATAATGTTCCCAAGCCGACCTACATTATTGTTGTAAAATTTATTCCTAGTTTCAACAATCAATTTTGGTTCTTTTCGTCTTTTTCTTTGTAGCTCGTTGTATATATTTCACTACCCTTTTCAATTTATATATGCAGCAGGATACTCTCCTACTGTTTTCGCTAACAAAAAAAAAATCAATTTTGGTTCTCCGTACATTGCATTAACTAGCCAACTGAAATTAACATTGTAAATAATAGACTGTTGGGGAATGATACCACATCAACCCTCTTGACTTCGGCCGGCCTCAACCAACCCTATAGACGGGAAGTGATCAATGACGCTACTACTTTCGTTTGGCTACTTTGGTCGCATGCATAGATTTGAATGGTGGCCAAGGAGTGAGGAGGTTGAAGGCTAAACCTTCGGGAGGTCGAAGATCACATGAGTCAATCAGGCTCGAAGGTTCAACCGATGTGGAACAAGGTGCCCGAAAGAATGAAGCTTGAAGAAGATTGGAAGGTTTGGTTGCCAAAGGCCCGAGAGTAGCAGTGATCATGGGGACGAAGGCCCGGTGTACCGAAGGTCTCAGTGATTGAAGATAGCTACAGGGATATAAGTGTAAAATTCCATGTTTGTATGGCGTGTACTGGTACAATGATTGTAATACCATGAGGATATTCCTAGAATATCCTGAAAAATAAGGGCACTCTTGTAACATACACCGGAGTGGTTAGGGCATGTCTATAAATACCCCAGTCCCTCCTGTGTAATGGACCAATGAATTCCAATTCAACTATATACTTATTCATTGTGTTGTGATCCTGATTCCCACGATCGTAACATTTGGCGCCGTACATGGGGATCAAACCCACGACCATGTGGTGAGGGTCCTAAAGCGTGTGGATGGGAGAAGAGAGAAGTCATGACCCATGCTGCCGAAGACTAGGAAAGTAAAGGTGAAGCAGGCAGGTGAACCCGAAGGTGGTCCAACGAATCCAAAGCAGCAAGCGGAGGATGAAGGGGCAGAAGAGACCCATAGGGAGACCGAAGCCTGGGAGGCCAACGAAGCTAAAGCCCGGGCATCGCACAAAGCTTAATACAAGCATTGGGTAGAAGAGGTAGCAAATCAGGTATGGGAGCTTCGGGAAGAAATTAGGTCGCTTCACTAGTCCACGGTTTCTCAGCCTGGGTCGTGGGTGGGGGGCATAGTGGGAATTGAGTCTGAAGATGGTACCCAGGTAGGCTTTAGATGAGCATGCCCGACAGTGAGCGGTAGACCTCAGCTCCCCTCTGTCTCCGGGCCTGCAGGCACGCCATGGCCTTCGGGCTTCAAGGTGCCACGCCTTCACCTGTACAACATCGAGACCGAACCCAAGGAGCTTGTGATTAGCTTCAAAGCCAGAGTTGAATCGGTGGGGGGAGACGACACCACCATGGCCCAGGCCTTCATCCTTGCCATCAAAGGGATAGCCCTCTCATGGTACACATCGTTTCCCCCGGGAGAATCTATTACTAGGAGCAACTTCATGAATCACTTTTCTTACACTTACAGCAACTATGCTGCACCTATCACTGTGGGGGATTTGGTCACGGTAAAGTAGAAGGAAGGTGAGAGTTTGTGATGATGAATAATGGATAGTTACCATATCTGGGTACCCTAGGGTCTCCCGTAATTCTCGAGGCATATTTATATCCCTAGGAAGGGGATCCCTGGAATAAAGTAAGCGATCCATAGATACCCAAGGCGTCCCGTAACCAAGAAGGTCTATCTCCAAGAATAGGAAGGAGGAGTCCAGAGGATGTACGACACCCCCATATATATACGGAGCCAAGGGGCTCTGTGGGGAGGAGAGAAGGACCATAAGATATACAAGCCCAAGACAAACCAACGAAAACCAAGGAAAAGTCATCGACTAGATTTAGATCCATCTAGGTTAGCTACACCCCCCTTGTAACAGGTCCAGATCAATACAAGACAAACATGACGTAGGGCTATTATCCTCTAGGAGGCCTAAAACTATCTAAAAACCCCTGTGTGTTCCCTTGTGATTCATCTACTAATAGCATCGCCCAATTCTTCAACAAGTTCGTTAGATCGACAGTTCACAAATCATCAACAACTGGCGCCATTCGTGGGGATCATGAAAAAAGGCGATGAAGAATCTACACGTGAGATGCTGTCGACATCAACCGAAGCTTTATCGAAATCCGGTTTTTCAGATGAGGGGTTCTATGACAACTTTACCTCTCTTCCCGATGAACCGGTGATCGATTGGGTGGATTTCGAAGACGAACATTCTGGCGATGATTCAAGCAACGAGGTAAGTCAATTCATAGATCAATGCGCCAAAGATTACGGTATCGAGTTTGAACCACTCAGCTTCCAAGATAAATATGAATGTCCAATTCACAGAAAGTCGGGATGAATCCCTGCGGTTTCTGACAACATGGATTGTCAAGATATCAACCCGGAGCAATCCGATGAAGCATCCATGATGGATCTAGATACCTCCTCTAGCGAAGAATGCCCCCGATAAGTTTTCGCTATTTGAGACAGGGGTGATGATCTCGGTCATCATGACGATAACCCTGCAAATGGTTGAGGTCCTCCGGCCTCGGCAGCAGGTAATGGTCAGCCACAGGCAGGCACACCACATCTGGTCCTTATCAGGGCCCCGGTCATACAGTCTCTCGATTATCAACAGGGGGCTGACCACTTTAAATCCATGACTGCTAAGAGGATCCTCCTTCTACAGGAGGCCCTCATGCGCCCTCCGACCGCGGATCTGGCTACCCCAGCCGGTAAGGATTATGTGAACTTGATGGTCGACTTAACAAAGGAGATCATCATCCAAGCTGAGAACTCTCATCAGGCCCTAGCCAGAAATAGCTCTAATCAGGGCAGACCAGGCAATCTCCTATCGCGAGATGTAGTGGACTAGAATAGATGTAACCCTAGGAACAAAGCTTCCCAGGATGACAATTGGACAAACAACTGCCATCGGACCTCACCAGTCGAAGGTCATCCGATCAACGACTTGCATCAGGTCATTGATGACTGGCAAAGATGCCTAGGG
Source organism: Phragmites australis (assembly GCF_958298935.1). Taxonomy (NCBI): domain Eukaryota; kingdom Viridiplantae; phylum Streptophyta; class Magnoliopsida; order Poales; family Poaceae; genus Phragmites; species Phragmites australis. The sequence goes on from NC_084940.1 coordinate 13,233,453, forward strand.
GCTTTTTAGGAGGTTTCTTCTACCCCTCGTTGATCTAATCATGAAATGTTGTGACACTGATCAAATCGGAACCCGATCACCAGGGGAAAGACTCTCGGGGGTGCTGGAACCAAGCAAGGTTCCACCAACGGATGCCTGACTTTCTCTCCAGATCTACGGAACATAAGTTGGCCGGTAAGGTTCCACCCCGGGACGATCGAGAAATACAATGGAAGCACAAATCCTGTTGAGTTTCTCTAGATATATACCACGACGATCTAGGCAGCTGGTGGGGATGAGAAGGTAATGGCAAATTACCTCCCTACATCCCTTGAAGGGGCAGCCAGGATATGGTTGACCAATCTATCACCGGGGATGATCTACTCATGAGAGAAGCTTTGTGATGTGTTCTGAAGTAACTTCCAAGGTACGTAGTTCACCCTGGCTTGAAAAACGATCTCCACCATTGCGAATAGATGGGGAATGAAACATTGTGTGAGTTCGTGCGTCGCTTCAGCAATACACGGAATACCATCCCCAAGATTAGCGACTACGATGTCATCCAGGCGATCACTCAAGGGGTTAAGATATGGCGTTGTGTTGAAGACACCGCTTGAAAGGAGCCTAAAATGGCTAAAGAGTTCATGTAGACAATGATAAGTATACAGGGTTGAGGATGCACTGCTCTATGTCAAGGAGAAGACTCAGGTTACCAAACATCCTCAACCCGGGCTCGGTGGCGACAAGGTCCGGAGCAAGCGCAAGAAGAACACCAAAGGGTGTAAGGGCAAGAAAGCTAAATCTAACGAAGTTTTTGCAGATCTGCCCGACATCCGCCCTGACCATCGCTCTGGACCTTCTCGGGGTAGAAGCTTTACACCAGGCTCCGACGAATGAGATGGAAAGCCTTGGTGTGACTTCCACCAAATAGACAACCACATCATCTATGAGTGTCGCATCTCGAAAAAGTTGGTCAAGGCGGAGGTCGAAAAGGAGGCCAAAGGAAAGAAGACCCAGGGCACGGCCTAGAGTAGGGACTCCAGCTTTGGAAGCAGTGAGGACGACTCGAACCCGATGTCTTTTCAACCAGGCGAGAGGACAATCGACCACATGTTCACTGTTTTCGCGTCCTACGAGTTCAAGAGGCAGTACAAGACTATGTTCCAAGAAGTCCTAGACGCCATCCCCAAGGGTCGTCAGGACATTAAGTGGTTGGACACTGAAATCTCTTTCGGCCAAGAAGATTGCCCTGATAACTTCATATGGCCAGGCTGCTTCCCATTGGTGGTCAAGCCTACGATAAAAAAACTGCAGGGTTACCCAAGTCCTTATCGATGGAGGGAGTTCCCTGATCATCCTCTTCACTAATGCACTCGAAAGTACGTAGATCCCTCGGCCTACTATCAAGCCAGTTACTCAAGCCTTCCACAGTATAGTACCTGGTTCTTTGGTCACTCCCATCGGCCAGATATCGCTACCCGTTACCTTCGGGAAGCATAACATTTTCTGGATAGAAAAAATTCTGTTTGATGTTATCGACTTTGAGATGGTATATAATGTCATCCTAGGAAGACCTACTCTTGACAAATTCATGTCAGCCACGTATTACGCTTATCAATGCGTGAAGATCCCAGGACCCAAGGGGGTCATCACCATCTAGGGTTGTCCCAAAGCTAGCCTCCGTTGCGATATGCGGAGTGTTGACATGGCAGTTCAACACCAACCAAGCGAGGAACCTAAGAGCTCAAGGATCAAGGTGGATAAAAAGCCTCAATTGTAACCTCAATTACAGCGCCTTGAGATGCAAACCGAGAAACCCGGGGCCACAGCTCCATGACTAGTTCAGAGCGCATGAAAAAGCGCCTACGCTACCTCAGAGACAATAAGTGGCACTATTTATCAGCTTAATCTAGTTTGTATCGTTTCGGTTTAAGACAATAGGTCTACATAGCTCATTGGTCATCAATAAACTCTATAAGTTTTAAGTATAAGTCTTAAGAGTACCTTCTCGCAATAATAAAGATTATATTGCTTATGAAGTCGATCGACTTTTTTTTTCTGCCTTGTCTTTTCACGCATCTTCATGCCTGACAAACGGGGTGAGTCGCTTCTCGGATCTTTCATCCCAAACACGCACCCGGGGCGGCAAAAAGTTTGTCTCGACCAAATGACAATATGAGTTTCCTTTACTTTAAAGATGTTTTTTGCTATTTTTGGCCTACCCAGAATTTCTATTTCCATGTAGACAGTCCGGGGCTTAATAAGTACTAGGTGCTAGAAACTGAAAACAACATATTGTGTACTTTCTGAAAGTAGATTCTAACAAGAAGAGAAGGATCATTGCGCCGTGAACTCAGGGTTGGGAAAAGGCTGCTTATCATGTTCAACGGGTGACTGGGGGTTACGACGCCTCCCACTCAAGCAATTCGTAGGCCGATCATAATAAGCGCCCCGACTAGTGATCAACTAATTGAAGGAAAAAGCCAAAAAGAAAATCATGATATGCTATCAAAAGAGTCCAGCACGAAGTACTCCCATTGAGTAGGGAAAAAGTTTAAGTTCCTGACTAAAACTAACAACATATGCCAAGTGCTTTTACAAATTGCAAGGTAAAAGTAAAAGAACTACACGGAGGGCAAGAAGTTCTTCACATCCACGAAGGCCTTGACTATCCAGGTTGCCTCCTCAACCTTGTCGGCTGACGACTCTTCCGACTCATCCCTAAAACCTTCCAGGAGGATGTTGGCATTGAACTCCGTTTGGTGGGTCTTCAAGATAGCCACCGCATAGGCAAGTGTCAGCTCCGCACTCTGTCGGGACTGGCTCGAGAGATGGTCGGTGATCATCTCTCAGAACCTACCGAACACCTCGGCAAGCTTGGTGGCCAAGGTAGCGATCCCTTGAGCATTCTTTCTGCCAGTAGCCTCTGCTTGGAGCCCGATCCCGACCAGCGCCTCCTGGAAGACATTGAACGCTGCAACAAGTTGATGGTGAATGACATGCATTTGGGCCCCTTCTTTGGCAAGAACTTCTTAGGCTGTGGAGAGTTCTACAGGGTGACATATTCAAAATACAAGATGAATAAGCATCCAGACGGGATACCAGAAGCTCATACTTCATTCTGTCCTCTAGAGCAGCATCTGCCTTCTCCTTCTCGGCCGTCACCCGAGAGAGATGGTGGCGTAACTCGGTAGCCTCCTTCTTGAGCTAAGCTACTCGGATGGTGGCTTTCTCAACATCACAGTGGGTCTTGTTTAAGCAATGCACGACAAACTACAAAGAATGTCAAGGTCCGTACTATTTTTTTGCAGATTACGATTGCTAACTTGCATGTAAAATCTTATCACAAAGAAGGCATTAAACATAGTGTCCAACTGCTGGCCTACCCTCCCTTCGAGCATATCCTCCCAGGTTGCATCCAGCGAGATCCCGTACCTCTTCTGTGGAGGAGCTGCAGAGACCCCTTGGTGGCCACCAACACTGGGGGCTCACCAGGCTTGCTTCCATCTCCTTCAGAGGAGGTGGGGGTGGAAGGTTGGGAAGGTCAGGGCTTGGGTATCGTCGGTGGTATTCCAGATAGCCTGCAGGAAAGACGAATTCAAACTATGTATTTCATCAAGCATAGGAAATAATTCTCATCATACCTAAGCCATTTTCTAGTCAGTGAAGGCTTCATCGAGACTAGGAGGGGCGCTAATCTTTTGCTCCCTGATGCTAGATGGGCAAGGGGAACATCGCCTGACGACTTCACTGGGACTGCTGCCTTCCCACACTCCTGGGTTGAAGGCTAAAACATACTCAATAAATTAAATAACAGGCACTGCTGCAAAAGATCTGGGTAGATGCTCAACTTACCAAGGTCGAGGCCATTGTCGAAGTCAGCATTGGGTGGGAAGAAGCAGAAGAAGCAGGAGTAGTTGGCATCAGTGGCCTAATTCCGCCTGCCGTTTAATCTACTCCTGCAAAGTCATCATCTTCCAACACCATGTTGTTGTCGAAGAATATGATCTGCAACGCGCCGTTCCCTCTACCAGTCGGACCCCTGCTCCCTTTATAAGAACATCATCTGGGTCTACAGTCGGCCCCCCTGTGTTCTCGACTTCTGGATCGAGCCCTCCGCATCCGAGAGGCCATCCAAGTCAGCAATAGCTTTTACTACAAGTACGACTAATCGAAAAGAAAAACAAGAATCAAAAAGGTACTTATCAATATGATTCTTGCCCGAGCTTCAGGGTCCATCTCTACAATAGGAGTCGGGACGTTCTTGCCGCTAGAAGAAGGGATGGTATCAAAAAGAACCCTGACCTTCTTGTTGATAGCCTCCGATGAATACACTGTGAGAAGAAGCAATAGACAATGAGAATAGATCTTGCAGATCCCTTACATATGGCTACTCGGCATCGAGAAGTACCTATCTCACCATTTCAGCCCAGATCCAATCCGGCTGGGAATTGCTAAGCCCCGGTAATCCTCAATTTCAGAGGACTAAGCTGGCGCTTGATGAAATCCCTGGAGATGTCATAAGCCTTCAGGTGTAGGATCTCCCTGATATAGTTTCGTCGAAGGGTAGTCATCACTGGCTCCTCGGTCTAGGTAGGCCTCAACAACGGCGGCAAACACCGGTAAGGAAGCCCCTTCATACCAGGTTAGCAATAGAACCACTTCTTGTACCAACCCAACCAAGAGGACTTGGCGGTGAAGTTGATGTACTCCATCGACTTGCCTTCTCGAACCCGAAATTCGACGCCGCCAACGACCTTGTTCTGGAGCCTCATTAGGACATAGAAGTACTAGAAGAGGTTGAGGGATGGGCGAAAGCTGAGAAAAGCTTGGCATAGATGTACGAAGATGCTCAGCATGATGATGGAATTAGGATTTAGATGGATGAGCTCCGAGTCATAGAAAGCTAGCACATCGAGGAAGAAGCTGGATGGAGGGAAGCCGAAGCCGGAGTGAAAGAAGTTGAGGAAGACCACTGAGTTGTGGGTGTCTGGGCACGGGATCGTCTACCTCACTATCGGTGTGCAGGGGATTAGAACCTGGGGAGGAATATCCTCCTCGCTCTCGGCCTTCTCAAAAGCCTCCTCCGTGATCTATGACTCTGACCATTCTAGGATTGCGCTCGCCATCTCATCGGCGGAGGAGCTCTCTTTCTCGATCCTCTTCTTGCCCATGGCGGCGGAGAAATTGGGGGAAGAGGGTTTTTTGGGGGGTTTTTGGAGTAGGGGTGCAAGGTTGGAGTAGGGGCACAAGGAGAAACGATGAGCATGATGGAAAGTAGTGGATGATGGAAGAGTGGACATTGAAGCGGGTCTCCCTTTGCCTTTATGCAGAGTGGGGCTCCCGAAAATGATGGTTCGGCTGACTACATGACCTAACTTGAGGCCACGATCTCCCTCTTTATCATCGCATCACATTTAATTCCCGGCACATGCGGGGTAGTTGGCACCGTACCCCGAGGAGTTCAGCTCCTCATGTTGCTACCGTAATCATGATGCTATGGCAAGAAAAGATTCTCACCACCACCTAAAATCTCCACTGCAACGTTTCAATTTTCAAAATTCACTGGTAACAAGCCTTTTTCCTTCCAAAAGGCAAGGCTTACAAAGAATCTACCCAGATTGAACAACTTCTCAAGAACTCGCTTGGGGACTCGAAGGCGCTCGGAATCCCAAGTAAAGAATAAGAAAATCCAGTTAGATGCTTGACCCTAATCGTGGACCCGAGTCCTACTCGACAACATGGTCGGGCAAAAAACTTTTCTTTGCTGGCCATATACTTGCCCCGTTGATGCCTCATTTCATGTACTGATGGGGGCTTGACGATGAATAATGGATAGCTACCATATCCGGGTACCCTAGGGTTTCCTATAATTCTCGGAGCATTTCTTTATCCCTGGGAAGGGGATACCTAGAAGAAAGGAAACCACCCGAAGATACCCAAGGCATCCCGTAATCGAGAAGGTCTATCTCCAAGAATAGAAGGAGGAGTCTAGAGGACGTACAACACCCCATTTATATACAAAGCCAAGGGGCCCTGTGGGGATGGAGAGAAGGACCATGAGATATACAAGCCCAAGACAAGCCAACATAAGCCATGGAAGAAATCGCCAACTAGGTTTAGATCCATCTAGGCTAGCTACACCCCCATTGTAACAGGTCCAGATTAATACAAGAAAAACAGGATAAAGGGCTATAATCCTCCGGGAGGCCCGAATCTGTCTAAAAACTCCTATGTGTTCCCTTGTGATTCGTCTTCTCAAAGCATCCCCCAATTCTTCAACAAGTTCGTTAGATTGACGGTTCATAAATCATCGAGAGTTTGAAAGAGTATATCCATCGCTTCATGCGGGTGAAATGTCAAGCGAAGGGTTCAAGCAATGATACGGTAATTGATGTGGCCTGTCAGGGGCACTGGGCAGATGTGTTGGCCTCGCGCCTAGCTCAAAAGCTAGTCAAAAGTGTGGATGAACTTTTTGTCAAGATGGAGGAGTATTACAGGGCGGAAGAGGACAATATGCGAAGGTACACCAACTGTCAATCTTCAGAGCCCAAGAACCACAAGCCTAGGGATGAGCCTAAGTCCCGAGGTAGGGAGGGAGAAGATTGGTTAAAGGGGCCTCATCAGTCTCCTAAGAGGCAAAGAACGCATTAGCACTTTTCTCACCTGAAGGGCTAGAAAAGAAACGTGTCTATCATTGAAGAAGGGCAATAAAGGGGCCGATCGAAGGAGAGAGGTGGAGCGAGGGGTCGGGGGCATGGAGGTGGTCACACTAGGATGCTTTATTGTGCAGTCCATGGCAAAGATACTAGCCACACCACCAAGATGTCCCTGCACATTGTGGCTTTGAAGGAAGGCCTGCATAGTTAGACTTTGGGCTCGTCAGGCTCTTGTTAGACCCTCGACCCTTGGACGGTATACCACACGGAACCCTCTTGACTTCACCGGTGGATCATCCGTATCCTGAATTGTGGGCCCAAAGTTACCAACCGTAGTACCATCTGCCTACTAAGTTTCCACACCCGCCACCTTGTATGGCCATTGAAGCTTCGCCAAAGGAAATCCGGTTGGTGAAAATCATCGAGGGGACCCAAAACATTGTATTTGCCATCTCTGGAGGCTCAAGTCATGACTTCAATTCCAAGAGGCAGCGAAGAGAATATGTGCGAAGGGTGAATCATGTTGGGACCAACTCTCCTTTTGTGAAGTCTCGATGGTCTCATGTCTCGATCACTTTCTCACTGGAAGACATGCGAATCCTAAATTACTTAGACACTAACGCATTCATCATCATAGTGAACATTTCAGGGTCCAAAGTGCACCGAGTACTAATCGACGGTGGGAGCTCAGCAGATTTGCTATTCGTCGAAGCGTTCAACCAAAAGGGTATGACCCAGAGCCACCTCCGACCCACCGAGACCCCACTCTTAGGCTTCGGGAGAAGACCTATCGAGGCCCTTGGATGGGTTTCCCTCCCAGTCAGCCTCGAAGATGGGGGGAGAGTGCGCATGGAGGAGATAGTGTTTAATGTGGTTTACATCCCATATCAATACAACACAATCTTTGGAAGAGGAGTCCTGGAAAGCTTCAGTGCGGTTGTCCATCACAGCTACCTATGTATGAAGATGCCTTGCTCGGAAGGAGTCAGCAAATAATGGCTCAGAGGATCGAGCTGGGTCTAATTCTGCGGTAATGCAATGTTCGTGTACTATCCAAGGCTGACTGAAAGGGACAATGCCACCAAGTGTCAGGACCCGTCCAAATTAAATTCGAATTAATCACCAGGATGGCCATTTAACAAGATAGAGCTAGACCACGCATGTCTTTCGATGTGCCGCGTGCTAACCCACATCTCACCACAACAATCGTAGCCACCTATGATTAAAGCAAATCTAATTCCAGCAGTCCTGGTATGTGCACGTTGGTAACTCCCAGGAAAGCTATTACCCACCATACCTCAACAACATGAATACCACAACACGATGATGAAACAGGATTACAAGAAAAACAAGTTGATACAAAAGACAAATGATAAGGCTCATCTAGCATTAACTTACAACAAACATCGCAGCGGAAAAACAAAATTAAATAAACAAAACTGGTGGCAACATTTGCCCACAAGGCAACCAACCGGGGGCTAGAGTAGCCGGCACCTAACTGCACCTAAAAAGAAAATAAACAACATGAGTATGAAGGTACTCGCAACACTTAATTCATAGTGGGTACATATAAATAATCCGACTCCAAGGATTATACATTTGGTTGTTAGCAAGGAAACGACCACAAGGTTAAGTAAACTCATTATGCGAAAGCAAAACTTGACACAACTCTGTGAGCATCTACACTAGAACACCTATACCAATCTATCCTTTAGACATCCATTTGAAACATAAATGTAATTGGAACCAAATAAACGTAACTATAAATGGAACCATCGTATCTCACCATAACCAACATACATTTCCAACATACGATCCATCCCAAACATCCCACATTCGTGACTCTACGACCGATGCAAATGGATAGAAGCGTGCTCGATAACTGAGAGCGTGGCAATTTGAATTGATTTTACACCCTGCAGGGGGTACTCCTGGACCCACATGACTCGAGGACCATTCGGCTTGCACGACCTGCTAAAGTCCGCGCAAGGAGGTACTCGTGTCAACCTTTCCCAATAAGCCCTAACCGTTTGATCATGCGTCGATAGGTGCGAGAGCCATCCAAAACTACTCCGGGAGAAAACTGGATACCCCAACAGGCCTCTCATGCCCGACACCATCGACTCGCATGCCAAAAGGACACAGCTACAAAGGTATTTGGCTCACCTGTCCCATATCCGGGTAAGTGGCAAGTATGGAAAAGTGCTAAAGCCAACTTCACTGATAGACGGTGCTTAAATAATGCAAGCGGTCTATGGCATCCGGGTTCCTCAACCGACCCACCCCAGGGAACTCTACATCGGGGCAGAAGACACCTCCAACACCGCTCACATCTCGCCTCAACCTCACCCCTCATCTAACCAACATCCTCAACCCAATATTGTGATCATTGTGAAAGTAATTAACGCCTATGCTCGCGAACGATGAAACATTTCACCGCTCGACTACTATCAGTAACCTGTGCATTGCTAAGCATCACAAGAAACTTTTTTGATAGAAAACATCATATTAAACCCAGGTTACAAGAATACAGATAATCAACAATTCAATGCGGGAGAAATAATGCATTAATATAGGCTCTATCCATGGAACCCGACATCGACTCACTAACATGCAAACATACATAAAGCGTAATTTATCAATTGAGATGACACATGATCCAAAATAATAGGTACAATATGCTTAGATGCTTGCCTTGCTGCTTTTCTTCAATTCGGGATTAACGTCAAACCCCTTTTCTGTGAAAATCCGTTACACTCCAGCTCGACGATCACTAAAAGAGAAGAATGCATCGCAATAAGCATTATGAAATTCTACAAAAAAATTTGTATAATGCACGATTATGAAAACATTTGTAAAGGAACACTCGAACAATTGGGCGATAAAAGGTTTAAACATTGGATAAGAGAACATAGGGTCACTGTGACATGTGAAGATGGCGGTCTGACCTTAGAAGGGCTGGCAGTCATTCTATTTCTACCTGCTCAAGGTATTCATCATTCCAGTACAACTGTTGTAGTAGAAAGTGCTGCAGAGAGAAATGGCACCTAGCGGTCAAACCGCAGGCATGCTGGCAGTCAGACCGCCGTATGGCAGTCAGACCAGCCCTAGTGGCGGTTTGACCGCTGGGGCCTTCTGGTGCCACTTTATGAGGTCACCGACACAGACACCGGTGAGGTTTTCGACTACGAAGGGCACTAAAATATCTTATGAGACTAGTATAGTACTTCTAGGGTAGTTTGTATAGCATTCACCGGGTTGATTTGGAAAATTCCATGGATAGGATCGAAGCTAGGGTAAATTTTGGGCCTAAATGAGATGACGGCCGATTCGAGCCCGGAAATGACGTTAAAAGGGTAGGAAATGTCTCACCTCTGTGTAAGGGAAGTTCCTGGTAGAACAATCCACTACGGGAAAACTCCAATTTGGAGATCGGGCTTCGGGGTGGCATGTGGGCTCGAGGGTGATGAATGCTCCTCTAGCAAAAGGATGAAGGGGATGAGCTCGAGGAAGTCCTAGGGAAGCTTGGGGAAGTCATCTCCGTCGATCTGTGGACGTCGTGGGGGTCAAGTTGGAGCTCTCCTCTCTCCTCCGGCTTGGGGCTCGCTCTAGGGACAAAGAACCTTGGGACGACGTACGGGACTCGTGGATGACCTCCTCCTTCGATGTTCCCCTCTTTACTTTCTTCTTTCCCACCAAGGCATTTGGGTTTTCCTTAAGAGTTTCGGAGATGATTAGGAAACCTTGAACACATACTTGATGGAAAATGCGCATAAACTAAAGACATCCATTTTTGAAACATTTTAAAATACTCAAAACATGTTTTAAAAGATGCCTTAATGCTAATGCATGCTTAATGCCTAAATTCGGATTTTTGGGCCATGACACTAAGGACCAAAAGCTAGGCGAGAGGATGACATAATGTGAGTCCCGCTACACTGAGGGCATCCGGAGAAGTGCATTAAGATTGGTGGAGATCTGGCTCCTCGGCCCGAAGCTGACTTACTATGTACGCTTCTCGCTAATGTAGATGTCTTCACTTGGTCACCTTGAGACCTATCAGGGGCTAGCTGTGCGATAATCGAGCACCACCTCAACATCGCACCTGGGGCGAAGCCTAAAAAAAAGAAGCTTCAAAAAATGTCCCTCGACCGTCAAGAAGTCACTAAGATTGAAGTAAAGAAGCTGGTCAAAGCTGGGGTAATACACGAGGTGGTGCACCCGGAATGGTTGAAAAACCCGGTGCTTATGAAGAAAAGTAATGGGAAGTAGAGCATGTGTGTGGATTTCACATATCTCAACATGGCATGGTCGAAGGACAATTTTCCTTTGGCCCGGATAGACAAATTAGTCAATGCTACCACGGGATTTGAGATGATGAGCTTCCTCGATGCGTACACTAGATACCACCAAGTGTGGATGGCCAAGGAAGATGAAGCAAATATGAGCTTCATCCCACCCTCTGGGACATATTGCTATGTGTGGATGCCATTTGGCCTTTGCAATGCCAAACAACCTTCATACGTTTAGTCAATAAAATCCTGAGTCCCCAGTTGGATTACAATTTGGTGGCCTACATTGATGATATAATTGTCCGTAGTTGGTGCCAGAAAGTTCATTTGTAGACCTGGAGGAGACCTTCCGTAAACTCCGGGTGGCAGGGCTACACCTAAATCTGGAGAAGTGTACCTTCGGAATCCGTTTAGGCCTATTGTTGGGAATTTTGGTGTCCTGGAGGGGAATCGAAGTTAACCCAAAGAAAATATGAGCCATCATTGACACGACACCCCTCAAGTCTATCAGGGATACATAACGCCTGATTGAAAAAAGTCGTCGTTAAATCTCTTAATTGGTCGATCTGTAGAGAAGAGTTTACCCTTCCTCTAGGTCCTCTGAGGTTCAGATCTGTTCCAATGGACTGAAGAACAACAAACAACATTCAAAGCCCTAATAGAATATTTGGTTACCCTCACCACCTTGGCTAGTTCAAAGCCCGGTGCCAGCCTGCTATTGTACATCGCAGCTTCACCTTCGGCCGTTAGTGCAGTACTTATTCAAGAAAAGAAAATCAAGGACAACCTTCGATAACTTCCGGTCTACTACATCTCTAAGGCCTTGGGCGGCGTAGAGGAGTGCTACACTAAGCTTGAGAAGATGACACATGCCAAGTTCATGGTGTACTAAAGTTGAAGCATTACTTCACAATGCACCCAATCATGGTCACGACCTCACACCTTATAAAGGACGTCTTCGCAAATTGTGAAGCTACATGGCACATCGGGAAATGGGCTGCTGAGATCTCCCCTCTATGTATTGCATTTGTCGTGCGCATGGCCATCAAGTCCCAGGTCCTACCTGAATTTGTTGCAAATTGGACACCACGTGCCGGAGCACCACTGGAGCTAGAGCTTGACCTTGTGTGGACTATATACACAGATAGAGCCTGGGGACTTCAGGCACAGGTGTGGCAGCTGTGGTTGTCTCTCCTAGTGGATCAAAGCTCTGTTACACAGTGAAGCTGCACTTCCATACAACGAACAACATGACTCAGTACGAAGCAGTGTTACTAGGCCTACGGAAGGCAAGGCTCCTAGGGCCAGGCGCCCTCTGTTAAAGATAGATTCGCAGCTTGCTGTGGGCCAGGTCGACAAGGCTTTCTAGACCCAAGACCCAAAGCTGGCCAAGTATTTCTAGTCGGTGGTGAGAATGCAAAAAACATTTCTTGCATTTCACGTTGACGGCCAGGCCAGGAGGTGAAAATCAAGAGGCCGATACGCTATGAAGGATGTGGCTCAGCGCACCCCTCTACCACTGGTTGTATTCTTCGAAGATCTTAAGGCTCCTGTGATGGCACACGAAGAACCCGTGTCACATGTGGAAACATTAACAAAGGCAAACTGGCGTAGACCATTACTGGCCTATTTGCAGGGTCAAAGGACCACCAAGGATGAAACCGAAGTCAGGAGAATAGCCTGTAGTTCGAGGTATTATTGAATCATTGATGGTAAGATGTATAAGGGGGGAGTGTGTGCACCACTGCTGCGATTCGTGTTGAAGACAGAAGCTGGAGAACTGCTTCGAGAGATGCATCAGCGGATCTGTGGATCTCATGTTGGTCCTAGGGTCTGTAACAACCCAAATTCTAAAACAAAGGAAAAACTTTTATAAAGAAAACAAAAAGTTTTGCAAAACTAAATAAAACCCTGTGTGTGTGTATGCGAATATGTATACATATATGTATAATGTGCATGTATATATATGTATAAGCATATATATAGGAAAGGGGTTATTTTCCTCATATAAGAATATAAGTATATATACAAATATATAAATGATTGTTTGATTGTTTGCTTAATTGTTATGTTTGCTAATAAATATATGTATATATAGGTGTATATATTATATATGTATATATATACATGTATATACAAGTGAATACAAGAAAATTGAATAGAAAAGAAAAATAAAGGAATAGGAAAAAGAAAAAGAAAAAGAGAAAAGGTAATTTGGGCCAAAATCTAGAGCAGCCCACCATATTCTCTCTCTCATTCTCGCCTGCCGGCCTAGCCCACCTCTTCACGCTCTCCTCCTCTCTTCTCTCTCTGACCGGCTGTACCCACTAGTCAACTCTGATGAGGACATCCCTCCTACGGATGCAAACGAAACTCCTCAAGTTGCTGTGCAAGGTCCAATTACTCGCGCTCGCGCTCGACTCTTAAATTTACAGGTGAACTTGTTCCTAAGCAATTCTTTTTGTGAGTTTGAGAATAAATTGCTACCTAATGATTTAATTATACTTAGGAACACAGGAGAGGACCAGCAAGGGCGTGGAGAAGGCCTTCGAGGCGTGGAGGGCCAGCGCGGACGTCCGGTTCAAGATGGAGGCCCAAACCGATTCGATTTCGTTTCTGTTTCGGACTCCAGAAACAGCCCGCACTAAAACGGACGCCCAGGTTGCATACGGAGTCGAATTTGGGCGTACTATATATGGATGGAAAGATAATTTCAAGACGCTTCCAATGGCACCAGTATCAGGCTCAAATTCATCTGGAGTTAACGGGAATCGTCCGAACAAGTTGACGTCCAGAATCTGTCTCGGCGATGCGACGTCGTATTTTGGTCTTTGGGCCTTGTATCGTGTTGGAGCCCAATAGGGGCGCGTCCAGAGGGTCTTGCGCGACCCTAGAGTCTCCATAAACAGCCGTCGTGCCGTCGTTTAGGGCTGGATTTTGCTTAAGTTAATCTGTCAAGAACAGTTCGCCGCTAGATCGGTTTGTGAGACCCCAACTTGTGAGCTTAATCAATTCATCTGCAATTTTCCAGATTGTGTTCTTCTTGGTTCTTGCTTGTGTCTTCGATTCGCATGCAAGGATTAGCCTTCGTGGCGAGGTCAATCGCGCAGCGCACGGTTGATAACCCGAGGAGAAGTGGTGCTGCGATTGCGGGGTTCGAATCTTATTGATTGGAAGCCGGATCGTTTGTGTCAAATCTCCACCAAATCGATAGTTATCCCCACCTGACGGAAGATCAGGACCCCCTGTTCCCATCAAGTGGTATCAGAGCAAGTGGAGTTGGCATTGGTGCTGTTTTGATGCAAGGAAGTAAACCCGTTGCTTACTTTAGTGAGAAATTGCATGGGCCTGTTCTTAATTATTCCACGTATGATAAAGAATTGTATGCTCTCATTCGTTCTTTAGAAACGTGGCAACATTATTTATAGCCTAAGGAATTTGTTATTCATTCGGATCATGAATCACTTAAACATCTTCGTTGCCAAACGAATCTGAATCGTAGACATTCTAAGTGGGTGGAATTTCTTGAATCGTTTCCCTACATCATTAAACACAAGAAGGGGAATGATAATGTGATTGCGGATGCTTTGTCTCGACGCTATGCCATGTTGTCTCAACTTGATTATCATATTTTTGGACTTGAAACGATTAAGGGACAATATGCTCGAGATGATGATTTTAAAGATGTGCTTTTGAATTGCAAAGAGGGACGTACATGGAATAAATTTGTGCTTAATGATGGATACTTGTTTAGAGCTAACCGTCTATGCATTCCAGTTGGATCCGTTCGTCACTTGTTGTTGCAGGAAGCACATGGCGGTGGTTTGATGGGCCACTTTGGTGCTAAGAAGACGGAGGATGTGCTGTCCACACACTTCTTTTGGCCTAGGATGCGGCGTGATGTCGAGCGCTTTGTTTCTCGATGCACTACGTGTCAAAAGGCTAAGTCCCGATTGAATCCACAGGGTTTGTATATGCCTCTTCCTATTCCTTCGGTTCCATGGGCTGATATTTCTATGGACCTTGTTTTGGGATTGCCTCGGACAAAGAGGGGGAGCGATAGTGTTTTTGTTGTGGTCGATCGCTTTTCTAAGATGGCACATTTTCTTCCTTGTCATAAAACGGATGATGCCGTTCATATTGCTAACCTCTTCTTCAAAGAGATTGTTCGCTTGCATGGTATGCCTTCTACTATTGTTTCAGATCGTGATGCAAAATTCTTGAGTCACTTTTGGCGTACGCTATGGAACAAATTGGGTACAAAGCTGCTGTTTTCTACAACATGTCATCCACAAACAGATGGTCAGACAGAGGTTGTAAATAGAACATTGTCTACAATGCTGCGAGCGATATTGAAGCAAAATTTGAAGCTGTGGGAAGAGTGTTTACCTCATGTTGAGTTTGCATATAATCGGGCGGCTCACTCCACCACCAAGGTAAGTCCTTTTCAGGTAGTGTATGGCTTTAACCCTCATGCTCCCATTGATCGTTTGCCTCTACCTACTTCTGAGTGAGTACATAGTGATGCTACGGAGCGTGCTGATTTTATTTTGAAATTGCATGCTTCAATTAAAGAGAACATAGAAAAGATGACTGAAAAGTATAGAATTGCTGGTAGTCAAGGTAGAAAGGAAGTTCAACTTGAACCAGGTGATTTAGTGTGGTTGCATTTGAGAAAAGATAGATTTCCAGATTTGCGAAAGTCTAAATTGATGCCACGTGCTGCTGGTCCATATAAAATTTTGGCAAAGCTTAATGACAATGCATATAAGCTTGAGTTGCCTTCCGAGTTTGGGGTTAGTCCCACTTTTAACATTTCAGATTTGAAGCCATATTTGGGAGAAGAAGATGAGCTTGAGTCGAGGACGACTCCTTTTCAAGAGGGGGAGGATGATGAGGACATCCCTCCTACGGATGCAAAAGAAACTCCTCAAGTTGCTGTGCAAGGTCCAATTACTCGCGCTCGCGCTCGACTCTTAAATTTACAGGTGAACTCATTCCTAAGCAATTCTTTTTGTGAGTTTGAGAATAAATTGCTACCTAATGATTTAATTGTACTTAGGAACACAGGAGAGGACCAGCAAGGGCGTGGAGAAGGCCTTCGAGGCGTGGAGGGCCAGCGCGGACGTCCGGTTCAAGATGGAGGCCCAAACCGATTCGATTTCGTTTCTGTTTCGGACTCCAGAAATAGCCCGCACTAAAACGGACGCCCAGGTTGCATACGGAGTCGGATTTGGGCGTACTATATATGGATGGAAAGATAATTTCGAGACGCTTCCAATGGCACCAGTATCAGGCTCAAATTCATCTGGAGTTAATGGGAATCGTCCGAACAAGTTGACGTCCAGAATCTGTCTCGGCGATGCGACGTCGTATTTTGGTCTTTGGGCCTTGTATCGTGTTGGAGCCCAATAGGGGCGTGTCCAGAGGGTCTTGCGCGACCCTAGAGTCTCCATAAATAGCCGTCGTGCCGTCGTTTAGGGCTGGGTTTTGCTTAAGTTAATCTGTCAAGAACAGTTCACCGCTAGATCGGTTTGTGAGACCCCAACTTGTGAGCTGAATCAATTCATCTGCAATTTTCCAGATTGTGTTCTTCTTGGTTCTTGCTTGTGTCTTCGATTCGCAGGCAAGGATTAGCCTTCGTGGCGAGGTCAATCGCGCAGCGCACGGTTGATAACCCGAGGAGAAGTGGTGCTGCGATTGCGGGGTTCGAATCTTATTGATTGGAAGCCGGATCGTTTGTGTCAAATCTCCACCAAATCGATAGTTATCCCCACCTGACGGAAGATCGGGACCCCCTGTTCCCATCAAGCTCCCTCTCTGCTCCTCTTATCTGTTTTAGTCTAGCAAAAGGCGCAGCCGAGGATGCCACATGTGGAGTCCACCGTGTTTGAGTGGGAGACCAAGCCATGACCAAGAAAACGGATTCGTGTGACCCTCTAGAAGCTCAAGCTCACGCCGCTTTCACCAGAACCCGAGCCAAACACGAGAGTACCTCAAGCAAAAGTCTGCCGATTGCATGACACTTCAATCAATTCATGCAAACCCGAAAGGCATAAGCCAAAGGATCAAAGGGGAAAGATTCCAGAGACCCTACGTGAGCTTTAGCCCATTCTATCTGCAACTAAGTTCGTTTCAAGCACGAGAAAGAGTTTGGATCTCCACTGCCGCCACTTTTCAAATCCGACTCGATTAAGAGATAGCAAGCTCGCTCGTGTCTAAATATGCCGCCCTAGAGCCTCCCCAGAGCATTGCGCAACTTTTGCCCAGCTCATCGAGCCAATAACGTGACCCCAGCCCCATCTCCAGCGAGACTCAAGGCTCCAAGCCGTCGCTCAAAGTCGCTCGCCCCACGGAGCCATCACCGACATCAACCCATAGCCTAGACCTGTTCTGTCGCTCATCAGAGTGTTTGGAGCACGGCAAAGAGCTTTCATCTGTTCTTCGACGTCGCGCCGCAGCGGGAACTGATCGTGTCGCTGTCCAGACCATTCGAGCCGAGGACGGTAAGTGTTAGCCATCTAATTTCATCTATGTCGAAGATTAATTTCTGACAATGTGTCCGTAAATAGATTGGAGATTGGGTACCTTTGAGTGCATGGATTAATCACGAGATGGAACAATCGATGTATACAGGTTCGGGCCTCCGATTGGAGTAATACCCTACGTCTTGTGGGGGTGTTGCTGTCGTATATTGATGATCTTGAGTATAGGCAATGAGGCTAAATCTATTATAGAGAGTATATCAGATCTGGTCTAACCTATAGCTAGGGTCGCCGAGTACCTTCTCTGCTAGGGTCTTGATGCTTGTCTCGAATTCTCTCTTCCTGTGTTTTCCTTGTGTGTTGTTCTCATGTCCTCTTCTCCCTTTTCACCTTATATAGGGGTGAAGTACCGACCCCTATCCAGCCGTGGTCGATAGGGAGTTGTCTTTCTTGACGTCCAAGTAGATAGATCTGTTTTGAGTACTAACCGCATCGTGTTAGCTAACTAATCGAAACCTTCCTGATATGTACTTCCATGATTCTGGTTGTATCAGGTACCACTAATTCGGTTCTGTGATATCTAAAGCTTCTTAATACGTGTTGTACATACCCTATTCATATATGATATATTCCTTATGCGTATATACCCCATAGTTAGATATTCAATAGTAGCCCCCTAACTCTACTTAGTGGAGAGGTTTCCATAAGAGCCCACTCAAGTACCGCCAAGTTTAAGCTTGGTCGAGTAAAGTGGATCAGTCTCATGGTCGAAGGAATCGAGCATAGGCGGGTCCTTCTTCGAGTATCGAGTGGAAGCTCAGTCGGGTCGAGCGCCCTATGGCTAACCGCACTCGAGACTTGAAGGAAAAGACTAAAGAACTCAACTGATCGACACCTGACTCCGAGTAGAGTTAAAAAACCTTTTGAAATTTGAAACAACGGGTGTAGGCGCACTTAATGCGGGCAGAAGGGCATGCAGAGATTCACACATTGTCGTCATACTGCTTTTCACGCTAGTCGAAGCATGGTAAAATTGGGCGTTGTTGTCGAAGAGACGGTAAATCTTTGACTATTTACATGTATGACCCAGACTTTTGGTGGCCGTTCCTCGTCATTGCCACCAGTCTTCATGCCCATTCTTTTCTGCCCCAGCACACACTATCGCCAGAAAGAAGTTCTAGATCCATGGATCCCATCTCTTCCTCTGAGATCATGACTTCCTCCTCGTCAGAGAAGCAATCGGATGTAGCAGCTGCTGGCACCTCGCCCGATTAGTACTATGAGGCGAGGTTTATGATCGAGGGCTGGACACCCTCGGCAATGCAAGAATATAAGTTGGTGGAACTTGAAGCAGAAGGAGTGGTGCCGCCGCGCAGCTTGGTTGAATGGAGGATAGCATCTGGTGAGATACTCCCTTCTGCAAGATTGAGCACGAATTTGTAGTTTTTGAGTCCTTCTTCCGCTGTGGTTTTAACATTCCTCCATCCAAGATTCTTCTCAATGTACTCGATCGATATCAAATTGAACTTCACCATCTAAACCCCAACTCTGTCACCATGTTGAGTGTTTTTGTTCATCTTTGTGAGGTCTTCCTTGGTATCGAGCCAAGTCTGAACCTTTTTTAGTACTTCTATAAACTGAAAAGAATTACTGAGAATAAATGTGTAGGGGGGTGTGGTTTCCAATTGAAGAGTGGAATGAGGAATTCCTACATCTTGGTTCCCTGTAAGACTATACCCTTTAAGGCAAAAGCTGAGCATCATTTCACATTTTCCAATTTCAAAGAGGTTTGTCCTGGATTTTGATCTTGACTAGTCAATTAGCTATCCTTTCTTTTCCTCGTCTCTTATTCTGTTGATTGCAGACTATCGACTGAGGCAAAGACCAAGGCTGCCAGCCTTGACCAATCATCTGGGGCTGCCTTCTCCAGTTGACTTGGCCTCGGCTCCAATCAGAGATCCTGCCTCGAGCGCGCCCGAAGAAGACCCGTAGCTCAGGGGAAGTGAAACTTCAATACCAATTCTGACTGATGATTCGTGGGCGGCAATAAAAGCTCTTCTCCAGGCTACAAGTGCTCAGGTAGTTTCCGCCGAGGCCAACCACCACAAAAAACTCGAAGCCAAGAGGGTGAAAATTGAACGTAAGTCTATTCTTGATCACAAGTGCACGATTCGATTATTGGGTGACTAGCAAAGAATTATTGTTTGATTTACCTATTTTAGGCCTTGAGTCCTCCTGCAATAGCAAGGAAAAGCTTCTTGCTGATGCAATGAAGAAGATTAACGATGATGTCAAGTTTCGAGAGAGACTCAGGAATCAAGCGAACACTACTCGAGCTGAAAAGAAGGCGATGATGGCTGAAAGGGATGCTGTTGTTCTGGCCCTTCAAGAGCTGAAAGAGTAGACCCTTGACCTTATGTCACAAGCAGCCTCTGCAAGTGTTTCCACATTGCTAGGTATTCTCAAGAGCTATAACCCCGCGCTCGATACCTCATTGGTGACAATCGGGTTCAGTTGTAGTAGCGAGGAAGCCGCAAAACTAGTCGAAAGCGTTCAGCCGGTAGTTCCAGGATTTGTCGAGTCTTTGATGCTTAGTTTGCCTAATGATGATAGTGGGGAGAGTCCCCCCAACTAATGGTCCAGCCTGTTCTGGCATTTTGTAAGATATATTTTATGATCTGAGAATACCCGCAATGATGCTATACTTTGCCAGTCTATTATGTTTTTGTCTGCTATTTGCTTGTCGATGAAATAGGATTAACATAAGTAGATGCAAAAACTGATAGATACATGTTGTCATCGTTCTCAAGATCATACAGTTTTGCATCTGTCAACCTAAAATTTTAACTAGATAAGCTATTAGATGCACGGCCCTCGAGTACTCGAGAAGACTGTAATAGTAAGGAAAAAGACTAATACAGAGCTTAGAGCATATCGGATTTTCTGCAAACTTTTATCAACTTGCGCATTCAATCAGCACATAAACATGAACTCGATAGAGAGCACACGTGAGGCAGACTAGGACTTCAGAAACCTTTTGGCCGTTAGGCGTGAGATGTCTGACAATATCCGTGCCATTATGCCTGCTGAGGTATAATCATCCGTCATCGACCCAACACATGTCTCTATTGGTTCTATTCAATGTGATCGACGCAGAGCTAGATAAAAATTTGCAAAAAACATGGTATTATGATGTAGCCCCCGACTCTATGGTCGAGGAAGAAATTACTCAATCAGAGAGTAAAAAAGGACATACATGTACAGTTGTGATGTAGACCCCGACTCTATGTTTGATGTGGTAACCAAGACAGGGAGTAGAGCATATGTATCGACACACCATCCTCGACTTAATATTTGAGAGTGCAAGCCCTCGAGCATTATTGTTTTAACTGCGATGTGAATATCGAGTGGGCTCGAACCGCCGGGCAGGTGGGTATTAAAAACCCACTCCCGTTTGTGCTTGTTTTCACCGCAATCTTGATTTGACGTGCCATAATAACCCATCCCTCTTTGCAGAGATGAGACAAGCCATAGTGACATCTTGACTTCACCGAACGCGCTACGCGCCCGAGGCGACGCCATCATTTTGGATCATGACGACTATGTTTATACAGTAAGACCCATTCCACCTGCTATAAATAGAGGGGACTCGAAGCCGTTTGTCCTTCATATCGCCCCCCTTTGTTCCTTTGCCCATTGCCTTCTAGGATTTGTAGAGCTTGAAGCCATGGCCTTCACTGCATCTCCTCCTCGTGAACTAATCCCAGAAGTCCTTTCCCCTAGGCCTCTCGCCATGGTCCCTCTTGAAATCATCATTGTTTCCTCCTCCGATGAGGACTCGAGTGGTAGGCCTAAGAAAAAGAGGGAAGAAGTGCCCACTGCAAATAATCGCCGTCCCCCCATTCAGCGCATTCGCCATTACATCGAGGCATACGCTTCAAGCCAAACGGCGCAGTGCTCCGCACGGGGGAGGATTGAGGATGGTGGTGATCTCGACTGGATCATCGACCAAGCCACCATCGAGGTCTTCGGTGGTGGAGCCTTTAGGTCATCACCGGCTAGGGAGCTGTGGTCGTCTTCTCCGTCGACAACCGCCGGATCTCCCTCGCACAAGGCTGAAGAACACTCGGCATCATTGGTGTCGGTCATTAGCTCCAGCAGGGCCTTCACCTCGACCACTTTTCCTGGCCCTTATGCTGGTCGGCGGCCGATTCTTGGGGTGATCTACTGCCGCCCAAGGGAGGAGTATAAAAGGTTCCTTGCCTCCTTCAAGGGCGAATAAGTTTTTTTTTGAAAGATTTAAGCTGATCCTTTCTGTCAATTTTACACTAGCCACATGGATTAGCGTGAACGAGAAAACTATGTAATCGAGTAGCCAACCGAATTGAATGTAATTGACTTACCTGTAACCTATCTTTTCTATGAATAAAACTTTCGGAATTAGTCGATATTCCACGAGTGCTAGAGTATCTGGCCGTTTGGAGTAGATAGCCTTACCGACCCAGGTTGAGTGACCTCGACTATTATGTAAGGTCCTTCCTACTTAGGTGATAACTTGTGGCACTGGGCATGTTTCTGCACCTTCCGTAGGACGAGGTCCCTGGCAGCGAGTTGCCTGGGTTGAATTTTCTGGCCTTGATATCTACGCAACGCGTGCTGATACTTTGCTGCTCGAATAGACGCTCGATCTCGATACTCCTCGAGTAAATTTATGTCATCTGCTCACAAGTGCTCTTGCCCTTCTTTAGAGTAACTTTCCATTCGAGGTGATCCGAATTGCAACTCAGTTAGGAGCACCGCTTCTGCTCCATAAACCAAGAAGAAAGGAGTTTCACCAATGGCCCTATTAGTCAATGTACGAATGGCCCATAGTACCGAGGGAAGCTCTTTTACCCAGTGTTTTGAGTAAGACTTTAAGACCATACCATTAGCAAGCTCAACTTGACCATTACTCTGCGGGTGAGCTACTGAGGCGAAACAAGTCTTAATGCCGAATTCTTCACAGAATGCAATAAAGGTTCCGCTTCTGAACTGACTACCATTATCCATAATTACCTGATGTGGAATACCGAATTGAGTAATTATTCTCATCATGAATTTCTTGGCCGCTTCTGCGGTTATTTTTCCTACGGGTTCGGCCTCTATCCACTTGGTGAACGTGTTGATAGCCATGAATAGGAACTTGTAACCACCTTGGGCCCTTGGGAACGGTTCCAGGATATCCAAGCCCCAGACGGAGAAAGGCCAAGAAAGAGGGATTGATTGCAGAGCTTGGGCTGGGCGAGTGGTCTGCCTTCTGAAAAATTAGCAGCTTTCACACTTTTTGACCGTCTTGGAAGCATCCTAGAGGGTAGTCGGCCAATAGAATCCCTGGAAAAAATATTTCTCGACCAAGGTGCGAGAAGACGCATGATTACCACACGTGCCTCCATGGATATTGAGCAATATTTTATTGCCCTCTTCCTGAGTGATGCACTTCATCAAGATTCTGTTACTCCCCTTTCAGTAGATCTTGCCATCTACAAAAATGTAGAGCTTAGATTTACGAGCAATTTTCTCTGCAGACGCATCATCATTAGGGATGTCTCGACCCTCGAGGTAGGCTTGGTACCGAGTCATCCAAGTCAGGTTGTGTTCGAGTAGTGCAGCATCTGTGTTTGTGGGTTCTACCTTGCTGGCTTGACCAGACTGCTGATTAGGTTGGGCAGCATCCATTTGTTGAACTATGGAGATAGATGGTTTAAGGAATTTCTCAACAAAGACCCCTATGGGTACCGGTGCTCGAGAAGAAGCGAGTTTAGCAAGTTCATCCGCACCAAATTTATCACTCCTTCTGATGTGCGTCACTTCTAGCCCTTCGAACTTTTGCTCGAGCTTTCACACCTCGAGTAAGTAGGCCGCCATGTTCTCGTCCAAGCACTGGTACTCCTTTTGAACTTGGTTTACAACCAGCTGTGAGTTCCCTTTCACAAGAAGTCGTTTAATCCCAATTGATGCAGCTATGCGGAGCTCGATTACCAGTCCATCATATTCTGCAACATTATTAGAGGCTTTAAAGTCTAACTGAACAACGTACCTGAGTTCGTCGCCCGTTGGAGATTTGAGCACAATGCCAGCCCCCGAGCCCTAGAGCGTGAGCGATCCATCAAAAAAGAGCATCTAGTGATCTTCGACCATGTTTGGCCTTTTGTCCTCAACGCTTGTCCATTCAGCGAGGAAATCTGGTAACACTCCAGATTTCACGCTTGTGCGTGGTACGTAGCATATGTCAAACTAATTTAGTTCTACTGCCCATTGCGTGATTCATCCAGTAGCTTCCCGATTATGTATTACATCCTACAGCGGATACATCATTAAGACCGTGATCCTGTACGCTTGGAAGTAGTGCCGTAATTTCTGGGAAGATATCAAGACTGCATATATCAGCTTCTGTACTTGTGGGTATCGTAGCTTAGCATCGTGTAGAACCTCACTAACGTAATAAACAGGTTTTTGGATTTTGGCCTTTTTCAAGGGGCATTCCTGTTCAGCCGCCAGTACCGTGCTTACAACTTGTGGGGTAGCTGCAATATACAAAAAGAGCTCCTCTTTCTCGTTAGGCGGTGTAAGAATCATTGGGGAAGATAAGTACCTTTTTAAGTCCTGGAAGACGCGTTTCACTTCCTCTGTCCACTTGAATCGGTCTTGTTTCTTCAACAACCTTAAGAAAGGCATTCCTCACTTGCCCATCCTAGAGATGAACTGACTAAGAGCAGCGATGCAATCTGTTAGTTTCTGAACCTCCTTCAGTGTTCGAGGTGACCGCATCTAGTCGAGAGCCTCAATTTTGCGCGGGTTGGCCTCAATGCCTCGACTTGACACCAGGAAGCCGAGAAGCTTGCCGGACGGCACACCGAACGTACACTTTTCAGGGTTGAGCATCATGCGATACTTCCTAAGGTTGTCGAATGTTGCTGCGAGATCATTAACCAATGTGTTTCTGGTTTCTGACTTGACTACAACATCATCGACATATGCTTCTACATTGCGCCCGATTTGGGGTTGTAGACAGTTTTGAATACACCTTTGATATGTAGCACCAACGTTTTTTAATCCAAAAGGCATCTTTACATAACAAAATACACTGAAGGGAGTAGTAAAAGTTCTTTTCTCCGCATCCTCTAATCCCATGCTAATTTGGTGATACCCTGAATAGGCATCTACAAAACATAGCAATTCACAGCCTGCTGTAGAGTCGATGATCTGGTCGATACGTGGGAGAGGAAAAGGATCCTTGGGGCAAGCTTTGTTGAGGTCGGTGAAGTTGACGCACATTCTCCATCTATTGTTGGCCTTCTTGACGAGGATGGAGTTCGCGAGCCATGTAGGATGACACACTTCTCAAATGAAGCCCGCCTTTAGGAGTTTATCGACCTCCTCCTGGATGGCCCGCTTCCTATCTTCCGCAAATCTTCGCTGCTTCTACACCACAGGTTTGGCGCCGGATTTAACAGCTAGTCGATGCTCAGTCACCCCCCTGGGGACCTCGGGCATATTGGATGGTTGCCATGCAAACACGTCTTGGTTTGCCTGGAGTTAGGTGACGAGCTTGAGTTCCTATTTGGGGTCAAGATTGGCCCCGATCTTAACCTTCTTAGATGGTTTAGACGGGTCGAGGGGCACTGCCTTGACGCAACCACCAGTATTCTTATCATTGACGCCATCATTGATCTTGCCTTCAGCATCGTTGGACTCAAAGGTGCTAGCAAGACTTAAGAGCCTGGAGTTTCTGGCCTCGATAACATCTTGGTGCCTTTGACACTTAGAATTTGAGTCCTTGGGGATTATAGCCACTCAACCGAAGTGTTCGACCATATCTAGGCTTTGCTTGTCGCATTTGACCGCTGCACGCTGATCTCCTTTAACTATAATGGCCCCCTTAGGGCCCGGGATCTTGAGCATTTGGTAAGCATAGTAAACCACCACTATGAACTTGCCCAGTATTGGGTGGTCTAGAATCACATTATACGTTGTCTCCAAGTCCATGACATCAAAGGTCAACTTTTCTATGCGAAAATTGTCAGGAGTGCCAAACATGACCGATAGCTCGATCCGGCCGTGAGGCATGGTCGATGAGTTGGGAGTTATGCGTGGAAAGGCTCGAATCCTATTTCAAGCTCTGATCTCTGAATTCCCATCTTGTCCAAGGTTTTGGAGAAAATGAGGTTGAGTGAACTACCACCATCGACCAGAGTTCTGGAAACTTTGACGTTGAGTATGGTTGGCTGAACCACGACCGGGTATCGACCAGGATGTGGTATTGCAACCGGATGATTAGTTGGACCAAAGGTGACCGACTGTTCCAACCACCTGAGATACTGAGTGGGCCCAGTTAGGACCAAGTTGACTTCTCGCTCGATCGTTATGTACTGCCATTTGGACTCGTACGTGGAGGATCCTCCGGAGATGTGCGCCAAGCTGTGGTCTCCCTCATGGAACTGGGGCTCACTACCCTCAACATTCAACTTAGCCTGCTTATTGCCATGCTCAGCGTTCGCCTTGATCTTTTTATCAAGCTTTTTCTTGAACACATAGCACTCGTCGAAGTCGTGCTGATTGCTTCGATGGATGGGACACCACTTCCTGCCACCTCGATTGAGGCCTTTGTTTTCCCAGGTGTTGCGTGATTTGTTCCTGTTGACTGTAGCTATAATTGTATCAGGTCCCTTGTGCTTGTCACTGGGTTTGGTTTTTTTTCCTCCACTCTTCGAGGACTCAGGTTTGTCCTGGATAGATTGAAGGTTTTTAGCATGCACCTGTGCTTTTGCTCATTTTATGCACTTGTTGGCTAACTCGAAAAGCTCTTTGACTGTACAAATCTTTCGAGTAGCCATCTTTCCACATAAATCTGTGTCCTGAACACCTTGTTTGAAGGTGATGATTACCGATTCGTCGGAGATGTCTGGGATCATGTTCGCTTGTCACAGAACCGGCAGATAAAATCTTGAAGAGATTCACTGTCGCCTTGGTGTAGCTGGTGGAGATCGTTCTCCGTTCCTGGTCACTGGAATGTGCCTTGGAAATTGGCTATGAACTGAGCCTTGAGTTCCGCCCATGAACTAATCGAGTTTGGTGGCAAGTTTAGTAACCAGGACCTTGCGGGTCCATCGAGGGCAGCTAACAGGTAATTGGCCTACTCGAGAGCATTCCCGCCCATGGCTCCTTGAGCCGGGACCATACCGACTGGGGGGCTTGGAATTACTGGGATTATTTGCTCGTGCAACTTGGATCTGAGCTGCATCGAGTAGGGTCTTGACTTGATTGACCATAGAGGGTTAGCGGATTCGCTGGATCTACTCTGAAAGGGATCGAAGGATCAGATGCGCTCATTGTATGTTAGCATCCAGAGTATTGAACACGTCGTTACCAAGGCTCGATGGCGGTCAAGCCGATGAGGCTTCATGGTGACTGTTCGGAGGGAGCTTCTCCCTCGAGCCGTGAGTCGTCACAGGCAGAGGCGTACCCACCGAAAGTTGCCGGGAGAGGCCAGGAGGCATCTGTTCTCCTATGGTCAGTCAGTGAAGGGTCATGTCAGGTGCACGTAAGGCTCCAGTTGTGGATGTTTCTGGTGGTAACTCAACACCGGTACCATTTGGAGCCAGCTTATGCCGGATCTTTGGGAATTTTCGTGCCGTGGTCAACTACGACCTCTGGATCTATCGCCATTGGGTCAGTTGATGGGCGGGTCATTGCTTCTAGCCATATACACGAATCGATCTGTTCGGCTGCTCAGGCTAGTGTTAGAATCAACGTCACCACCCTCGTCACTGTCGGTGTCTATGTAGTGGAGAACATTAGGCTCTGCAGGATCCCACTCGAGATGTCCCACCTCACGGTACGCATCCACTGGTCTGGATTCGTGGGTACCGGTATGGATCAGTCCACCTTAGCCATCCCAATGAAAAACCATGGTTCTAAAGATGATCTCCGAATTGACGAGAGGGGATTCAAAGCTGTCCGCCATCGACTCAAAGTGGTCGTAGAAGCTGTCGTCGGAGAATCCGACGTAAACTTGAGCCAGAGATATGATTAATCCTGTAGAGCAGAAAAAGGCCCCTACCTGGCGCACCAACTGTCGAAGATTAATTCCTGACAATGTGTCATAAATAGACTAGGTAAATATACCCCATAGTTAAATATTTGACAATCTGAGTGATCACAATTAGATGGATGGGTACTGATTCGACGGTTATATCTCGATCGTTTGATCTTAGATCGACGATCCAAATTTAATGAACTTAACGTCGGCTGTTAACCCAACATGACGTCGTCTATGTCACTTCAGCCTCTAAGTCAGTAGGCTGCGTCAGTGTTTTTGTTGACGTAGCAGGCCACATCAGTAGATTCGGCTGAATTAGCAAGCCCAGTTAGCAATTGTTTTTCTTTTATTTGTTTTATTGTTCTACTGACGTTATAAATCATATGTATTGCACAATAATTAGTTTTCCAATATAAAAATAATTCTAAATAACAGGAATAAATTGGAAAATTATTTTAATAATGTTTTAATTGGTTTATTTAATTCTATTTAATAGTTTTATAATTCAAATAAATGCTAGAAAATTATACAAAAATCCTAGGAAATCCCAAAAAATCATAGATGACTTTGGAAAAATTCTAGAAAATTCCTAGCAACATAATTTTATATGTTGATAATCTTTATAGTCATGTTTTAATCTTTTGGAAGCCATAACTTGTTAATCGTAGCCCCGATTTGACATGTTCTTTTGCCGGATTGTCCGGAAAAGTGTGTTCTTGTGTGCGATGATGTTTATTGTGTGTTATTAGGTTCATTTTGGATCTTGGTATTTATGAGTTGCCTTTTCACTTATGTTCGCGAGTAGACACTAATGTTTCAGAGGAGTTAGAAGGACTGCCAGATCAAGACTTTGAAGAACCAACTAAGTACAGTGAAGGAAAGTTGTGTTCTTGAAAATATTGATCCTAGTTTTTTAAATGTTTTGTTTTACAAACATGTATTTTAATAATTTATCAAAAAACCCAAGAGTTAGGCTTTACCCTAGTTTTCCCTTATCATCCTTGTAGCCATGGTTTTGTTTTGAGTTATGGAAGGGTAGATGATGCTTAGCAATGCTTTGGGATGGTGATCATGATAATTTCTCTAAGAAACTTGATAATGGCCCTATGCAACAATGATAAAAGATGATGGTATAATTTTTGTAGCAACATGGAATAGGGATTTGAGCAATGGTTTGATGGGACCAATACAGGATGTACGGTTGGGTTGTGATAGCTTGCTTAAATTTAAGGGCTGGTTCATGGAGTGATCTTTCCGTGCAAACAATACAACCACAAGCCTGGAATGGGACAGACATAGCCAATTAATTTGCATACTCTCATCATTATGCAGACCATCCTGTTGTGTGGAATGGAAGGGTATACTTTCAGGGTGTTCCATTGGCGCAAGAGGGGGCTTTCTGTTATTTAGGTGTATTCACGTGACAGTGAAACCTTAACGGGTATGCACGTGCTGAGATGGGCATTGTAAAGGCTTTGAAGTGGTCAACTTAGTGCACACATCGGAAGTGTGTAAGGTGCTGACAGGTACTGGCAAAAGATTATGATCACGCCTTATGGGTAAAGTGTACAATCTCTGCAGATTGTAAAACTGGTTAATCAGTCGTACTCACGGTCAAGAGTGGAAAGGAAAACCTCACATGATTAGAATTTGATGGTTTGGTTGGTTTGGTCAATTATGGTGGTGGGTACTATGATTGAGGTGTTGTTCGATCTTGGTGGTGGAAATCTTGGTTGAGGTGTTGGATAGTTGGTTAAGTCAAGATGGTTGGAATCTCGAGGTGGTTGGTTATTTACAGTTGTTTACTTAAGTATTTATTGCTTTTCAAATGTTTTACTTAAATGTTGTTTTATGCAAAAGAGCCATATTGCCATATTGTTGTCAAGCCTTCATATACATATTATTTTCTCACAACTTTCTGAGTATGAGATGTGCTCACTCTTGCTATCACCAAACACTCAGTTGGAGAAGGTATCTAAGACTTCGCTGAGGATGGATCGTTCTAAGATGCATTCTACGTCAATCATTCCTGTGGAGATGTCATGAAGGAATAGATCATACGTAGCTATGCTACAGAGTATATTTGGAACATGGCCCTCGAAGGCCACTTTTGTAAGACATTTAATGATGATTAAGAGTGATATTGTAATGATATTCATCTATTAAGTCACTATGTGTTGGGATTGATTTCTGGACTCAGCATATAGATGGGATTGGTTTGTTCCTTAAACTAGTCTTGACATGGTCCTAGTATCGAAGGTATTCTAGTAGGGATTCTATTGGCCCATGCCAGTATTAGATGCAGAGGCTATAGTTCGTGCTTAATCAGGATGCCAATGGATGGGGTGACAGTCGCACGTTCGCCTGAACCCTCTACCGTCGATCACTCGAGTATGGCCTCTGGCGCGTTGAGGAATAAACATCGTCGGTTCGTTCCCTAGTGCCCTGAGGGACCTCAAGTATGCAGTGGTTATAGTGGAATAATTCTCCAAGTGGATTGACACCACGCCTCGCCCGCGTCATAGCGAAGAACATCCAATGCTTCTTTTGACAATAAATGGTGTGCCACTTTGGAGTAACTTGCGAAGTCATATTGGACAATGGCATGCAATTTGACTCTTCATTGTTTCGGATTTTTTGCAAAGGTATCAGGGTGAAACTATGTTTTGCGTATGTCGGTCACCCGCAATCCAATAGAGTGGTCGAGTAGGCCAATGGAAGCATGTCCATTGCATTAGCCAAATGGTTAATTAGACAGCCAAAGGGTAAGTAGGTCGAAGAGCTAATGAAGGTCCTATGGTCTCTCCATACAATTGCCACCCAACCAATGGGGGTTCACTCCATTCCATTTTTTGTTTGAAGACAAAGTTGTTACTTCGTAGGAAGTGAAGACCCAATCTCTACAAACACTCTCTGCCACCCTTGGCGAAGAGTACCTTTCAAAAGACCTGGTGGAAGATACCCGTCTACTGGCAGTAGCGAACCTCACGAAATATCAGCAAGAAAACAAGTGATGTGTAGATAAGAAAACCAGGACCAAGGCATATAGATACAGATATATCGTCCTTCGTCGAAGGCTTAACCATGAGGCAGTTGGCAAACTTCAGACCAAATGGGATGACCTTTCCTCGTATTGGAGTCCTAAAGACCATGATCCTACCACTAAGCCACAGTGGTAGGCGAAGCACTCCCTCACACATAGAATCCGGATGTGCTCCGTAGGTTTTGGGTTTGACAACGAGCTCCGTCTATCAAAGTTAACTACCTCTTCATTAGCCAGTGGATGTAGATAGGGTTTTTGCTTACTTTCGAAGCTGTATACCTCTTACCAATGCAAAAGGTAATTTCTTTGGAGATGTACTCTTTTCCTTGCTTGGGAAGCCCCACTCTAGGGGCAGGGTTTTTAATGAGGCAACCTCCTTATGTAGTCCTTTATGACTGAAGAAAAGATATCCCCCCACAAGTTGCATTACTTTGCACATACGATGAAAGATGGGTGACGTCTAAGGACTCCTCCATGGCCAAAGTCTAAGGACTCGACAACTCGAAGATGGGATAAATTCAAAGGACTCCCGAAGGCGTATGTTTAAGGACTAGCCTACGATGAAAGAGTGTGACATCTAAGGACTCGTCGAAACCAATCCAATAAAATGATCAATCTCATCTATGTGTTGAGCTCAGGAATCAATCCCAACACATAGTGACTTTATAGACAAATATCTTTACAATATCTTACTTAATCATAAGTAATCATCTTACAAAAGTGACCTTCAAGGGCCAAGATCCAAATAAAACTATAGCGAATCTACGTAGGCTCTATTCTTCATGACGACTTCGCAAGCAAACCGATGTAGAAAATAGCTTAGAATGATCCATCTTCAGTGAATTCTCCAATATCTTCTCCAACTGAGTATTTGATGAAAGCAAGTGTGAGCACATGTCGTACTCAGCAAGTTGTGAGGAAGTATTATGCATATGA
Source organism: Phragmites australis (assembly GCF_958298935.1). Classification (NCBI taxonomy): domain Eukaryota; kingdom Viridiplantae; phylum Streptophyta; class Magnoliopsida; order Poales; family Poaceae; genus Phragmites; species Phragmites australis. Next base: position 13,264,925 of record NC_084940.1, read on the forward strand.
AGGCTTGAACGATAATATGGCAATATGGCTCATTTGTAGAAAACAACATTTATTTTAAAATAATTTAAAAGCAAGTAATAATTAAGTGAATAACAATAAATAAACAATCACCTCAAGATTCCAACCATCTTGACCTAACCAACTTTCCAACACCTCAACCATGGTTTCCACCGCTAGGGTTGAACAACACCTCAATCATAGTTCCCACCAAATCATGTACCGTCTTGCACTTGGTTGCTGTGTCATCTTCGCTGCTCTCCAAATCAATATCACTCAAATTGACTAGTTCAAGTGCTAAAACAACTCGATGCACAACCTTTAGGTTTAGAAAGCTCTTTTTCTTCTTCTTGTCATTGAAAGGATGCTCCTTTTCTCCTTCTCCTCACTTGTTGTTATACCTACAAGTTTAGGACAATTGGAATGAGTATGGTTCAGATCACCAGCATCTTTTAGGACTTTCACTTCCACTCTTCCTCATTCTCACATAATTTTGCAAAGCTTTATTAATACAAGTAGAGAGTAGCGCTAAATCTCCTTCAATTGATCATCGGTAAGTGAAGATAAAAAGGATAAAACAAAGCTTGATGAAGAAGACTCATAATTAGAGATGTTATGTTGTAAACCAAACCAATTGATTCATTAGTATTCTTTCTAGAAAAGACATCTAATTCATGAGTTTTTAATTTAGAATAAAGAACATCTAATGTAAGTGTACTCATGATAGTAGATTCTTTAATAGATGTAACTTTCATCTGCCATACTGATATATCTAAAGCTCCTAATAATTAACATGCATTCTTAGCATCCATATATGTAACATTAACAGAACTCAGATTCCTAAGAATTTTATTAAAGCGAGAAAATAAATAATCAAGCGACTCACCAGGCTTCATCTCAAATCACATATAATCTTTCCTATATAAATCTTGACGTACCTCTTTAATAGAGGATGAACATTTATGGCAATCACAAAGTGTTTTTCATACCTCATGCGCCAACTTCAGATATACAACTCGATCAATGTTACTCCTTTCTAAACCTTGTATGATCAAACTCCTCGTCTTGTTGTTCGCCTCGACGTGTGTCATATTCTACGCCGTCACTTCATTATTCTTCGGAACCTCGTATGGCTTGTAGACCTCCCAAATTATAAAGCCTTGAGATTCAATGTATGCCTCCATCTTCGCCTTCCAAAACTAAAAATCAACACCATAGAAAACAAAAGGTTTTGTGAAACAACTATCCTATGCCATCTTGCTAATTATCAGTTAAGATCAATTAGAAAGGTTTCTGGCTTTAGTACCACTTGTAGGATCAATTACACACAAAATGTACAATCAGAGGGGGTGAATGATTGCGGAAGCTAAATTCAAATTTTAATTCACCCTAATTAAATACTCAATTTTATCGCAAAATCAGTTAAAACCCTAGGCGAAATTTACTTTCTAAAGTAAATAAAAATTTAGGTTATTAAACTTTTTATTTTATGTGTTACATTCATGCTGACTAGTAGCACTAGGATTTATTGTGTGAAAAATGAATTTTTGAAAACATCGAGAAGCGCCGTTTGAGTTGTGGAAAAGTTTGAAAATTTATTTCATAAAAGAAAATTCATTTTTCTCCTTTGGACCAAATCTCTCCTCCTTTTCTCTTTTTCTTTCCTTTTTCCTTGCGGTCCACTTCTTTTTCTACTCCTAGGCCAAGCCTGCGTCTCCCTTCCACCCCACTTGGGCCACGTGCGCTCGGCCTAGCCACCATTCGAGCCAGCCTTCCCACGTGCGTGCCCCTCCATGTGAATGCGTCTCTGACCGTTTTTGCTTTCTCGGCTGCCTGGTTCCAGAAGGTTGCACCTTTCTCCTTCCCCGCACGCACCACCCATTTCTGATTCGGACGCCGCCGCCGCCGCCTCTAAATCGAATCCCAACAACTGCAACCGACTTGATTCTCTCCACATTTTCTCCCCCAATATAAGTACACCATCTATCTATTTCACCAAACCAATCCACTGATCCCATCTAACCCTAGTCACCATGCCGCCATTGTTGCACCTCGCTGGAACTCATGCCGTCATTGCTCCGGAGCTTCCCCACCCACGTTGACCAGTTGTTGGGGCAATTGATATTAAGCAACCCTGACACCCCTTAGCTCCGGAAGTCCGGGCTTGAAGACCACAATCATCCATACCCTTCGGGGCTCGTGGCTCCGAGGTAGTCCTAGAGGCCATGCCTCCAGAGACCCAGAGCCTTCTAAAAGATCAACGAGGAGAGGGCCCACAGGACACCCCCATGTGCAGTGAGGTGACTAGCATTTAATGCTGGTGCAGTGGTGGCCGCCTGATACCATGGAGCAAGTGGTGGCTGCCTGACACCGTGGCGCAAGTGGTGGCTGCTTGACTTTGTGGCGCAAGTGGTCGCTGCTTGGCATGCTGGTACAGTGCAATGCCGAATTAGATGGCCCATCGCTATGACAACCACCTTACTAGCTGTATGGATAATTACTGGGCTAGCCCGCTTTCTGGTTGTACAATATAAGACATGTATCTCTGCCTACATCCTAGGGCACATTTTTATAGTCACACTTTGAATATCAGTATAAATATAGACTCTTGGCCATCAAGCTAGGGGGATTGTCCAGATAACATTGGTGTCTCCTTATTCTTCGCCTCTCCTTCAAGCTTGAGCCATTCGTGTGACTTGGCTCTCGGCGCACTTTGTTTGTGGAAGGCAGTTTCTTTCACCAACAGTGGCACCGTCCGTGTGGAGAGAATAGGTGTAGAAGACACCAGCCCCTCCATGTGCCAAAACGGGAACACCGGGGCCAGCGGTAGTCCAGACACGATCCTGGCCATAATTAACACCAGGGACCTCACCGGTCTAGATGCCCCACGACGGCAACAAAATGTGGACCTCAAGGAATCTCGGGGGGCTGCGGTTGATGCAATGGCAGCACAAGCCTCCTCACTCGACCAGGAAGCACACATAGCGGCTCTCATGGCCCAACTGAAGGAGCTGTAGGTGGCCCTATGGGCTGCCTAACCACCTATCCGCATGGTCATTGTAGCACCCATAGCAGCCAACATTACGCCAACATGGGCTCTGAGGGCCAACAAAAGCCTTATCATCAGGACACATCATCACCACATGATGTTCACGGTCAACCAGCTGGTAGCGGGGCTTTTGGCCTGTCGTTGTGAGGTCCCGCTCGTCTACTCCAACCCTCCCCTTCTGGTGGACCTATAGGCCATACCCTTCCTAGATGGGTTCCGGACCCCAAGCTGCCTAAATCCAAGGGTGATTCAGATTTGGAGAAGTTCACTCGCACATATGCCCTTGCCATCGATGCCAACGGAGGCGAGCACACCGCCATGGCCAAGTGTTTTCCTCTCGCTTTGGAGGGGTAGCCCTTTGATGGTTCTAGGCCCTTGAGTCTAGGTCCATCTATACCTGGGCCCAACCTAGAGACTCATACTACAACAACTTCTAGGGTACCTTTATCGAGCCAGTGACCTCAGGGAGCCTATATGTGATATCCTCTTCGCACATGCATTCGACCAACTCTGTATTCTGTGGAGCTGACTCTCCCCAGCCTAAAGGCCTCTCCAAGGATTCAACGGGGCTCCCCTCGATGCCATGGGTTGAATAGAACTACCAGTCTCCAGAGTACCCTGAGCACTGGGCCCCTCTGAAGCCCTAACCGGAGGGGGTGTCAAGCACGTCCCATTAGGTATGGGGAACCCTAATTGAATGTTCCAAATCGGGGCAAACCTCACTCCGGAGCAGGAAGCCTAGCTAGTAGCCCTTCTAAAGGGAAACTCTGATGTATTCACTTCGTCCCCACAGGACCTCCCTAGGGTAGATCGCCTCATCATTGAGCATACCCTTCGGGTCAACCCGCAGGCCAGGCCTGTACGATAGGGGCTTCGTAAGCTATCAACTGAGCGAGCAGAGGCTACAAAGGAGGAGGTCTAGAAGCTGTTGAAGGCCGGCATCATCCAAGAGGTCATCCACTCGAAGTGGCTCTCAAATCCCGTCCTGGTCAAGAAGCCTAATGGAAAATGACGCATGTGCATCAACTTCACAGCGCTCGACAAAGGCTGCCCTCGAGACCCATACCCGCTCCCTCGCATAGAACAACTGGTGGACTCCACCGTGGGTTGCGAGTTATTAAGCTTCCTGGATGTATACTCCGGGTACAACAAGGTGTGGATGGTCGCTGAAGATGAGGGCAAGACCAGCTTCATCACCCCCTTCGGGGTATATTGTTACGTTCGGATGCCTTTTAGTCTCCGGAATGTCAGATCCACCTTCTCCCACCTAGTGTGGGATATCCTAGAGCAAAAATTGGGCTGCAACATGGAGGCCTACGTTGATTATATAGTCATGAAGTGCAAGCTTGAAGCAGACCACATTGTAGACCTTTAAGAGACCTTCGATAGACTCTGGGCCGCAGGCGTATGGCTCAACCCGGAGAAATGCATCTTCGGCGTCAAAGACGGAAGGATACTAGGGTACCTAGTTTCCAAGCGTGGCATCGAGGCTAACCCTAACAAAATCCATGCCATTACTAAAATGGCACCCCCACCAATCTGAAGGATGTTCAGGGCCTAGCTAGTCGCCTGGCGGCCCTCAGCTCTTTCCTCTCCAAATCCACCGTGCACAACCTTCCTTTCTTTAAAACATTAAGGGGCTCTGGGCTAGTCACATGGATGGAAAAGTGCCAGGTGGCCTTCGAGGCCCTCAAAGCTCACCTCTCTAACCTCTAGATGCTCGCCATACCCCTTGCAAGCAAGGGGCTCCTCTTGTACTTATCCTCCTCTACCTTTAGTGTGAGCAGCGTACTCGTATGAGAGGAGGAGATGGAAGGCCGCTCTAATCAGAGGGTCATTTACTACATTTCAGAGGCCCTAACCGATTCTAAAACACACTACACACAACTCAAAAAAGTGGCATATGCCCTCCTGATAGTCTCCCGCAAGCTCTGGCACTACTTCCTCACCCACGATATCACCAAACCAACTTCATACCCCGTGGGAGATATGTTTTGGAATCGGGAGACAGCATGACACATAGGGAAATGAGCTGTAGAACTAGCACCCTTCGTAGTGAGGTTCGTGGCCCGTACAACCATTAAGTCACAGATCCTAGTAGACTTCATCGCTGAGTCGACTCCCCTAGCCAGAGGACCCCCAGAGGCCCCTTCCAAGGACATATGAACAATATATGTTGACAAAGCCTATGGATTTGATGGTGCAGGGGCCGGAGTCATCCTCATATCCCTGAGAGGTCCGCAGATGGCATTTGTAGCCTACTTGGAGTTCAAGGCCACTAACAACATCACCGAGTACGAGGCTATCCTCCTTGGGCTCCACAGGCCTAGGCCTTAGGTACCGCCTAGGTCATTGTCAAAATAGATTCACAGGTTGTTGCAGGGCATGTTGATAAAAGCTTCTAGGTCTGGCATCTAGAGCTGGTAAGGTATCTCGATGCCATCCGCAAGATCGAAGGATTCTTCCAAGGCATCTCAGTGCGAAGCATATCCCATGCCAACAACCATCAGGCAGACACCTTGGCAAAGGTCACATCTAGAGGCGGGGTGCTCCCTTCTGGGGCGTTCTTTGAAGTCCTCAACAAGACAACCGCAGGTGGCTCGTACGAAGCCACCGCCGCCGTCCTACCCATTGGGCCTTTGGATTGGAGGGCCTCCCTCTTGTCTTTCTTAAAAGGAACCAAATAACCTGACAACTCAGTTGAACTCTGGCGTATCCAACAGCATGCCAGAGGCTACCTCTTGGTAGACGGAGCCCTTTACAAATCTGAAGTTTGCAACCCCCTCCTCCGATGTGTCGCTAAGGAACAGGGGGCTGACCTCCTAAGGGAGATCCACGAGGGGCTCTACAGCAGCCACCTCACACCCTGTACCCTAGCAACCAAAGCACTTCGCCAGGGGCTATATTGGCCCACTACCATGGCTGATGTAGAGGAACTCATCCGCACCTGCCAAGTGTGCCAGTGGATGGGATGCTAAAGCCACCGTCTTCCAATCCGCTATAACCAATCACTCCCATATGGCCCCTGGCACGTTGGGGGATGGACTTAATTTGGCCATTCCCTTGCACCAAGGGAAACCTCCGGTACATAGTCTTGGCCTTGGAGTACTTCTCCAAATTGATCGAGGCCGAGCCCCTTACACAAATCCGATCCAAGAATGTCCAGAAGTTCTTTTTGAAAAATGTCATATGTCGCTTTGGCGTCCCACGACACCTCATTGTCGATAATGGGATGCAGTTTGACTCTAGCCCATTTCGGGAATTCTACGCTGACCTCAGCATTGAGATGTGCTTCGTAGCGGTTCATCACCCATAGCCTAACGGGGCGATCAAGCCAGACTAAACCAATACCCTATCGACCTCGCAAAAGGCCCATGGGTCGAAGACCTCCCAAAGGTGTCGTGGTCCCTCCACATTATGGTCACCTGTCCCACCGGTTTTATCCCATTTCGTCTCCTATTCGGCGATGAAGCCATGACATCAGCAGAAATCAAGGGATGCTCCCTCCGGGTCCACTTACTGGAATCCATCATAGAAATTGAGGTATCCCTGGACCTTACAGAGGGCACGAGGCTTCATACCGTTTGAAACCTCGACCACTACATCATCGAAACCAAGGCTTGGTACAATCCTAAGGTCACGTCACAAGCCTTCAAGCACAGAGATCTAGTCCTATGGTGGGCACTGGCTCTAGGGAAGCTACGCAACAAGTGGGAAGGGCCCTACCATGTCCTCGAGTCTAATAGACCAGGCTCCTATAACTAGGTAGATATGGAGGGGGGGCCCTCGAGCACACCTGGAATGCGGAGGCACTCCGGAGGTACTACGTGTAAAAGTAGGGAGCTAGCGGAGCACCTCCAAGAGCACATGTATGCTAATAAAAAATTAAAGATGTTTTAGACATCTCCAAGAGCATCTCCAAGAGCACATCTTCAAGCCATTCAAATTAACAAGTCAAAAATCCAATGGGGGATGCCAAACGGAGATCATCCCTCCAGACAAAAAAAACGAATTATAGCACAATCTGATCCCGTAAGGCCAGCACAGGCGTTTCAGATGCGGCGCCCTGCCTTGAAGACTGATGCAGTAGTGCCCACAATCAGAAGATGACGATGAGCTAGAGGTCGCCTACTCAACCTTCTATCTAGCTTCCTCCTCATCCTTCTCCTCCTCGTTGATCTCCTTCTGTAGGAGATCCCAGTCAACGTCCTCTTCATCATCAGAGTTGTTGACAACATCAGTCGGGACAACTGCACGGGCCGGAGGTCAGACCGGGGTAATCAAGTGCGTCCCCCTCTACAGTGAAGGTAGGATAATGATGGCTAGCAACAGTCAGGCGTAGGGCCCGAAGATCACCTGCCCTCGGTGATAGTATAGCTTGGGGATCAGTGCCAGTGTCGGCGGCAAGTCGCCCTGGCCATTTGTGCCCACACTAGAAGGTGACGCGGTAAGAGGTTCAAAGAAGAAATCTTGTCTTACTCAAGGCTAGGAGTGTCCCAAGGATGCACCTGGCTTATAAAGCTGCTCTTGATGAGTCCAGATTAAGATCTAAAAACAAACGACCACATAAATGCCCCAATTTTTTGTGCACGCGTCCCATCATAGTTATTACCCAACCACTATTAGCGCATGCAAGTGGCAGCTGGCGTGAAACCCTAGGAGTCAAACAAAGCAATTTCCCTACGATAGCCTTACCCTGTGGTAGGGTTTCTGATGTACAAAATCCACTCTGATTTAACTCACCGCTCAAACCAATTCTCCTGAAGTCACACATGCTACCTTCATCACTCCCATCAGTTTCTTACTACAAGCCGAGATACATTGCTACCTCGACACCTCGAAGGCATCAGCCTCAATCGCATCGAGGTCCAAACCCTCTGCCAATCACATCGAGGTCCAAACCCTCCACCACCATGAAGGCATCAGCCTCGGCTGTGTTGAGCTCCACCACTCGCGTTGGGGTCCAAACCCTTTTGCCACCTCGAATGCATCAGCCCCGGTTGCATCAAGGTCCAAACCCTCTGCCACCACAAAGCCATCAACCTTGGTCGCATCTAGGTCCAAACCTTCTGCCACTTGCGTCAAGGTCCAAACCCTCTGCCACCTCGAAGGCATCATCCTCGGTTGCGTCGAGGTACATACCCTCTACACCTCGAAGACATCAACCTTGGTCGTGTTGAGGTTTAAACCCTCCACGACTTACATCGAGATCGAACTCAGGTTTACACCCTCCACACTGCGAAGACCTACTCTATCCTTGCGCACCCAGCACACCTATATGTACTCCTATTATCGCACCCTCCGGAAGCCAGCAACCGCAGAGTGTGAGGGGTGTAGGAGAAGGTAAAACTCCTAGAGTACAGGTGTAAGCGAAAGGCGAGGAGCAAAATAAAGAACAAAACATTACTTTATTATTCATGTGTCATGTATATAGAAGTTTTATTTGGTGATATGCCACAATTGATCTAGGCCTAATAAGAGCGCCAGACCACCGCACCTACCTGAAGTACAACGGGACAAAGATAGTCGGTCTTGACCTCTAGAACCACCGGCTCTGCTAGAAGACCTGTAATGGCACACGATGTGATGACACGAGTACCCCAAGTGCAAAGACCTATTGAAAATAGAATCTCCCCGAACCCAAGGAGCCAAGGGTTCCGCCCGAAAGGGGTATGAGCCAAAGGCTATGAAATCTAGCTCCTCTAACGCCTCAACAGCTTCCTCAACATCATCCTCCTGCTTAACTCGGGCCATTACATCCGCAAGGATGTCTGGTGGCACCTGCCCATCAAAACCATGAGGTAGAACAAAACACCATGAGTCTCGTGGGCCAGTAGCTTTGAAGGTCGTCCGCCACTCGTCCACCCCTACAAAGCCTGAGCCAACCTCTGAAGAAGAAGCGAAAGGATCCCCCAATGCCGCCTTCACCAAAACATCGGTGTCCACCCCTGGGTCTACCTGTCCTCAGGAATCATGAGAAATGTCAAAGCGTTCTCATCGTGAGCCCGGGGGGTATAGACCTGGAGGGTTCGGGCACTCGGGGCCCCTCCCTAGAGGCAATGGTCCGACTACCTAAGATGCTTTCACTAGTCTCAGATCGCCCATCCTACACGCATAAGCCCTACTCAAAGATTAGCATCATGACATACGCACCTCGGCATATCAGCAGAGTAAACAGACAAGACGAAAGGGAGGCATAGCCCCACTAAGAGATTAGCACACAAATATTTAGAGTACATTAAAGCACAAGTGCCATACCAACATGATATGCCTGTGAACCCCTAGGAATATACGAAAATCAAAACATAACACATGCAAACGCAGCTTAGAGTTACACCTCTAGTGGTGGGTTCCATGGGGTGTCACCTGCGTGTGGGGGTGACTACTGTGAAGTGGCATCCGACTGTGGAGGCAACCCGGAGATTTCTTTCCGAGGCGTCGGTCCACTTGAAGAGGCATCGGGACGCGAAGCCTGAGCCCCTACTGGAAAATTCGGGCGAGGGGCTCTGTGGGCACTTCACACTAGGTGATCTACTATAAACTATAGTGTCACAGGCCGGCCATGCTTTGTCCATACCCCTAGTGAAAGCCAACCATCGTTGCATAGACATTCGCTGTGGGCACCTCGGACAGAATGACCTCCACCGCAGAGTCAGGGGCCGGTTGCTCTAGCACTCCAACATGGCAGCACCCTATGCGGTGCAATAGCACTAGCTACACTATTGAGGCAACAGAGATGCTGGAGGTAGCAAAGGCCTTAGCAGTGCTAGTCGTTGCCACTGCAGTAGACTGGAGCCAGCGGAGCATCGGGCGTAGGTTGTTCGCCCCTGAGGTCAAAGGCGGGGCCTGGGCCCCGAGGTCCTTCAGCGTCTTCCCGAGGACCCGAGTTCCCTTTGTCGAACGCTTGGCCAGCTGTAGCAAAAATGATCCTATTAGGTCATGATTGTGATTTTAGTGATTAATGGCAACATAGTCATTGGGACTAACATATTTGTCAAGTATATGCTTTAGTAGGTCTTATGGCATAAAGAAGCCATTGCATTTGGGACAAAGATTGACTGAATTAGAGAAGTCCTAGGAGAATTGCTCTCATCGGATGGTCCGGTGCTCTGTGTGTTGAACTCATCAGATCATTTTGGACAAAAGGGAAGAGAATACTAAAGACCTCACCGGATGGTCCGGTGATTAGTAAGTGTGCTCACCAGAGCAATTCTTCCAGAGAAGGGTGATGTATTGAAGAATGGAGAACAGTTGACCAGATAGTTTGGTGCTTGGCTTGTGCACACCGGTGGAAGTGCATCGGAGTATTTTATAGTGGAGAGGAAAAGATGAAGACTTGACCAGATAGTCTGGTGCTTGGAATGTTCACACCGGATTATAGCACCATAGCATTTCTTGCAAAGGTAACAGCAAGTGTTGAAGAATGAACAACAATGCACTGAAAGGTTCTATGCTCTGAAGATCAACACACCAAAGTATTTCTTGCAGAGAAGAAGTGGCATGGTCTGGCATAAGTGTACTCACCAGATAGTCCGATGATAGAGATGAAGTATACACCAGAGTGTCCGATGTTCACAGAGGCTTTAAGTGGGGATTCCAATGGCTAGTTTCTAAAGATGTACTCACTGGATGATCTGATGTTAGTATTACTATTCTCACCAGATCATCCAGTGTTAACAACTTTTCTGAGCCATTGAGAAAATGGCTAGTTGGCAGGTTTGAGGCTATAAATACCCCTCTAATCGAACATTTGAAGGTGATGGAATCCAGATAAATATAGAGGCACTTGAGAAGACATCCAAGCCACCAAAGTTCTTAAAGTGATCATCCAAGGCAATTAATCACTATATTAGTGAGTGATTAGTGCAGATAGGCCTAGAGTGAGTTGTAGCTAGGTGCTGCAGCTTTAAGAAGGGATCATGGAGTGATCCTAGCTAGTACCAAGTGGTATGCTGATGCTTTGGAATCTTGGTGACTCACCGGTAACTCAAGTTGTAGTTGCTCAAGCTTGTTGACCCTTCGACTTGATGTGGAGCAACAACAAGACATGTGTATGAGAATGTAGAGACCCTTGCCTTGTTGGCTCAAGATCCGAAGTGATCATGATAAAAAGTGACTAGAAGAGAGGCTTGTGGTGAGGTCTTGCCTTGGTGGCTTAGTGGATCATCTGGCTTGGAGCCATGGTGGCTCAAGAGCCGTAACCGGGTGCCGTCCGGGAGCATATCTTTGGTGGAGCTCCAACCTAGACTAGGGGTGGCATTTATGCCACCGGTACCATGAGATAAAAATCACTTGTGTACAATTTGCTTTCTTTACCTTCTTTGCAATTCCACATTTACATTCTTGCAATCTACCTTTATGCATTTACTTTCCTAAAGTAGTTTGCTAGGATTGTCTATAGGATGCAAACCTTTTGAGTGGTAGAATAGACACACTAGATAAACCTACAACACATTTAGATAGAAATTGATATAGGTTTATCTTGTGAAGTTTTTGGAGCCAATTAGTTTTTAAGTGTCATAATTCATCCCATCTTAGGACGTTACCGATCCTTACAAGTGGTATTAGAGCCTCATGCTCTTGATAGGTTTAACCGCCTAGAGTTGTGACATCTGGGGTTGGGATGGATTCCCATAGTGCTCCACTCTTTGATGACACAAATTTCCTCCGATCAAAAATTCTAATGTCTTGTTATTTGCAAGCCCGAGGTTTAGATGTTTTGAGGGTCACCGAAGAAGGGATGAGACCACGTGTCGCCAACAAGGAGAAGCAATTACATGCATTTGCCAAGAGTATCATTTTATCATCTTTATGCGTTGATGCATTTAATCGTGTTTATTCTCTCACCAATGCACATGATATTTGGAACAGTCTCATTGAAATACATGAAGGCACAAAAGAATGTGCGCAATGAGAGATATCATGTACTTGTTACTAAGCTCAATGGCATCAAACAACTACCCTATAAAAGTGCTAATGATATGTCTTCTCATTTGAATATTCTTATTAATGAGATCAATAGGCTAGTTTTCATGCAAATTGAACATGATCAAGTGGTGAGAAGAATACTTCATGCTCTTCTTCTAAAGTACAAGTTGATCGTCTCGCCATCATCTATGACAAAGGTGACATCAAGAAGATGACTCAAAGCCAAGTAATCGGCAACATCACTGCCCATGAGATGACCATGAATATGAGGGTTGAAGCTTCTACCTCATCTGACACCAAGAATCTTGCTCTCACAAGCAAGCAAGCTCAATGACAACACATAAAGGCAAGGATGAGGAGACAAGAGCAAGAGTCAAGCTCAAGCGAAGATGTTGGTGATCAAGATGAAGAGAGCAATGAAGAGGATGATCAAAGTACATCAAGTGATGAAGAAATTGATCCCAAGATCACCAAGCTCTTCTCAAAACTACAAAAAAATATGAAGATGATTAATGCCAAGATTGATCTAATCTCCATTGAAGATTTGGTCAACACAATTGATCATATCAAGTAGGAAAAAAGGACCAAGAATAAGAGGGAGTTAAGGGAAAGAGCCAAAGCATTCACAAGCATAGAAAGATGGGTGAGCGAAGATGAAGAGTCAAGCTCAAGTGATGAAAGCCTCACCTACCATCCACTCCAAGAAAAGCTCTTCCTCAAGGTCATCATCACATAAGTCATCATGCAAGCCATCTTACAAGTACCTTATGGCTAAAGGTATTGATAGCGATGTAAGTGATGATGAATCCGATGAGGATTCCCGCTCTCAAGAACAACTCCTTCATTTGATCAATGAGCAACAAAGGGTCCTTAAGAAACAACCAAAAAAGCTTAAGAAATTCAATGCACTTAATGATATTCATGCTACCTTTGTTTCTAATTATGAACAATTATTGAGCAAATTCAATTTGCTAAACAAGGAGCAAAAAAGCTTAAGGCTAAATTTGAGTGCATCAAATCTCAAACTAAGGTCCTTTTGAAGCATTCTATCTCACTCTTTAATTTCAAACCTAAGGTCAATGATGGCCTTCACCGGGAACACTCCATGGTGCTCTGTCCTGAGCTAGAAGTTCAATCTGGCAAAGCTGAGGGCTTTCTTCACTCTGCACTCCATCTGAAGCTTTAGCTAGAAATTTTCCTCATGGAGGATGGCAAAGAACTCCACGCACTCCGCGTAGCCCTTCGCCTGCATAGTCCACTCAAAGATAGCCAAGCGGGCGATGGCATTCACCGAGAGCTGGGGGAGCTCCACAAAATAATGCTGAAGCACTTGCTCAAGGAGCGGTGCCACTAGGAACCCGAGCCTAGCGTCGAGGAAGGCTTCCGTGGTGCCGGGATAGTCTCCCCTCGTAGAATGCGCGCAACCAATCTGGAGGGAATCTTCCCCTCCACGACTAGTCGATCAAGCTCAGCCTCAATGACGGTTGATGCACCCAGCTTGTCGGTCTAAAGAGGGTATTTCCTACTAGCGCAGCGTAGCTCTACCCCTGGCAGTGGGCTGGGCATCGGCAAAAGGTTTTAAATTGCTCAAGATTCTGCTGACCCACGGGCATCAACGGTAACGCCTATACCACCACCATCAGCGGTTGCCACCGACATGGTGACCTGGCCTATTGACGATGCATGGCCCCTCGGTGGTGAGCCTACTCCACTACGGGTGCTGGAGCGAGCCATGGCTTCTTAAAGAAGCAATGCAGAGAGCTTATCTACCAAGAGTTTGCAAAGGTTGGGCTGGTGAATGCGTGCACAAGGACTCGAGCCACAAGAAAAGAGATGCTGGATGAGAATGACGCTCGTCCACAACCCCACCTTATAAATTGGGGAGTGGGTCGTTACCTCCTAGCGGCGAGTGTGCACATTTTGTCTCCTCTACCCACAATCATGGGGAGGTGGAACCGCACACCACAACACTCCAATACCAATACATTACTTGTCTCCAATACTGGCCGGACAGGCGCAGTTACATCACCCACCGCACGCTGCATTTAATGATCTCCCTCGTAGGTAACGTTGGGTATTCAGCCTACCCCTGACTGGCATTCCAACATTTAGCATGTTCAGAGGACTGAGGGCCCGTAACCGGGGCCAAGGATCGCTAGAGGCCCTGCTCCAGATACCACAGGGATGGCCGCACCGCTACCTATCTTCGTGAGGGGCTACTGTTGGGGGAATCGCTATTAAGGACCCTCGACATCCCTTGGCCCCAGAAGTTCGTGTCAGAAGACCACCAGGCTTCGACCCCTCTAGGGCCCAGGGCTGCGAGGCGGTCTCGAAGGCCATGCCTCCAGAGACCCACAGCCTTAAAAAAGATCAACCAAGAGAGGACCCACAGACCGCCCCCACATGTAGTGAGGTGACCAGCATTTCACACTGGTGCAGTGGTGGCGGCCCGACATTATTGTGCAAGTGGTGGCCACCTGACATCGTGGCGAAAGTGGTGGCCTCCTGACATGGTGGTACAGTGCGACACCGACATAGGTGAGCCGTCGATAGGACAACTGCCATACCAGCCGTATGGATAATTACTAGGCTAGCCCACTCTCTAGTTGTACAATATAAGACATGTATCCTTTCCTACCTCCTAGGGGCACATTTGTATATTCACACTTTGAATATCAGTACAAATATAGACCCTTAGCCATGAAGCCAAGTGGGGGAATTATCCAGACAACTTTGGTGTCTCCTTCCTCTTTGTCTCTCCTTCAAACTTGAGTCATTCGTGTGACTTGCCTCTCACCGCACTTTGTTTGTGGACGACAGTTTCTTTAACCAACACCAGTCCTTTGGCTTCATAAGCTTGAGGGCTAGTCCGTCGACCCCTCCTTGTTGCTTCCCGGCCGCCGGAAGACCTCCTCCGTTGCTGACCGAGCTTCTCTACTGCCACGTGTCATCACCAGGCCTTGGTGAGTCCCTCATTGTCCAGGTCCGTCTCAAGTGAGTTCACCTTTCGCTTCGCTCCATTTTCCATCGGTCATCGTCGCTCCCCGTGCCTGGTGACAAGCTTTGCACATGCACCGGTGAGTACGCCACCGTGCTCAACCTCAGCTCCGCCGAGAACCTCAGCGCCAGCACCCCCAAACCTTCCTAGCCATCCAATCTGGATCACTAGTCCATATTAGATCTGTTTCTTACCCCTTCTCAATCCAATCCCAAGCCGCCACATATCATATGTAATCCCAGTCAGCCTTGCCACTTCGTCAGCCACCATGTCACTAGCCACCTCAACCGAAGGGCCGACGTGTCAAACCACGTTGGCAAAGCCTTTACCCAGTTAGCCTGCTTTATTCTAATTTGGGAAAATTAGCAATTTTGCACCAAAGCCCCTGAATTTTTTGTATTTACCTAAAAGCCTTATCTTTTTATAGTTTAGTCCCTAAACTTTTCCAAATTTACAAATAAGTCCCTCTATTTTTACAAAAAGTCTCATGTCCTTTCTACTTTATTCAAAATAGGTCATTTTCCTTTTCAGATTTAACCATAAACTTATTTTTAGCGTAACTTTCTCGTTCTAGCTCCGATTTAAATGATTTCCACGCTATCGTGTTCGTAGCAATGTGTATTATCGTTTAGTACCTTTTTCATAGATGTTAGCTATTGTTTGGTGTAATGTTCTAAGATATTTTTGTTGTGTGTTTTTCAGTATGTTTTGAGATCAGACGAGGAGCAGTTCGAGAATCTCTAAAACCAAATCTTTGAATCTCCAAAATTCCACTAAAGATCAGAGTGTTCTTGTGGTTCCTTTTTAACGGCAAGATTCTAACCAAAGATAATTTAGCAAAAAAGACAGTGGAAAGGTAGTACCAAATGTTGTTATTGTAACTCAGTTGAGAATATACAACATCTCTTTTTTGATTATCAATTTGCTAAATTCATTCGGCGGGTGGTTTACGTTACTTTTGTTATAAAACCTCCTACAAGTGTTTCCAATCTCTTTGGAAATTGGCTTAATGGGTTAAGTAAAAAACTTAAACACTATGTTTTGGTTAGAGCAAGTGCTTTATGTTGGGCTATTTGGCTTTGTCAAAATGACAAGGTCTTTAACAAGGTAGTATCTCAAACTTCTATGTAGGTTCTTTTCAGAGGTACATTCTGAATCCGCTCTTGGTTCTTGCTACAGAAGAAGGAGGAAAGACCTCGTATAAGGGATATGTGTCGGCAATTGGAGACCACACTGATGGATGTCTACGCCCGATATGGTTGGCAGTTTAGTAATAGACTTGGTGCTTAATTGCTGTTTAATAATGTTGAGGCATCAAAGACTGTATCTTTTTCAACCCGGATATGGATTTTTCTATGTAATAATGAATGGCTGTGTGCATAACTTTATACAGAATAAGTATTATTTCTTTATAAAAAATTTCTTGTCTTCAGAAAAGAGCATTCGGACAGACGGACAGAGTCAAGAACGTTGGGGACCCCCCGACAGCTAACGAGTCTCAAGGGCATCAGCCTGGCCGGCAGTCGAAGAAACAAGGCCGTCAGAAGTCTCACTTGACCTTGACCTGTCATTAGCGGAAAAACTAGACGGTCCAACAGCCATGAATACTGGCAGTGGAAGAGGAGGGATCTCCACACCCGTTAATTGCAGGGCACTCATGGCTGCTGCGATGGTTGGCCGCTGGCTCGGGTCAGGGTGAGCGCACCAGAGCCCGACGAGCAGCACGCGCTCCATCTGGCCATGATCATCAGCAGTGGACTCGTCCCTGAGCCTTGCATCCGCTGCTTCAAGGATTGAATCCCGGCGGTATCTTCCCCATATCCATATTAGCAACGGGGTGACCATAGTTTGATGATCTACAACAGCTGGACGCCGGCCAGAGATGATCTCAAGTAAAACAATGCCAAAGCTGTAGACATCTGACTCCCTGCTCCGCTTCCCCGTTGTGATGAAATCTGGATCTACGTACCCTGGTGTTCCAGCTACATTTTGTGTCGTTCTCAACTCAATTCCATGATCCATGAACCTCGCTAAACCGAAGTCTGTTAACTTGGCAACATACTGTGAATCAAGTAATATGTTGGAAGGTTTGATGTCGCCATGCAACACAGACTCCGTGCAGATACCGTAGGGCACAGCCTAGGTCCAGGATGATGCTATTCCTAGGAAAATCAAGCAACCAATCAAACAAACATTAGTCATTTTTTGCGTTCTTGAAACTTGAAAGAAAGATCTTCCGTCACTAGGCAGAAGCATTGCTACCTTTCTACAAAAGTTTATGTTATGCAATAGATAAAAACAGGACGAATTTTCAATTACTAGGTAGGCTGATCGTCAATTGAACGTACGTACCTCGTGCGCCATGACAACCAACTCCTCACTCCGTGCAAATTCTCGTCAAGGTTCCCTTCTGATACGAGCTCGTAAACGACACTACCGGAGACGGTTTCTTTGCCGAGTGTCCCAGACTTTGCCGCGTGCTTTTTATCAGGCACTCGGCAAATAGGCTCTTTGCCGAGTGCCACTGGCACTCGGCAAAGAGCCTATTTGCCGAGTGCCACAGAGAAAGAACTCGGCAAAGAGGCTATTTGCCGAGTGCCAGAGATAAAGAACTCGGCAAACATCTGGCACTCGGCAAAGAGGCTCCTTTCCCGAGTGTCATTTTTTGACACTCGGCAAACTCTAATTTTTTTTCACTTTTGACCTCCAAACTTTTTCTGCAGTCCTCATACAATACCTGGTACTCCATGTTCCAATGTGGCACATTTCTCGGACTTTTTCTATATTTCTTTAATTTATTTCAATTAATTGAATTTTCTTGGATAATTCAAATTATAACTGCTAATCATTCGAATAATGAAAAAAAATGAATGGAAAAATGATATTCATGTTATTTAGTATAATGTGAGGCCGTATCCAGGAACAGACCACAAATTTCGAACATCTTGTTCACGAAACATGACCACGAACTTGCGGTCGAGTTGTTTTTAAATTGTATAAAAAACAAACGAAGTCCGAAAATCATGAAACTTGTCAAGATGTCATGATATCATATGTGGAGGCTGTGATAAAAATTTGACAATCCTACGGCACCAGAAGAGGCGCGCATCCAGGCCGTCGTAACTTACCACGGGACCGTCGTTGGAACGAAGGTCACCAAAAGGGACGCAAGAACCATGACGCTGACCCGGGACCAGTACCTGCAGGTAAATACAGAACATTAATACTGATTCCTTTTGAGATTAAGTAGGCTTAATTTTATCTTCTGATATGTCATGTACTTGATGGCCTGCAGATGATTCCTTATTGGTGCGTCGCGCATCCCCAGTGCTGGGAACAGATGGTGGACAAGTGGTGCTCACGCGAGTGGGAGGAGACGCACAACTTGTGCCGGGAGCGGCGTTTGATGATGCCAGGTGTAGCACACCATCAAGGCAGCCGCAACCTCAGCGGATACGCACAAACATGGGTACGCGAATTCATTTATTTATTCTAACGCTCAATTCTGCATGATTTCTAATCATCTTGCTGTTTTTCTCGCAGTCGGCGTCACATGGTGGCCAGCCTTGCTCCATCTTCAAGGCATTTGCTATGGCCCACAAGGGCAAGGCGACGTCCTACGTCGACTACAACCCGGAGGACGGGCCCGAGGCGTACAGCAATGTGACCGTCCACAACCGCCTTAGTGAGTACACATCGATGGCAAGGGAGGTCCATGGGCCAGAGTACGATCCGAGCACCGAGGACCTTGATGGAGAAGTCGTCATGAGGGTGGGAGGAGGCAAGAAGCATGGGCGATACTGGATTGGCGACGGCGCAATCGACTCGGCCGCTACTCCCAGTCTCTCCCAGATTCGAGCAAGCAGCACGAGCACGAGCCCGGCCATACGACCTCGGAAGGACACTTCACACCACCGGGTGGAGGCACTCGAGGTTATTCCTGGTTTATTCGTCGTTCATTGGGTTTTTTATACCTTTCCTTTGCATTATTGTAACATTAGGGTGAATATATTGTAGGCCCAGCTGGAACAAGAGAGGAGGATACGGGAGCAAATGCAGGCGACGATGGAGAGGGTGGAGGCCGAGCGGGAGGCCGAGCAGCGGAGGATGGTGGAGATTCTTCAGTACATGCAAAGTATTGGCGCCGCTACGGGTGTAGCTCCGCCACCTTCGCTATTCGCTCCACCTCTACCTCCTCACTATTCTACTCCTGTGAGTATAAATGTTTTAGTTTGTATGTTCATGCTTACGGTCAAACCTAGTGGAGTATGAAAGTTTTATTCATGTATGGTATATATTTATCTTGTCTCACACATGCAATCTCTTCTCCTTTGTGCAGAATCAATCGGCGGCATCGAACGATCCTCATGCTTCAGCGAATCTTTCACCAAATCAGTTTCATTGACCATCTTGGTGATGATACTTGTGGTTGTTAATGGTACTCTATTTGCAATTATGGTTGTAGATGATGGAGCACTTGGATTACTTGTGAACTTATTTGTGATATATTGTGAGACATGTGATGTTTGTGATATATATGTGGTGTTGGTGATATATATGTGCTGTTGATGATATATATGTGATGTTGGTGATGTTTGTTATATATATATCTGTTTGTTTGGATGGGATGTCAAAAACAAATAAAAAGGCTGTTTTCAGTCACTTTGCCGAGTGCAATGGCCATGACACTCGGCAAAGTGACAACATGCTTTGCCGAGAGCCACGGTCCAGGCACTCGGCAAAGATGGCCTGTTTGCCGAGTGTCCTCCCGGTGGCACTCGGCACAGACGCCACCTTTACCGAGTGTTTGGTTCACTGGCGCTCGGCAAAGCGGAGGCCTTTGCCGAGTGTCAGCTTAGCACTCGGTAAAGCCTTTGCCGAGTGCCCGATAAAGTGCACTCGGCAAATAGGTCTTTGCCGACAAACTTTTTACCGAGCGCCCTTTGCCCTCGGCAAAGCCTTTGCCGAGTGTATATCGTCCTTTGCCAAGTGCCTGAGGCACTCGGCAAAGAAATTGTCTCCGGTAGTGCGAGCAACAAGCGACCCTTGCCCCAATCGTTGCACCAGCCTACTAACCCAACAAGGTTGCGGTGTCTGACTTGACTAATAACCTTGATTTCATCCTCGAATGCCTTCATCCCTAGACGAGAAGATGTTCCTGCTTTGAACTTTTTGACCGCCACCGATCGTCTTTGACTTGCCAGCTCTCCCCTGTAAACAATGGCAAAGCCCCCTTCCCCGAGCTTCTGTTCCTCTGCAAAGTTGTGTGTCGCCTCGGCCAGCTCATGATAATCGAAACATCTGGGGACGTAAGCAGGAGTCCCATTATATGGCATTTTTGCTGGGCCTCGCTGCCGTCGACACTGTAAAACGGCGAAGACAGCTACCACAATTGCTCCTCCAGTTATCGGTCCAACTATCTTCCACGGAATCTTGGTGGAAAAACTTCCACCGTGAGGGCCTTGAGGTGCAGGTGAAGCTGAAGGTGAAGATATAGGTGCAGGTGAAGATGAAGGTGAGGGTGCAGGTGCAGGTGGTGGGGTCCCGTCAATGGTGGAATGAAATGACCAGGTCAGTACCCGGTGTAGCTCGACTGCTACGCCGGTAGCTCCCGAGAAGCCGATGGCCACAACGCTCGGCAAGAGTTGCCTCAGGTCGGCACTCGTGTCGACGTGGTAACTCGCGTCTCCAATCTGGAGATCAGCAGCGACACGCTGCGTGCTGTTGCCGTAGCTGACCCGGCAGGTCATCACGAGGCCAGACGTCAAGTTCTTGCCAGGCACGGAGGTGTTCGTATAAGCCTTGGAGATGAGGGAGTTGACGTCGATGCCCATATGGTTGTCACTGGTGTCATAGTTCGGGTTCATGAACGTGTCGAATTCGACCGCCACTACCCGATTGTCACCCGTCGCGTTCGTGCTGTTGACGCCCGGGCTGAAGAGGCCGAGGTTGCTGCCGCTGCTCGTGCTAGGAATGCTCGACGGGTAATGCCCGAAGAAGAATGCCATACCGTCGCCGCTTGTGTGGTTGTTTATGTTGTCTTGCGGGATTTGGAAGGAGAAGGTGGTGGTGAAACTGGCAAGCTCGCCGGTGACCTCGTCCCAGATGGGCACCGGCTGAGCGTACGACGCCCGGCCTAAACTGTTGTCCAAGCCTTCGGTCCTGTCATTCTTTGTCAGCTCAATGACTTGGTTGTGGAAGTACGCGTAGCCCTGGAAGCTGAAGTTTGCAGCGTTGTAGCCACCCGGTTGGGAGAAATCGAAGTCGAAGGAAAGAGAAGTAGCTTGAGGTAAGTGGAGGGTCGACAACACCAAGTAGCAGAGCGAGAAGGATGGCATGAAGAGGCCGAGTGCGACCATTGTTGGCGCGCCTCTTTCACTGTGGGTGGAGTTGCTTCGTGTGTTTGGGAGCTGAACACATGCATGAGCTATATATATGCACGAAATGGATGGGGCTGCATCGTAACATCATTTTCTCTTTACTTAAGGGGACTGCCTACGCATCTTCGGAGAAAATAAAAACCTCAGACCCAGTCAGTCAAGTTTTATGTCATCTAAATGTTTAATTACCTGTGCAGAGCTTCTTCCGAGACAATAAGAATCAGCAAATATCAACACAAGTCCAATGGATACAACCTGTAGATAAGCAAAAGAAAAATTTATAATTACTTAATGTTGTTAGTCTTGGCGCGACCCAGTCAACCAGCTGCCGGTTAGGAATATATAATACACATTGGATACCAATGCGTCAGGTAGCTTCCAAGTTCCAGACATCCTTTCATTTTACTGGTGAAGCTTTCCTGATTTTACAAAGAGATAAAGCAGCGCCATCAATAACAACACAGTTCCCTGTATCCAGAAATAGGAAAAGTACAAAATCTGAACATCCTAGACAGATCGTTGCGGCCAATCGTGTTCCTCCCATGTACATCATTTCAGCTTGGGGGTCTCCGGAGACTGATTTGGTGAAGTCGAAAGTATGGCTTTTGGCCGTTGTCAAAAATGAGGATGTTGCCGGAGACCTTGAAACGATCGATCGGCCTTGGTTGGAGTGGACAGCGGGAGTAGCCTCGTAGCAAGAATGGGGGGCCGCCGGACATCTCTCCTTCGGCAACTCCGACTTCCACTCATCTTGATTAGATCGTTCTGTTCCGTATCGTTTTCTCGAAGACACTTCTGTGTAACAGTGCTAATTTCGTGTCAGGTTGCTCATACATGAGCATCACCAGTCACTACGGGTTTCATTACGCATTAATTTGGAGGTGGCGTCCCAGGCCGTGCTTGCATGATGAGGCAGAACGGGTTATCAAGAAGGATTTTATTACCGTATGTTCAAAAATATGTGTTTTTGTGTTTCTCACGTACAGATATATCACTCTATCTGTAATATAGGTATACATAAATAGATCTAATTAACAACTGTGTCTATAATATGGTTACACAATTGTCAGTTTCACAATTATCATAGATGAATTTACTATAAAAATCATCTATGTCTGTATACTATCACAGACGAGTAATTTTCATAACCATCTATGTCTCTGGTATAGTTCTAGAAGGGGATATTAAAAATCATTTGTGTCTTGCTTATCGTTTGAGACAGAGTTCGTAAGTAATTGTCTGTGTGACACAAACTGCTTTTTAGTTTAAATTTCACAGTCGTATTTCTTTAATAATTGTCTGTGTGTAAATATTCCAGACGTATTGATGTAAAAACCGTCTTTATGTCCCTAAATCTCCGAAGAACCAATTTAGCTCTCAAGACGCCTTCAGAACATATTAGAATCTCATAATATTATGAATCATATGTACATGCAATAAATGTGGCAGACACATATGACATTCACGGAAAACAAAATCAAACATAATTCATTATCAATGTTACACAATGTATAACACTCTTTCACACATGCATGGAACTCATTAATAAATTACTTCTACAGTGTAACATACACATCAAATATATCATCAATCTGAATGAAACTCCCCTTTCGGATTAATTACTTGAGAAATTAAGAAAAGGGCGATTCGTCCTCGAATTTTAGCAATTGTTGCAGTTGGCAGTGTAGTTGTTAGCAGTCTGAAAGTTTGACAGTAAGAAAAATATGTAAGTAATAATGAGCATGTGTAGATCAAGATTGACCTAAAAGTAATGATGTACAACCTTTAGATCTTGATGGCGGCCATGTTAGTGATGTGTTGCATGCGGTGGGCAACGTAGAAGCCACATGTGTTACCCAGTGGTTGCTTGTAGCACTACAAATAAAGCATAGAAATATATTTATGTCAAGTCAATAGGACACATATTACAATAAGAACATATGTAAAAGATATTACTATACTTGGTATTTGAAGAAATGGTTCAGTTTGGTTCCTTTCGGCTGTGAACCTCATTTTAGGCGGATGTATGCATCAAAATCTCTACATGCATGTAACAATAATAAAAATTTAAGTACTACAAGAATAAAACACTATGCCAGAATAACATATTAGTGATGGGTGATAACCGTTATTAGTAAAGGATCACATACCCGTTACTCTGAACGCAGCACTAATGATAACCCATGAGTGATGGATGCCAACCCATCACTAAAGTGCGTCTCCTATGGCCTGAGCAGGCATGTTGCCCATCACTAATGACTGAATCCCAATGACGGGTGATAACTGCATGCATCACTTATGACTTGGTCATTAGTGATGGGTGGTAAATGTACCTATCACTAATGACCAAATCATCAGTGATGCATGAGGATACAACCCGTCACTGATGACCTCTTTAGTGACGTGTGACATTTTCACCCGTCACTAATGTGCTCATCGCCGAAGGGTTTTATCTGTTTCCTGGCAACATCCAAAAGTAATATTAGGATTTAGTAGCCGTCTTGTCCTACAAACAAAGTAATACACATATAGATATACACATAGAGATCACTCATAACATTCATGCCATAATAACCATGCATTTCAAGATATCCATATTGTAGGAACCAAAATCATGAGATATCCACATATACATAATCAAAATGTACAATGGCGCAAGTCCACATCAAGAATGGAACTACAAATTACATTAGTAAAAAATAAAACCACAAATTACATAAGACGGTATGCCGCCTCCCTACAATGGAACTCACCTTTTGAAGAGACCACTTCGGTCATTATGAACGAGGCAATTCGTCCTCGAATGTTGAAGAACGTAGACTCCTCGATGTTGCCATCCGCAAAGATGAATTCCTGCTGAATGAAAATAGTAGTGGAAATAGTATGCAATTAGTGTTAGCAAAGTCATTTATCATCAGATATTAGTATTCAATAAAAGAAATTATGAAAAGACTATACAATTATCTTACATCTAAGGATTTCATATCCTTTGTTGCCATGGTTAGCAGCAGGTGACGTGCAACGTAGAAGCCACAAGCGTTACCCGGTGGTTGTTGGTGGTACTGGAAAGGAAAAAATAGTCAGTTCGAAGGAAAAAAATGGTAGTAGTAGAGTATTTGCAAATATGTTTGCTAGTATTTACCACGAAGGAGGTCTTATGTGTCAGCGCCGGGCACCTTCAAATCGTATGTGTGGTCAGAGCAATTACACATGTAAAAAGCTCTACATGCAAAAAGGGATCGATTAGTCAATATTTGGAAAAAGTTTGAAAATTTTAATATGTCTAACACCGTAAATTTCAAATTTTTGCAATAGATTAAAATTTTGTTAGAAGTTAATAGGAGTTACAATTTTGTTCAATAGAAAGAAATTAATTTCTAAATTTAATTTGGCCATAGGTTATATAAGTTTGATGCATTCATGTCATCATAGTTGCAATAGGTTTTTATGCGTGGGAAATGCTTGCAAAAGATCGCTAGAAATTGCTCGATTAAAACTCCTTTTGAAAATTGGTTTAAAATCTAAAAAGGAAAGCAATTTTGAAATTGAAAAATGCCCATGGGCCAAATCTCCTTCCGCGGCCCACTTCCTCCCTCCCCCTCTCTTTCTTTTCCTCCCGCATGAGCCATCTCCCCCTCCTTCCAGGCTAGGTCGCACCGAGCCGTCCTGCAGCGCTTGCCCGAGCCGCCCTCTATCCTCTCTCTTTCGCTGCCAGGTGAGACTAGCTGGAGCCAAGCCGAGCCACCTGCGCCCGAGCCGCAGCTCCTCTTCTTCCACCTTCCACCGCCGGCCATCTTGACCCAAATCCCATGCGCCGTTTGAAATCCGAACCACCCCACGCCTTTATTCGCCGATTAAAAACCATGGTCGAAACCCCCGCCCCCTATTCACTCCTCCCCGACAGTTTTCCCCTTCAATTTCCCCCCTCATCGATGGAAACCGCCGCGTTTATTCCTTTTAGGCCACCAGCCAATTCCCCTCAAATCCGTCCGATCCTTTCCCTCTCTCGAATATATAAGCCTCTCATCACCTTTCTTGTGACGTTCCGCACCCAATACACTCATTTCTCCTCTCCTTTCGCTCGAAAATCGACCTCGACGCCGTCATCTTCATCATCTCCGGTGAGAGCTTGGCCGCCGCCCCTTTTCTCGGCGATCGAGCCATCATTGATCCTTTTCTTCTCTCTTCAGCATCGTAGGTGCTCAAGGACCATTCTTCGCTGCTTCTTGGTGCTTCTCTGCCGCCCCTCTTCATCACCAACCGTCCACTGCCCTTCCCGGCCTTTGAGCACCCCTTGGTGATGATCCCCTCCGCCTCCTCTCTCTTTTGTGCCACTTCTCGTCGCATTTCGTGGTCGGTAGCTCGATTTTGCACATCTCTGATGCTGCACCGGCGATCCACCGCCATCGGCTGCCGCCTCCCTGTGGTTGCGCGAGCCGGCCAAAGACCCATTTGAACCCCGGCTGTTCGATCTCGGATCGACGGCCCAGATCAGAGGGGTGCATACCCCTTTGGTCTGGTCCATCGTACCCCTTCGGTATGATCCATCGTGGACCCATGGACCGGTCTCCAAGCCGTGGTCCATGGGCCTATAAACCTATTCCATGAGTTTTTCAATAGAAAAATATTTCCGTTTTAATTTATGGCATCATAAATAGAGTTTTCAGTATAAAATCAATTCGGTTTATTCTCAAAAATGAAGTAAAATTCGTTTTTTTGCTCTCAAATATTCGTAGCGACATGTAGAATCTTTTTATTGGGGGTTTACCTACATTTAGTTCTTCTTGGTGTACTGTCCTTAGAGGATTCTTTTGTGTGCTTTTCCGGTCTGTCGTTTAGAAGGTGCGCAGTTCAGGAATCTTTAAGAGCAAGCTTTCGAGGACTTTGAGCAACCCTCCGTTGAAGGCAAGTGTCCTTGAATATTTTGCCCCTGTTTTAGGATCCATGTGTAGTTTTATCCTTAATTTGCATGCTTTTCTAAATGGAATCCCACTTTAGGGTTTACTAGTTTTGTATAACAATTCCTTGTCGTCGTTGATGGATCATGGGGTAAAATGGGTAGTTTTTGCTAGTGCAGTCATAAGGTGGGGAAATGTTAATATTGACTAATGAACTATGCAACAAGAAATTGGGTAATGATAATCTTGTAGCAACATGGTATAGGGATCCTACAGGATGGTTGGTTTGAGGTGGTGCTTTACAGCAAGTTTGTGGTTGTTCCTGTGTGGGGTCCTAAGGACCTTCTTGAACATGTAACCAAGTGAATCAGCACAACCACGTTACCTATATGGGTATGGCCTGGCTAACTAATTAGCCACCCCTGTTACTCTGTGGGCACCGTTGGAAGGTTAAGTGGCACAAGAGGGGGCTTCTGCAGCGATGTAATCATCTGTTAGTGGTGAAACCTCAGTAGGTGCCTGCAAGTTGGCGGGAGCTTTGTAAAGGCCTTGTAGTGGGACCCTGACTGTGAAGCAACACGGGAATCATGACTCGTGGGGAAAGCTGTGCAGACTCTGCAGAGTACCTATATGGTTGATCAGCCATGCTCACGGACAAGAGCGAACTTGGACTTCTTCACGATTAGATGGGATCAGGGTTTGTTATGGTTGGTTGGGTAGCCAGGTAATGGAATGACCTGGTGAGTCTTGGTAGTCGGATGGAATCCAATGAGTCAATCCTTTTGTTTCAGTTGAGTCTTCACACCTAGTAAATAGGTTGCCTGTTGTTGAAGTCATAGGTCATAGTTGCTTAGTGCAGTTAACCTGTTTCTATCCTTTCCTTGACTTGAGCCCCATAGCATGTTTACCCTATACTTGCAGAGTACTTTTTTGTACTCACACCCATTGTCCCTTCTTTTGCTTTCCCCTCTGCTGAATCAGAAGCTGTCAATGAAGCTGCTACTTTCGAAGAGGATGATTTCAACCCGGAGTTGCTGTTCTAGGTTGGTGTGCCCCCGGTCGACACCTGTGGCTGATGGAAGTCCCGCTGGCGCTAAAGACCTCTTTTGTCCCACTGTGTTTTCTTTAGACCCTTAGGTCCTTTTTGTAATAAGTTAAATACCGTTGTAATAATGGAACTGTGATGATACACTGATGATGTAGCACATGTATGGAAACTTGATCCTGGTATACATGTGTTATGCCCGATTTTATTCCTTTAAAATTGGGTGTTACAATATGCAACCTAAGTCATGAAGAACTTACTGATCGAGGATTCCTTTGACCAAAGTATAGCCACACTCTCCCCGTTCCCTGTCAGGAACTACTACTAGTCTTGATGAATTGTGGTACCAGACCAAGTTTCACTTGGGGGTAATAACCAGTAAGATCCAATGGCCACCTGTGTTGTAGGCGGCCATCAGGTAGTCCTTCATCGAAAAGTGCCTCATTTCCCTAGCCACATATCCTACAATGTCCCTATCTTGTTGCATCATCGAGATTGTCATCGTTTGTGGGTCAAGGAATCCGAAGGGTTCCTTCTTCCTCATTTCTTGCACGAAGTGTCTACGGATAAGAAGTTAGTTAGATTGGAAAATTGGTGAAAATAATTAATGAATGTCTAGTTTGAAAGGGCTTACAATGTGAAGCATCGTAATAACCCCACATCCAGTGCATCGAGGTTGAAGAGGTCGTATAAGTCGTTAAAACCCATGAGGAAGTAGCCGTCCCCATTTAAGAAGTGGCAATTCTGATATTGGAGGACAACAAAACTCTTCTTCACTCTACAACCTTACAGGTAGTAATTATGCAACTTGACACAAGGTTGTCCCACCATTTGAAGTGGACCTGCCATCAGCAAGGGCTTTCCATGCTGGAATTTTGGGTTAGCCTTAAACCAAGCTACCTCTATGCCACGCTTCTCGATGATTGAGTCCTTACCGGATGACTTGGACTTCTTTGGTAGCTGCTTCTTCTTCTATGGGCTGCCCTCAGGTTTCATAGCTAAAGATGATGGAGTAGGCAAAGGTGACGTAGCTAGCTCATCACGAGGCTGAGTTTGTGGTAGGAAACTCGATCCACTTGAATGTCTAGCTGGATCGATCCTAGATGGTTCCATATGCACTAAGATGTCCCCCTCATCCATTGTGTCCTTTGAAGATGAGCTTCACCCAGTTTTTAGATCTCATTATTGGGGGGGGGGGGACGAGAAAATTTATGTCCATGGCATTGGCATATACAAAATCCACGAAGACCATGGCATAACTAGGGCGTATCGGGACCGTATGTAACACCTGGATCTCTGGATGCACCCGACCCTTTGAAACATCAATTTGGTAGCAACTAGGTCTTATGAATAGTGAGCATGGCATGGGCCCATTGAGAAGGTCTATAGTATCCGACTCCATGGAAATAGAGAAGACAGGTTGTTTGGCCTCCCTGCAAGCTTGACTACTCCTGCATCCAGCAATAAGGCTATCACCCACTGGTGCATTAGGAATTACGAATCCCTACAAGGCAAACCTTTGCATGAGGTCTTGATAAACACTCTCCCTGATTGACTACTTGCACATAGATTAGACCCAACCTATTCCTCTTCCTATACATCCCAACATGTTCGGGATAGCTTAACTTCCAACCCTGGAAACTAGACACGTAACTTCCAGCCCAGGAAACTAGACACGCCTCACACGCGACCTGGGTGCTCAGGGTTTCCCAGCACAATGGAGAGATTGTCATGTTCCTCGACCCCAGTGAATGAACCTTTTGTGGATTGGACTGCTATTTCTTTCACCTTTTCAGCGACTATCTTAGTTTCGCTAGATTTTAAGATGATTTTCGTACTATCTGACAACTTACCCCTCGCTTGCAAATAAGACTGCAGTCGACCCAAGAATTACAGCCAAGGATTCTCGTAGCCATTGTTGGCTAACTTTTCACCCTCTACCTGCCATTTATCCCTTTTCCCCACATACCCACATGTGCAAAGGTTGTGATTCTGCTTGTTCTTTGCCCGAAGCTGCTTCTTTGCTGAACTCTCCGTTTGCAATGCTTCTGAGCTCTGCAACCCCACAAAATCTTACCAATCCTCCCTTTTCATATATGGGTACCTGCTTAGGGGCTCTAACCCTTTTGCCATATACTCGTTCACAAGCTTGCTCATGTGGCTTCTCCAAACTTTGGCGATCATTTTCATAGCAACCCTGCAACCCTTCGCCTTCATGTTCTCTAGGAACTCCAGAAATGTATTGACGCCATCAATTAACAAGGCATTCTTTTGAACCACAGTGAGGTCATCAAACATCAGAAGGGTCAATGGCACCCACTCTCGAGCATTAAGGCTTGTGAGCTTCTACAACCCCTACAGGGCCTTCTTCTCCGTAGGCATTCCGTCATCATTGATTTCCATGATGGTAATCTTATCTATTGGCCACTTTGCTTGTGCCCTTAACCTTCGTAATGTTGCTCCACTGGGACCTAGTTGCGCAGATGTCTGATTGGGAGCTTGTCCTTTACCAGAGGATTTTGATGAAGACTCGTAGCCAGACATCTAATAGATACGAATACGCAGATACAATTATATAAGTATTAGTAACTATATTCACATTTATACGAATTTATGAAAATATGATGTATTTCTTATCTAAAGCGGAGGATCCTAGATAATTTCAATAGGCAAAGATAGGTCCTAATCCCACTTGAGGATATGTGGCCCAAATAGGTTTCCATGCTCTTGTACGGTTCTCGAGGAATTTAAGCAACACCTCCCCGTTGTTCTCCAAATAATGTCTCAACAACAAGCTAAGAAGGTATGTATCCAAAGAACAACAGGGAGATGTCACCAAAATTCTCTCTAGAACCATACAATTGTATAGAAGCCTACTACTCCGGCCACATATCCTATAATTGTCCAAAGTTTATGAACAATTCTGGATCATATTCTTATAAATATGACGAGTTACCAAGTCATATTTATAATCAAGCACTCCCGAACGGGAGACATAGGTTACGCAAACTGGGTTCACTTTTAGGATTTTCTTACAAATTTAGTTTCAGACATCACCAATTTGTTGTGCAATATGCATACATATAAACAAAAATATATAAGAACAAATAAACATGAATAAAATAGAATATGGAAGAGACCGCAAGGTGAAACTCACATATGGAAATAACAGCATATGGAATAATGGAACATATGTGAAATAATAGGATATGGGAAGAAAAAATTGCAAGTGTAATTGATCAATGTGCTCTCAATCATATATGAGCAGTTGGCCCCAAGATATATTTCAATCCTGCTTCCTAACTGCTAGGTTCCAAAATATCACTAATTGGACTCAATATAATAGATAAACAAGAATAAAATAGAATATGGAAGACACGACAAGGTGAAAATCACATTAGGAAATAACAACATATGGAACAATAGAACATGTGAAATAATAGCATATGGAAAAATAGAACTGCAAGTGTAATTGATCAAAGTGCTCTCAGTCATATATGAGCGGTTGGCCCCAAGATATATTTCAATCTTGCTCCCTAACTACTAGGTTCCAATACATCACTAATTGCACTTAATATAATAGATAATTAATCAACAATAATTTAGTTATAACAGCAACAATGTTTCTACATGAATTGAGAGATCAATTGCCAATAGAAACAAGTAATGACCAACATACTAGAATAGATCAAGTAATGACCACAACATTACTTGATTTCCACACAGGAAGCATCATCAAGCAATTTAACAGATCAAGTCCAAATCCAGAATGAACCTAGCATCATCAAGCATTTAAATAGATCAAGTCAAATTTCTGTATGAACCTAGCATCATCGAGTAGTATGAACTGACAATTTCAGTATGAACTTGATCAATTTAACAGATCAAGTCTAATTTCTATCATCGAGCAATTTAACAAGTCCAATTTTAGTATGTCTATCTAGGAATAAGAGGAGAGGAGGAGTCA
Organism: Phragmites australis; assembly: GCF_958298935.1. Taxonomy (NCBI): domain Eukaryota; kingdom Viridiplantae; phylum Streptophyta; class Magnoliopsida; order Poales; family Poaceae; genus Phragmites; species Phragmites australis. Next base: position 13,296,187 of record NC_084940.1, read on the forward strand.
GAGGGGGAGCTAGGAGGCCTACCTCGACGGATGAGGATGATGGCACTGCAGAGCACGGCAGTGTGGGCTCCTCAACATGGTGTGCTCATCGCGGAGGAGGCGGCAGGCTCCTCGGCATCGAGGTGGTGGTCCTCAGCAATGATAGTGGTTGACGAGGGCGCAGAGCACAACAGAGCGATCTCCTCAACGTCAGGCTGCTTGTCGGGGAGGAGGTGGTGGGCTCCTCGGTGTCAGGGTGTTTGTCCTCAGCATGAGTGGCCTCGGGGATGGTAGGAAGAAGGCATCCTCTACATAACCAGGCTGCATAGGGATGGTCAAGGCTTCAGGGTCAATGGATGGGAGCCTAGCAGCAGAGGCGTGTGTCAGGCAACAGGCGTCGAGGATGAGGGGGCAGCAGATGTGGAGGTGGAGGCGTCGGGCGCGGATAGGAGAGGAGGCGGCGGCGGGACTTAGGCAAATGCAGGGGCTAGGGTTCTGACCCCCTTTTATATAGGTAGGTCATTACTGATGGGCTCTAGCTTTAACGCGTCACTAATAGCCTTTACATTAGTGATGGGGAAAACAATACCCATGTCACTAAGAGTCTATCAACGATCACTAATTAGACCACGACTCAGATTCAAATATGATAGGTGGGCCCAATAACATTTTCTAACATCAGATGGCCTGCTGATGACAAGAAAGAATGCTGGATAGAACACCACACTAATGTCCATGAGGATGTGAAAAAGAGCTGATTTGAAGATATAAGCACTGGATGATCCGGTGATTGCCAGAGATGAACACCGAACCATTCTGGGAAGAACACTAAAATATGGACGCCGGATAATCCGATGATGAGAAAAATGAACTCGCCGAATTATGAAGTCATTAGTGATGGGTTATAGAGATGACCCATCACTAATGCTTGGTATCACCTATCACTAATGACTGGTCTAGACGCATGGTCGGGACATGTGGTCTGGTCATGTGGTCGGGACGTGTGGTTTGGATGTGTGGTCGGGACGTGTAGTCGGGAGGTGTGGTTAGAATGCGTATGATCTGAAAGTCAGTAGTGACAGGTTATATTTATGACCCGTCACTAACATGAAGTCATTAGTGACAGGTCATAAAGATGTCCTGTCACTAATGACTTTTAGAGGGATTTTGGTATATTTTCTTTTAAGAATAGAATTTCTTTTTTTCTGTTTATTTAATTATTTCCTGTATGAATTTATTTACAATTGCAAAATTACGATTGTGCACTTTTTAATTCATGAAAATTAATCAAAATTCCTGAAAATTCATTAGATCCAATCAAAATTCATAAATTTCATCTAAATTCATAAAAAATCATCTAAATTCATAAAAATTCATAGATTCAAACTTAGGGCATCAATACACAAGAAATTCAGACTTAATTGAATTTACAAATTTGAGGTTACATTGATTCATGCAACATTTGGCCTATACTCGTTGTTTTCGTGCTTTCTTGACATGGATCCCTTCGTTATGGTTAGAACGTAGGTATGGATTCTTCTTATTCTGTGCAACCTGTGGCATGATTGTAGTAGTAAAAAGGGGGGATTTCATCAAATTGGTTGTACTCGTCCTCATATACCACGTTTTCAACTTCGACAATCCGTCTTTTCCCAGCGAGAACCACATGAAGTTCCTTTTTTGTCATGTCAATCACATAAAACACATGGGCAACTTGTTTAGCGAGTACGAAAGGTTCGTCCTTATATATGACAAGTTTGATATTAACGCTAGTGAATCTATACTTGTCTTTCGTAATGCCCTTTGTCCCGTGTATCCAACGACACCAAAGCAGAGATACCTTGAATCCAAGGTAATCTAGTTCCCAGATCTCCTCTATCTGACCGTAGTATATGCTCATGTGCATATTGTTATCATAAGCATCTATATGGACACTGCTTTTTTGGTATGTACTTTTCTCATCTTGGGCAACCGTGTAAAATGTCTAACCGTTTATATCAAACCCTTGATATGTTGTAATCATGTATATAGGGCTTGCTACTAGTTTCCTGTCAAATCACTTGTAGGAGTACTTGATTGATTGATTTGATCTTGAAACCAAGTGTTGAACCTTTGCATATGTTGCTTCACATGCCAAGCTTCAGTCCACCCTAGATTTCTCTTGAAGAATCAACTGCTTGTGCTCATCGATATATGGGGACATTTCGCTCATTTATTGCAACACAAGAAAATGAGATTGGTTGTTTGCCTATGGCTTAGGAGTAATTGCATGTTTTCCTAGAATGCCTTGACCTATGAGTCTACCCTCATGGCAAGAATAAGGCACACCAGTTACACCAATTAGGTTATCTGGGTTTATGTAATTAATGCACCAGCCCACTACCTCCTTTGTAGAGTAACCCTGTGCGATGCAATCCTCAAGCAAAGCTCGATTCCTTATGTACAACTTGAGAATGCCCATGAATCTCTCATATGGATACATCTGATGCAGGAACATAGGGACAAGAAAATAAATCTCCTTCACAACATGAGCTATGAGATAGAACATGATATCGAAAAAGGATGGTAGGTGTCACACCCTGATTTTAAAATTTCTCAAATTTCTAAATTTTCAAAGATTAGAAAATAGATTAAATAATTAGAATAGAAAAAAAGCCTATTTTCTAAATTCAAATTCAAATTTGAATTAGGTTATAGTTGTTTGTATGCATTCATGTTGGAAATAGGCATTTAGGTTTCATTTTGAGTGGTTGAGTTTCTCTAGATTTCCTTGGATTTATTTGAGCTCATTTGGATTTTATTTGAGTCATATTTTATTTAAAAAATCTCAAAATGTTTCCATAAGCTCAAAATATTTAATTGGCTTCTAAATGTTTTGAAAAGCTTGTCGCATTTTCTAGAATTTCTAGGCTTCATTTGGTATTTTATTTGGATTTTATGTGCTCTACTTCTTTTCTATAAATTCCCAAAACCAAAGAAAAACTTAAACCTATTTTGGTCCGGCCCATCCCTCTCTCTCTCCGGCCCACTGCTTTCCCCCAGCCTGGCCCACCAGTCGACCTGCTGACCTCCCTAGCCCAGCTAGCTCACTTTCTCCTGGCCTTCCCTTCCCACCCTCCGCCTGGGCCCGGTTTCCCCAGCCTATTCCCGCATGCCCCAGCTCGAGCCAGCCAACGCCAACCCGCATTTCCGCCAGCCCGCGCTGAAGACACGCCCATGTCATTTCTGCCACCCCCGAGCAGCTGACACATGGGTCCCACCTGTTGAAGCCGTCTCCTACCTCGAGTCGGCCATCTAATTCCATTGAATCCATGCCTAATCCGAGGGGGAAATCATCTAGAAGCTCACCTCATGATCCCCAGGACCAGTTGCTGCCTTATCTCCAATAAATCCGAGTTTAAATGAGGAGTTCTATTTGGATTTTGAGCCGCAACCGCCATGAGTCCTAATCGAACTCGACACGGCCACCCCAAGCCTCCCCACCTATAAATATGTGCTCTTTCACTCTCCCCGAAGCACGCCAATCCCTTTTCCTAACTTCCCATCGAGTTATCGACGTTGTAGCACCCTCTTCGCATTGCTCCGACCCTCGAACCCGCCGCCGCAAATCGCCATGTTGCTTCGGTGCTTCGCCGCCCCTATAGACACCCTAGGTGAGTTGCTCGAGCCCCCTCTTTATGTTCCACCACTCGCCAAAGTCCCTACCCTGCCGAAGCGCCGTTCCAACGAAGTCCCGACCGGGCGCCACCGTACCTGAAGCTCCCTCCACCATCTTTCTCTTGCTATAGGTCGCCAACTCCCCTACTCTCCATCCCATCCATTTGATTTAGATTCAACATCCACAATTAGATCCGGTAGATACCCCTTCAGCAACTAGTTAGAAGCCGACATGTGTTAAGCCTAAGCATAGTGAGTAGTCTTGCCACGTCACCTGCCATCTCAGCCACCATGTCATTACCTTTGCTGATATGTCAGTCCAATCACGCCCAGTCAACCATTTAGTTAGCAATTCAAACTTTTCTAGTACAAAAATAATTCCAAAATTCCAGGAAATTAGGGAACTTTGCACTTAGGCCCTTGAACTTTTCTGTATTTACCTAAAAGCCCATATCTTTTTTAGTTTGTCCCTAACTTTTCTATATTTACAAAAAGTTCCCTCTATTTTTACAAAAAGGCCCCTACCTTTCCTGTTTATTTAAAATAAGTCATTTTCTTTTTCAGTTTTAACCCTAAACTTGTTTTAGCATAATCATGATCTATCCAACCATGCCAGTTTTAGGTGTTAATTCTCACAAGATTATAGTAGTTATTCCTCATTAACGTCTAGATACCTACAACATGAAGATATTGTTTTAATTAGTAAATTTATTGTTGTCACATTGACATATAGGTCCTGATCAAATCTACATATCGTTGTATCACAAACATGATTTTATGGTATTAAAATAATATATTAATTTGTAGGTCACACATGTTAATCTTTTCTTCATGTGAGGCCCTAGTTCTTATCTCTTAATCTTTCTTCTAAAGAGGTCGAGTCAATTCTGTTCTTTTTGTCAAGCCCAATCAAAGATCCCAATCTATCATTATATTCCTATTATTTTTGCTATTTAGAGTTTATTTGGTGTTTATTCAATGTTGCTTTTGTTTGTCGTTAGAATCCGCGATTAGTCGACAATGCTTCGAATCTATTTGAGGGATTTCAAGCAAGGTTTTGACAACACTGAGCAGCATTGGGTAATTGGCAAGTGTACTTCTTGATCATATTGCTCTTATATTTTAAAATGTTTTGTTTTACAAATTGCATGCAGTGTTTGTTAATTTGATAGGTAGTTACCTATGTTAAGGTTTACCTAGTTCTTCCTCTACATCCCTTGAAGCCTAGATGGTAATTGGTATGAGTCTTTTGTGTAGAATTGTTTAGCCATACTGTCAAGATGTTGAGAAATGTCATAACATGATTAATGGACATATACAATAGAGGTGATGAACTTGATATAGTAACATGGAACCTTATGACTTGGGCAAAGAATGGTAGAATGGTGATGGTAAGTGTATATAATGGTAAGAGCGGTAGGCTTGTGGATACGTTCCAAGCAGGTAGTTTCTCTTTGTTAGGATGGCCATGACATCTATTTCCTTTTACCCTCCCCCATGCTTTTTCGATTGTTATTTCCCTGTTGAGTAGTCTTTGCCCAAGTGTCACATATAAGGACTAGCTCGTGGAGCAACAATCTAAGAAATATAGTACCAACTATGAGGCCGATATGGGTAAGGCTTAGCATATCGATTAGACAGGCATTCGTTGGAGTACTAGGACCTAATTGATGGACCATGCTTCGTAGTGATCTCTTGGCGGCACACCACAGGCGTGTGTTAAGTGTTTTGTGACCACGGCAACATGGAAATCATGACTCATGGGGAAAGTTGGACAACCTCTACAGAGTGTAAAATCTGATATCTCAGTCGTGCTCACAGTCATGAGAGAGTTGGATCCTCACATGATTAGATGTTTTTTGGGTATTGTTTTTTTATGGTTGGGTGGTACTGGTGGTACAAGATTGTCGGTGGATGAACACCGCAAGCAGGGATCCTGAGGGCCCCTTTGAGATTCGGCCGGGGAGCTGGTCCTAGATCTACCTCGTACGTGGGGTTAATGTGTGTGGGACTTAGGCAGGATGAATTATCGTTGGCTACTAGTAATAAATGCACCAAGGACTTAGACAGGTTCAGGCCGCACGGAGGCGTAATACCCTACTCCTGTGTGTCTAGTATATTATCAATGCTCTTCAAATGCCTTTCTCTAGATCTCTAGCACTCTCGTTTTTCTCTGTGTTACAAGGAGCTACTGTTCTATCGGCTGTGTTACCCAGTCTGGGGCTGCCTTCTAGGTCTTGAGCTTCCTTTTTTTTCTTTCTACGAAGTGCTCCCCCCCCCCCCCCTTTATCTACCGAGGGGAGGCCCTCCAGTGAGTGCCCAGAACGAAGGCACAAGTTCCCGTAAATAATAAATGGAAAGCAACCATCATAGATCTATAGCTGATGTTACAGAGGGTTGAAAATGCATCCCTCGGACGGTCCCATCGGTCTTCATGTCCCAGCTTTAGTAGGGGCAGGGGCGCCCATCGGCCAGGCACTGAGTACTCTCTCATGCCTGTCTGGTCAGAGTAGGTCTGACACGGTCTGATGCAACAGGGCGATAGGCGATAAGCCTCAAGCCCATCGAAGATATCTTTAAGCCCTCTTTCTTCATGGGCCCAGCAAGGAGATATGCGATGGGACCCGTTGCATTAATTGTGCCCACGCCCTCTTGCCAGGCGGCGGCAGGGACTGGCGTAATCAGTACGGCAGGCGTGGGGGAGAGTGGTTGGACGTGACCATCCACGCTCCCCATTAAATGCGACATCGGGCCTCCCACTGATCGACACCTCATCGTGGAGTCCCTGCGGGGTCCATCGGCATGGGGCCTGCAGGGTGCTCGGGGCACTCTGGGTGCTCAGGGACCAACTGCTCTTGGCCTCGAGCGCCCACTCCCGGATCTGGCTCTTCTCGGGTCCTCGGGGCACTCTGGGTACTCGGGGACCAACTGCTCTTGGCCCCGAGTGCCCACTCCCGGATCTGACTCTTCTCGGGTCCTCGAGGTACTCTGGCTACTCGGGGACCAACTGTTCTTAGCCCCGAGCACCCCCCTCCTGGACCTGGCTTTTCTCAGGTCCTCAGGGCACTCTGGGTACTCGAGGGCCAACTGTTCTTGGCCCCGAGCACCCCCTCTCAGACCTGGCTTCCCTCAGGCCCTCGGGGAGGTAGTCCCCGAGGGAAGGTGCCATGTGGCACTGCGCTGTCCTGGCCTCGGGACTTGGGAACTCCCGGATCCCATATCACCGACAAAGATGGTTATGGTTTACAGGATAGTCAACCTTGGGTGTGGTTGGATTAATTGGGTTACATTCACTTAATTATTGCTCAATGTTTTTAAGTTACATTATTTTCCTTACTTGCAGTGTTGCAAATGAACCCTTGAGTCAGCCTGCCATTGTTAGAAGCCTTCATATCATTATTCTCCTATACGCTTGATGAGTGTGTCATGTGCTCACACTTGCTATTTTTCCCTATACCATGCGACATGTGTGGTGTTGCTCAGTGAGTGAAGATATTGAAGACTATCAAGATGAGGTTGTGACGTTATAGACGCTTGTCTCCTAGTCGGTTACCTATGGTTCTGTTGGGCACCAGTCCTTCTATTCCGCTGCAAATATCTTCATAGAAGACAATATATGTCAATTGCTGTAAGAGTTTAACATGTATTCTAGAAAAGTATTGCTTTTGTTACTTAACCTATGATGTCCTAATGCGTGTTGAACATCCTGAGCACACATAAGCCGCATTTGGTTTTGTTCATTAAAACCGGGTGTGACAGTAGGAAATACATCTTGAGAAGACATATAGTCTCGAAGTATCTTTCTTCTAGCTTGGCTAGCGCTTCTGGATCGAGTACCTTTTGACCAATTGCATTGCAGAAGAAGCATAGGCTCATGATAGCCTCTTGAACACCAATTTGCATCATGTTTCTAATTCCAACCATAATCATCTGCATCAACGTCAAATGGCAATCATGAGTCTTCATGTCGCCAACCATTTTTATCTCTTTCACCGAAACAAGTCTTCGAATGTTGGATGAATAATCGGAGGGAACTTTCAAACTGTGCAAGAACTCACAAAATTCATTTTTCTCCTTTGATAGGGTGATGCAAGATGGGGGTAGGAATTTTACTTTATCCGTATCCTTGGCATCAAGCTCCAGCTGTAAGGATCGGTGATGTTCTAAGAGAGGGGTGAATTAAACACTTAAAAACTAATAGCTTCAAAAACTTCACAAGATAAATCTGTATCAGTTTCTACCTAAATAGGCTCTAGGTTTATCTAGTGTGTCAACCATTCAAAAGGTTTGCAACCTACTCTAGGAAGGTAAATTGCAAGTATGTAAATGCGGAAACATAAATAAGGTAAAGAGAGCAAACTCGGCACAAGAGATTTTCATCCCGTGGTATCAGTGGCACACAAGGCACCCTTGGTGCATGTTGGAGCTTCACAAAAGATATGCTCCCAGTCGCCAAGACTCTTCCGGTTATGGCTCTTGAGCTACCAAGCCACCAAGGCAAGGCCTCAAGCACGATGATCAACCAAGCCACCAAGACGAGGTCTCACCACTAACCTCTCTTCCAATCACTTGTACGCTGTCTTCACTTCGGAGTTTTAGCCACCAAGGTAGGGGTCTCCGCATCCCTATATACTTCTTGCCATCACTCCACACCAAGTCGGAGGGTGAACAAGCTTGAGCCACCAAGTCCCAAGTTGCAGGCAAATCACCAAGACTCCAAGACGTCGGTGTACCTCTCATTATAAGGTTGGATCACCGCTTGATCCACTCTCTAGGTTGCAGCACTTAGCAACACTTCTCTCTAGGCTGCAGCACTTAGCAACACTTCTCTCTAGGCCTATAAGCACTAATCACTCTCTGATCTTGTGCTTAATCACCTTGGATGATCACTTTTAGTACTTTGATGGCTTGGATGCCTTCTCAAGTGTATATGGGCTTCTCTGGACTCAAGTACCTTCAAATGACTGAGTGGATGGGTATTTATAGTCTCAACCCCACGGTATAGCTATTGCCCCAATGGCTCAAATTCTCTATATACGCCGGATATTTCTGTGTAGACAGATTGTTTTCACTGGAACATCCAGCGTGTACACCTTCCAGAAACTAGCCGTTGGAACTCCACTCAAAACCAATATGAACACCGGATGTTCTTGCGTGTTCACAAGCTCCATCGTCGGACCTTACGGTGTGTTCAACTGAGCCATCCTGCACCTTCCTCAATGCAAAATACTCTAGCGTTGCTTTGCTTCATCGTCGGACCATCTAGCGTATTGAACTATACCAAACCGGACTTTGACATCTTCTCTACAACAGATGCTCTAGCGTATACTCCGACGTGCACACTACCGATTGCCAGACCTTTTGGCATGTACCATCCTTGAGCTTCAACTCAAAAATGCTCTGATGTTCATATCTCCACATCGCCAGATGATCCAATGTGTAAAAACACCCAACAAGAAAACACTCTGGCGTTCACAACTCCTCTGCGTCGGGCCTTCTATTGTTGTTATTTTTCCTAAGACTTCTCCAGTTAACCAAACTTTGTCCCGGTTATGATGACTTCTTGATGTATTGCATCCAAGAGACCTACTAATATATATTCTTGACAAGCATGTTAGTCCTATTGACTATGTTGTCATTAATCACCAAAACCACATACATGTCCTAAAGTAAATGCTGCAATCTCTCTAAGGGCATGTTTCCTATAATCTCTCCCTTTTTGGTGATTGATGACAACACAACCAAACCAAGTGGAAAGTAATAAATGTTACCAATTGTAAAGAGCACCAAGTCTTACCACATTGCTCGGATGCATGTTCTGACCACTTAGTCCCCCTTTGTTGTGGCTCCCCAGTTCTCCAACGCTACTATCTCCCTTGATCGAGCTATGCAAGAGTTTCTCCCCCTTTGTCAACAATCTTCCAAAAAGGCTATAAACACATATCGAACTCAAGGGAAAAAAATATTAGAAAACATGGGAGAGAGCTTTATAAACTATGATCCAATAAAGTGATACAACTTGTAGGGATTCAATTTAAAAGATATGTGGATATCAATTGAGATGAAAGCACATGTATCACAATTCATGAAACTCACATAATATAGCCTAAACTCCCCCTACATGTGTGCATACATATGATGAGAAAGAAACATATGCACAACTAGACAATATATCAAGATATAAAATTTAAGCTAAATTATGCATGGAGGTAGCTTAAATGAGCAAAAGATTTAATAAATATACCAATTGAAGGATTTAACCATTGCATACCTCTGGGGAACTGTCGATTACTCTATGAGACTACAAAAGATATCACTTGAAACACATGTTAGTCTCAAAATTACAACCTATAGGATATACTCCCTCTAAATGTGTGCATACAAGTGTTGAATACTTGTGTGATATATGCACTTGTTGTTGATAATAATGGGGATTTATCTTATAGATTGGACTCTTGGCACATAAGGAATACCAATTATAAAACTAGTGCCATATAAGGAACCTATAACTAATAAACCATGTAGGTTGCTCATAAGAAAGAGAGAAACACAAGTAACCTATCATTTGAAAAACCTATACTAGGTATTACAATAAATTGAAATATGCACATGCAATCCTAGACAAGGCAACAGTACTTATTTATTGAAAGGATTTTGCATCTAGTACCATTACCTCTTTTACCTTTAGATGGGAATTTGGGTCTATGATGATCATGATCTTCATCAATACGCCTAATCTTGTACACTTAGCTTCTTTGTTTGAACCTTCACTTCATCTTGTGAGTCAAGTCTCCAAATCCTCATAGCTGCCTTGGGCTTCAAGTATTCTTTGGAACCCAAACTAATTAGAGCCCCTTCATGTTGGTGATGACTTCCTTAGGCACCCAAATGGGTTGGTTCCACCTCCAGCCCTTTCTCCCAACCATGTGTGCAACCACTTTATCATTGTACTTCTTCTTGATCTTGTAGTGATTGCTCTTAGTTTTGATCCTGTAGTTGGTCCTGGAATAGAGGTTGGAGATCTTGTTGGAGAGGTTCTTTATCTTCTTTTTCTCCTTGGTCTCTTTCTTGACTTGCTTGCATTAGAAGGACTTGTGGCCTTCTTGATGACATTTAAAGCATGTCACGGTTGACCCTTTCGCAAGCTTATTCACCATTATAGCATGAATGTAATTAAGTGCATTGAATTTCTTAAGCTCTTTTGATTGTTTCTTTAAGGCTCTTTATTGCTCATAGATTAATTGAAGAAGTTCTTTATGGGAGAGGGAATTCTCATCAGATTCATCATCACTTACATCGCTATCCATACCTTTGGCCATAAGGAACTTGTAAGATGGCTTGCATGATGACTTGCGTGATGATGACCTTGAGAAAGAGTTTTTCTTGGAGGAGTGGATGGTATGTGAGGCTTTCATCACTTGAACTTGACTCTTCCCCTTGTCTCACTCTTGTCCTTGGTCTTCTTTTCCTACTTGATATAATCAATTGTGTTGACCAAGTGTTCACTGGAGATTGGATGATCAATCTTGGCATTGATCATCTTCATATTCTTCTCTAGTTTTGAGAAGAGATTAGCTTGGTTAGAACCAGCAACAGATGGCACCCAACTAGGCTTCAGGAACCTTCAGTCAGTCGAATATGCAGTTCCAGCAGCAATAGCGCTCCAACTACCAGGCCTCATGCCCCGTGAACCAGAACCAGCAGCAACAGGGTCGCACTGGCCAGGGGACCAGTACCATTGGCCCATGTTTCAGCTATGGAAACTTTGGGCACCTTACCAATAAGTGCCCCAAGAAGCAGCAGGGTCAGACCAACAACCAGCAGCAGAATCGCCCTGGAGGTCAGCCACAACAGCAGCCTCATTAGAACTTCATGAGTGGGCAAGTCAGCCACATCGCAGCAAAGGATGCCCCAGATGTGGTACTTGGTATGTTCCCCGCCAACTCTCACCCTACTATAGTTTTATTTGATTTTAGAGCAACACACTCCTTTGTTTCAACTAAGTTCATACAAAAGCATAATCTGCTGGTAGCCGTAATGAAAAGTCGATTGGTAGTTAGTTCTCCAGACGAAGAAATAGAATCGAGGCATGTATGCCCTAAGATAAGCCTTGCCATAGAAGGGGTAGAATTCCCAGAAAACCTTATCGTCTTGGAATCTAAAGGGATAGATATCATTCTGGGAATGGATTGGTTAGCTAAATTCAATGGAGTGATAGGATATGCTACCAAGACAGTTCAGTTGACACGTACATGTGGCACCAAGGTGGAGTTCAAGGCCATAGTAGAATCAGGAGGGAATATCAAGCTTAATCAAGCCAAGGCAGTGGAGGAAGTCAGAGTAGTTAGTGAATTTTTGGATGTCTTCCCCAAAGAATTGCCAGTATACCATCATACCGAGACATTGAGTTTGTTATTGAATTAGTACCTGCCACTGCTCCTGTATATAAGAGACCATACCGAATGGATGCCAACCAGTTGGCTGAGCTCAAGGAGCAAATCTAAGAGCTATTAGACAAGGGGTTTATTCGCCCCAGCACCTCACCCTAGGGAGCCCCAGTTATCTTTGTGCCAAAGAAAGATGGAATTCAAAGAATGTGCATCGATCATCGTGCACTTAATGAGGTGACCATCAAGAATAAGTACCCCTTACCTCGTATTGAGGATTAGTTTGATCGGCTAAAAGGAGCATGTGTCTTTTCCAAGATTGATCTACGGTCAGGGTACCATCATCAGCTAAAGATTCGAGCATCAAACATCCCCAAGACCGCTTTTGTCACCCGATATGGTATGTATGAGTTACGGTGATGTCTTTTGGATTGACCAACGCCCCAGCATACTTCATGTACCTCATGAACAAGGTTTTCATGGATTATCTAGACAAGTTCATGGTTGTGTTCATTGATGATATCCTGGTCTTCTTGAAGGACGAGGAAGAGAATGAGGAGCATTTGAGAATGGTCCTACAGAAACTCAAGGAAAATTGGTTGTACGCCAAGATGAGCAAGTGTGAGTTTTGGTTGAAGGAAGTCTCCTTTCTAGGTCATATCATCTCAGTAGGAAGAGTATCCGTTGACCCCAGCAAAGTGAAGAAGGTCCTAAACTGGAAGCCATCGCAGACTTCAGAGTTTTCTGGGGTTAGATGGATACTATCGTCGCTTTATAGAAGGCTTCTCCAAGATCGCCAAGCCAATGACGGAGTTATTGGAGAAAGGAAAGGAAATTAAGTGGACCCCTGCTCGAGAGGCTAGCTTTAATGAATTAAAGAAGAGATTAACCACCACCCCAGTGCTAATCATGCCTGACACACAGAAGCCGTTCTCGGTGTACTGTGATGCCTCGCGCCAAGGGTTGGGATGTGTGCTAATGCAAGAAGGCCACGTAATAGCCTATGCTTAAAGGCAATTAAGGAAGCACGAGGAGAACTACCCCACTCATGATTTAGAACTAGCTGTTGTGGTTCATGCACTAAAGATTTGGAGACACTACCTGATAGGGCAGAGATGCAAAATCTTCTCGAATCATAAGAGTCTGAAGTATATCTTCACTCAACCCGACCTTAACCTCAGGCGGTGTAGATGGCTGGAACTTATCAAGGATTACAATTTGGAAATCAACTACCATCACAGAATGGCAAATGTAGTGACAGATGCCCTAAGCAGAAAGGCTTATGTTAGTATGATGACCTTACAAGAAAGACAACCCAAACTATGTAAAGAGTTTGAGAAGCTTAATTTGGGCATTGTGTCCAGTGCAGACGTAGTTGCAATGAAAGTGGATTCCACTATGCAGCAGGATATACAAAAGGGCCAACAAGAAGATGAGAAGATTCTAGAGATCAAGCAACTCATTAAGAAGGACAAGGCTCCAGGATTCATGAAAGATGAGCAAGGAGTGGTGTGGTATAAGAAAAGAATATGTGTTCTGAATGTCAAGTCCATTCAGGAGTCAATTTTAAGAGAAGCTCATGACTCAGCTTACTCCATTCACCCAGGAAGCACCAAGATGTATCAGGATCTCAAAGATCAATATTGGTGGTATGGAATGAAACATGAAGTAGCAGAATATGTGGCTCTGTGTGACACATGCCAGTGAGTTAAGGCTGAACACCAGAGACCAGCCGAACTGCTTCAACCATTGAAAGTACCTGAGTGGAAACGGGAAGAAATCAGCATGGATTTTATAGTGGGATTACCTCAAACCCAATCCGGGTATGATTCTATATGGGTCATAGTGGATCGGCTAACAAAGGAAGCTCACTTTATACCGGTCAAGGAGACATATAAGGGATAAAGGCTCGCAGAATTGTACATGTCTAGGATTGTGTGTCTGCATGGAGTACCTAAGAGGATAGTATCTGACCGAGGTACCCAGTTCACATCACGTTTCTGGCGGCGACTGCATGAGTCCATGGACATCAGGTTGAACTTTAGTTCAGCTTACCACCCGCAAACTGATGGACAGACGGAAAGAACCAACCAAATTCTAGAAGATATGTTGAGAGCATGTGCTTTAAAGAACGGAAAGAGTTGGGATCAGAACCTCCCTTATATGAAGTTCTCATATAAAATAGTTACTAAGCAAGTTTAAAGATGGCCCCTTTTGAAGCATTATATGGAATGAAGTGCAGAACCCCACTATTTTGGAATCAGACTGGAGAAAACCAAGTGTTTGGCCTAAAAGTCCTAAGGATGTAGAAAGGCAACTGCAGGAGATTCGGAACAACATGCGAACTGTGCGGTCAAGACATAAGAGTTATGCGGATAATCGACATCGGGAGATGACCTCTGAAGTCGGGGACTTCGTGTACCTCAAAGTATCCCCAATCAGAGGTCTTCGCAGATTTAAAATCAAGGGTAAACTGGCACCCCGATACATTGGACCATTCCAGATATTGGAAAAGAGAGGGGAAGTGGCTTATAACCTAGATTTACCATCCCAGCTCTCTGGTGTGCAAGATGTGTTTCAAATCTCGCAATTGAAGAAATGCTTGAGAGTTCCGAAAGAGCAGATGCCAATGGAGGAGCTGAATATTCAAGACGATCTTTCCTATTCAAAATATCCTATCAGGATTCTCAAAATATCTGAACGTGTTACCCAGAACAAAAGAATCCATATGTGCAAGGTGCAGTGGAAACATCACTCAGAAGCGAAAGCCACCTGGGAGAGAGAAAATGACCTAAAAGTAGAGTTTCCCAGCCTCTTTCCCGATCTTTCCGAATTTCGAGGATGAGATTCATCCTAGGGGGGGTAGGTTTGTGATGTCCATTTTTAGCGTGGCCCAGCCTAGTTCTTCAGACCGTGGCCCAGCTCCTGGCCAGTGCAGCCCAGCCTATCTCTCTCTCTCTCTCTCTCTCTCTCTCTCTCTGACAGTTGGGCCCCGCTTGTCAGCATCGTCTTCCACATCGCACCCGCACCTGCGTCCACAACCACCACACCGTGTCACCTGATTTCACCAGCGCATGCCCCAATTCCTGCACCCGCAAACCCCGCAACTGCACTCACACATGCCTACTTAACCGCCTCTGCAACGCGTTGCTGCCCCATCCATCTCGCACTTCCTTTCTCCGAGAAACCGAGCCACCATTGTTGCCGTCGCCGAGCTTGCTGAGCGTCGCCTCGTCTGAGCCCTCCCCGGCATACCTGAGATCGCCATCAGCTTCACCGAAGCACAGGGATCCTGTTTCACCGCTTATCATCGTCGTTCCACCACTGCACGCACCTTCCCACTGAGCGTCGGTAAGTCCCGCCACCACCTCATCGTCGACTGCCCTAATCGACGCATCCCGCGGCCATTTGATTGTCTGTTCAGCACCGCAGGACCCAGTGGAAGCTTCCTCGCCTGCCAATTTCACCCCTTCATCGCTGTAGCTGAGATCCCATTGAGCTCCGACCTTCGCCGCCACATTCCTCCTCGCTGACCATCGCAAAGACCTCTCCGGCCATCGAAAGACCCTCGGTGAGAATCCCCATCATCATCTAATTCGATTGCACCTTTTCCCGTCGCGTTTGGTAGACCATAGCAAAGAGTGGTTGCAGATCTACACCACTGTCATTCGAGCAGCCGGTGGTGACAACCGAGTAATTGTCAACTACCTGTTAACCGCCCTTGATGGACCCACAAGGTCCTGGTTGCTAAACTTGCCGCTCAACTTGATTCATTCGTGGGCAGAACTTAAGGCTCAGTTCATAGCCAATTTCCAAGACACTATGTCAATATTTATTTGTTACACTTATATACACAAACTTAACATAGGATAGTTTGCTTCACCAACTTAATCCTTTCAAGTTTATTAACCACCATAAAATCTCTTGTTGTGTGTGTAGGAACGAGATTGATGACTAGAGAGGGGTAAATAGGCACCACAACATATTTCTTGTGAAATTGATTACCTTCTCCTATTTGGATCACCAAACACACATCGAAACTCAAGCGGAAACAAAAATTGAGAGACTTTTTAACAAGAAAAAATCTAGGCAACATGACACCATGGATGGTATATGAAACATAGATTCCATTTAAGATCAATCCATGTGCCTTAGCACTCAAAAGATCGCAACAAGCAAAGAAACAAGTGTAGGAAACATGCCCTTAGGTTGATTGCCTAAATTACATAAGGGCATGTATGTGATTTTTGTGATTAATGACAACATAGTCAATAAGACTAACATGTTTGTCAAGTATATGCTTTAGTAGGTCTCATGGATGCAACAAAAGAGAAGTCACCAAAGCCGAAACAAAGAAAGGAATGAATTGGACTTGTTCCATGAATTTTGATGTGATCAAATAGGTTGGATTTCTGTATAATTTTGTATAGTTCTTCACAAGCTTTCAATAGAGCCCAAGATCATCAAAATCGGAGTTCGGAGCGAAAAGTTATGCCCAAAATACAAAACGCAGTTGTGCTGAAATTTACCTCACCGGATTATCCGGTGCTCACAATGAATTTTGATGTGATCAAATAGGATGGATTTTTGTATAATCTTGTAGATCTATTCACAAGCTTTCAATGGAGCCCAAGATCATCAAAATCGGAGTTCGGAGCGAAAAGTTATGCCCAAAATACAGTTGTGCTGAAATTTGCCTCACAGGATAATCCAGTGCTCAAAATCAACATAACTCCGGTGCTTCAGAGGAATATCCGGTGCTCAAATCAACATAACTCCGGTGCTCAAATCAACATAAGTCCGGTGCCTCACAGGATAATCCGGTGCTCACAAAATGAACTCACCGGACTAATTTTTGCAGAGAGCTCCAAAATGAACTTATGGGCATAGGATAATCCGGTGCTTTTGTCCGGTGTTAACTAACTCATCACAGGATAATTCGGTGCTCACAGTTGAGTTTGAGTGGGTTCCAACAGCTAGTTTCTCTGATGTACTCACAGGATAATCCGGTGCTTGTACTACTATCATCACAGAATTATCCGGTGCTCACAATTTTCTGAGCCGTTGGGGCAACGGCTAGTTGGCGGGTTTGAGGCTATAAATACTCCTTCACTCAGTCATTTGAAGGTGCTGGAGTCCAGAGAAGTTCATGTACACTTGAGAAGACATCCAAGCCACCAAAGTGCTTAAGTGATCAAATCCAAGGCGATTAAGCACACCATTAGAGAGTGATTAGTGCTTGTAGGCCTAGAGAGAGTGTAGCTAGTTGATAGCTGCATAGAGAGTGGATCAAGGAGTGATCCTAACTTGTACCAATTGGTACGCCGGCACCTTGGAGTCTTGGTCACTCGCCGGTAAGCTTGTTGATCCTCCGACTTGGTGTGGAGAGGCGGCAAGGTATTTGTGCGGGGACGCGGAAACCCTTGCCTTTGTGGCTCAAGCTCCGAAGTGATCACGGCGGCGAGGAACCGGAAGAGAGGCTAGTGGTGAGACCTTGCCTTGGTGGTTTAGTGGCTCATTCGGGTAGAGACCTTGTCTTTGTGACTTGGTGGCTCAAAAGCCATGACCGGGTGCCGACCGGGAGCATATCCTTTGTGGAGCTCCAACGTGGACTAGGGGTGGCATTCATGCCATCGAAACCACGGGATAAAAATCCTTGTGCCGAGTTTGTTCTCTCTACCCTCTTTACACTTCCGCATTTACATTCTTGCAATTTACCTTACTAGATAGGTTGCAAGTTTCCTTAATCGGTAGAGTAGACACGCTAGATAAACCTAGAGCACATTTAGATATAAATTGATATAGGTTTGTCTTGTGTTATTTTTTGAGCCGGTTTAGTTCTAAGTGTCCTAATTCACCCCCCCCCCCCCCTCTTAGGACATCACCGATCCTTACAACAAGAAATGAAGAACACCGAGAAAGAAACTCTCCAATTTGATTATCTAGATGCAAGGGAATTCAAGACCCCATCACATAAGCATGTGTATATGAATTTTGTGCCTCTATCAAAAAGAAGAATGACCTCACAAGGTGCTGAAATTTCAGCCCAAAAACAAAAACGAAAATCAAAACAAAAAGAGAAAAACTTGCACACAAGGCAAGAGAACCAAGAGAAGGAATCTAGAAGGAAAGGAATTCAAGGATATGAAATAAAATAAACTTTATTACTCAAAGAGGTTAGCCTTATTTTAGGCGGATTACAAAGATTTTTCTCTCAAAATTCTCACATATTACATAGGCTAAGCACTCATTCTCCTCTCCACTAAAACCCTAACATAATGCTCTCATACACGTGGCACAAGGGGCTCAAATGGCTGGTTCATTGTGTCCTATAGCCCTACCCCTCTATTTATAGGCCTAAAAAACTTGACCCCAAGTTTCCTAGCTTTTTTCCAAAATACCCCTCTCTTGTAGTACACTTTTACCTACCATGGAGGGTATTTTAGTCCATTTTCTTTTCCATTCATCGAACGGCCGTGGAGCCTTTACGATTTAGCTTCACCTTGACGCAAGCTTCGCGATGGTGCCACATACTCCTCCAGTTCTCCCACAATTTTGAGGCCAAACTGCGAAACCCTAGCATGCTTCTCAAAGTGTGACTAGTCGCCACTTGCTTCCACATGAAGCAAGTGCTCTGATAATGATGCGTGTCCTCCATCTTGCGATCTTGACCACCGGCAAGTCTCTCCCGCTCTCGATCCCTCGGACCGCCTTGTCACTTACACTGGCATCTTCTTTCCTTGAGTTTGTCAACACGCCATCTTCATCCTCTATTTATACTTTTCTTGACCTTCATGTGTATAGTTAGGATCACCCTCGACTCCTCACGACCCTCCTTGATCATCCGGCACCAAGCACCCGCTTAGCCCCGATCACCCGCCGTCGATCGCCAAGTTGCATCTATCACCTGCACACCATGAAACAATCAAACACATTTCTCCACACTCCAAAACATTTTTAGGTTAGCATTAAACCAAAAACTTCAACTCAGAGCACATCTTTCAGAAAACGTGAACATCGGATGTTCTGGTGTCTTCTGCTCCTGAACACTAGACTATCTGATGAGTGTAACACTATCTATTCTAAGAAAATTTTGCTCTCTGTAAGACAAGATCCGGCGAGTATACATTGCCCACACCAGAAGTTCCGGTGAACATTGGAACTTCTAGTGTGTGTAATTTTTCTTCGTATAGAAAAGAATTCACTAATTCCAAACGCCGCCAACTCGAGTTAGGCATGAATAAGAATAAGCATCCATAAACACATGCTAACCAAGTTCAAGACATATCAACTATTGTCAATGCCTCATGACATGCAAACCAAGGCACTTCTCCACTTAGTTTCTCAATCTTCCCTTTGATGAGTGCATAGACAACCCTCAAAGCATAAAGATTTGAGATAGAAGAAGTGAAGCACATCCAAGTGAACAAAAACTCGATAAAGAGTAAACACAAATCACTTGGTATAAGACAGATTACAAAAAGCCGAAGATAGGCAAAGACAAGCCAAAACCACAAAAGATCAAGAAAAGCTCAAAATCTTAAAAACAAATGCTCCCCCTTGATGAATGCACTTTTTTTTTTGAGATTTGTTGCAAAATTTTCTAATTTCTCCTACTTTGTAGCATATTCTCTTGTTTGTGCATATGATCTACCCCTTTGGCAATGCAAACATCAAGAACAAAATATTATGCAATGCATGAATATGCAAACCTAATGAGCTTTCACAAGTATACCACAAAGTATTTGCAAAAGCTAGAAACATCAAAGGGCTCTGGAAAGTAGAAAGTAGAGCACACAATTGAATAGAGACTCAAAAAGAGACAGTGACACAAGAACATAAAGCTTTACAAGCTAAACCCGAACAATTGGTTGGCACATTGAAGTTCACATAGCCAAATCATGTTAAAAGTGACCACCACATAAGCATCCACTCGTGCCGAGGTAATACAAGCATTAAGAACTAGCCAACTTCAATCTCAAACTAGGCAAACAAGCATTCATGATAATTGGCTTTGCAAACACTCACATATGAAACCAAGACTTAAATTGATCAAGTGATTAAAAAGAATTAAACAGTTAGGCACATTTCTTTGAATTTCATTTTATCCTCAAGTTGCCTCATATCCAAGCAAAGTGTCGCGTGACTGGGTATGGCAAATACCTTGAGGCCTCAAGACAACCGTATTGGATCACATTTTAGCAAAAAGACTTGATTTTTTATGATCATTCGATTCGCACAAGTTATCAAGATAGTTACAAGATCAAGTTAAGTAGTGCCTTTACAACACAAGGAACACATGCTCCCCATGGTTCTATCATAAGCAAAACATTTAACAAAGACAGAAAACATAGTGCAATATTCCCCAATCCACTGTCGTGAACAAGAAGACCTAGAGCAAGATATCCATTAGACTAGCCTTAACACAAGCTTTGACTAAGCCTAATAAATTACGAATATGGTAATCAAGAATTTAGCATTTCATGGCCTACATGATTCATAAAATTGTCAAATTTCATCTTAAAGAAAGCAAGCTTACTTGAAATATATCATGTCAAAGCATCAAGAAGAGTCTAAGATTAAAAGATTGCTCCACAAAACTACTCAACTTAGTCCAAATTTAAGTCTAGCAATCGAAAATGCTAAAGATATACAAGTCAAAACTCAACTACTATGATTATCTTACATAATGAAATGTAATGCAAATGCAACAAAAGTAGGATAGAGTATGTACAAAGGACAACTCTCCCTCACACAATGCTATAGGGATAACACACACCAAGCTCTCCTCTCAAATATGCAAATCTTGTAGCATCTAGAGACTTGGTGAATATATCGGCTAGCTGGTATTGGGTATCTATGTGGCTCAACTCAATATCTCCCTTCTCATTGTGGTCTTCTAGAAAGTGGAATCTCGTATTTATGTGTTTGGTTTTGGAGTGTTGAACTGGGTTGTTGGCTAAGCTTATGACACTGGTGTTGTCACACAAAAGTGGCATACTCCTGAAATTCAACCCAAAATCCCTCAAAGTAGAAACCATCCACAAAATATGTGAGCAACAGCTAGCAGTAGCTACATATTCAGGTTTAGCAGTAGACTGTGCAACGCTAGACTAATTGCGAGAATACCAACACACAAGAGAAGTAACCAAGAAGTAACAAGTACTAGAGATACTTTTTCTGTCAATTCTACAACCAGCAAAATCCGCATCCAAAAAACCTCGAAGAGAAAGTGAAGATGAAGCGGAAAACCAAAGCACATACTCAAGAGTGTGCTTGAGGTACCTCAGAATGTGTTTCACCGCTTGGCAGTGAGACATCCTTAGTGAAGCCTGGAAGCAAGCACACAAGCAGACGGAGAAGTGGATGTTGAGTCTTGTCGTCATCAAGTACAGGAGAAAGTCGATCATGCTCCTGTACTCCCACTAGTCCATCTCCTCGCCATCTTCATCTGAATCAAGCACGGTCGAGGTAGCCATCGGTGTTACTAAGGGCTTCGCATCACTCATGTCGAACTTCTTCAGCAAATCAATGGTGTACTTTGTCTAATGGACGAATGTACCTTACCTGCATTGCTTGATTTGCAGCCCAAAGAAGAAGTTCAGCTCACTCATCATCGACATCTTGAACTCCCTACTTATAGTTTATGCAAACTTTGCCACAAGTGCATGAGAAGAGCCACAAAAATGAAATCATCCACATATATCTGAAAAGTAAGAAATCATTGCCATGCCTGAGAGTGGACAAAGTTTTATCAGCTGACCTCATCACATACCTATGCTCTAGCAAGAAAGACCTAAGCCTATCATACCATGCTTTAGGTGTCTGCTTAAGCCCATACAAAATCTTTCTAAACTTGTAAACTCTATATGGGTATTTGGGGTGCTCAAAGCCTATGGGTTACCTAACATAGACCTCTTCCTGAATGAAACTATTTAGAAAAGTACTCTTAACATCCATTTGATATAACTTGAAACCCTTTGATGCCACAGTGCAAGAAGGATCTTAATGGCTTCTAGCCTAGCTACGGGTGTAAAAGTCTCTCCAAAGTCTATCCCTTCAACCTGAGTGAAACCCTAAGCCACTAGTCTAGCATTGTTTCTCACTACAGACCCATCCTCTCCCTGTTTGTTTTTGACAACCCATTTTGTGCATATGGTGTGAACATTATAGGGTGGCTCTACAAGGATCCAAACTTGGTTTCTCTCAAAATTTTCAATATCTTCATGCATGGCATTGACCCAACTCGAATCAGATAAAGCATGTCCAACATAATGAGACTCAAAAGGAGCAACGAATGTAGAATCAGTAAAATGAGTATGACAAGTGGTCTTGGACCTCGTTACCCTCTCATCAAGATCTCCGATCATCATGTATGGAGAGTGTCACTGCTAAATGTGTTGAAGAGCTTCACGCCTAGAGGTGGACTCCCCCTTAACCTGTGCTGGTGCAAGCTCAAGAGTAGTTGAAGTGGAAGTAGACGCTGCAAGACCCTTTGCTGGAGTAAAAGAAGCAAGAGCCAGCTCTAGAGCAGGTGTGGTAGAGGGAAGTAGTGGATCATCCTCATCAACACCAAGAGCTGGAAGGTCATTATCTATAAAGATGCTCTCGCTCATCTCTGATCACTTGCACACGCAAAAATAGAACTAGCACATAGGGTTGACTCATCAAAAGTCACATCACAGGATTCCATGATGGAGTTAGTGTTAAGATTGTAAACCCTATAAGTATAACTATGAAGAGAATACCCCAAGAAAATACCATCGGAAGATCGCGACTCGAACTTATCAAGATCACCACACTTTAGGATGAAGCACTGACACCCAAAAACTCTCAAATGCGACACATTTGGCTTCCTCCCACAGTGCAACTCAAAAGAAGTCAAATTCAAGATTAAGCGCAAGAAAATCTGATTTGAGATGTAGCACGCTGTGCTAATGGCCTTAGCCCAAAACTTTCTCAGAGTCCTATGCTCGTTGAGCATCATCCTAGCCATCTCAACCAAAGTCATGTTCTTTCTCTCAACCACGCCATTCTGCTGAGAACGTGTGGGGCAGAAAACGGATGCTCAATGCCATGCTCAAGATAGAAAGGATCAAAGAGATAGTTCTTGAACTTGATGCCATTATCACTACAAATTGCTTTCAATGTACCAGAGAATTCCTTGAACAATCTCAAAGCTAAGCTCCGAAAGTGTGAGAACATTTCATCCTTGCTCACAAGAAAGAAGACCCAAGAGTAGCGAGAGAAATCATCAACAATGACAAGAACATACCACTTTCCACCCACTAAACGAACTCGAAAAGGATCGACAGTGTCCATATGAAGAAGTTCTCTCGGTCGTTCAGTCACCACCAGATTAACTAATAAATGGGAGGTAGCAACCATCTTGCCATGCTGACAAGGAGCGCAAACAAGATTCTTCTCAAACTTGAGCTTGGGCAATCATCAGATCAAGACTAGGGCACTCAAACGAGTAAGCAAATCAAAGCCCATATACCCTAGTCTCCTATGCCACATCCAAAGCTCAGAAAAAAGTTGAGCAATCAAGCAACGAGAAGAACCAAGAGACTTAGAAAAATTAGCTCCAAAAACTATCTCAACTCGAGAATCTTGTAAATCAAAGCACCAGAAGAATCAAGAACTCGAGAAGTATCATGTTTGAAATGCACTTCCAAGTCCTCATCCAACAACTAAGATACAGAGAGAAGGTTGTATCACAGATGCTCCACCAAAACTACATCCTTGAGAGTGAAACTCTCATTCACTCTTACCATACCTTTGGCTTTCACCCTTCGTTTCCGATCATCCCCGAATGTCATGTACTTGTGTCGATTCACAAGGGTAAGGCTTGAGAAACATGATGAATCTCCGGTCATATGACGCGAACAACCAGAATCAATGAGCCACTTGTCGTCCGCCATGAAGCAGAGGCCAGTGAAGTCCTTGATCTTCTTCTTGTTCTTTGCTTGTGGTTCATCCTCCTTCGAGCTCTCCTCATCGCTGGAAGAAGTGTCAATGTCGCTGAGAGCCACCACAAACGCCCTAGAAGCCGCCTTGGCTGCCTTCCTGGCTATCTTGTCACAGTTCTTCTTGAAGAAGGGATTCTTATTCTTCTTCTTGTTCTTGATGTAGTCGTGGTCGTCGTCCTCCCTCTTCTTGAGCTTAGGGCAGTCCGCCTTGAAGTGGGTAGTATCATTGCACTCAAAGCAAGCACGAGAATGACCCTTCCTCCGGTCTCGGTGATTGTTGTAGAAGCGGGTGAACTTCTTCATGATCAGCACAAGGTCCTCATCATCCAGCGTGCTCACCTACTTCTGTGATAGAAGCCAAGGAAGACAAAGCAAACCCAGTCAATGAAGTGTTAGCATAAGAAAAGCCAGCTGCAAACTGGTTGCCACCACTAGGTCCAAAAAACAACACCATGTTCTAAGACAAGGGATTTTTTAGACCAATCCGAGCCGCCTTGGCTATCTCGGTGGATTTGAGCTTGCTGAAGAGCTCATCATAAGTCAACATGTCGGAACTTGGGGACTCTTCAATGCTCGAGATCTTCACTTCTCATATGCTACGGTCAAGAGGATAGAGAAGCTTGATCGCTCTCTCGTGGTCATAGTAGGGCAATACACCAGTTGACCGAAGATTGCTAATAATCCCATCAAAGCAAGCAAACATCGCATCCAAAGACTCTCCGGGGCCTCAGACAAACATTTAGTATTATTGGTTGTATGTGCTTTGGCGTCTAGCCTTAATCTGATTAGTGTCTTTATGAAAGACACTCAGAGTATTCTAGATCCCTCGGGTAGTATGGAGGTGTTGGATCCTGTCAAATTCATTCCGACTCACGCTAGTGAATAAAATATTTCTGGCCTTATTATTAGCCTTATACTTTTCAATTTGAACCTGAGTCATGCGAGCAGTAGGAATCTCGTAGTTAGAATTAACTACTTCCCATATTTCACTTTCTTAGCTTAGAAGATAAGCCTCAATACGTACCTTCTAGTATGAAAAATCATGACCATCAAACAGCGGAATCTTCCAACTTCTCTCCATGTCACCTATGGATCACAAAGCCGGTTAAGGTAAACAAATGATCAAACCGGCTCTGATCAAATTGTAGAAATGAGATTGGCGACTAGAGGGGGGTGAATATGCGCCAAAACTAATTTCTTGCAAATCGATGGCCTTTACTTATTTGGATCACTCAACGCAACTCAAAACTCAAGCAGAAGCAAAAATCGAGAGAAGTTTTAACAAGAAAAAATCAAGGCAACATGACACCACGGATGGTATATGAATCATAGGTTCCATTTAAGGTCAATCTATGTGTCTTAGCACTCGAAAGATCACAACTAGCAAAGAAACAAAACAAGAAGAACAACGAGCAACGAAACTCTCCAAATTGATTATATAGAAGCAAGGGAACTCAAGATCCCATCACATAAGCGTGTCTATATGAATTTTATGCCTCTAGCAAGAAAAAGAATGACTTCACAAGGTGTTGAAACTTCAACCCAAAAACAAAAACGAAAATCAAAACCGGAAGGGAAAAACTTACACACAAGGCAAGGGAACCAAGAAAGGGAAACTAGAAGGAGAGGAACTCAAGCATATAAAATAAAGTAAACTTTATTACACAAAGTGGTCAGGCTTATTTTAGACGGATTATAAAGATTTTCCTCTTAAAACTCTCACCTATTACATAGGCTAAGCACTCATCCTCCTCTCCACTAAAACCGTAACACATTGCTCTCATACGGGTGGCACAAGGTGCTGAAATAGCTAGTTCATCCTCTCCCATAGCTCTACCCCTCTATTTATATGTCTAGAAAACTTGATCCCCAAGTTTTCTAACTTTTTTCCAAAATACCCCTCTCTTGTAGTATACTTCTACCTACCACTAAGGATATTTTAGTCCATTTTCTTCTCCATTCATCAGACGGCCGGACGCCTTTATGACTTAGCTTCACCTCGTCTCAAGCTTCGTGATGGTACAACATACTCCTCTAGTCCTCCCACGGTTTTTAGGTCAAACCGCGAAACCCTAGCATGTTTCTCAAAGCGTGACTAGCCACCACCTGCTTCCACCTGAAACAAGCACTCTGATGATGACGTGTGTCCTCCATCTTGCAATCTTGACCGTCGGCAAGTCTCTCCCGCTCCGGATCCATCGGACTGCCTTGTCACTTGCACCGGTATCCCCTTCGCTTGACTTTATCAACACACCATCTTTATCCTCTGTTTCATACTTTGTTTGACCTTCATGTGTACAACTAAGATCACCATTGACTCCGTCCGGCCC
Source organism: Phragmites australis (assembly GCF_958298935.1). Classification (NCBI taxonomy): domain Eukaryota; kingdom Viridiplantae; phylum Streptophyta; class Magnoliopsida; order Poales; family Poaceae; genus Phragmites; species Phragmites australis. Next base: position 13,322,512 of record NC_084940.1, read on the forward strand.
TCCTTGATCGTCTGGCACCAAGCACCCACTTAGCTCCAATCACCCGCCGTCAACTGTCAGGATGCATCCGTCACCTGCACACTATAAAATAAGCGAACACATTTCTTCACACTCCAAAACATCTCTAGGTTAGCATTAAATCAAAATTTTTAACTCAGAACACATCCTACAGAAAACGTAAACACCGGATGTTCTGGTGTCTTTTGCTCCTCAACACCGGACCATCCGATGAGTGTAACACTATCTATTCCAGAAAAAAATTTCTCTCTGCAAGAAAATATCCGACAAGTATACACTGCCTACACCAAAACTTTCGGTAAACACCGAAACTTTTGGTGTGTGTAATTTTTCTATATACAGATAAGAATTCATCAATTCCAAATACCGCTAACTCAAGTTAGACATGAATAAGAATAAGCATCCACAAACATATGCTAACCAAGTTCAAGACGCATCAACTGTAGTCAATGCTTCGTCACAGGCAAACTAAGGTACTTCTCCGTGCTCCTCTATGTTGTGTTGAGTGTGTTCCTTCTGCCCTCCTCCTTCCAGGTGACCATGACTCCCTATTTATAAGGTAGTACATAGCTTAGTATATAAGTTATCATAATGTGCAAATATCTAGGATCTGGCTGAATTACTAGGTATTATCCTAGATAACTATCTTTTACCCTACATAGAAGATAAATATCTATCGTAGTAATTATTGTGGTGCCTACCCCCTGAGGGGTGAGTCGGTTGCCAATTGTGGCCCGACGCCGCTATGTCAAGGGTGTCAGGATGACTTGCATCGCGCTGGGATGTCAAGATAAGCACCACTTTCACCGATATTAATCGCCCGTCACCTCACGTCAGGTCAATTGCAGGGGTGTCCCTTCTTCCCTAATATTATCTCTGAATGCCGACTGCGTCTTTAGGCTTCGGAAGGCTGTATGGGCACCGAAGGGGTGGCCCGAAGAGGTTCGCAGCCTCCGAGGATAAGGCCTCGTGCTGAGTTCGGAGGTCGAAGGCTTTGGAGTGACTTGCTGTAGCTTCGAGTCCTCGGAAGGCCACGTACGTGCTAGAGAGGTGGTCCGAATAGGTTTGTAGCCTTTAAGGATAAGACGTCCTGCTAAGTTTGGAGGCTGAAGGCTTTAGAGAGACCTTTGATTGTGATCGTCAACCATTATCCTCAGACTGATGTATTTTCCCTAACAACATAATAATAGCCACATCAATTCTGATTTTTTTTTTCTAAATATGTGATCTATCATGTGGATCTTCAACAATTTCAAAACTGCATGCCATACCCTTTCTGAAACTTACACAGGTTATTTGGAACTCTTAGTATAACAAAATTCACCAAAATTTTACAATATATTTACGGCAGTCCTTAGTATTTTTGTATTTTTTTTGCAGAACTAATTTTATTTCATTTGAACTAGTGTAAATATCGAGGTTTAAATCAGACTAAAAAGAAAAAAGAAAAAAGAGGCGCGGTGCAGCATGGCCCACACCAACCGACCCAGCCCATGGCCCACACCAACCGACCCAGCCTTCCTCTCTTCAATCCTCCTTATGACATCCTGGTCCCAAGTGCAGAGCCGGCCCATAATCGAGCGTTCGGGCCAGGTCAGGGGTTAGTAGAAACAACCAAACACAAGCGGCGCATTTCTTGATCCCCGCCGCCATGAAACAAGGGGCCTCATCACTGATCCGCTGGTTTCAACTGCAACTGAAAACCCACCCTCTTCTTGTCTGCTTCTGTTTAGTTTTCTGCTGCAATCCCTGATGCAACTTCCTGCCACGGCAAATTGACCAGGGAATATTCTCCTCGACGGCAGCTATTTCACACCAATTTTCTTCACTGCGAGATCCACATTGCCGCAATTGTTGGTTGGTATTGTGTAGGTCAGTCTCCTCTCGCCGTGCGCAGTGCGCTCCTCTCCAGGTACGCCCCAGTGCACCTTCTGGAACCTTCCGTGAGCAACTGCATTCACTTCCGTCGCTGCATTTGCTGCTAAATCCTCTCCAAACCCTCCGATTCGTGGGGTCTATCTCGAGCTCAGAACTAAAGATGGGTGGAGATCAGTGGGGTGATGAGTTCGGATCTTTGGGCTACTTTCGATTTCGTGAAATTCCTTGCGATATTCACCAATTTGGGACGGAGTTAGTGGTAAAGATTCAGTCTTTGACTAATCCGCGTTAGAACCATTGCAAGATTCGACCTGTCGCCGTGCCCAACACGTCCGGCTTCGCAAGATTGGGTCTGAATTAGAATACCAGTTTTGTGTACATTCTGACACAGGGAACCTTTTTTTTTATGGGAATCGGGGAATTGGGCTCACGGAAGACGACACTAGCAAGGCCACCTTGATTAGATGTTGATGAGGTATGGTTCGGCCATTACTGTGCAAAGTCCAGTTTTGCAGAGTATAGTGGACTGTAGATCAGTAGATGCAGAAACTGTCCTTTCTGTAGCTTTTTTTTTTAAAGCTGATGCAGATTGAGATGCTGTATTGCCTTTGCTGTGATGTTTACCGATTGAAGCCAGGTGCTAAAATCAGATTGTTGCGCAGAATATTACTTAGGTCAATAAGATCAGTGACTCCTGAGGCACACACAATGGAAATTTTGATCTATGTCTCACTTGTTGTGCTGCTTGTACTGGGAACCCTCTTTGTTATCCCAAGGTCCAACCGCAAAGGTAAAAGTTTTATCACTGTTAATCTTAAGTGAAGCCAGTTAAAAACCATTGCCACTGAGTAATGTTATATGGCAGGTAAAGGAGATGGAGCACATTCAGGAGGCACTGGAAAGGTGAACTTCATCTTTTATCATTGAATAATGTTGTTTCCTCATTTATGTAATGCATGCGCATCAAACTGACTAAGCAAGTTCGTTTTTGCTGCTTTAGAAGTATGCTTTATAATGTGAAAAACAAAAGATTATGCTTTATGATTGTTGACCAAAAGACAAGATTGATGTATGTTCTGCGAAGATCAAATTGCACATGCAGACGTGCCATTTCCTTTACCTTAACATCACTCTCATTCTTTGCTTTCTGTCATTTCACATGTAGACGTCTAGAAGCTATACAAAGAAAGAGGTATCAACTCACAACACAAGGAAGGATTGTTGGATCATAATCAAGGATAAGGTTGAGAAAACGATCCACCACTTTACCAACCAACTTCATTCAGCCTCCAATTTTGAAATTGAAAGGTCTTGGACTTTCTTCCTTCTGATTATTCGAGTTTGTGATTATCCAGGTTTACGATGTAACTTCATATGTGGAGGAGCACCCAGGTGGTGATGCTATCCTAAACAACGCTGGAGACGATTCAACAGATGGGTTTTTCGGGTTTGTAACTTCTCATCAATAGCTCACACTGCATTCTGCCAATATTATATACAGAATATGCTTTTCCGAAACTAGCGTGGTTACATCTTAGCCACCTGGACTTTCCATCATATGTTGCTGTTCTAGTATAAATATAGGAACTGCCAGAGGTTACTATCTTTCTAGACAGTTTCCTAGGGGGTTGTTTGAATAGTTTGTTTTGAAAAACCTGGTTTTCATTTAATTTACATTACTGCAGACTGCCAAAAGTTTAGTTTATTTAGATGAGGATAGAACCTGGATAAAGATCGCTTGTTTATTAAAAGCTCAAAATATTGAGTTCTCTCGGGGAAAAAACATTCTCTGTTGTTTTTTCAAAACTGAACAAGGGATAAATAAAACTCACTGAAACAAGATATTCACTTGTTAGGATCTTAACTAACCAACAAATTAGAACCAGTTTTCCATGAACTCACGATAAGACACGTTTTCTAGGAACGAGAATAGTGACTAGAGGGAAACCTCGAAGACCCATGAGCATACACTCATACACTCGTATGTGAGTTTTTATGCCTCTTAGCAACAACAAGAATGATCTTATAAGGTGCTGAAATTTCAGCTCAAAAATCAAAACGAAAATCAAAACCAAAAACCGAAAAACTTGCGAACTTACAAAGGAACCAATAGAGAGAAACTAGAAGAAGGAGAATTCAAGCATATGCAAAAATATAAACTAAATTACTCAAAGAGGTCAGCCTTATTTTAAACGGATTACAAAAATTTATCTCTCAAAACTCTCACCTATTACATAGGTTAAGCACTCATCATTCTCTCTTCTAAAACCTTAGCTCTAAAGTTCTCAAATGATTGGCACAATGGGGCTCAAGTGGTTGGTTCAAAGTTCTCTCTAGCTCTACCCCTCTATTTATAGGTCTAGGAAACTTGGCCTTTAAGTTTCGTAGCTTTTCCTTAAAATACTCCTCTCTTGTAATGCACTCCTACCTACCACCGAGGGTATTTTGGTTCATTTTCTTCTCCATTCATCGGACAGCCGCGGCGCCTTCACGACTTAGTTTCGCCTCGCCGCAAGCTTCGCGATGGTGCCACATACTCCTCCAGTCCTCCCATGATTTTGAGACCAAATCGTGAAACCGCCTGCACGCTTCTCAAAGCGTGACTCACCGCCTTGCTTACACCTTAAGCAAGCGCTTCGATGTCGACGCGTGTACTCCGTCATGCGATCTTGACTACCGGCAAGTCTCTCCCGCTCCCGATCCCTCGGGTCGTTTTGTCATTTGCACTGGCATCCCCTTCGCTTGACTTTATCAACACGCCGTCTCCATCCGCCTTCAATGTTTTGCTTGACCTTCACGTGTTCAGCTAGGATTGTCTGGCACCAAGCACTCCGCTTAGCCCCGATCATCCCGCCGTCGACCGCTAAGTTGCATCCATCACCTGCACACTATGAGACAAGCAAACACATATCTCCAATTCCAATTCCAATTAGTCCATAATCATTATGCTCAAATGAAATCTCAAATCAATTCAAATCACATTAAAGCTCATGCAAAACCGAAGATCATCAAACTAAATAAATGACAATATCAATCACTCATCACAAGAAAATAAGGCACATTTCAACTTGGTTTCTCACGTTTTAACTACACTGATATCTGTACACTTCATGCAAACAAACACTAGAAGACCCCAGTAATTTAATAATCCTTTTGAAAGTTATTAATATTTAATAACTGAAAGGTCTACACCTATGGATTTTTTATCACTGGTGGAGTGTTTCAATAAATCAATTTAAGAAACCTTTACCAAGGATATTTCTTGTTTTCTGTTTAGGCAATAAAGCAAAAGTGATCAGAAAAACTGCACTCTCATTTTTTTGTTGCATCTTTCGGTGTTGTTATCTGATGATTTCCTATTTTGAGCAATGTTCACACATTCTACCTATCCATGAAACTTTGCGTGCCCAGACCCTGAACCTGAAGGCCTGAATATATTATAGAACCATGTCCATGTTCTCTTTGGACATGAGATTGTTGATATGAAAAGAAGACATTAAATACTTACATTAGCACGTCAATAAGTTAATAGACTAATGAAAAAAATCCAGATGATAGATGCTGCAACATGATAAAAATTCTTAAACAATAACTTTGATGGGGATATTTGTTAAGAAGAAATTCATCTGATTTTGCTATTGTTTTCCTCCACAAGTCAGATTTGCAGTACTCTTGTACCTTGATTTTTTATATCTAAGATAAATATTTTACCTCTACACGTTTTCAGCCCACAACATGGCACCAGAGTATTTGACATCATCGAAGATTTCTGCATTGGCAAATTGAATGAATGATGATAAAGGGGAGAGGCTGTAGATGCTCCAAATGTGAACCCATGTCCTCTTCGATAGTTCCTTGAAGATGACAGGGAGTGAAACAATTTCCTAGTTGTGATGAGTACTACTCCCAGCTTTGTGGTTCTTATTTCATATTGACCTGGTACTTTTACTAGTAACAGTTTTTGAACCATGGACCATCTACGTGTTCTGAACGTCTTATTAGCTTGCTTTATCTCTTCGAGAAGATATGTTTTCTTATATCGATGGAACATTCTCACATCAGACGACAAACTTTGATAACTTTCGTATTGATTTATGGCGTGACAATGAAAGGCATTTCATCAGCCCAATTTCCCACTGGTCGTGTCTGAGAACAGTACAGCTATTGGGCTCAAGGGAACACGCTTAAACTGCTGATGAGCTCACAATTCTGTTCATAAAGTAATTTTGATGGAAGAGGTGATCTTCCAAGATCAGGTCAGCTTTATCTGTGAGATTGTGTAACAAGAGTAAATTTACCGATGGTTACCTTGACATAATAAAGCAATAATACAATGCAGCACAACACTCTCAGAAGAAGAAAAAACAAAAAGAATGTGTTAATTATGCTCATCAACAAAGGTTTACACATGAACTGACCCAGGAAGGAAACATAACCTCTCTTTGGATAGGCTGTTTTTTGTTTTTTCTTAGAAAAAAGGCGGGAGCTATTCAAAGAGCTAGCTTTTGGTCCCAATTTCTGAAGGTTTTTGATTGAGGAAATAGTTGTAGCTAAAATGAATTGAGTCTGATAAATAGGTTAAGAGAATTTTTTCTGGTTTTAGTGTGCTAAGAAATTAAAAATTTATTATAAAAATTAATAATCAAAATTTAACAACTACAATCATTTCCTCACTCAGAGCTTTTTCCATGAAACTAAGACACAGTCTATCCAAAGAGGCCCTAGTGGTCTTCCCTCTGTCGCTAGAGGAACGCCATAGTACAGAGGGGTGTCACATAACCTGATGATTCTATTGTAGTGTACATAGTAATTGAGAGAGACAATACAGTAGCAAATGAACTCTTGTATTTATTGATCATGTTGTTTACATATTTATACATGGTGAAAAGATATGATGAGAGAATATATTTTTTTGGAAGATATCTCTTCTCAATAGACACAACTCTTGGTAATTGATCATATAGTTATATCTAAAAGTGTCTATTCATAACACTCCCCCTTGATCAATTATCTTGAATGTAAACTTCTTGTTAGAACTCCTCCAAAAATCCTGTTGGAAAAATATGAGGAGAAAATAATATACTGATATGAACTCCTTTAAAACCCAATAGAAAAATATAAGGAGAAAATGATATGACATATATTGGTTATTGTCTCATTGTAAGCTCATATGAGAAATCTAAATAGAAAAAACTCATTTCGGTGAGCTTAGAGAACAATAATTATAATCTATGAATTATATTAAAACCTTCGAAAACTTCTTGGAAAAATAGGAGGAATAATATTGATTTGCTGTTAAAACTCCTTTAAAACCCAGTGAGAAAATAAGGAGAAAATGGTACAATATATATTGATTATTGTCTCTTTTTAAACTCATACGAGAAAACCTTTAAAAGAAAAAACCCATAAGCGAGTTTAGAAAACAATAGATATGTCTTTGATACCTCCTTTAAAAACCTCGAAAGGAAAAATAAGGGATATGGCATATGATCTTGTGTAGATATTGTCTCATTAAAAATCTTATATGAGAAACCGTATAGGAAAAATTCATAAAGGAAAAGAGTGCAATATAATTATGGACATATTATCATTCAGGGATTAACTCTTCCTGAACCTTGCAAATCTCGAAGTTGCGCATACCAATTCCGTGAATACATTTTAGAATATAGAAGTTGGTAAGGACTTAAAGAATAAATCAGCAAGGTTATCACATGATTTAGTTTGTAAGATTTCTATCTCCCCATTATGAGGATAGAACAATTTAGGAGCAATATATTTGGTTATATTACTCTTTATGTAACATGTTTGCATTTGAGAAATACATGCAGCATTATCTTCATAGATAATGGTTGGTGATTCAATAGAACCAATACCACATGACTTTTTTTATGTGGTTGATCATTCTGCGAAAACGTACACATGTATGTGATGTTTCAGAATAATAGATGGAAGTAATCACTGGAATCTGTTTGATGACTCCTGTGAGATAACTATATCACTATGATATCAGTCTGTGATCTGGTGTTATGGGGATCAGCTATATAGCCAGTGTCAGAATATCTCACTATAGTCATACCTTGATTTTCTGATAGAAAATCTTAGATCTTTGGTGCCATAAAGATATATATTGATATCTTCTTTGACTCCCGCCTAATGGCGTTGTTAGAGCTGCGCTATTTAAGCTAGCAAGTTATCTACAAATGCAATATCAAACCTGTTACGATTTGCAAGATACATGAGCGTTTTGATGGCACTAAGATATAGAACTTTAGGTCAATATCTTTTCATTGTCAATCCAATGTATGAATGGATCTTGATTCATATTTAGGGATTTAATGACCATAAGTATTTTTATAGATATGATTGTCCAATATCATTTGGATATTGGTGACTGATGGATAAATATTCCTGAAGAATATGCTCAAGTTTTAGACTTAAGCAAAATTTGATTTTACCCAAATCAGTCATCTCAAATTCCGTCTTTAAGATGATTACATATTTTATCATGTGTGGTTTGGAGATGAAACAAAATCCAATTGAGACTTTATGAACACACATATGCAATCATTGTATTTGGAGTAACCTTTCTGTGGAAGGAACTCATTTAGTAAGTTATACCACAATCAACTTAACTGCTTGAAGTCATAGAGTGACTTTGAGCTGTACACAATATATATTGCGATTTGTATTTAGATTCAGAATGTAAAGTTCATTATGGACTTATATGTCTAAATCTATCCAATTCATTTGATCTGCCAATGATATTGAATATGAGAACATAATTTCCACACATACCTTGGGGTATGTAGTATCGTAATTGATGTCGTGTCTCTGCGTGAACCCTTTTTACTACAAGCCTTGCTATTTCACCACCTTATGGAATAAAAATCCATTTTTCTTACGTATGGAAGACATTAGAGGTGTAGGTATTACTTTTGTGAATACCTCTCTTTTGTGAGCGAGTGCAATTCTACCTCAATTGCTTCCTTCTATTTGGTCCAGTCCGAGTGCTTGAGGCACCCTACCATGGCCATGGACTTTGGCTTGGATCCAATTGAAGATCTTCTGCAATTTTTGAGGAGAAATTATTTGTCGACAATTTGTAGTCTTTGGTGTTGATTGATTCTATGAAATCACTATAGTTTGTGGAAATATTATCCTATTTAACTCCGTGTATTTCCCAAAACAATAGAGTTAGGGTGTTCCCATGACCCAGCGCCTGGATTTGTGTACACATTTGTGCTGGTCATTTTGATGTTGAATATCCATAGGCGTTTGGATAGTGAATATCCATAAGGTGTCTATCAACTTGATGTTGATTTGCATTTACTGTTTTGGAGGAGGGATTCCTCTGTTTCCACGGTAGCTTGCAAGAAGCTTTATCCTTTGTGACCGTACTTCTCCTTCTCTTATTTTGAATTGGGAGTTGAGTGGTTTTGTTTGGTACCTCCACTCTTTCTAGCACATTCTTAGCAGGAATGTAAAATTTGATGACACCTTTATGACGAGTAAACGCATCTGGCAGATGATTTGCAATATGTTGCAAATACAAGATGGTTTGAATAATGATTCAGATCTCAGATAGTGGATATGAGGACTGAATATGAACGTGTGTGACATTCTCTTATGATTCTTGGCATTCTTTGTGGTATTAATCTCCCCCTAATGCCTGGAATTGTCCTCAGAATGTTATGAGCATACAGGCAATGAATATGTCCTTTGTGAGGGACTTGAGGTATTATATGATTGACGGATAATTATACCTCATATCGATTCCCAATGCCCTTTGATGTATGATGTACGGTGGTGATATCAGTACGTGCAGAACGTAACCGATTCGTAGATGGGAAATACTTGGCTGAGGCCAAATTTCCACGTATTAACTGCAACGGAGGGAGCCATATGATTACAGTGGGATGAATCTGGTATAATGATGTGGTGAGTAAAGCCGCATGTCACCAACAAGATGTTGGTCAATTACAATTCTTTGATCGGTCAGGCAAATGATTTGATTCTCTTGATGAGATATTCAGCTAGACTATTGTGGATGTGCACATATGGTACTTAATGCAGTAGTGTCCAAAACCAAACAATAATTGCATGCACGTCAAGGAACGGTATTATCCATGTGAATGGATTTGATCCTACGTCCAGGATTTTTTGCTCTAATTTTGATAATTTGAGCAATTAGTTTGGCATAAGTGTGGTGCCTTATGTATAAAGGACACATATGAGACTATTTTCTAAATACATCAATCAGCATTGTATAGTACCTAGATGGTCCATAAAATTGCTAAAATAGAGCCACATGTATATTCTTGAATGCATTCAAGAAATTAGGTGGCATATTATGAATTTTAAGGTAAGAGGGCCTTAAAATTAAATTCCCTGTGACACATGCGGTACACATAAATCTGAAGATTTGGGGAATATTGTGGCCAATAGAATTGTTAATAATTTTTCTCATCATCTCTAAGATAGAGTGACCAAGGCAATCATGCCATGTCTTGATGTAATCAAGATAGAAAAATTATTTTGTACGCAATATGTGGTACGGGATTTAATGTATGTATACTGCAATCCAGATGGTATATAGGAAAACTTGCCATATCCATTGATTAAGAGGAGAAATTCCTCATGGGTTTCGATATGGAAACCATTCTAACGGATATCTCTATAACTTATAAGGTACAGGTTGAATCGAGATACTATAGAGCATCAACGATTATGACTTGTGTACCCATATGGAGAGTAATTATGGCATGATCAAAGCCAATAATCACTACATCACGTTCAACGATTGTCAAAACATTTCATTATCTCTTAGTAAGAGTTTGGAAATATTTTGGTTTCCCTAAGTATAGAATTTGTGGTGTAACTATCCACAAGACACATTTCATCCATTGGATTGACTCCCGTAGAATTCTATATATAGAATTGAAGAATTTGATATGAAATTCTTTTCAGATATATAGAATACATACATACTTTATTGTAGTATCATAGTGCTGATACAATATTGTATTACAACATTAATGGGACGCAAATAACATGATATCTAAGGAATTGGGAGACTAGATAGGGTCTCCAAACATGTTGTACGAAGCAAATTCGACAAACATATATTCCGTGCTCGTGGGATCTTCTGGTTGCAGAAAAGTTTGGTTGTTACTTGATTTTTGTAGAACTTGTTGTGAATAACTTGCCTCTTTGGTGGAGTCAGTTTGAAGATTGAAGTGTGCTTCAAATCTTTTCTTTTGAGCAGGTCGGTTATATCCCACAAATTGTAAATACAGATCAATTAAATGTCTGGAGGTACGATATTTATTAGTGGAATTCTTGTAGCATCCGCATTTACGACAAATATTAGATTTGTCAAGTTTGGAAATACCTTGACCCTAATTTAGTGCACGTGGCTTCTGCTTTTTGTTGCATTTGCTTTTACCATTGAAGTTCTTCGGATGGCGTTTAATAGAGCCATCAAACTTATTGTTATTCTGAACATTAGCATGTATTTCAGGTAAATGAGGAGCGCTGATTGGACACTAATGATGATTCCTTAGAATGAGTTCATCATATTTTTTGCCTGAAGTAATACATGTATTAAATCAGAATAAATATGGTATTCTCTTGCATGGTATTGTTGCTGTAAGATCCTATCAGCGGGAAGCATAATGGCTCTATCTTTTCCGCACCTGTAGGTTCTTTTTCGCAAAAATGCAATTTTGAGCAGATTTTATGAAGAACATGATTGTAATTTCCGACGGACTTAAAGTCTTGAAGTCGGACATGTGTTCATTCATGACATGCATTTGGCAGAATGACTACCTTTTTGTTGTTCATATCTGCTTTTTAGAGCTAGCCACAATGTGCTCGGATTTTTCATCAGATACTCAAACTTGGGATCCAGATGGATATGATGCCTTATGTATAATGCATCATATATAACATAATCTTGTAGCGGTGGTTCTCCCTCTTGGGGGAGGTAGTAGTGCCGCTATTATTCCGCGGGACACAAGACTAATCTTGACGTCCATTATCCATATTGGATAATTGTGACCATCGAATGTGAGTTCATCGAACTCTTTGCCGATCTTTGTATCGTACATGGATTTTGACCATAGATTTGATTAATTTACAATAGTTAAATTAAAAATCACTATGATAATATTGTAATAATAATGCAAAATTTGTAAAGTCAAGTTGAAACTTGAATTACATAGTGTAGATCTTAAATTATGTAGCTAACACTTTGAAGATAATCACCAGATGTGGTGTATATCTCAAAGTAGTATGAGGCATAATCTGATATTTGTCAGTAGATGCCTATGTTCCTATTACCTTATGTTATACAAATATTGTGCTAACACTTTAAAGGTAATCACCAAAAATGGTACAGACCTTTATTTAATTCATATTCAAATTGGGTACGCACGTTGAGGATAGTCACTGTGTGCTAAACATAGTGTATATCCCATAGTAGTACTTAGGTACTACCTTGTGTATGGCCAATATGAGATATGAATTAAGGAAATCACCTAAAAAGGTGTAGACCATTGTTACAAATTTAATATTAGGTACGCACTTTAAGGATAGTCACTATGTGTTAGACATAGTGTAGATTTCACAGTAGTATTAGAGTACTACCTAGTGTATGGCCAATATGCAAAGGTTTGGAATATTGTGTTATATCAAGTGGAAGAGGTAATTATCTTATTTGCATTAATAATCAAGAGAAGAATGAGAAGAATACGCGGTCTTCAACGCCGTCAAGGTTGAAAGTATAGCATCAATGAATACTTGATGGCCTTCGTGCCTCTGTTCTAGATGGCTGGAATCGATTTATTATCTGTGTTGATACCAATGAACGCCTTGTAGAGTGCGAGTACATCGCCTTTGTAGCACAATGTAGATCGTCTGTCTGTGATTAACAACGAAGATACGTATGAGGGCACCTGAGGATTGGTCGCAGCAGAAAACGATGGAGTTCATGAGGAGAGTGGAATCGCAACCCATCTCGCTGTCTATCTCTGTTCTTGATGTCGGTGTTCTTCTACTGTGCTGATAACGTATTGTAGTGTAGATAGTAATTAAGAGAATAATAGAGTAGTAAATGAACTTTTGTATTTATTGATCATGTTGTTTACATATTTATACATGGTGAAAAGATATAATGAGAGGACATGTCTATTGGAAAGACATCTCTTCTTAATAAACAACACTCTTAATAATTAATCACATAGTTATATCTAAAAGTGCGTATTCATAACAAATTCAATTCCCTTTTGTTCATCGGGTGTGTAAGGATCGGCAAAGTAGCTTAAAATGCTTTGATCGAGGTTGTCGAAGCTTGGATCGAGGTTGAAGAACTCATCGGCGAAATCCATGTCCACGGCGGGCTCCGGCGCGCTCGTCGAGGCCTCGACGAGCGCGGACACCAGTTCTTGGATTTCTTCAGATTGCGCCCGCCACTCTACGTTTGCGGCCGCCTCGAACGCCGGGAAAGAGGGGACGTGGTTGGAGTCCGAGGTCTCCGGCGACACTCCGCAGTTCTCCAGCGTCTCTGACGCGGAGAACGGGCTGCGCTCAGGCGCCAGGCAGCCACTCACCGGCGTCGAGGAGAAGCAGAAGGGCGTGGTGGCGCTCCAGCCCTGGCGCTCTGTCGCAGCGAGCCGCTCGGTCTTCACCGTCAGGGTCGAGCTCAGGCTCTGCAGGCGGCTGTGCGCGTCCGGGTTGTGCTCCGGCGGCTGCGTGGCCGCGGCAGCTTGGCCTGCCGGCGCCGCTGCTAACGCCTTGTCAACGCACGTGTGCGTGCCGTGGTAGATCACGTCGAAGAGTTTCGGGTCCTCATCGGTGCGCTGCACCTGCTTCGTCGCCGCGCATCCCTGGGAGTGGCGGTGCGTGCACCGGTAGTAGCCCCTAAAATATTTGCACGATTCAGGTCAGGCTCATGGCATGACTAGTTTCTAAGCTCAAACTGTGAATTTTGTCTGGAAAAAAAGAAAGCTTTTGATTGTGAATTCATCGCAAGATTGGCTAGCCCAAAGCTCCAAAGTAGCATCATCAATCCGATTGGAAAACTTGTTTCATCCAATGAAAAATTGCATCATCCATCCTGTTGCCATCTGACAAGTGGAGGCCAATTGCCATCTGACAAGTGGAGGCCAATCAATTGGGAACAGAGCAGAGGCTGCAACTTTCACTGGAGAGAAAGGACGGCCACGACATCCAAACCCAAAAGCAGAAGCAAATGATTTCGATTCCACGCACCAAAAAACACGTGCAAATTGGATTCTGAAAAGAAAAGAAAAATCTTTTGGTGAGATGTACCAACCTTGGGTGCTTGGCTCCAAGAATCTCCTTCTGGCCGTACTTCCTCCAGCTGTGGCCGTCGTCGACCGGGCTCTCGCCGCCCCCCTCCGTGCTCACCCTCACCTGATGCTTCCACTTCTCCATCATCTTCCTGTAAATCACTCAACAAATTTAGCAAAAGAAAAGCTTGAACAACTCATCATGCTGAAAATAATCCATGGCCATGACATGGTTCAGTTCGTTCTGCAAGGATGCTCACCTCTTCTTTGTGTTCTTGAAAGGCCCGTCGGTGACGTCGCTGAGGGGGCTCGGCGTCGGCGTCGCAGAGATTGGCGAGGCGAGGCCGGCGTCGGCCGCCGACCGCTTCCGGCCGCCGTCGAGGTTGGAGGATGTGATCATGACGATGGACCGCTCGGTGAGGGAGGAGATCTGCGAGGCCAGGTGCTTGCACAGGTCAGGGGAACACCCCAGGTGCACCTCCAGCTGCTTCACGAGCTCCTTGATGTGGCTGAGCTCCGTCACCACCAACCGTCTGCCTCCATTGCCATCAACGCTCTCCATGTCTCTCCCTTGCTTCTCACCAACTAAATTACAAGCCAAGAAATGATCGAAATGTTGTTGCAAACTGAACTCAAGGATGTATTGCTCGTACAAAGATTATTTTTGTGGCGTGTGAACTGCGAGATGCAAGTGGGGTGTTGTAGTGAGCGAGTGAAGCGAAGGGAGCTGCCCTTTTATAAGCAAGAAAACGAGGGGAACAAGCGCGTTTCGGCAGTGAGGGGAAGAAGAAGATCGAACAAGATTTTGACCGGTGACATTACCAGAGACTGGGCCTTGGTTGGCCATGGATGAGTGCCATATCGGATCGGGTCGGAATTCGGAACACGTATTCATGGCCAGACAGTGAAGAAGGGGTCGTGACAACAGCTTCTTGGACGCTTCGGTTGGGAGCGCCTGCACACCGTGCTAGCCGAGTCGTCTGG
This sequence comes from Phragmites australis, assembly GCF_958298935.1. Classification (NCBI taxonomy): domain Eukaryota; kingdom Viridiplantae; phylum Streptophyta; class Magnoliopsida; order Poales; family Poaceae; genus Phragmites; species Phragmites australis. The sequence continues at coordinate 13,337,703 of NC_084940.1, forward strand.
TGTGGTAGTTTCTTTCTATACAGTAAGCTTTATTAACCCATATCTTTATAATAAGAAGATATAAACGGCATAAGAATTTTCTTTTATCCTCTTCGTATGACCAAGATGTACACAACTCATGTATGGTAGTAAATATTTGGAGAAATCCATGTCAAAATAGGAAACCATATGTTAGCGCATCAAGGGAACTGGAAGTCGGAACCGAAATGCTGTAGATGCTATATAGAGATAGCTACTTATATAAATGCGACACATTTCATTTATTTTATTGTTACTTTTACTCTGGTACTGCATGCCTCTTGGATTACACGGAGATAGTTTGCGGTTATACATGACGCATTCCTGAATCTGATTTCTAATTAGTCATGATGCTTAGAATGAGCATACCTAAGAACTTGCTCTAGGAATCCGCAACAGATATATACTCAACTTAGTGGTTTTTTGGAGTCTATTTAGCGGTTCGTAGTATGTAGGTCTCCAAAACTTTATACAAGGACGAGTAAAAGATACACACAACGCATGTTACATCCTATGACGTCGTTTTGTTGTTTGTACCCTTAAAGGGTATTTCTAAAGAAAACTTTGCTATATAGGGCGGGTTTGGTAGAGTTCTTTTTTATCTAAATTTTTGAAAGCAAGTGTACACACCGGAGCTATATGAGCGCTGATGTATGATTTAGAGCTTAAAACTGCAAACTGTTATTTGAAAAAGCTCCTACTGATTCCACTCTAGCAGTTGATCTGAGAGCTTAAAAAACAGGTCATAGTCAGTTGAAGTCTTTGTCCAGTTCATATTGGGAGTAATAAAGACACATATGTTTTCCACTTGTTTGGTGTTGTGTTTTGATTCGTACTCTCTAGGGGCGAATCCAGGGTCTATGCTAAAAGTGTTGCAGCATGGGTTCAGTCCATAAAATCTCATGTATCTTCATGTAGCATTCAACCCAAATTAGCTCATATAGCCCTAAATCAACCTAAGTAGCTCCATATCAGCTCAATATACACTGGCCTAGCCCCGGTCCAGCTTCAATTCCTGATCCGCCCCTGGTACTCTCTGCACCACTCTTTAAGATTTGTTTCATTCTTGTGTTTTTAGTGTAAGACAATAAGGCTACACTTTTCACACTGGAAGTACTGGCTGCTGGTATGAAAATTATCTAGAAAGATGAGTTAGCGCTGGCTTGCCGATTTTTTATGTCTCTTTGATTTACTCTTTCGGTTTCCCGTTCCGTAGTTCATTGTAACAAATTAATTCAGATGTTCAGAGATCGAGCCCACAAAGGAATGTATCATATTTAGTTTATTGGAAACAAAAGGAGATGACGGGCTCGCTAAATGTTGTTTCCTGATGATACTTCGTGCAGCCATGGGTTGATCAGTGTTGCTCTTAACTCTTGCAGTACAGGTTAGAATCGGCTGTAGTTGACGGTGGAATATATACTGCTTGTCTCCATAGTAAAAGGCAGTGAGCTAGTTCTTAATTCATAGGAAAAGAAATTAAAGTTGATTCACTAAACTTAACATGGAGATAAACTGTTCTACTTCTTTGGGAAATATCGTGTTGGGAATCAAGATAATTTACAAACTAGTTTTACACATTGGGAAATATTGCAACACTCCGAATTAAGTCTGGCATATATGCACACATTAAGCTTCAATCCATCATATTGTTCGGGGAATCAAGATAAATTACAATTGGGGTGTGTGCCACAACACTGCTGAATTAAGCTTCAACCATCAACCCAGAAAACTATTAGCTGGTTGTACTCACACATAACGCATCCCCCCAAAGCTGTTAGAATCAAATCACACTACTCGAGGAGTTTCTAAAGGCCAGTTGCCCACGATGCTGACCATTTCAACCCTGCCTCTATGCATGCTGAACAGGAATTGAACCACATCATTAGCAGTTGTTCGTACAACTATCGATCCATTGAACGATCACTATAAAAAATTATTTTTAGAGGCAGATGATAACTCATATTTACAGGTGTTTAGTGCATCCGCCTGTGATCGAAGGTCTGTAGAAATAAATGATTTTTACAGGCGCAAAAGTGACCACCTGGGAAAATCTATTATCATAGGTGGTTCACTTAAGGAACCGTCTGTGAAAATAGGTTTTCACATGCGATTCCTTAAGCGGACCACCTGTGGAAATTGATTTCCACAGGCGGTTCCTTAAGCGGACCGTCTGTGATAATCGGTCACTCAATCGATATTTTTTGAACCGAGAAAAAGCAAAAAAAAAAAAAAATTGGACCGATCAGGAACCTCACGCGGTCGCAAGTCACAAGTCACGCGTTTTTTCGCGCGAAATACGCGTGCTACGCGGTTTTTAGCACTCGAACTCGAAACTTGTCGGGTCACGCGATCCCTCCCCACCATCACACCAGAGAACGATAACTGAACTTTGAGCATATATAATTCTTTTGATATCTGCAATCCGAAACTTTAAATGATTATTTGAGCATCTAAATGACCTCAAATAAAAAACTTTTCGACTACAAAGTTGTAGATCTCGTCAAGGGCTACAATTTTCATATAAACTTTATCCTCATCCGACTTCATATGAAAAAATTATGAATTTTTGAAAATAAACTGTCACCCATTTCTATAGCGGTTCCTTAAACGGACCGCTGTAAAAATGCGTCTGTAAAAATATGTGATAGTTTATTTTCAAAAATTTATAATTTTTTCATACGAGGTCGGATGAGGATAAAGTTTATATGGAAATTTTAGCTCTTGATGAGATCTACAACTTTGTAGTTTAAAAGTTTTTCATTTGAAGTCATTTAGATGCCCAAATAATTATTTGAATCTTCAAACGATTATTTAGATTTCTAAATGACTTCAAATAAAAAAAACTTTCAACTACAAAGTTGTAGATCTCATCGAGAGTCATAATTTTCATATAGATTTTTTCCTCATCCGACTTCATATACAAAAGTTATGAATTTTTTTTAATGGATAGTCATTTCCAGAGGCGGTTCATATAAGGAACCGCATGTGAAAATGACTATTTTTATAGGCAATTCCTTATGTGAACCGCCTATGATAATAGATTATTATCACAGACAATTCCTTATGTGAACCGTCTGTGAAAATATATTTCCACAGACGGTCCGTAACTGCAAGAGACCCTCGCTAATTATTCAGACGTTTTTTCAAATAAACCACCTGTAAAAAATTATCCTAACTGTCTTGAAAAATAGTTTTTATACTAGTGGATGTCGCTGCTGAATAAGTAAAATCCATTGGACGATGTCGTTGCTGAATAAGTAATAACATACTCAAATGAGTTTGTCATTTAGTAACGGGTATGGCGCTGATATATGATTGTGTCTGGATTGTTTTTTTAGGATCATATGATCCGCAGCCATGTTGTTGACCGCAAGCTTCATTAACGAGTGGTAGCTATAGCTCAGTCATGTGCTCTCAATAAGCATTTCATATTCAGGATTTCAAGTCCGATCTGTTGAGGTTCCTAGCTTGTCTCACCTTGACGAGTCCCAATATAATATTGCTTTTGCTAGAATTAGCTAATGATGCTAATATTATCTTACTGCAAGTTGTCTGCACATGGTTCTTAAAAAATAGCTGCCGTTGTTTACAGGAGGTCAGGCGTCAGGATGAGTTGCCCTTGCAATGCAAGTGACATTTTATAGCAAACTATATACAGACCAACATCCATATGTATGATTCCCCCCCCCCCCCCCACCCCGAATATGGACATGTATGATTTGCTACGAAGTTTTGCTGATCAACAAGTATATATCAGAACTAATTCAAGCATTCTCAGCTCGTGTCGCTTGATACGATAATATTATTGTAAAATTTTAGGTTCTTCGATTTGCCAAAATTCATAGACACAGGAATAACTAATGCTTTTGCGGTATCAGAACATGCTAATATTCCAGGAAAAGCACGCCACAGAAAAGTATATGTTTTGGTGATTAACGACAATATAGTCAATATGACTAACATGTTTGTCAAATATATGTTTTAATATGTCTTATAGATACAATACATAAAGAAGTCACCATAACTAAGACAAAATTTAATTGGATTGAAGAAGTCCCAAGAGAAAAACTCTCAACGGATAGTCTGATATAGAAGAAAGTGTGCACAACAGAGCTTTATCTGCAAAAAGAGCAAAACAGATAAAGCCAACGTATAGTCCGGTGTTGATGCAAAATATACACATCGGAGTATTCTCAATGAAAGTTTACAAGCTGTGTACTGACTGGATAGTCCGATGATGAATGATATAAAGCACTGGAGCAATTCTTGCAGAGATAATTTAAGTGCTGAAGAATGGAGATCATATGACCGGATGGTCCGATGAATGTATTATGTACATCAAAGCATCATCACCTGAGTATTTCTTACAGAGAAAGTATCAGGAATTGAAGATTGAAGCTTAACTCACCAGATGTTACGGTGTGAAGAGAAAATGCACCTGAGGCTTGTACCAGAGTATTTTACACAGAGAAGAAGTGGCGCGGTTTAACTGAAGTTAACTCACCGCAAAGTTCGGTGATGAAGTTGAAGAATCCAATGGAGGATCCAGTGTTCGGGATGACTTTGAGTAGAATCCAATGGCTAGTTAATAATGTGCACTCACCGGATTATTCGGTGATTGTACTTCCGTTGTCATCGAATAATCTGGTGTTAACAGCTTTTCTGAGTCGTTGGGTTAACGGTTAGTGAGCAAGTTTGAGACTATAAATACTTCTCAACTTATTTATTTGAAGGTGTGGCTGTTCAGAGAAATCCATATACACTTGAGAAGATATCCACGTCACCAAAGTTCTTAAAATGATCATTGAAGGTGTTTAAACATAAGATTAGAGAGTGTTTAGTGCTTGTAGGTCTAGAGTGAGTTGTAGCTAAGTGCTGCAACTTGAAGAAAGGATCAAGGAGTGATCCTACCTTGTATCAAGTGGTACGTCAGCGTCTTGGAGTCTTGATGACTCTCCAGTAAACTTGTTGACCTTTTGATTTAGTGTGGAGTGGTGGCAAGACACGTGTACAGGACGCGGAGACCCTTGCCTTGGTGGTTTAAGTTTCGAAGTGATCACGGCGGTAAATGACCGGAAGAGAGACTAGTGATGAGGCCTTGCTTTGATGGCTTAACGGCTCATCCGGCTTGACGCATTGTCTTAGTGGTTTGGTGACTCAAGAGTCATGATCAGGTGTCGATCGAGAGCATATCTTTAGTAGAGCTCTAATATGAACTAAGGGTGACATTCATGACATCAATATCACGGAATAAAAATTTATTGTGCCGAATCTGTTCTCTATACCTTATTTACGTTTCCGTATTTATATTCTTGCAATTTACTTTTCTAGATAGGTTGTAATCTTTTTTTAACGGTAGAATAGACACACTAGATAAATATAAAATATATTTAGATAGAAATTAAGATATATTTATCTTGTAAAAATTTTAAAGATAATTTAGTTAGATTTCTAAATATCATAATTTAATCCTCTTAAAACGTTACCTCGCAATCGGCCGTTTCTACGGGGATAAAATTAGTGGGGATTGAGAGGTGAAGTCAGAGCTCGCTTGCTGCCCATTGGTGAAGCAACGTGGAAGCTGACTGGGTGCATGGCGCGCGGGAATCTTCAGGCCCCTTTACGCGTTGAGGTGAGAAAGTGACTTCAGCGATGGAGGACGCCTGACGTTGGGGCCCGAAAAGACAAACGGCGTTGCTGCGAATAGATACATGGGGCATGCGGAATTTTTCCGTCCACGCTGCACCTGTACGTACTGCTGTCAGCATTGGTATGATTTGTGGCCATGCTTTGTTTCGATCTCCCTGTTTTTTGCGCCTACACACTACTAGAAAAACAAGAATATTAGACGGCTTATCATTTGGTCCAAGATGCATCTCAAGCCCTGTGCCCATCATACTGAAAGAAGTGTCTCAAGTCATGTCGTAATAAAGCCTGAACTATGATTATATGTATATAGAATCGGAAACATCAAAGATCATGGAAAAACTTAAATAAGCACTAAATGAAATTCATTAACAAAGAATATGTTACCTTAATTAGGTTGTTATAAATTACTGTATTATCTAGGAGGAAGCATGGGCACTTCCGTTCCACATCCCCATGTATGAGAAGATCAAGAGAGAAGTACAAGAGGTAAGGCAGAGAATATGATAAGCGCAACATGAATCACATGTGCAGCAAACAATACAATTATACAACCTCACAGAGACGTTACATAGGTTAAAAACAAAATTGAAGTTGGGAAGACAACGACAGAGCAGACAACGACAGAGCATTAGGTGGGTGGAGTAGCTCCTAAAACAAGCAGACAATATTATTGCACTACTTTTCCACCAGTGAAAGATACAGTTGTTACATCAACGCGTTATTCTTACCAGTTTAGGAGTATTTTCTTTGCTCCACGTACAATTTGTTGTTTTATAGCTAGCTATAATATGAGTTCATGTATGTAAGTACTACCCATAATCAATCTATATAAAGAAAATAACTAGAAAAATAGCATGCAGTTAGCACGCTCTATTGACCCGTCACTGGAGAATTTAATAACCCCATCTATATGATTTAGGGACATCGATTCCTAAACTTTATGGTTGCTCTAATCTATTTAATTCCAATATATTGATATATCTATTTAGTATCTAGAGTAGTCTGTCCCACTTAATAGTAGACAGGGTAGAAACTATAGATCTTTTTATCTTTTGGTTTAGTGAGTGTCTGCTTGTGTATCTTCTTGTTCCCAATTTTTGGTTGAGTACCTGAAAGTGAGATGACACTAAGAATTATGAAGATGGTCAACATAATTTCATATTGGTAAATAAATGAATAATGTAGCCAATTTTCATACATTGGTATGAGATAATCAAAATGAATGAAGAAACATTAGTATGAGATAATTAAAAGTAATAATGTAGAGAACTCATTAATAAGAATGTTAGAACATTGGTATGCACCCACCGCAGACATTGCTACCTGCTAGCGGTTCATGCATGATGCGAATGAACAGATGAACAGTTGGATTTGTGGAAGCGTGTTTGTGTGCTGCAAATTCCTTGTTATGTCAGATTGTATTTGTTTCTTTATTTTTTGGCATAATGCACCTTAAAATTAGTACATGATTTCCTTTTTAAATTAAAATTATACCCTTCAGATGAGAAAACTCTATTGCAGCAAAGAGAATAAGGTAGCTCTGCAATTAATTCTGAAATGTTAATATTAGAATGACATGAATACATATGTACATAGAAAATGGTTGCTATCAAAGGTAGCTCTGCATGCGTGACAATTGTTCTAATAGCATCATTGTATTAATTGAATAGCATCTTTGTAATTTATTTAGAAACATCATCTAAGCATGTGGTAGTCATAATCAGCATTTAAAGAAATTTATTTCTTACAGCATAATTTGTTAGATAAATAATAATGTAATAATGCTCATCTAACATGGAAAAATCTTGATGTTTCGATATTGAAATCTAGTCAGTTTCATGTGCTTATACCAAGTGATAACTCTGGTAGGTCAAGTAGTAAACAAACAAAGTAATGATGTAGCAAACTCATTAATAAAGATATTAGAACATTTGTATGCACCCATTGCAGACATTGCTACCTGCTAGCGATTCATGCACGGTGTGAATGAATAGAGGAACAGTTGGATTTGTGGGAGTGTGTTTGTGTATTACAGATTCCTTGTTATGTCAGATTGTATTTGTTTGTTTATCTTTTGGCATAATGCACCAAAATTAGTACATGATTTCATTTTTCAATTAAAAATGTACCCTTCAAATGAGAAATCTCTATTGCAGCAAAGAGAATAAGGTAGCTCTGCAATTAATTATGAAATGTTAATATTAGAATGACATTAATACATATGCAGATAAAAAAGTTACTATCAAAGGTAGCTCTACATACGTGACAATTGTTCTAATAGCATCACTATATTAACTGGCATAGCATCTTTGTAATTTATTTAGAAACATCATCTAAGCATGTTGTAGCCATAATCAACATTTAAAGAAATTTCTTTCTTACAACATAATTTGTTAGATAAATAATAATGTAACAATCTCCTCATCTAACATGGCAAAATCTCAATGTTTCGACATTGAAATCTAGTCAGTTCCATGTGCTCATACCAAGTGGTGACTCTGTTACGTCAAGTAGTAAACAAACGAAAGCATTCAACAAGCCAATATTTTAACAAAGGCACCACCCGGCCTAAATTTTGGATGCTAATAACCAAAAACACTAAAGCTTTGACTTTTTATATGATGGTGTTCAATTTGACACATGATAAAATTCAATATCCTATTGAGCAAGTGTCGGAGGGTGAACTCCAGTCGCAGGGATCCGGAGGGATCCCTTTTTGAGATTCGGCTGGGGGATGATTCTGAATATGTTTGTGAGAGAAATAAATGGGCGTAAATACGATGGCAGGTGGGATGGAATGATCGAATGCAGAATGAAGTAAATGCACTGGAGGGATTTTAGACAGGATCGGGCCGCACTGAGCGTAATACCCTACTCCTGTGTGGATGCTATAAATGCACTGAGAATGTCTCTCAGGGATGTGGCTGGTTACAAGAATGTTTGGCTATCCTAGAGCTTTGGGCTCCTTGTTCTTCGGTGGTCTCAGCTTCTGTGCTTGTACTGAGTGTTCTTCGAGTCTTGACGTCTGTGTTCCGGAGTTCCTCAATCTCTCAGAGTGTGTCCTTGTCCGTGCCTGCCGGCTCTCTTAAATACTCGCCGGCGGTAGCGTGCCTCGAAAGGGAGGGCACGAGTTCCAAGGTGGCATAAATAGAAAAGCAGTCATTATGGGCTGCGGCGCGAAGTGACAGCGGGGTTGAAAACGCGCCCCCCGCCCGGTCTCGGTCGTCATGATGGCGTTGGCAATGGGCGCCGCGGAGCGGGCCCACCGGGCAGCCACAGAGCAACCCGGCGTGCCCGCCCGGTCTTGTTCGTCTGACATGGCAGGGTGGCAGGCGGGGCGCCTTGGGCCCTGCGATGCTATCCCGAGGCGCGCCGGATGACGCGGGATAGGACCCGTGCATTAAATGTCCCCACACCCTCCTGCCAGGATGTGGCAGGGACTGACACCGAGCGTGGCAGGAGCAGTTGGAAGTGACAGGCCATGCACCCTCTTAAATGCGGCATCGGGCCTTTCACTGGCTAACACCTCACCGCTGGACCCCTATAGGGGCCACCGACGAAGGACTTCTTGAGCCATCGGGGAACAGAGTGCTCCGGGGTTACTGTACACATCCCCGAGCACTCTCTCCCGGGAACGCCCTTTCTTGGTCTTCGGGGAACTGAGTGCTCGGGGGCCACTGTTCACGGCCCCGAGCACTCTCTCCCGGAATTGACTGTTCATATCCTCGGGGAACCGAGTGCTCGGGGGCCGCTGCTCGCAGCCCCGAGCACTCTCTCCCGGAACTACCTTCCTTGGGTCCTCGGGGTACTCGGGTGCTCGGGGGGCCACTGTTCGCAGCCCCGAGCACACCCTTCCCGGTACTCGGCTTTTCTGGTCGTCGGGGGACTCGGGTGCTCGGGGGCCACTGTTCATGACCCCGAGCACTCTTTTCCCAGCACTTAGTCTTCGCAGATCATCGGGGAACTCGGGTACTCGGGGACCACTGTTCGTGGCCCTGAGTGCCCTCTCCCGGGACTTGGTCGTCTCGCACTTCGGGGAGATCATCCCCGCGGGAGGTCGCCAAGTGGTAGCCTGCTGGTCTGGCCTCGGTATTCGGGGACCCCTGGTTCCTGATTCACCAACAGCAAGTATGCCAGGTTAATCATCAAATTTTCAGTATGTCAGGCAGGTTCTCCCTCCAGAAGAAACATTAGAATTTAGAAGTGACAATGGGCGATTAAGTACAAGAGGAAAATTATATACGCTAGGAGAATTGTAACACTGAAACCATAAGTAAAAATTGTCAGTCGCTATAACTTGGAATGTTGAAAGTCTGAAACTGGCTAAGAGAGTTAGAGAGCACATCACACATCTTTGTAAATATCCTCGACATCGGTCCAAGAAAGCAGCTCAAAATGAAACTACAGAGTTATGCTACATGTTACCTTGTTCAATTAATAAATAAGTGCAGAGCTTAATATAAAATGGAATTAGTTGAAGGAGACAAGTACCTTGTACATTAGCTATATATCATAGACAGATCTCAATATGTTTTGTCCCACCAAGGCAGCATAGAAGAATCATCATTCAATTTCGGTTTATGAGCGAGGCATGTGCCTCCAAAATAGACCTAGGCAAAATGGTCCACCTTTTAAAATAAAAAATCATCCTGACTATTGCTAATCACACCTGAGGCTTCTCTAGAGTTTTTTTTCCTCAAAACAACACCAAGCAGCTGGCAGGTAACCCAAACAACCAGCACATTTGAAATTATATGAATTTTAAGAGAAAATATGCAGATTAATGCTATTTGACAATTGCTCAGTTTCAACCTAATGCTATCCATGAGTGGACATGTGAAAGATGGTAGTGTTTGGGTAAAGATATACATGCGCTCTTGTTGCTATCATAGTGTCAAGCATAGTATTGGAAATATAAGAATGTTGATGTGCCTGTTTATGTATCGCCAATAGCAAAGGTTCAGTAACCAGTTTCTTATATATTACCATATTCACTTGCAGAGCTGTGAATTGACTAAAAGCGAAGGTTGTAACCATCAGGTTGTACCTATGACTTATGCAGTCATTAACCTTGTAATTGTGTTGTAAAAATGGAATCCTAATATTGAAGGCAACCAAATTTCCTAATGATTCATAAAGTGATATATTTCATTTTTTCAATCAATGGTTCATACACACAGATCTGGCTTTTTTTTTTAATACAAACCAAGGTGTTGGAGGGAGGAGAAGAGGAATGGAGGGAGCACTACTACAGCCTCATCTTCTTGCGGTTGGTGATGGGCTAGCTTCCTAGGGTTGTACAGGTCAGAGGCGGCACTGTCGCTGATCCTAGAAGCCGACGGGAGAAGAAACAAGTTCAAAATCTTTGACCTAGAAAGATTCAAGAAGAGTTTTCTAATGATGGGTTTGGGTAGTTTTTAAATCTCATTTGGTAGCCATGAAAAGGCTTACCCAAGCTTAAAATGTCTGACCCTGGTTAAACTGAACTATTTTAAATGAAACAAACATGTGTAACATAGCTCCCCTCGACAGGACCAAAGTAATGTCTCATCTATCTATGCAAGTAACAACTAAACTACATCGGAAGGTCCCGAATCCAAGAAACAAATCTATTAAGGATACCATTTCGATTCAAGCAAACTATTGTGAAATGTAGTGCTCACCTGGTTAACAATTGTCCATTGCATTTCAAGAGGAAGCTGAGTGAAGCCATCAAACTTTGTCCCGATTAAGATTGGAATAACCGTCTGTCAGAAAGGAAAAAAATTGTTCTGCTACAATAGCAAGCAAGCACAATGAATGCTACTATTCATCTAGAGCACTGCTAAAAACGTACATGCAAATCTCAAAGTTATTAAATTGTTACAAGTGGGCTGCCTGCAGCAATTTGTAACAATTTTTCCATATGTTCAGTTAGTGTGATCTGTTAAGTTATAATATCAGGTGCAACACAAAGAAAAATTGAAGTCTACAGGAAGTTGTCAACACATAAATGCACCAAACTTATTCTATTTCCTCGGCCTCCCGTACCAATCTATAATACTACAACACTAAAGTGGATAAGCATAAATGAGCACCAAATAAGAGTTTGATCTGAAGTTATGAATTCTGTTTGGAATTGATCTGAATACTAACTTAACAAGTGTGATCTTCTTATACCTGTTGGTGTCGACACCTTCAAGCGATAACCACGAGATGAAAGTTTGCACCAAAAGAGCAAGCTACTGATAGTTTAACATGTCAATGGCAAAAAGGGGGGAAAATCAAAAACTACGAAAGCTAAATTACCTTGGGGATGGGGTTGAATCCCCATAATCTAACTCCAGCACCTCCTGAGTGCCCCACTTAACAGTAGAACAATCATCGGGTGGAAAAGTAAGCAGCAGAAATCCATGCTTCTTCTTATCTTTGCACAGATGGTTGTGACGAGGCCGGTTATGGTTATGAAGCACACCAGACCCACCCAAAATAACAAGCCTAAATGACCATGCTACTCCTTTTGACCAGAACAATGAGGACAAGCTAGTCTATGAGTACCCAATATTGATAGGTGCGAAGCATGTTTTATAGATAATTCAACAATATTGTATTTGTAGCAAAAATATCATGTATCAAAGATAAAGGAGGCTGAAAACCAAGTTCTCAATATTGCCAAGTGCAAAGCATTTGTAAAGTGCCTATGTATCATTTTTTTTCTAAAAGCTGTATCGAGCATACTATCAATATAATGATATAACTAACATACAATATTATCATGGTACATAATCAAGATTTTTTTGCCCTTTTGTGAGTGCCAAAGTCATTAACTCAATTAGAGACTCGAGATTCAAAAAGCATACGAAGAAAATATTTTATAAAAAGTTGGTACCTCCTAATCACTGAGATACTGCACAATCTTTTAGAGAACTCCACACCAGTATAAACAGATCCTGCATGCATAAAAAAGCGCATAAGAGAAAATATATAAACTATGGAGGTAGATAAATGATTGTCCCCACTAAGTACGGTCCCCAAGGCTTCGCGAGGCTCACCAGTTAATTACGTTCATCTTCACGAATTACCTTCGATTAAGCTGTGTGTGATGGTCATCTGATCAATGGTCTCCTGAGTTGTGCATAGCTGTAAAAGAGATATGCAAAATAAATCTACATATTATAAAGACATCAGAATGTAAAAGCATTGGTCTCAGTATCGACATCATTGACTGGTAGGCAACCCAAAGCATCATTGTTCTCATATGTCCTCAGGCGATATATAAGACGGGAGAGAAAGGTTAGGAGCTCAGCATCTCGTATAGCTTCAACCAGCATTACCCTGGAGCCCAATGATCCGCTTAGCTACATAAACCCTCCCTTGACCTCAGCCCTAGCAGCCTCGGTGACGACAACAACATATAATCTTTCGGCATCAGGTGAAAGGTAACAAGGCATTCATCATTGAAAACCAACAGCATGAGCTCGCATGAAGAAGCCCAACTTCGCAGTAGTAACAGGTGCCGCCAATAAAAGGGAGCCTCATCAAACATAAGGCTATTCTGGCAATGGCCAACATGTTATCATCAACATAAGCAGCCGGCAACCAACCCATTCAAGGTCTGATCTAGCAATAAGCTATAACAGGGAAATAGACATGAACTAATACAGAACCACACCGATGCTAAAGATGATCAACCTCGCCATCCGGCAGTAGCAGGTAACTCATCAATAAGTTAGGAAATAGACCAACTTGGGGGAGCTCAGCACTTACCAGCCACACCCCATTGCCATCGCAAGGAGCTCAACACTTACCATTTGCACATCAAGGCCATCATAGGGAGCTCAAACATAAAAGAACCCCATATCAACACCGTCAGGAAGAAACCGGCCAATGTCTCACAGGTGATTATTATGGCAGCAGCAACACACATGCCTCATGAACGCATCGCAGTGGCAGCACGCCAGCCTACATCAGCTATTCCTGACACGCCAGACATATGCAAGATGTGGATGCGCCCAACAGCGGCACTGACACCTCAGCCAGTGATAGAAATGCACGGCGACCCTCAGATCATCCAGCTGACAATGCACGCAGGACCAAGTCTACAGCAAACACAATTGGACAAACACACAATAGCGAGGTCAACTGGCATGGGGACAGAAAGGATGGCCAGAACCAAGACTTTAGCGTGGTGGCATAGCTCACATACCTGGCGGCTCAGCTCACCCAACTGGAGGTGATCTCGGCATGGCAGCATAGCTCACTCGACCAGTGGCTCATCTCACCCAACTGGCGGCAGTCGTAGACAGATCATCAATGTGATAGAAACAGAGCACCAACGTTGGTGAGGCATACGCGACGTCGGCATGCACACCGCACCAGCGAGAGCAGCACAACAGCCAAGAATGTTGGTGGCCAACACACGCGTATGCACACAGATCCGAACCAGATCAGAGAGAAGAAAAAACCAAAGCAAAGCACGTTGTGCCTGCATTCAAGTAGCGGCACAGTGGCAGCACCTAGCTCAATGGCAATGGCGTGAATGCCAGCAACCAAATCCCACGCAAATCATCCAACTCCGCATCCAAATATCACGCAAGGGCGGGCATCAAGGAGCATCCAGAGCTGCCTGGACGGGACATGGAGGGAGCAGCCCTTAAGCACCGGCAGCACCCACCACTGTCGCTCTGTCATCGAGAGTCCGATGTCGCGGCCATCAATGGCAAGCGGGGTTGGGGAATGCAAAGGAGAGGCTGAGGCACCCCACTGGGCCCACCGGTCCGAATGCCAGCACCGCTCTGGCAAGGTCAAGAAGAGAGGTCCCACTCCAGCACTCTCTGGATCTAGTGGGCGGAGAGAGAGAGAGAGAGAGAGAGAGAGAGAGAGAGAGAGAGAGAGAGAGAGAGAGAGAGATGATAACTGAAGTAGATGGAAAGGAAGGGAGGGGGAGGCTTCATGAAGTACTGAGCATGACTGCTCTAGATTGGACGGTCTTCAACTATAGTTATTCAGATCTGACAGCTCTAAATGCAGGTGATGACGTGGATAGTGCCAGATGTCAAGAACACAACAGCGTTTAGAATGTTAAAGATACCCACATCTTCCCCTCATCGAGGCTATAAATGAATCAACCTCGTGTAATATGCAAATTGTCATATCCCAATTCTGTAATAATAAAATTAACATTAACCACACATTATAAGCATCATGAGCATTATGTTTAATTGTTGAGTGCTTGTTATTTTCTAATGGCGGTTTAAAAACTTTCTATGAGTTATAAAAAATACCGATGTTGGAGTTTTCATTTAGTTTAAGTTCCCACTTAGGCGTTGTGGGTGAATCCATTTTTGAAATGGGTTCATCTCATTTTGTAATCGCGGCACAAAATTCCTAGGTTTTACAGAGTATTAGAGCACCTCATGTTTGGTAAATAAAATGGGGAGAGAAAGAAATACTTATGCAGCTGAAAATCTTGTTTCACTAACCGGTGAGGCCCACTTGATCTGGCCCACACCTCACCCCCTCTTCTCCTCTTCAGCTGCCACAACAGCAGCCCCTCTCCCTCACTCTCACTCTCTCACGTGCTCTCCCTCACTCCAACCATGCAGCCCAAAGAGAGCAAGAGCAGCAGCTCTCTTCACCCTCAAGATCCTCCATTCTCCCCCAAATCCCACCTCAAGGAGAAAGAAGCAAGGTATGCATGTGTTGCCATGGTGTTCCCTAGCTCTTTAGCTTCCCATTTATCCAATTTGTTCTCGCATGTATGGAGATTTGAGTGTTTTCCAACTTATTTTTGTCACCCCCTTTGCTCTGAAATTTTCAGCAAGCTTGGACCTCTTCTCCAACCTCTTTTCCCTTCGATTCTTCGACACCGACGGTCACCAACATCAACAAGGTTAGTGGGATAAGTCGCCTAGGTTTTTCATGTGAGAATGCACTAATTAGTTGGCATTTGGATGAGATTTGTGGGCTGCAATCGAGAAATGGCAAAACACCAGTGTTTTTGAGGTTATGGAGCTAGAAGGGATGTTTGAACGAGTTTGAGTTAGTGAATCGAGCCTGCGGATTGAGTAGGATAGGTCTAGAACCAATGTATAGATTTTGACATGCGAGTTGAATCGGCAGAGAAACCATTGCAAACATGTCTTCTGCAGGAACTCAGAAGTTCCAGATTTCAACCTGGAAGTTTCGGGTAATCCTATTTGGAGCTACCCGAGAACCCCCACCCAGAAGTTCCGAGTATAGCCCAAAAATTCCGGATTAAATTAAGCAAAGCCAACCTGAGAGCCATATTCGGAGGGACACCCGGAGGTTCCGACCATCCGATAGTTCTAGGTATAGCCTAGAAGTTCTGAGTTAAGCCGAATTAGGATTAACTGAGAACCCCATTCGGAGCCAAACCCAGATATTCTGGACCAACCCGGAAGTTCCGACCTTGATCCGGAACTTCTGATTCTATCAAAGGTTGCAACCCGAGGACCCCTGTCCGGAGGATAACCCGGAAGTTCCAAACCTGGAAGTTCTGAGTTCAACCTGGAGCTTCCGAGTTCCTGTCAGAAGTTCCGAGATTGTTTAGATCGTATACTTCATCGTTTTTTCGTGTATCTTTACTTTTAACTTGTTGTTGTGCTACATCCTCTGCTGCTATGCATCTTGTAGCATACACCTTTGCACCTTATTCATGCTCATCACATTGCATGTGTTCTTCTTTAGCGAACGAAGGCCCAGAGTGTGACGCAAGGGTGATCGGGGCGATCAAGACTTTGTGTTTGATAGTTGTGAAGCTAAGCAGCAAGACAAGCATCTAAGCATACTCTACCTATTACTTTGGATCATGTGATGTTAATATGATAAATTATGCTTATGTATGATTGCATGTTAGTGAGTCAATGTCGGTTTGAGGGTAGATCCTAACTTTGCATTGCCTTACCTTGACTTTATTTATTCCTTGATCTGTTGTAACCTCGGTGGCTCTCATGTATTTGTCAAACGTAAAATGAATGAGATGTGCTTAGCAAGCTTAGGTCATCGATAGGAGTCGAGCGCTGGTTCGACCATCATTCGCGAGCTTAAAGCTTATTCAATTGTTCACAAATATAATGATAATGTTAGGTTGTATGAGTGTGAGGATGAAACGAGATATGTGCGGTGCTAGGGGTAGGTCGGAAAAGGAGTCACAGATGCCATAGACCTCTTGTATCGATTAAGCACCATCCGTTATTGCAGTTGGCTCTAGCACTTTTCGTACTTACCACATATCGAGATAATGGTAAGATAAGTCGAATACCTTTTGTAGCTGTGACATTTTTGCTTGTTGGCCTATGGTGTCTTGGGCATAATAGGTTTGTAGACGTAACATCGTAAATGTGTTGTGGGCATAATAGGTTTGTAGAGGTATCTAATTTGTTCGATGAGTAGTTCTAGCTACCTACACACCTTTAGGTGTATCAAGGGTGCTCTGAGAGTAATCCTAGTGGACCTCCGCGCCTATATGTGCATGTTCAAATGGTCGGGGCTCAATTAAAAAAGTTGTCACAAGTACCCCCTTGTGCTTACTTTAGCAGGTAGCACAAGCCAAATAGTTCTCATATCATGTGGGTAAAAAAAAATGTACCCCTGCAGGGTGTAAGATCAATTTGAATTATCACGCTCTCAGTTATGAGCATGCTTCTGTCTATTTGCATCAATCGTAGAGTTTTGATATTGGGATGATGTCATGGTATGTTGGTAAATGAATATTGATGTTGATGGCGAGTTGAGATGGTTCTAATGGCAGATATGATATGTTGATAATCTCAGGATAGAATGGTTTTGACTAGGTTATATAATCTCATACTTGAGTCAAAATCGCTTTCCCATAATAAATTTATTTAACCTTTATGGTTGATTCCTTGTTACGCATCTTTAAATGCATTCTCCTTAAAGTCGGGTTATTACTAAGTACCCAATATGAATTAAGTCTTGTGAATACCTTCGTACTCACACTACTTGTTTTCTTTTGAGGTGAGAAAGAATTAGTTTTTGTCACTTCACACCCACCAACGTTGGCGATGGGCAAGAGTAGTGCTACCTACTCAGGATATATCTTTTACGGTGGTGCTTATGGGCACATAACACTACCCATCTTTTATCGTTCATGTGCTTTTCCGCTGCGTAGTGACTCTAACCCACTAGGAGATGAAACTGTCTTTTATCCTCGTAGTGTTCGTTATGTAAATTTTTGTGAAATTGTAATCACTTAAAGACTTGTAATCTAATTTTATTACTCGCTCTTTTTTATGTCTTGATATGGTGAATCATATTGTAAAGATATGTGTTCCGATCTTAGGTATCACTACATGAGAAATAGACAAATGAGACATGAAATGAGGACGGGTCATAACATGACCCATCACTGATGATAAAAGTTATGACTCATAAGTGACAGGTCAGCCTAACCAATCATTAGTGACGAGTCACAACTTGACCTGTTACCAATGACTAACTCATTAGTGATGGATCATCCTAGCTAATCATTAGTGATGGGTCAAATTATGACCCGTCATCAATGACTTGGTCAATATATAGAGCTATCATTTCATGTATTATGTGTATATATATACTCCTAGGTATTCATACATATACTTAGGTTTATGTAGATACATATACATAACATTTTTCTCTATGAAAAAGTGCATGTACATATACTCATATATATGTATAGTAGGCCAAATTTTTATATTTTTCTCTTATTTTTTCTCACCTCAGCAGTATTAGAATAGGAATTATTGTATAATTTTGCTCAAGTTTGATGTAAGGGGTTGGAAAACGCTGCAGAAATTTCTGCGAGTGAGAACTCAATCTTCCAAGCTATTTTTGACCTCGAAAAATTCTTTAAACCTGACAAGGTCAGGGAGGAATGGATGTAACTTTTTTTTAATATCCATAGAGTCGAAATCAGAGTTCATATGCAAAAGTTGTGCCATATTTACTAAAAGCACTCTAAATCACCTATTTTATTTGACAAAATGAAAATCAATCATCGGTGATGGGTCACTGTTACGACCCATCACCAATGACTTCATTGATACAGTGACCCGTCACCAATAACCTTCGGTAAAAAAATTAAAAGGATAATATCTCCAGCTTCCTTCAGAACACACGCGAAGGTGAGATGGTAAGGGCGCTGCGCGCGCGAGGCTAGATCGCGGGTTCGATTCTGTTGGAACACAAGTATTAAAACGGTGTGAAAAATCATCTGTGACACGTGACGAGTGGTGATGATCCTGTGTTGGGATGGTTTGGGTCAATTTTTTTTTTGATTTTTTTGTCAAAAAATGGGAAAAATGTTTGTCAGTAATAAGTGACGGGTCATAGAGTGATGGGTTAAGTTTTGACCTATCATCAATGATTTTATTAGTGATGGGTCCCTACCCATCACTTATGACTAGTTATCAGTGACGTATTCGAAGTGACGGATGCGGTACCCGTCACCCATTACGATTATAACCCGTTATTTTTGAACTTTTTTCATGTAGTGTATCAAAAATATACTGGAACTATCAGGATAATATTCTGATTAATCACTAAAGTTATAATTATGTAAACAATCAGCTTAATAATTAATTAGAATACTATATGGACTGTTTTCCACACAAATACACCGAAACAAGAAACCACGGACACATGCATGTAACAAGGTGTTTGGTTGGTTTGAGAGATCAACTCATCCTAGATGGGATGATGTACTAATAGGCCAACCTATTGTACTCTAAAAACCAAATAAGTGAATTAGGTTTGGAGTTAGAATTGAATGTTCCATCACAACCTTATTTTTTGAACTAAACAGACCCTAAATATACATCTTTGTCCTTGACAAGCAGTCACCACTTCTCAATCATACTTCGAGTAAACCATACTCCATACACAGATTCATCCATCAATCCAACCCCCAGCTCATCTATCGCATATATGGGGCTGAAGTGAAGCGAATTGAACTCCTTCGCCGTGTCATATTGATCTAACCACAAGTGGCCCGAGCAACTTATTATATCGCAACCTATTGGACCCTTTGTCAATAACTAGCTAGTACTTCCTGAAAAAAAACTAGCTAGTATTATCTCTATTTTCTTTTTATCGTGTAGAATACCAACACGATTTTCAACCAGCACATTTAATTATTATTTTTATAACTACCTCTTGATAAAAATTAATAAAATTAGATGATGTTAAAGTATTTTTTATGATAAATTCGCTACTATCATTTTTATATATAAAATCCTAATAATTTTATGTATATTAATGATCAAAATTTATAAAATTTAATTACATACATTTTAGGATGATATTTATTTGAGAACCAACTTATTACAATGATGCTGGGAGAACTCTGAGCTTCCTGGCTCTTGGAAAGCCGCGCCGCCCCAGGTTTTGGTCCTGTTGGTGTTGGATGGAGGCCACTCTACTCTGCGCGTGGTACGGGTGCATGATGCATGGGTGGCCGCGGAATTTTCCAGCCGGGTGGGAGGCTAGCGAGCGACGCCGGCCGCCGCCCAAGGGGTAAGCGAGCCTCGTGGCAACGCAGCCGACGGCGGAAAGGGAGCTAGTAGCTAAGAGCAACTCCAACGGGTGCCCAAAAACGATCCCAATAGCTATACGTTGGGAACATCCTCTAAAATACGGCTCCAACAGACACCCAAACTGCTTCCCAAAAATTAGCAAAGCCCAAAAAACACCGGCCGGCTCGCAAGTTGTAGCTATCCCTAATCGCACTCCCAATCGACGAAATCGTCAATCCCGCGCTCGGCAGCGGTGTGCGCGCCTCCTTCGCGCGCTCGCCGGTGGGGCGGTAGCTTCGGCTAGCGGCCAGGCCGTGGGGGCGCGGCAAATCCGGCAGCAGGACGCGGCAAATCCGGCTGCAGGGCGCGGCAAATCCGGCGGCAGGGTGCAGAGCTGAGCATTTTTCCGTTCCGGCCAGCGTACCTCGGCGAGCGGACGTAGCAGGCCAAGAAACGGAGCTCTCCAATGCACAACGACGCCAGGTGATTCTGCAATAAAGAATAAAGAAAGATCATTTAGTTGCTTTTGAGTTCTCGTATGATTTCAACGCATTTATCTCCGCTTGCAGGTGAATTTGTGGCCTCTTGAAGTTGAAGGATTCATGTGATTTCACAGTCAGGTAATTTTTAGACAGTTATTGTTTTGAACATTTTAGCATCTATTCCTTCTAGCAAAACTGCCGATAGATCAGATGATTGGTTGGGGAAGTTATCTGAGAGAGCCTCTTGGTTCTTGGTAGCGATGTTGTAAATCTGTTGAAGGTCGTAGAAGGGTTATTTCTGAAATTGTAAAGGCATTTTTGCTATTTCATTGATTCAGCAAGCAGTACCTCCAAAGAATCATTGATACCTGATAAAAAAGTTTTAGCTTTCTCTGAGCTGGTAAATTCAATATTGTCTAGAAATAGTCAGAGCAACTTGCTTGTTCTTGGTTGCTCACCTGATATTGCCAAACCTATGATAGATGGCAGAATAGTGCAATCTCTTTCTGGTTTACTGAAAGTGATTGACCTGGACCACCCCGATGCTCCAAAGGTTGTCAACCTTATATTGAAGGCTTTGGATAGCCTGACTAGGACTGCATATGCAAGTGATGATCATACTGATGATACCATTCAATGCACAAGGCAGCAAGCCCAAGAATTGTCTGAAAAGATCTTTTAAACTCTCCCTTTTATTTGAACCGAACCATGCTAATATACATGCTGAAACTTTTGACTTAGAAGTCGCACAAGGCAGCTAGTTGTGCTGTCCGCCATGTATATTTGTTCGCCGCTAACTAATTGCATGGCTAATTATAGAGCATTGCATGATGTATGCATTAAGTTTATTCTAGGGGGTGTATGCACTTTAGTTACAGCACATATTACCCTACAGTTTTTAATATACTTCTATTGTCATGAAAAATATTCTCAGCCAACTACTTTTCTATGGTGCAGCAGCCAGGGTGTGGTGGCCTCTAATATGGATGGGTTCTATGTTAATTTGTTGTCTAGTGACAACCATTCACTAGATTGGGATGAAGACAATGAATTGGTTAGCCCCCCCGAGGAGCAGCTACCAGCAGTTGAAGAATTGACTCCCACTGTGAGACCAAACCAGAAAAGGTCGAAGAATTTTAGCGAAAAGGAAGATGAATTATTGGTGTCGGCATGGCTGAATATTAGTATGGATGCTGTTCAAGGCAACGACCAATCACGGTCTACATATTGGAAGCGAATTCATGACTACTTCCACTCCAACAAAGACTTCAATTCGGATCGCACTCAAAGTTCCCTAATGCATCGTTGGTCTCATATTCAAGAAAATGTAAACAAGTTTGTTGGCTGTCTTTCCCGGATTGAGGGGCGAAGGCAAAGCGGGGTTACAATTGAAGATAAGGTTAGAATAAATGTCCTTAATTTGATACATGCCTCAATTACTTTATGTTAGTTTAATGTGATATGTTTTCTTGGACAGATTTTGCAAGCATGTACTCTCTTCAAGTCCGAAGATAAGAACAATAAGTCATTCATGTACATGCATTGCTGGAACCTCCTAAGAACCCAACCAAAGTGGGTTGCTAGGTCGGCTCAAGTCTCATCTCAGAAATCTTCTCAAAAGAAACAGAAGACCACCCTCAATTCAAGTCCGGGTACATCTAGTCCAAGTACCCCAGATGATAGTGGAGCGACAACTCCAGAATATGAGGTGTCAACACGACCATTGGGGAGGAAAAAAGAGAAAGAAAAATTACGCCGAGGTGGAGATGCTGTGTTCATGGATGCAATGGATAATCTGTGGGCAAAGAAGAAAGAGATGGATGAGGAGAAAGAGCTTAAGAAAGAGGAGAGATACAAACAAGCATTTGCACTTGAACAAGAGAGATTAGCACTAGAGCAAGTGAGGGTTGCAACCGAGAAAGAACAACTTGAGGTAAAGAAGCAAGAGGTAGAATTGAAGAGGATGGTAGAAGAAGAGAGAATTATGGCTATTGACATTACTGGTATGTCCGAGACACAACAACGGTACTACAGGAGTTTGCAGAATGAGATCATGACTCGCCGATGCAGTGGCTCAGGTTGATATTGTATGGACCCCTATGTTGTGTTTTATGTTCCTGTTGGTTCAACCATTTCGCCGTGTGTAATATTTGGGATGTTTGAACTACTATGTTGTGTGTGAACCTATGTTGGGAACTTTGAACCAATGGGAAGTTTAGAAACATTGTGATGTTTGAAATCATAGTTGCACACCGAATACAAGATTACATGCATACCGAACACAAGACTACATGCATACCGAACACAAGACTACATGCAAACCGAATACAAGAGTACATGTATACATAACGAAGACTAGGACTCAAACATTATTAGTACTGATCTCCATGACGTTGCCAGAGGTGCTCGATTAGATCTGCTTGAAGCTGAGAGTGAGTTTCCTTGTCTGTGATGTCATGATAAGTTTGAATGAACTCATGTAGTTCTGGTGTGCGTTTATGGGATGGTGTCACAGTTTCTCCTAAGCCATCAAATTGTAAGTCTTGTGTTTCACCTCGCTCATCTTCAATGATCATGTTGTGCATGATAACACAAGCGGTCATTATTTGGCCAAGTATATCCTGGTCCCAAAAACGAGCAGGACCACGTACAATGGCGAAACGAGATTGCAGAACTCCAAAAGCTCTTTCCACATCCTTCCTAACTGCTTCTTGTGCTTTGGCAAAATATTTTCTCTTATTGCCTTGTGGCTTCTGAATGGTCTTCACAAAGGTGGCCCATGGAGGATAGATACCGTCAGCAAGATAATATCCCATTGTATAATTGTGACCATTAATGGTGTAGTTCACCTTTGGAGCTTGCCCTTCTGCTAACTTCGCAAAGAGTGGGGAACGTTGAAGCACATTGATATCATTGTGAGATCCAGGTAAACCAAAAAAAGCATGCCAAATCCATAGATCTTTTGAAGCAACGGCTTCTAGAATGATTGTGGGCTCACGCACATGGCCGGTATACATACCTTGCCATGCTGTGGGGCAATTCTTCCACTTCCAATGCATGCAATCTATGCACCCTAGCATACCCGGAAAACCTCTTTCCTCCCCTATTGCAAGTAGTCTAGCAGTATCATTCTCATTTGGTGCTCTCAAATACTCATCCCCAAATACATCAATAACAGCTTTGACAAACCTTCTCAGACTCTCTATAATGGTACTTTCTGCAATACGAACCTGGGCATCAATAGCATCCGCCGGAACTCCATAAGATAGCATTATGAATGCTGCAGCAATCTTCTGTAAAGCACTTAACCCAAGTTGTCCAGCTGCATTTCTCCTTTGGACAAAATAGTCATCATGATGCTCTACAGCATGCATTATGCGCAAAAAGAGAGATCGCCTCATTCTAAACCTGTTTGGAGATGAAGAATAAGCCGTAGGTACGATCAACATCAACAGAAAACTCTAAAGATATTGCTTCATTTACAAACCTGCGCCTAAAGAACGTCGGGCCGTAGGTAGAATCGTCCGAGAAATAGTCTCGGAATAGCCTCCAATGCCCTTCTTGTCTGTCGCGATTGATGATTTGATGACCAGGGACCGAACCACCAGGCCGTGGCGCATTGACAACTTGATATTGCTTGCGTGCTAGGTTGGCTGCAGCAACAATGAATTCACCATCGTCATCGGACGACGACGAATCCATGACCTGTTTCATGAGAAGGCTACGACGACTCATTATGATGTGGGAGGCTGAAGGGGGCAGTGGTGTGCAATAGAAGAACCACCAGGGAGAGTACATATATAGGCTCAGAGAAATATAGCCGTTGGATATATGACAGTTGGAAACATAGCCGTTGGA
Source organism: Phragmites australis (assembly GCF_958298935.1). NCBI lineage: Eukaryota > Viridiplantae > Streptophyta > Magnoliopsida > Poales > Poaceae > Phragmites > Phragmites australis. Next base: position 13,362,226 of record NC_084940.1, read on the forward strand.
ACACGACCGTTCCAAATATAGCCGTTGGGAACATTCGTTCGAAAAATTTCCATTTAAAAATAACCGTTCATAATTTATATGTTTAAAAATATTTGTTGAAAATATCACGGTTTGAATTGTATCCGTTTAAAAATATAGCCGTTGGGATATAGAGAGTTAGATATTGGGAGTCTGTTGGAGAGTGTAGTGATATTGGGAAAGAATCTTTTTAGGAAGGTTCACTATAGTAGTTTTTTGGGAGTGATTTTTTAAGAGTCTGTTGGAGTTGCCCTAACTCCTTGCTGGTCGATCGGTCCCGTGTTGGCGTTGCGCGCGCTATCCTGTCGTGAGGAAGGGGGGCATGTAAGGCCCGTACGCGTACGCGCATACTGACCGGGAGAAGCCTATTCGGGAAGTAAATTTTATGAGAGGGAAAAATTTTTGTGGGAGTTTTAGTTGTGTTATACACTTTGATTCAACGACTTATGTATGTATATGTAAATATGATAAAAGACATGTATCTTATAGAGACAACGATGTATATGTGGGACCTGGTCTCACGGAATTTACGGCAAAAATCCAAAATTAAACAACATACGCGATCGTATTTACCGAAATAGACAACATGTCAGCGTATTTACAATTTTAGCATCCGTATTCGGCACACCGTGTACCAAATATGGCACTGTAGACCATTTTCGGCACACGGTGTACCGAAAATGACACTGTAGCACCATTTTCGACACACGGTGTGCCGAAAAAGGTACTGTAGCACCATATTCGGCGCACGGTATGCCGAATACGGTGCTACAGTACCATTCTCGGCACACCCTACACCGAAAATAAACAGTACCGCGCGTGAACAGTAACATCAGTGCGTTTGAATTTCGTTTTTCCTCTTTTTCAAAACGGTGGTTTTCTGTTGCTCGAAAAATGTTAAAACTTTTTTTACATATTCCATAATCCATGTGCAACCTATTTTAATTGGATTCACTGAAAAATCCTTTGTATATTTAAAACTAAAATTCTCCAAAAAAGACTACTTTTATAACTTGTAATAATTTTTAGTGTCTCAAATAAATTCCCAAAAATCTAGAAAAATTCACTAATATTCTTCTTATGTGATGGAATAATTTCTAAAATTATTTTGAGCACTAGTTTATATGATGAAAAAGTGAGTTCTTTTGTATTGCTTCATTTACATGAAATGATAAAAATACATATAAATGAAGCATTACAAAAGAACTCACTTTTTCATCATATAAACTAGTACTGGAAATAATTTTAGAAATTATTCCATCACATAATAAGAATATTAGTGAATTTTTCTAGATTTTTGGGAATTTATTTGAGACACTAAAAATTAATACAAGTTATAAAAGTAGTCTTTTTTGGAGAATTTTAGTTTTAAATATACAAAGTATTTTTCGGTGAATCCAATTAAAATGGGTTGCAAATGGATTATGGAATATGTAAAAAAAGTTTTAACATTTTTGGAGCAACAGAAGACCACCGTTTTGAAAAAGAGGAAAAACGAAATTCAAACGCACTGCTGTTACTGTTCATACGCGGTACTGTTCATTTTCGGAGTATGGTGCGCAAAAAAATGGTATTGTAAGTATCGTATTCGGCATACTGTACACCGAATATGGTGCTACAGTACCGTTTTCGGCACACCGTGTGCCGAAAATGGTCTACAGTACCATATTCGGTACACGGTGTGCCGAATACGGATGCTAAAATTGTAAATACGCTGACATGTTGTCTATTTCGGTAAATACGGTCGTGTATGTTGTTTAATTTTGAATTTTTGCCCGGAATTTACTTTAGCCTACCCGTGTGCATGCACGCGCTGCTCACGCTCTCAACTTCTTGGAAATTTCTCTCAACTTCTTGGAAATTTTCATCTCAAGTGTCCGTGGAGACTGGAGAGACTGCTGATTCGTGGGTGTATGCTGGAATTGGGTATAGATCGATGAAGTTCCGCAAGAGCTAGCCATGCACGTCACCTTCCAAGAGTCGAGATCGAGAGGCCGGGAGCTCGGGGCTCTCTTCTCTAATATACTGATTGCGATATGATGGTAGGTACTGAAGCTCGACTTTTCTATTCCAGACTGGGGAGTGGGGACCAACCTAGAGGCTCACCGTTAATTTGATAAAAGGGGCAGGGTATTATGTACCACAACATCACCAGATTTTTCCGAGGGTTTCCGAGAGTTATTTCGGATGGCCGACGGTTTAGTTCACGTGTTTCAAAAACGATCCAGATAGGAAACTCTCACACCATATTATTATTATAGTACTATTTCACTGTTGTAAATTTCATCTTATTCTTAGTTATATCATTTCATTGTGGTAACATCTTGCACTCTCTACCTATATACATCTAAAGACAATGTTTATCCAATTTTTTTGAAGAAAGTTCATCTAGCTATCGGGAATAGTTCTGAACAAAATTACATACAACCCACCTTAAAACACCGGTTAAAAGCTTCAATTTTCTGTTTCATTTTTTATTTTTAAAAGATAAAGAGACAAAAAAACTAATTGTCTGTTAAAAATTTCAGATTTTCTCTTTTCTAGTTTCTAGCTGCTGGTCTCGTTTTTTTTTAATTTACAAATGAACTTGATCCGTTCTGTGTGCATATATCCAATGTTGCTCAATGATTGCAAAGAATTTAAGTTTTTAGCTATTGGATGCATTGGTACCTATATCTGCGCGCTCTAACAATTGGTAGGGGCCTGTATGTACGCTAGCTGTTTTGGTCATTTAATTATGAATCGGCCAACAGATTAGAACACTACATTGAATCTTTTATTGGTTGCACCAGAACATACGGAAGCTTAACGTTGTGAATTATCTACATTAAGTAAAACAAGTAAAGTTTACATGCATCTCACCATGCAAAGGTCGGAACTGTTTGTTCATTGTCTAAAAAAATAAAACAAGTCAAAATCTGAAGAAATGTAACAAAAAATACTGAAGTTAAAACCATCTGCAATCATGCAGCGGTTGTACTAACTGTGTCTATGGGCATATATATATATATTTCATTGCCTTTACCTTGTAACAAAATGGGCGCTGTCCCATAGAAATTATGACTACCATTAAAATATTCAGTCACTACTACAGAATTAATTATAGGGTGATTCATCACTGTCGATTATGCAAAAACCAGTAGTGAAAATATATCACTATCAATTTCTAATCTCCCACGCTCGAATCATGGAGCCGTTAAGAACTGACACTGATACCTACTATCAGTGCCGATTTTAACCACAAACCGTCATTGATAGTCCGTCCAAACTCGGAATTTTGATCGATTCTAGTTTTAGCTCACCCTCACGTCTGGCTCTAGAGAATTTTTTTCTCAGCGCTCCCTCTATCTTATCTCCTCCATCACATCTCTCTCGCGTGTTCTTGCTCTCTCCCTGTTATCACCTCCCTTGCCACCTTCTCCTCCCCTCGCGAGATCCACGATGGGATCAGCCATGGATCTCGCTAGGGGTAGAGATTGCAGCTGTCAAGCTAAGGCCAAGAGCAAACGATGGACGGCGGTACGGTGTAGACGGCAAGCTAGGGGTGCGACATATTCTATGGTGGCGGCCTTCGTGTTGCTACATCTAGATGTGCGTGTTTGCGTGTCATCAAGCTGGGGCCAGCAGTGGACATGAACGGCAGCGCTCGACGAGTAGCGACGGACGAACGCCGCCATGGAGATCGCGTGCCAAGTGCTTGCCGGACATCATGCGCAGCGACCACAATGGCCTCTACTACGCGAAACAAGGACCGAAACAACCGGGCAACGATATAGATGTGTTTCTGGAACCATTGATGGAAGATATGGCGAAACTGTGGAACGAGGGGGTCCGGGTGTGGGATGAGTTCTGACGACAGTACTTCACGCTGAAAGTAATGATTTTCGTTACCATCAATGATTATCCCGCCTTTTTTAACCTATCGGGACAGGTTAAAGGGAAGCAAGGATGTGCAGTGTGCTTGGATGAAATCGCGTCTATGTACCTTCCGTACTCACAGAAGGAAGTGTACACGCGACACCGACGGTTCTTACTCAGAACTCACAGATACCGCAATATGAAGAAATATTTTGACAACACGGTTGAGGAAGATACTGGCCCGAAACCTCGCAGCGGGGCACGAGTGTTTCAAATGGTCAGTAGCATCAAGGTTATTTTTGGGAAGCCGCCGAAGGGTAAAAAGAAGAAGAAAAGTGAGACACCGACCAACATGCTGTGGAAGAAGATGCCAATTTTTTTTAAGTATTTGCCCTACTGGAAGGACTTGGACGTCCGTCACAGCATCGATGTCATGCACGTTGAGAAGAATGTGTGTGATAGCATCCTTGGCCTTTTACTGGACATACCGAGCAAGATAAAGGATGGAATCAAGTCACGTAAGGACTTGGTGCATTTTGAAATTAAGCGAGAGCTACACCCTGAAGACAGACCAAATGGGAAACATTATCTTCCGCCGGCTAGCTACTCTCTGACACTTGAGGAGAAAAAGGCACTGTGCAAGTGCTTACGTGGGGTGAGAGTCCCGACTGGCTACTCATCCAACATTAAGAACCTAGTCTCGATGAAAGATTTGAAGCTAATCGGCATGAAGTCTCACGATTGTCATGTGATGATGACGCAAATGCTCCCTATTACAATCAGGGGTATCAAGCCAAGATACATAAAGGTGGTCATCACACGGTTGTGTCACTTCTTCAACGCAATTGCTCAGAAGGTGATCGATGCTGAAAAACTGGGTGCTCTACATAGTTACTTGGTAGAGACTTTGTGCCATCTTGAGATGTGCTTCCCTCCATCCTTTTTCGATATCATGGTACACCTCTTGGTTCACATCGTGAATGAGATAATTGCGCTGGGCCCTGTATTCTTACATCAGATGTATGCGTTTGAGCGGTACATGGGCATTCTGAAGGGCTATGTACGGAATCGTGCTCACCCAGAGGGTTCCATGATCGAGGGCTACAGTACCGAGGAAGTCGTTGAGTGTTGCATCGATTACATAAAAGATTATAATCCCATTGGTGTACCTGTATCTCGACATGAGGGGAGGTTGTCTGGGAGAGGGACCAAAGGAAAGAAAAGATTCATCGATCATGATTACAAAGCAGTGGAAGAAGCACATTTCACCATATTGCAGCAGATCCAGTTAGTGGCGCCGTACGTCGAGCAACACCTAAATGAGCTGTACACAAAAAATCAAGGCCGCTCGTATGATTGGATCTTGAAAGAGCACAAGCGTCACTTCACCACATGGTTCAAGAACCAAAACCTTCCGGACGGTGAATCTCTAGATAAAAAAAATGTTAAAATATTGGCTTGTGGCCCATCAAGTTTAGTTACGTCATGGCAAGCGTATGACATTAATGGGTACACGTTTTATACCAAATCAAAAGATAAGAAGAGCACGACCCAAAACAGCGGTGTTCGAACAAAAGCCTATGACACAACAGGGGAAAAGGTCACCTACTATGGGTTCGTAGAAGAAATCTGGGAACTCGACTATGGAGTGAATCTGCAAATCCCCGTCTTTCGGTGCAAATAGGTCAAACACCCAAATGGCGTGGCGGTGGACAACTACGGCTTCACAATTGTCGACCTCAGCATTGTAGGCCACAAAGATTACTCGTGGGTACTCGCTGATCACGTCTGTAACACCCAAAACTTCAAAATTTGCAATAATTTAAAATTTTGCTAGAAATTAAATAGGTGGATTTCATTTTAAGCTCTATAGGAAATTAATTTCTAAATTTAATTTGGAATAGGTTGAATGTTTGTCGCATTCATGCCGTTATAGTTGCAATAAGGTTTTTTTTGTGTGGAAAATTCTGCTAAAATTCGCTAGAGTTCGCTCATTTAAAATCCCTTTTGAAAATAGTTTGAAATCTAAAGCAAAAGAAAAAGATTTCTAAATAGAAAATCCTTCCAGGGCCGTCTTCCCCGCGCCGGCCCAACCCGCCTCTTTCCCCTCCCTCTTCCCTCCCGCCGTGGGCCGCGCCCCTCCCTTCCCCGCGCCGGCCCGCACGCCGAGCCGGCCTGCCGCGCCCACCGAGCCGCCTCACCTCCGCCCGCCTCGCTGCCAAGTGGGCCCGGTTCTGAGCCAAGCCGCCCGCCCGCCTGAGCTGCCGAGCCGTCGGCTCGCCTTCTTCTTCATCCCGCCACCGGACGCCGACGCCCCCAATCACCGCGGCCGTTTCAAATCGAAGCCTCCCCGTGCCTTAACTCTCCAATCAAACCACACCACCGTGATCGCCGCCCCCTATTCCCTCCATTTGAGCCGTTTCCCCCCTTGAATTCCCACTCTTTTGCATGAAAACCGAAGCTTTTAGTTCATTCGGGCCGCTGGCCGAATCTCCTCAAATCCGGCCGTTCCACTCCTCTCGGGTATATAAGGGCTCCATCGGCATCCTTGTTCGGTTCCACACCCGAATACCCCGTTTCCCCTCTCTCTTGTGCACGGATTCGAGCCGCCGCCGTCACCACCATTGCCGCCGGTAAGGAGCTCGGCCGCCGCTCTTTTTCTCCTCAACCGAACCTCGATTAAGCTCGTTCTTCGCTCTATTGGTGCCGCCGGACCTCTAGGAGCTCACTCCGGCGCTTCTTCGAGCTTCTGCCGCCGTCGGACGCTGTCCCCGCCAAGACCGAACTCCTCCGCCCGCCGTTCTCCGTCGCCGGCCACCTCCGGACCTCTTCCGCCGCCGACAAGCCCGCTATGAGTCTCCCCGTGAGCTCCTCGTTACTTTGTGCCAAGTCCCGATTTGATCCGTGGCCGGATGCGCCTTTTGCGCATCGCCGGCGAGCCCGCCGCCGTCCCCGTCATCGCAAGCCACCGCTCCCGCTGTTGAAAACCGCCGGCGCCACCTCTTTTGATTTTCGGCCGTCGGATCCCGGTTCATCGGCCCGAATTAGACCGGCCAATATTATACCCCTTCGGTCCACCATGGACCGGTGGACCGATGCTCTTTCAGTGGTCCACAATCCCCGTAGACCAATTCCATGTCTTTTCCAATTGAGAAATAATTCAGTATTTGTTTTACTGCATCATAATCCAATTTTCAGTATAAAAATAATTCGGTTTATTCTCAGGAAAACATGTAAAATTTGCAGAAAAGCCCCTACATCTTCAAAAGCTTATAACTTTTTGCTCGTAGCTCCGATTTTGGCGATTTTCACGTCAAATCGTTCGTAGCGTCATGTAGAATCTATTTGTAGAGTTTTTGAATAGTTTCAGTACTGTTTGGTGTACTGTTATTAGAGTTTTGTTTTGTTTGTGCTTTTCCGGTCCGTCGTTTAGGAGCTGAGCAGTTCGGCAAGCTCCAAGACCAAGTTTTCGAGGACTTTGAGCAGCAACCTGGTGAAGGCAAGTGCCCTTGAGCATTTCTATACCAGTTTTAGGATTTGCAGGTGTAGTTTTTATCCTTCAATATGCATGCTGTCCAAAATGATATCCTATGCTAGGGTTTACTAGTTTTGTCTCGATATTTTCCTCGTCGCCGTTGATGTATCATGTTAAGAAGATGGGTAGATCATGCTAGCGCTGTCCGAGTGGGGAAAAATGGTTAATATTGATTAATGAACTATGTAACACTGTCCGTGTGGAAAAATGGTAATTCTTTTTGTAGCAACATGGTATAGGTCTTCCCCAACAGAATGGATGGATTGTGGTGGTGCCTATGGCAAGTTTGTGTATGTATCTGTATGGGGTCCTAAGGACCGGTTCTTGGACATGTAACCAAGTTATATCCGTACAATCACGAGGCCTATATGGGTACGGCCTGGCCAAATAATTAGCGACCACCGATTCTGTGGGCATCGTTGGACGAGTATGTGGCACAAGAGGGGGCTTCTGCAGCGACTCGGTCGACTGTTAGCGGTGAAACCTTAGTGGGTGCCTACAAATCGGCGGAAGCTTTGTAAAGGCCTTGTAGTGAGACCCCGACTCCTTACCCCGGAAGTATGGAGTAACAAGGGAATTACGACTCGTGGATCTGTGCAAACACTGCAGAGTATCAAACTGGTCGATCAGCCGTGCTCACGGTCAAGAGCGAGCTTGGACTTCTTCATGATTAGTTGGATCTGGGTTTTGGTATGGTTGGTCGGGTAGCCAGGTAATGGGATTATCTGGTGAGCTTTGGGTAACCGGATATGGGATATCCGGTGAGTCAAACCCCTTTGGTTATAACAAGTGTCTTCACACCTAGTAAATAGGATGCCTGTTGTTGGAGGTATAGGTTAAGTCATAGTTTTAGTTGCTTAGTGCTAATAACCCCTGTCAAGCCTTTTTCTTGTCTAAAGCCTCATACCATACTTTCCCCTGCACTTGCGGAGTACAACCTTTTGTACTCACCCTTGTTATTCTCCCCTGCATTCTTCCGCCAATCAGAAGCTGTCTTTGAAGCTGGTGCCTTTGACCTCGACGACTTCGATCCCGAGCTACTGTTCTAGGCTGTGGAGCCCCCGGTTGACGTCTTCGCCTGTGGAAGCTGGAGCCGCTGGCGCTGAAGACCCCTCTTGTCTCCCGCTGTGTTTTCTTTCAGACCCTCGGGTCATTTTGTAATAAGTTAAGTACGAGGTAACTTTTGCACTGTGATGATAACACTAATGATGTAAGCGCATGTATGGAAGTTGTTCCTGGCATACATGTGTTGTGCCCGGTTTTGTTCCTTTAAAACTGGGTATCACAGAAGTGGTATCAGAGCCGTGTTAACCGTAGGATGCAGCCTAGGTAGACTGGACACGTTAAGGACTTAAGTTTGTACAAAATTTACTTTCACAAAATTGTATTCCTCGAGTTATTCCTTTCTCGGTCTACTGCTTTTTATAAATGGTTACTAATTTCTGTCTTTTTCAAAATTTTAGATGGCCCGTACGAAGATCACCCCGCGCAAGCGCGTGCTGGTTCCCGACGTGGAGGTTCCTGCTGGTGCAGTCTGGAGGCACCAACCCCCAGCTGAGTTCTACTCCGACGGACAGCTGGCAGGGTACTTCGCCCGCACGTTGTGGTACCTGCTGCAGGGTCTCGGCTACCACGATGCTCCACTCTTCAAAGGCGTCAGAGTTCCGCTTGGAGACTGTGGTTACTCCTGGACAGTGGAGGTAACAATGTTCGAGAGGCCCTCCGCCGACGATCTTCGCCGAGTTCGTCGAGTCCACACCGCCACCGCCCCCAGAGCTACGTTCGAGGCAGGGATTGAGGACGCTGCTCGCCAAGCTCTGGCTGTTCTCTGCCGGGAGAACAGACAGGACCTCCGCCTCACTCAGTTCGGGAAGTTCCCGCAGCGCCCGTCAGGCAGTCTGGAGGTCATCTTCGCACCCGTCAACAACGAGCCGGATCTCCGTTTGCGAGAGTAGGTCTGCCTCGCCGCCGCCCTCTACGCCGAGCTGGACAGAGCACTCGATGAGTTGGAGGATCTTCACCAGCGCCACGCCGAGCATGAGCAAATGATCTACGAGCTAGAGATCATGCTGCAGGATCCTGACCAGCACCCCGATGAGGCTCCATCAGCACCGCCTTCCGCCCCTGCACCGCCCCGCTCTCCTTCGCGCAAGAGGCTCCGTCAGGCAGATGTTGCAGGCCCTTCAGGCACCGCCAGCCAGGAGTAGAGTCGAGCTAGGAAGATGTCCCCTAGCAGAATAAGTCGTTTAGACTCGTGTCGTTTGTAGTAGGGTGTGCTTGTGCTTGTGCTTGTGCCTGTTCTGTGTGGACCTTGTTTTGAGTTGGATCTTTGCTTGAGTGTTGGTGTGATGTAGGGGTTTCCCCTCTACATTTCATCAGTTATTATAATAATAGTTGGGAGTCCTTTCTATCTGTTTCCTTCAGTTTCTATCAGTTCTTGTCTCGTTTTCCATCCCTGTTTTTCTCTTATGCTTCACGCACCTTGGCAACAACAGATGGTGAACACCAGACGTAACAACAACACCAACAACACCAATGACAACATCAACAACAACACTGTCAACAACAACGCTGCCAACAATAACAACCTTCCTCCCCCGCCACCCCTCATGGACGCCAACCAAGTCATGACTCTTCTTCAAGGTTTGGTCCAAGCCATCAACCAGCAGCCTCAGGCTCAGCAGGCACCGCTGCAGCAGCCACAGTCTAGACTCAGGACTTTCTTGAGCACCCAGCCACCTACCTTTTCTCAGGCAGTAGAGCCAATGGAGGCAGATGATTGGCTAAGGACAATCGACAGCAAGCTTCGGATAGCTCAGTGCAATGGAAGAGAAAAAGTTCTCTTTGCATCCCACCAACTCAGTGGGCCAGCTCAGGAGTGGTGGACTGCTTACACTGCCGCTCATGAGGACCCCCAGGAGATCACCTGGGCAGAATTCCGAAATAGTTTCCGCGCTCACCATGTTCCTACCGGAGAAATAAAGCTGAAAAGGAAGGAGTTCCTCAGTCTCAAGCAAGGCCCTATGTCTGTGAGGGAGTACCTCACTAAGTTCACTCAATTGTCTCGCTATGCCCCCAGTGATGTTGACACAGACGAGAAGAAGCAGGACTGTTTTCTTGAAGGTCTAAACACCGGTCTGCAGTATGCCTTCTTTGCCAACGAGTACCCTAATTTCCAGAAATTGGTGGATAGAGCTTTCATTTTGGAGAAGAAGCGCCAGAATCTAGGTGAAGAACGTAAGCGCCATCTGCAGGGTCAGTCTTCTGGCAGTAACACTCGCCCTCGTTTCAACGCCCCTGCACTGGTCCGATGTTCCGCCAGGGAGGTTAGAACCAGCCGCAGCAAAACCAGCAGAGGCCGCCGCAGAAGATGCAAGGTCAGATTGTAGGGTCTTACAAGCCCCCAATTCAGCAACAACAACAGCCTCGCCCCAACTTCTAGCAGCAGCGACCCAACAACAACCAGCCACAGCAGCAGAACCGCACAGGTCAGGGGTCAAGCAACATTGGTCCGTGTTTCAGTTGCGGCCAATTCGGGCATCTTTCCAAGCAATGCCCTAAGAAGCAGCAAGGTCAGGCCCAAGGTAGCAACAACCAGTAGCAGCAGCCCCACCAGAACGCGATGCATGGTCGCGTCAACCACGTTGCAGTGGAGGAAGCCCAAGAAGCTCCCGACGTAGTGCTGGGTATGTTCTCTGCAAACTCTCACCCCGCAACAGTATTATTCGATTCAGGTGCTACGCATTCTTTCATATCATACCAGTTTGTGAATGCTTATAAATTGCCAAGAGCATTAATGAAAAATAGAGCGCTAGTAAGTTCTCCTGGAGGAGAAATGGAATCAAGGCAGGTATGCCCTAAAGTAAATATAAGCATAAGGGGGGTAGATTTTCTTGCCAATCTCATCATTCTGGAATCCAAACGAATCGATATCATTCTGGGAATGGATTGGCTGACCAAGTACAAAGGAGTCATAGGATGTGCAACAAAGACAGTGCAGCTGACGCATACTGATGGTACCAAAGTGGAATTCCAAGCTACAACAGAGTCAGCTATCAACGCCAGTTTGAACAAAACCAATGCAGTGGAAGATAGCAGAGTGGTCAGTGAATTTCCTGATATATTTCCGAAAGATTTACCAGGTATGCCACCTGATCGAGAAATTGAATTTGTCATTGAATTAGTACCTGGAACAGCTCCTATATATAAGAGGCCATATAGAATGGATGCCAATCAGTTGGCTGAGCTCAAGGAGCAAATGCAAGAGCTACTAGACAAATGGTTTATCCGCCCCAGTTCTTCGCCCTGGGGAGCCCCTGTAGTCTTCGTTCCAAAGAAGGATGGTACACAGAGGATGTGTATAGACTATCGAGCTCTGAATGAAGTAAGAATCAAAAACAAGTACCCTCTGCCTCGCATTGAAGATCTGTTTGATATGCTGATAGGAGCATGTGTGTTTTCCAAGATTGATCTTCGGTCTGGATATCACCAGCTGAAGATTCGTGCTTCGGATATTCCCAAGACTGCATTTGTTACTCGGTACGGTCTGTACGAGTACACAGTAATGTCTTTCGGGCTGACCAATGCCCCAGCATACTTCATGTATCTGATGAACAAGGTTTTTATAGAATATTTGGACAAGTTCATTGTGGTATTCATTGATGACATCCTGGTTTACTCCAAGAACGAAGTAGAACATGAGGAACATTTAAGGATGGTATTGCAGAAACTCAGGGAGAACCAGTTGTTTGCTAAACTGAGCAAATGTGAATTTTGGTTGAAGGAAGTTCCTTTGCTCGGTCACATCATATCAGCAGGAGGTGTGTCCGTAGATCCATCCAAGGTGAGAGACGTTCTGAATTGGAAGCCACCGCAGAATGTGTCTGAGATTCGTAGTTTTCTGGGTTTAGCAGGATACTATCGTCGATTTATTGAAGGTTTCTCCAAGATAGCGAAGCCAATGACCGAACTGCTAGAAAAGGGAGCAGAGTTCAAGTGGACAACAGCTAGAGAAGCCAGTTTCAATGAATTGAAGAAAAGATTGACCTCAGCACCAGTTTTGATCATGCCAGACACTCAGAAGCCGTTTTCGGTATATTGTGATGCATCCCATCAAGGTTTGGGATGTGTGCTTATGCAAGAAGGCCACGTTATAGCTTATGCATCCCGGCAGCTAAGAAAGCATGAAGAGAATTATCCAACGCATGATTTGGAGCTAGCCGCAGTTGTTCATGCACTCAAGATTTGGAGACATTACCTGATTGGACAAAGATGTGAGATATATTCTGATCATAAGAGCTTAAAGTATATTTTCACTCAGCCGGATCTTAACCTGAGACAACACAGATGGTTAGAGCTTATTAAGGACTATAATTTAGGAATCAACTATCATCCAGGAAAGGCGAACGTAGTAGCTGATGCGTTGAGCAGAAAATCTCAGGTTAATTCTATAACTCTCCAAGAGTTGAGTCCCGAACTATGCAAAGAATTCGAGAGGTTGAATCTAAGTATGGTGTATAATACCGAGATGATTGCTATGGAAATAGACTCAACGCTTGAACAAGATATAAGGAAGGGTCAGCTTGAAGATGACAAGATTTTGGAGATCAAGCAGTTGATCAAAGCAGGCAAAGCCCCGGACTTTTCTGAAGACAAACAGGGTACAATATGGTATAAGCATAGGATTTGTGTTCCGGACATAAAGTCTATTCGGGATACTATTTTAAAGGAAGTTCATGATTCAGCGTATTCTATTCACCCTGGAAGCACCAAGATGTATCAAGATCTTAAGGATCAGTACTGGTGGTATGGAATAAAACGTGCAGTAGCAGAACACGTAGCTTTGTGTGATATCTGTCATCGGGTCAAAGCTGAACATCAAAGACCCGCATGACTGCTACAGCCACTAAAAATACCTGAATGGAAGTGGGAAGAAATTAGCATGGATTTCATAGTGGGTCTACCACGAACGCAATCAGGATATGATTCTATATGGGTCGTGGTTGACCGGTTGACGAAAGTGGCTCACTTTATTCCAGTTAAGGAATCCTATCGAGGTCCAAAGTTAGCCGAGTTGTACATGTCCAAGATTGTATGTCTGCATGGAGTGCCTAAGATAATTGTATCCGATCGTGGCAGTCAGTTTACTTCAAGGTTCTGGCGACGTCTGCATGAATCGCTGGATACAAGGTTAAATTTCAGTTCAGCCTATCACCCACAGACTGATGGGCAAACGGAAAGAGTAAATCAAATTCTTGAAGATATGTTGAGAGCATGTGCACTCAAGAATGGTAACAGTTGGGACAAGAATCTACCGTATGCAGAATTCTCATACAATAACAGCTTCCAAGCTAGTCTGAAGATGTCCCCTTTTGAAGCTTTGTATGGGAGAAAGTGTAGAACCCTGTTGTTCTGGAATCAAACCGAGGAAAGCCAAGTTTTTGGTCCTGAAGTTCTAAGAGAAGCAGAAAGTCAAGTGCACGAGATCCGGGATAATTTGAAAACAGCACAGTCAAGGCAGAAGAGTTATGCGGATCATCGACGCCGGGAACTAACCTTTGAAATAGGAGACTTTGTGTATCTCAAAGTATCACCAATCAGAGGGCTACGTAGATTCAAAGTCAAAGGCAAGCTATCACCTCAGTTTATTGGTCCGTACAAGATATTGGGAAGACGAGGAGAAGTAGCTTACCAGCTGAAGTTACCACCTCAACTTTCAGGAGTACACGATGTCTTTCACGTATCACAGTTGAAGAAGTGCTTAAGAGTTCCTGAAGAACAGTTGCCAGTAGAAGAACTGGATGTGCGAGAAGATCTGTCTTATGCCGAATATCCGGTCAAGATTCTTGAGACGTCAGAACGAGTTACCAGGAACAGGAGAGTCAAAATGTGTAGAGTGCAGTGGAAGCATCACTCAGAAGAAGAAGCCACTGGGAAAGAGAAGATGATTTGAAGACGGAGTTTCCCCATCTCTTCTCCGATCCTTCCGAATCTCGAGGGCGAGATTCATCGTAAGGGGGGTAGGTTTGTAACACCCAAAACTTCAAAATTTGCAATAATTTAAAATTTTGCTAGAAATTAAATAGGTGGATTTCATTTTAAGATCTATAGGAAATTAATTTCTAAATTTAATTTGGAATAGGTTGAATGTTTGTCACATTCATGCCGTTGTAGTTGCAATAAGGTTTTTTTTGTGTGGAAAATTCTGCTAAAATTCGCTAGAGTTCGCTCGTTTAAAATCCCTTTTGAAAATAGTTTGAAATCTAAAGCAAAGAAAAAGATTTCTAAATAGAAAATCCTTCCTGGGCCGTCTTCCCCGCGCCGGCCCAACCCGCCTCTTTCCCCTCCCTCTTCCCTCCCGCCGTGGGTCGCGCCCCTCCCTTCCCCGCGCCGGCCCGCAGGCCGAGCCGGCCTGCCGCGCCCACCGAGCCGCCTCACCTCCGCCCGCCTCGCTGCCAAGTGGGCCCGGTTCCGAGCCGAGCCGCCCGCCCACCCGAGCTGCCGAGCCGTCGGCTCGCCTTCTTCTTCATCCCGCTACCGGACGCCAACGCCCCCAATCACCGCGGCCGTTTCAAATTGAAGCCTCCCCGTGCCTTAATTCTCCAATCAAACCACACCACCATGATCGCCGCCCCCTATTCCCTCCATTTGAGCCGTTTCCCCCCTTGAATTCCCACTCTTTTGCATGGAAACCGAAGCTTTTAGTTCATTCGGGCCGCCGGCCGAATCTCCTCAAATCTGGCCGTTCCACTCCTCCTCTCAGGTATATAAGGGCTCCATCGGCATCCTTGTTCGGTTCCGCACCCGAATACCCCGTTTCCCCTCTCTCTTGTGCACGGATTCGAGCCGCCGCCATCACCACCATTGCCGCCGGTAAGGAGCTCGGCCGCCGCTCTTTTTCTCCTCAACCGAACCTCGATTAAGCTCGTTCTTCGCTCTATTGGTGCCGCCGGACCTCTAGGAGCTCACTCCGGTGCTTCTTGGAGCTTCTTCCGCCGTCGGACGCCGTCCCCACCAAGACCGAACTCCTCCGCCCGCCGTTCTCCGTCGCCGGCCACCTCTGGACCTCTTCCGCCGCCGACAAGCCCGCTGTGAGTCTCCCCGCGAGCTCCTCGTTACTTTGTGCCAAGTCCCGATTTGATCCGTGGCCGGATGCGCCTTTTGCGCCTCGCCGGCGAACCCGCCGCCGTCCCCGTCATCGCCAGCCGCCGCTCCCGCTGTTGAAAACCGCCGGTGCCACCTCTTTTGATTTTTGGCCGTCGGATCCCGGTTCATCGGCCCAGATTAGACCGGCCAATATTATACCCCTTCGGTCCACCATGGACCGGTGGACCGATGCTCTTTCAGTGGTCCACAAGCCCCGTAGACCAATTCCATGTCTTTTCCAATTGAGAAATAATTCAGTATTTGTTTTATTGCGTCATAATCCAATTTTCAGTATAAAAATAATTCGGTTTATTCTCCGGAAAACATGTAAAATTTGCAGAAAAGTTCCTACATCTTCAAAAGCTTATAACTTTTTGCTCGTAGCTCCGATTTTGGCGATTTTCGCGTCAAATCGTTCGTAGCGTCGTGTAGAATCTATTTGTAGAGTTTTTGAATAGTTTCAGTATTGTTTGGTGTACTGTTCTTAGAGTTTTGTTTTGTTTGTGCTTTTCCGGTCCGTCGTTTAGGAGCTGAGCAGTTCGGCAACCTCCAAGACCAAGTTTTCGAGGACTTTGAGCAGCAACCTGGTGAAGGCAAGTGCCCTTGAGCATTTCTATACCAGTTTTAGGATTTGCAGGTGTAGTTTTTATCCTTCAATATGCATGCTGTCCAAAATGATATCCTATGCTAGGGTTTACTAGTTTTGTCTCGATATTTTCCTCGTCGCCGTTGATGTATCATGTTAAGAAGATGGGTAGATCATGCTAGCGCTGTCCGAGTGGGGAAAAATGGTTAATATTGATTAATGAACTATGTAACACTGTCCGGTGGAAAAATGGTAATTCTTTTTGTAGCAACATGGTATAGGTCTTCCCCAACAGAATGGATGGATTGTGGTGGTGCCTATGGCAAGTTTGTGTATGTATCTGTATGGGGTCCTAAGGACCGGTTCTTGGACATGTAACCAAGTTATATCCGTACAACCACGAGGCCTATATGGGTACGGCCTGGCCAAATAATTAGCGACCACCGATTCTGTGGGCATCATTGGACGAGTATGTGGCACAAGAGGGGGCTTTTGCAGCGACTCGGTCGACTGTTAGCGGTGAAACCTTAGTGGGTGCCTACAAATCGGCGGAAGCTTTGTAAAGGCCTTGTAGTGAGACCCCGACTCCTTACCCCGGAAGAATGGAGTAACAAGGGAATCACGACTCGTGGATCTGTGCAAACTCTGCAGAGTATCAAACTGGTCGATCAGCCGTGCTCACGGTCAAGAGCGAGCTTGGACTTCTTCATGATTAGTTGGATCTGGGTTTTGGTATGGTTGGTCGGGTAGCCAGGTAATGGGATTATCTGGTGAGCTTTGGGTAACCGGATATGGGATATCCGGTGAGTCAAACCCCTTCTGTTATAACAAGTGTCTTCACACCTAGTAAATAGGATGCCTGTTGTTGGAGGTATAGGTTAAGTCATAGTTTTAGTTGCTTAGTGCTAATAACCCCTGTCAAGCCTTTTTGTTGTCTAAAGCCTCATACCATAATTTCCCCTGCACTTGGGGAGTACAACCTTTTGTACTCACCCTTGTTATTCTCCCCTGTATTCTTCTGCCAATCAGAAGCTGTCTTTGAAGCTGGTGCCTTTGACCTCGATGACTTCGATCCCGAGCTACTGTTCTAGGCTGTGGAGCCCCCGGTTGACGTCTTCGCCTGTGGAAGCTGGAGCCGCTGGCGCTGAAGACCCCTCTTGTCTCCCGCTGTGTTTTCTTTCAGACCCTCGGGTCGTTTTGTAATAAGTTAAGTACGAGGTAACTTTTGCACTGTGATGATAACACTAATGATGTAAGTGCATGTATGGAAGTTGTTCCTGGCATACATGTGTTGTGCCCGGTTTTATTCCTTTAAAACTGGGTGTCACAACGTCGCACAAGTTTTCTATATAATCGACCCCGCGAATGAAAAGAAGCACGTAGTTGTTGCCGGAAAACAAAGAATTGTCGGAGTCGAGAATGTGGAGGATGCGGAAGAATACAATCAGTTCGATGACGTGCCGCCTTTTGGAGATCCAGAAAAGATCAAACTTTTAGAAGCAACCCTCGATAGATCTGTGATGCCGTACATGCGTCTGGATGGTGTAGGGAAAACAGTTCAAGGCAAATAGTGCCATGTTATGCGAATTATTTTCCAATGTGACAGAACCCTGAAATTTATATAAAATTAGGATAAACTTTAATTTGTATTGAGGACTTGTATGCATGATGTAAGAGAGATTTTGCTTTAATTTAGGGCATGTACATGCTTTAATTTAAGATGTTTTAATATGTAATAGAATAGTATTTCCCAAACAAGCAAAAATCATTTCACAGGTTTCCACATGCGGTTAACGTAAGAAACTGCCTGTGGAAATCATTTCTATTTATATAACCGTGCGCGGCTCCAAAAACTTTAGGGCTTTGACAAACCTTCGACCGCACCGTCAGGCTGTCCCTCCGTCCGCCGCCTGCACTCTCCCTTTTCGCCGCCCGCGCTCTCCCTTTCTGCTGCCGCCCCCAATGAGGAGGGCCACCGCACGACGCCGCCGCCCTCGACGAGGAGGACCGCGCCGACGCCGAGGAGGAGCCACCGCCGCGGAGTTGGACCACGTCGACGCAGAGGAGGAGCCGCCACCGCCGAGTTGGACCGCGCCGAGGAGGAGCCGCCGCCGCCGGTGAGTAGCTCCATATCCCCCTCCCGGCCGAGCCGTCGTAGTCGGTTCTCCGGCCGGCCGTGTGATGCCCCTCTTTTCTTTGTGATGCCGGCCATTGTGCCGTTGTGATGCACGAGAGTAGAAATACCATTGATACGAACGATTGGATCACTATTAGTGTTGTGATCACATGGATTTGAGTCTGAGAAAGAGCATATCGAGATTTGTAGTACTACCTATGATTGACTCTTCTTTAATTTCAATGACTAGTGAGTCATTGTAAAGCCTGACAAGGTCAACTAAGGAAAAGGCATTCATCAGGAACAAGAAATTCAAGAATTGAGAAAAACAACACATAGATTCCAACAAAAACCAACTTTGTTTCTCGTTGATCAAAGTGCAAGGATAAAAATCTCTGTTTAATCGTCTTTCACACTATGTCTTCACCCACAGATGTCTTTGACACCCTTCTCTCTTCTTTGGTAGAACAAGAGCTTGCTATTTGATCTTATTAATTCAATATTTCTCTTCCGGTTAACATGTCTACTGTTTACTTTTGAACTATCTCTATAGCTGAATTGTGATTTGATTCTTTGAGGTGAAAAGCCTCAGAAAATCCAACCAAAATAATCCATGTCAATTATGTATGTGATGATCTTATGGCATTGGTTTTGAGTCTAGCTTTGTCCTCTTGTTTGCTGGAGTGCAGGCCTGGTTGTTGTTGGCATTGTAGTTGTTTTCTTGCGATGACATTGCTGTTCGGTTGTCATCAGTCTTATAGCTGAAGCACGAGGAATCCAGCACACCAGATGGGCTCTTTGAAACTGAAGGACTCACACTGATGTTTGTGTTCTTCTTCAGTAATGCCACCTCTTGCATTGCTTCATGGCATCTCCTCACATTTTCCTACAAATGCAAATTCAAATACTTTAGAGACAATGTAAAGGCAATACATAACTGAACCTTGAGACAGAGGGGGTCGACACCTTATCTACAGGAATTTTAGAAGCTGCAAGAGCAGTGCTGAAGTCAAGAACTTTTCCTTAGCAGTGCTGAAATCATAAATGAAACCGAACACATTGAGCTATTTTTAATTGTTTCAAGCAAACCTGCTCACGTGCTAAAAAGAAAAATAAATTTGCTCCGGGTGCAACCCTCGTGTGTGCCTTCGTTCTTGGTATTATTATTTTTTTCTATTATTTTATTTTTGCGGGTACTTTTATCCTCCTTTCCCATTATTAAGTCACCTTCACAAAATTGCCTGCAGATCTTGTACATCCCTTTACTTCTTTGTGCTGGAAAGATAGTACTCTTACATTGATGGATATAGTGCAATTAATGAAAAATCAGTATTATTACATTAAAACATAAGCTTGAACCAACTGATATGTCAAATGAGTGCTTAATTGGCACATTTAAAATCAAAAGGCTAGATACATTATTTCACTGAAAGTGGATGCTTTTATCTATATGATGTTGCTACTAATATTAAATCCATAATAACTGCTTGTTTTGGTCATTATGAAATTAAAAAGAATCATTTCTATCACCTGATGAAGAGTCCTACTGCTACTAGAAAATCCATCTATGTAAGATTGCTTGATCTTTTTTTGCCAAGTTTATTTACATATGAATAGCTGGGATCGCTTTTGTTGCTAGAGTTCATTAGCTTGGCAATATTTTGGATCAACTTGAGATCCTGTGGGATAAGCTCACTTAGGAATAATTGTAGGTAACTTATTTGTGATCATCCAAATAGTTAGTGGGTGCTTGTTCTTCATTATAAGAAAGATGAATACAGTGTTTTGTGGGATACTCTTTGCATTCGATAATAGATATGATTTTGCTTATGAGAAGAAAAGATCGGTGTGTCCTCTTGTTTAAGGGTGAGATTCAGAGCCCTAGTTTGCAAAAATAATGAAATAAGCCCAGAAAGGCCAGAATATATTTTTTCCAATTTTCTTGCACAGTTTTTTCTCACTTTCCATTCTTTGCTCCCTATGGTATTAGTGTTAGCAACATGTTATACTAAAGTAAATGAGGAATATATTGCAGACGGTACAATCTCTGTAATAATAGAAGATAAAAGTTCTGCGAATTTAATATCTCTATAATAAAAGTTCTTCCGTGCAGTAATGTTAGTATATTTCTTTGTCCGAAGTGTAGCCTGATGACTCTGGTGAATTAATTTTCCAAAGTGTAGTCATGACATATTTATGCATTCAGCGGTGCAGATTAGTTGCTGCCTAGCTTAAATAATATTTGCATCAAAAGCCTCTCCTTGATTCCTTTTCTTTCCTCTTAAATAATATTACCCATTGCAATCTGATCTTTGTTGCATCTTGCTTCACAATGGCATATTGGAACGAGAAATTTCATTGATATACCATTGCATACTTGTTATTTTTTTCTAGGCAACAATAATCCAGCGGTCGATTAAGTACCATGGGGCAGAAGAGGACAGTAATCTCTAAGAAACCAGAAGCAAGCAGAATGTCGGATGTTGCAATAGAGGCCTCCCCGGCACAGAGGACGCTCGCAATAGAGGCCTCCCCGGCACAAAGGTTGCTTGCAGAAGAGGATGGAAGCAGGAGGTCAGATAGGGGCCCAAGCCCTCACCAGCCGTCCTCCTCCGACAGCAGCAAAAGCTCGGGCTCGTATCACAGCCCGAGCCCTGTTCCGTGCGATCGGGAGATCCGACGTCGGGAAAGTGACAACGAGTACGATCCCGCCAAAGAGGTATTTAGTTGAGTCAATGCATTTTATACTTCTTAAATGGAGGAATATCTTCTGTTCATGTCAACTCTCCTTTTCTTCTCTCTAGAGGGTGAGGGTGCAAAGATCTTCACGTCGATCATTTGCGCCACAACATTCTGCGCCACAACCCACCGCTACATCTGTGCCCGAAACTTTGGGTCCCTCTGGGCCGACGCTGAAATGAAGAAGGGGCGAGCGTAGCAGAAACAAGTTGCCGTCCGGCATTTATACAATAACACAGGTCGGTGTTGAAGGGGAGCCTGTTGCACCTCGTGAGGCCTGCGCCAAATTTTGCAACTGTTGAGAATTCCTTGTCAAGGAGTACGTCCCAATCACTGTAACTGATTGGCGGTTGCTGTCGGATGAGACGAAGGAGTTCATGTGGACAACATTGCAGAGAACCATCCGATTCCCCTCGGGAACAGAGGAAGCAGCCAAACAGAATGCATTGAAAACTATGGGAAAGAGCTTCCGAGACTGGAAGAGTGAGCTCAATAAGGAATTCGTGAAGAAGAACCTGGTACCCTTTAATAAATACGGAAAGATTACGCCAGAGCAATGGGCAGAGTTTGTTAGGCAGAAGACCACACTTGATGCCATCAAACTGGATGAATCGTTCAAGCACCTTGCGAAGAAGAACAACACCACCATCACCTGGGCTCGTTTGGGTACGCCCCCAAAATTCCTCAGTGGAGGAGGCAAGAAGAAGAGGCTGCCCGGGCTGGAAAACCCAACCCTTTAGAAAATTGTGACGAGCGAAGCACGAACTAGGTCTACGCACGGTCACAACGAACCGAGTCTGGGGACTTAGCCTTGTAACACCCTGATTTTTCAGAATTTATAACTTTCTAAAATTTTCCAAGATTATTGAATAGCTTCAACAGTAGTATAGGTTTAAAACCTATTTTCTTAATTAATCAATCAATATAGGTTATTATTTTGTGTGCATTGCATAGTGAGTTTTATTAGGATCCAGGTAAATGCATTATAGTTCTTTTTCCTTTTCGTTCTCTTTGGTGTTTTGAGTGAAAAAGATTTTGAAATGGTTTTTACAAAGCTCAGTAGTGAATAAGTTAAGGATCTTAATGGTTAGAATTCAAAGTCCTTGAATTCATCATCTATTCAATCTTTGATCATACATAATCCTTCTCTAGTTCAATTCAAATCTTATCCAAATCCTTTTTTAAATTCAATCTCTTCTCTTTCTCAAATTCTACCCAAAATCTAAATTCAAATTCCTTATGTAGTCCTATTCTTGTTCAACCTCATCTTTTTCGTTTCTCTTAAATTCACTCCGAACACAATTCAAATTCAAATTCTATTCAAATTTCTCTGCAAAAGTTTTTTTCTAAACCCTAGATATACCTAAAGTGTCTTTGGGCTCAATCTTGATCAAGTCCAAATCCTTAGCCAAGTCTTCTAGATGGCCCAACAAAGGATCCACGAAATCTGTAAATTTTCGCGGAGTCCTGGACAGTCTCATCTTCTCATGATGTTTTGGAGTTCAAAACGACCTCAAATGCAAATCTTGACAATACCAAAGTTGTAGGTCTCGTCGAGAGATTCGATTTGAACCTATGGAAGTCCTCTTTTGGATAATGGAGCTGGGAGTTATAGCCCCCGAAATCAGTGCTGCGCAGAGAAGTCCGAGTTCAAATAGTTTATCTTGTGGTGCATTTTTGGAAATAAAGATGGCGTTTTCAGAAGTTCCAATGACTACCAAAGTTGTAGATCTTTTCGAGTAATACAATTTAGAATCAAGAAACGTCCAATTTGGAGTCCAGACAATAGAGATATTATCCTCGGAACACAGAGCTGCGAAAAAGGAAATCGTAACCGAGTCGAACTCGAATCTGATTCGTGTTCGGTTTGGACTCCACCTCATCCAGCCGTCCCTAGCCCTATATATATGAGTTGCACACCCTCTCCTACCTCTATTCCACGGATCCAAGCCCTAGAAGTCGATGCTGCTCTGTCTGTGCGTCGCCGGAGCGCCACCATTCGCCGGAGCCGCCGCCGCAGCCGCCCGTGATGCGTTACGTCGTCTTCTCCGCGAATCCTCCTTCCACCATCAAAGAAAGGTGAGGATCCCTTCTTCTTCTCCCTTACTACTGTTTTAGCATCATACTAAGTCCCTAGCCAAGCCCTAGCCCCGATTGGCATCGATGTTCCCGACCGACCAGAGGTCAAATCACCAAGCCTTTTCACCGGTGCATGTCCCATGATGTTCCCCACGCCCTCACCAACCAGGTCGGCCAATAGATTAGCCAAACTATCAAAATCAAGGTCGACATACCCGCTGTCCGGTTTCTGGACGTGTTCTGCACGCGCACCGGATTTGCATTCGCGTCCCCCGTCAATCCGAAAGCCGCATGGATGCACCAACTGCGCCACGGCGTGCCCCATGGAGTCTTATAAGTTACCCTAAGGAGCCCATCCCCGTTTGTGCAGCGACACGACCAGGATGTCATTGCCAACCACAGCATGTCACAGCCATCACCCGTTTCATCTATGCTGATCGTTCTTCCTCTCTATGGATGATCTACCAAAATCTATGCCGTGGCATTGTGTTCCCATGATATATGAACATCTCTATTCAAACGGTTTCTCAAATTTGATAGCCAATCTCCTAGAACGCGAGTGTCTTCGTTCCTGCATTTGTTCGCGGTCACAACCAAACCTAGCAGCAGTCATCGTTGTTTTGCCGCTACGTCGGATGACCCCTTCCAAAATCAACCATACCGCTGAGTTAGTCTTTTCGCGTTCTACGCCATGCTTCCCTTGTTTCACTGAAACACCACTGAAGCCGATATCGATGTTTGTGACCACATGCCCGATCGCCATCTCCGACGAAACCCGAACCACCACCGCTACATAGAGTCACCAATAGTATCCTTAACCTAGAAGTGCAACCTTCGGCCTTTTTGATCTATCATAGGTGGTCGATACTAGATCTCAGTATATCCCTTCTTTAATCCAAGATGGTACTTGCATAGTATGCCAAGTCAGCACCACATCATTCTCCTTAGCCTAGCCAGTGAAGTCTAGTCGGCCCTACACTTCTTGAATCTTGCGCAATGATGTTGTCAAGCATGACACAGTGATTGTGCAATAAAGTCTTTTCCCATAGGAAGATAGTTCCAGAAAAATCAGTATTTCCTTTTTCAGTCTAATTCATCTCTCAAAAGCTATTCTCTTTTCATCTTAACTCCGATTTAGGCAATTCTTGCATCTAAATGTTTTTAAAATCATACCTATCCAACCATAGTATTTTTTTTAAAGTGTTTTGATGATGTTTGGTATGTTGTTCTTAGTGTTTCCTTTGTGTTGTTTGTCGGTAGTTCTCGCGATTAGTCGATAACGTTCCGGAGCAGTTCGAGAGACTTCAAGACCAAGATTTCGACAACACTAAGCAGCATTGGGAATAAGGCAAGTGTCATTGATCATATTGAACCTATGTTTTTAAATATTTTATTTTACAAAATTGCATGCAGTGTCAATATGATGGGTAGTCACCTATGTTAGGGTTTTCCCTAGATTTTCCCATATCATCCCTTGGAACCTAGATGGTTTATGGTTAGGTGTCTTTGTGGGTAAATTGCTTAGCCATGCTTTTGGGATGTTGAGAAGTGTCATAATCTTGACTAATGAACATATGCAACAATGGTCGTTAATGTGTTAATGGTCTAGAAACATGGAACCTTAGGCCTTGAGCAAAGTAGTTTTGATGGTTGTCATGGTTATGATGTTGGTTTAGTGTTTGCTCAAGTAACCTAAGTAAGGACCGGTTCGTGGAGCGACAACCCAAGAAGTAACGTACCAACCACGAGGCTGATATGGGTAAGGCGTGACATACTGATTAGAGTCTGTCCAGTGTGTGTTGGGTCAGCACAAAAGGGGGCTTCTGGGTAGGAGCTTTGCTTGCGTAAAGCCTGGCGGTGAAACCTAGTGGGTAGACACATACTGGATTAGTCTCTGGTTAGTGAAAAGTGTCATAAAGTGATTCTTGGCGGCACACCAATGGCGTGTGTTAAGTGTTTCGCGAACACGGCAACATGGAATTCACTGACTTGTGGGGAAAGCTGGACAACCTCTGTAGAGTGTAAAACTGTTATAATAGCCGTGCTCACGGATATGAGAGACTTGAATCCTCACATGATTAGTGGGTTGTGGTTATGTGTTTGGTTGTGGTACAGGGAGTACTAGATGGTTGTGGTCATGGTTCTGGTACAGGGTGTACTAGATAGTTCTGGTATTGGTTATAGTACAGGAAGTACTAGACGGTTATGGTTTGCAAGGTGGGGAGCCTTGTATGCTGCGTGTTGGACTATATGGGTTACATTTACTTAATAATTGCTTAATGCTTTTGAGTCTAAATATGTTTTCATTACTCGCATTTACGTAAAAATACCATTTGTTAGCCTATTCTTGGTATAAGCCTGCATATCATTACTTTCCCCCACTTGCTGAATACTCTATGTGCTCACACTTGCTATTTTCCCTACACCATGTGACATGTATGCTGCTGCTGAGTGAGTGAAGATGTTTAAGACTATCAAGACGAGGTTGTGACATTCTAGGCGCGTGTCTCCCGGTCGGTTGCATGCGGTGTTGTTGGGCACCAGTGCTTCTGTTCCGCTGCAGATATCTTCATAGAAGACAATATATGTCAATTGTTGTAAGAGTTTAACGTTTATTTAATAAAAGTATTGCTTTTGTTACGTCACCTGTGACGTCCTTATGTGTGTTAAACATCCTGGGCACACATAAGCTACATCTAGTTTTGGCCGTTAAAACTGGGTGTGACAAGCCTTCAATACCCCGAGACCATGGAGGTGACCCGGACCATCCAAGGGCTTGCTAAGGAAGGGTCTCTAGAGCCTGACAGGGAGAATGACCAGCTTACCAAGGCCCTGGGGAACAAGGAACACCCAGGTCGCACTCGAGGCATTGGATCAAAAGTGGGCTAGAAGCATGGGTTCCCAGACACTGCGGGCCAGTACAAGACCCGTAATAGATATAAGAAGACCCTAGAGGAACATATACAAGAACAGGTTAAGGTCAAATTCATGAAGATGTGGAATGAAAAGGAGAAGGAAAGGGTGGCATTAATGCTGATAGAGCAACAAACCAGCCCAAGCTTTCGGAGCAGCGTCGGGTCCACACATTTCGATAGCCAGAGATATCCTGTGGATGAAATCACAGAGGCTACCCCTTGCATTCTTCATGTTCCGGTCGGCAAGGGAGACTTCACTGTCGAGGCTTCCACTGGCCAGGCCATTCCAGGCCGTGTGTTTCATAGTCAAGATATTCCGGCCGGTTACGCCAAGGTACAAGTGGACTCGGTGCAGTCAGTTTTTATGAAGTACAAGCTTGAAATCAGCACACCTGAGGGTATTGAGATTCTCGATGAGGCTGTTGGCAACTTCATTCTGTGGCCCAGACGAGATATCATATTCAGCTGTCAGAAGTCACAATCGCCAGCGTCACGCCTGTCCCAGCTCCCAGCATCTCTGCCTCAGCCAGCTCCGCCCCAGAGTCAACCCACTCCGCCTCAGGCACCTCCGCCCCAGAGCCAACCCACTCCGCCTCAGGCACCTCCGCCCTAGAGCCAACCCACTCCGCCTCAGGCACCTCTGCCCCAGAGCCAACCCACTCCGCCTCAGGCACCGTCGCCCCCGCGCCCGGTATCTCCGCCTCGGGCAACTTCGCATCGTGCTTCACCGTCTACAACTCCGGCACCTCCACCTCCAGCGTCTCCGACTCCAGCATCTCCACCTCCAGCACATCCATCACTTGACCATCGGAGAGTTCCTAAAATGATTACCCCATATGAGAAGATTGATCTACTTGATCCGATGAAGAGGTGGCTTCTGTCCTCATCAAAAACAAAGGCATCATCCGCTCAGGAGTCTCCAGCGAAGGGCGATCTCACGAAAGAGATTGTCAAAGCATTAAGTACCTCACAGATAGATTTCGTGCCTACACTGGATGTTCCCGAGAAATATGAGCATGGCAAGCCATTTCTGCCATCGTTTCAACTCTAAGAAGGTCCGTGGGAGATGAGGAAATTCCACGAATGGTACATGAGGGCATGTCGTGCGGGGCTCTCCATAATCACTGCTTCTGTCCCCGCTATCGTTTATCTAAGCGGAGACAACTACCTCATGTTGGATTTTAAGGACATGCACGCTTTGTTCCGCCTCGAAAAACTCGACGTCAATCTCATAAGCGTGTGGTGCCTATAAGTGCCTACAATCGACCCCTACGTTTATATATGTACCAATGTATGCTATAGAAGCTAATGACTATTGACTTATTCTGTAGGATGCAATTTAACGATGCGGAAAAGTTGAAGAGGCATGTCGAATTCATTGATCTGCAACGAATTTCCCAGCCCAACATGGTCGTGAACATAAGGACCGATGACCCTAGGATTAAGGGGAAGAGTAAAAAGGATAAAGCACGGGTCATAAAAGAAGCAACCAAAACAAAAAGGCTCGAAATGTCAACCTACATAGGAAGGGCTATGCTAGAAATGCAGGACAAGGACTGCATCTTCGCTCCCTACAACTTTAAGTAAGTGTGATATGTTATGAATCTAACATAAGTGTTCAACTTAGTTGATCGATCAAGAATCTAACATAAGTATTCATGTAGCGATTACTATATTTGTATAATGTTGATGCCAAAGTCGAGCAGACTCGTGGTCCTTGACTCTGCCGATTTCCAACAAAAATCCTACCAAGATTTCATTGACGTTATATAGAGGTAAAGGAAATCCCCCATACTTAAAATTCTTATAAATTATTTATGAATTGATAATTACTTATTGGCATTCGAATATGGCCTACAAGTGGTACGTAACGAAAGGTGGGATACACGATACGGACAAGCCGGATGCGATGACGGTCCGCACACACTTTCCGGTAATAACACACTTCTAATTCTTGTATCCCCCTATTAATGACGAAGAGTTTTATTGAACTAACGAATACGTTGCGTTTTTATTTGTAGTGCTACAAGCAAGGTTTCAATAGCGTTCTTTGTGGATACTATGTTTGCCAATTTTTTAGGATAAACGAGAGGTACACAATGAACCCTGAGGACATAAGTCATCATTGCGCCCACACATTCTTATTTGGTTATGTTTCCGTTGTCAGTAGTGTTTTAACTCTTTTCGTTGTGTTTTCAATCCAGGCAAGGATGATCCAATGTGCCAACCAAGCTCTCACCGACAAAGAAATCCAAAATGTCCAATGTGACATGTGCCAGTTTATTATGCACAAAGTCATCCACAAGAACGGCAGATTCTTTGATCGCGGAGATGAATTAGCTAGCCATCCGAGACTTTGTGTGTGGGAGAGCGACTCTTAGCTATATAGGCTTGTGATGTTGTGAATATTATTGTACATGTGTTAAATATTGAAATCTGTGATGCTATTCATATTGTTATTGAAACTGTGTGAAATCTGGATGGAATAAAATATATTCTAATTAATTTTTTTTGAAAGAAATACATACCACATGCGGTTTTCTTACGGAACCGCCTGTGGAAATCTTTATATCTAAGGCGACAGCTAATATAGACCGCTTCTAGAAATCGATTTCCACAGGCGGTCACTTTTGCGCCGTTGATTTTCACAGGCCTTCGGTCCCAGGCGAGTGCGCTAAACGTCTATGAAAAGGCATTTCCACCTGCCTGTACAGTATCGTTCTGTAGTAGTGACTTTACTATTTTCCTTTAAAAATATTTCAAAGGGCCAAGGGCGTTTCTAGTGGAATTTAGAGATTTTTCGATGGTAAAAACAAATCACCAACAACATTACTGACTAAGAATTACTGACAAGAAATTCCCAATAAATAAATTGTACTACACCATCAGCCACTTAAGAAGTGTTACTCTGGGGAAAAATCGGATATCTTGTAATGTGATATAATATCTAGAAAGTTGAATAGCCTATTTTATTGTCCTTTGAGCCTGACAGTAAGCTAGCTTTTTTTTAATAATGGAAAAAGAGTTTCCAGCCTCTGTACTGCTAGATGCACACAACTTGGTTCCTTATTACAATCATATTGCAAGCTTTTGGAATAGGAGAAAAAATAGTTCATAAACTCCATGGCATACAAATCAGCTACTGACGAGTATCTTACTAAAGCGCCACCCATTCTTAACGAAGATGTCCATCGTCACAAGCTCCAAAATATTGCACGCCTTGCGAACGACATCCATGTCCTCCTCCTTCTGCAACAAACTCCAATATCTCAGCCAGTATGTGCCTGAAAAGTGTCTGCATGAAAGTTATAATTGATTTTTTTTCTCAAAAGTAATATCATTTTGACATAGCCATATAGCCCAACAAATAGCTGATACATCGACAAAGATCTTAATCTTATTAAGTTGTCCCACACCTATAATCCATCCGCCTATCATATGGTTGATGTTTCTAGGTGTATCAATCCCAAGGGAAATTTTAATGACACACCAAATTGATTAAGCAAAATGACAGTCAAAGAACAAGTGATGTATGTTTTCATTTTGATTGCAAAAGCTACATTTAAGATCCCCATTCCAATTGCGTTTTGCTAAATTATCTTTAGTCAATAGGACCCCTGTCGTACATACCACAAGAAGATCTTTATCTTCGAGGGTAATTTTAAGTGTCATACAAAATTATTGGAGAAGGAAATATCACTCTTTGTCATTTGCCTATACATGGACTGGATCGTAAATTGTCCACTATTATTAGGGTTCCATCTAAAAGTGTCTCTTATCTGTGTCAATCGTATGTTTACTAACTTGAGCACTAGTTTATGCTAGGAAGCTAATCTATCTCCAATAATCAGCCTACAAAAAGATATATTGAGCGGTATATTAGTCATAACATCTGTCACCGTAACACCTCTATGCCTCACTATATTAAATAGGGACAGATATTGTTAGTTAAGAGGTGTATTACCTAGCCACCTATCTTCTAAGATCTTATCTGGGTGCCATCTTATATATTGAATGTGCCCTATTTTAGAAATTCCTGTTTGACTTTTATTAGTCCACTCCAAAAATGTGAATCTCCATGTTTTCCATCAACATGTGTGAGGGATTTACTCCCAAGGTATTTGTTTTTGAGCAATTGCTGTCATACTCCATCCTCATTTAGTAACTTAAATAACCATTTACCGAGGAGGCATTTTGTTAGGTAATGAGCAGGCTACGTTAGCCTAAAAACAAAAATTTTCTACCACATTCACCCAGAAAACCATGCTAGTAGGAGATCATAGAAAGTTACCACTCGACGCATAGTGCAGCGGAAGAAGAGTTGCAGTATATCAATCCAACGTCGTGCACGCCAAACTCCTCGAGTAGCTTCTCAATCAAATCCACGACCAGCCCCACACAGGTGGTCATGCTCCCCGACCAACTCCGAGAAGGTCGTCATGCTCCTCGACAAGCTCCTGATCAGGTTTGTCGCGTCCTCGACCAGTTTTGACTGGTCGTGTCGTGCTGTCCGACCAGATCTGAGTAGTCGCATTGTGCTCCGCTAGCAGACGAGCAGGTACGTCGACAGGTTCGTCACGATCGGTGACCAGTCCCAAACACATCACGATCAACTCACCGAGAAGATTAGCGCCGCAATAGCAGCAGCGCCTCTACAGTATCCACACGTACTGGGCAGAAACGCCGAGCGCCAATATGCTAGCACCGCATGTGCGGCTAGGGTTTTGGGAGATCGTGTAGAAGTCTGCGGCTAGGGTTTCGGAGTGGCTTAACCTTGGTACGTCCTGCCACGCCTCTCGTTATATAGAGCTCGCCAATGGGCTCCCACATTGGAAGCTCTTTAGGACTCTAACTTCTCATGGATCACAATCCAATCAAAATCAATATACGAATCCAATTCGCATGTTTTGTTCCAACCCATTAAGTGTGTGATCCGTTAGGTTCATGTACAAATGGCTATGACTCGAAAACCCTTTCCAAACCGAAATGAATAGTGTTCACTAGCAGGACATGTTGACTCTCGTGTATATACAAAATATCATATCAGCTGAACCTTGATATACATATACACCGATCCGTTCGCCTCAGGATACCAGTCAAGCTCAAGGCGAGATACGTGTCACCCTTGTGATAGCTCGACCATTCACTCAATCAGGTAGTGGATTCATCATGACTAACTCTTTAATCATATTGGCATGACCATGCACTTTCTCAATCCAACTACCTCGAGGGGCCCAGAGGTATCTATCTCGTTATCAAGGAGGTGCAAATTTCATCTTGATCGCACACACCCCACGACATGTTTCATGACAAGCCCAAAAACTACCTTTATGACTACCCAGTTATGGAATAGCATTTGGTAGCCTCAAAGTATGCCACTACACATTCTGGCAATCAATGACGATCTCAGGTCTAAGGATCCTGTAGGTACACTATTTGAGATAACAACTGATGACACATTATAAATAACAATCCTAGCAATATCTTAAGGTGGGTCTATCCAATATCATGTTCTCTAACATAAGTATCCATATTATTGACTTGGAATCTCTATACCTATGATCCATGAAACGTGATCATCAATCAATACATGTGCTGATCTTATGTATCATCATAATGATATGCGACCAGGAATCGACTAAGAATAACATCATGATATAAACAAAGAGTTTCATGAACAAATCATATATTTGCCAATCAATGTAAAATGTAGTCATTCTTGGAATAACATATTATTCAAAAGTACATTAACATAGACGTGTGATATAATCATCTTTATGATTGCATGTGGGGCATATCACCTTCACATTTATTTTGGATTAAAAGGTCAAGTATTCCCAACCCTCATTGATCTCTAGGTTGACACAAAATCTTCCACTTGGCAAGTCTATATTTTCTTTTATGATTATCGTACTGCCAAATGAACCTTGATCGTAAATAATCCAGTCTTCTGAGTACACCTCGTGGGATTTCAAAGAAAGACATCATTAATATTGGCAGACTAGAGAGAACTGAATTAATCAATACTAATTGGCCTCCCGCTGACAAGTGTTTGCCCTTCCAACTACTCAAACGTTTCTCAAATCTTTCTTCAACCTTTCTCTGATCACTATTGCGAAGCTTTCGATGGTGCATGGGAATACCAAGATATCTAAAATGATATGATCCAGTATCACATCTGAATAACTGTGTATACTGATCTTCCCTTTCCTCCGCTTCCCCATAATAGAATATTTCACTTTTGTGAAAGTTGATCTTAAGTCCAGATAGCTGTTCAAAAACACATAACAAAAGCTTCATATTTTGGGCTTGCTCCAAGTTATGTTCCATAAAGATGATAGTGTCATCCGTAATTGCAAGATTGACAACCCACCATCCACCAAATGAGGAACAACTCCTGTGATCTGGCCATCCTCTTTAGCTCTGGCAATCATAATTGCCAACATATTCGCCACACTATTAAAGAGGATTGGAGAAAGGGGGTCACCTTGTTGTAAACCTTTGTGGGTTTGAAACTAAGGTCCAATGTCATCATTGAGTTTAATACCTACACTCCCGCCAGATACAAAATTATGGATCCATTGGCACCGCATATCAGAAAAACCTTTCATTCTTAGAGTCTGTTGCAGAAATGACCATTTTACTTTATCATAGGCCTTCTAAAAGTCAATCTTCAATATTACTCCATTTAGATGTTTCTTATGCAATTCATGGATGGTCTTGTGTAGAATTATAACTCCTTCCATAATATTTCAATCATGCATGAATACAGTCTGTGTTGGATGTCTCACATGTTCTGCCACCTCACTTAACCTGTTAGTGCCAACTTTAGTAAATATTTTAAAGCTGACATTAAGCAAACATATTAGATGATATCTTGTATTCGTGTGATGGTGTCCGATTTTGGAAGTAAAGAAATTACTCCAAAGTTAAGACTGAGCAATGGTAGTGAGCCTTGATGGAACTCAGCAAACAAAGCCATTAAATCGACCTTGATTACATCTCAAAAAACTTGATAGAATTAAGCCAGAAAACCATCAGGACTAGGGGCTTTGTTATGTTCCATTTGGAAAATAGCCCGTCGAACTTCATCCTCTGTAAAAAGAGCAATCAAGAATTCATTTTCTTGTATACTCACTTGAGGAATGTCTTCACAACATGTCTCATCTATTGAGAAGTGATTTATCTCAGGAGGACCAAAGAGCCCTTTATAGTAATTGGTGATATACCCCTTGAGTTGAGTCTCACCAATTATCGTTCCTTCATCTTGAACTAGCTTATATATTCTTTGTTTCCTATGTCTCCTGTTGTCTACTAGTTGAAAATATTTTGTATTGTTATCTCCTTCTAGCAAGTTCTTTACCTTATCTCTTTGGTACCATTTTAGTTCTTCCACTCTTAAGAGATGGGCCAATCTCTCGTTAAGATAGTACTTGAACCCAATCTCAAATGTTGATAAAGGTGTATGTTCAACCTTTTTGTCAAGCGTATCAATTTTAGATATTAGTATCTTTTTTCCTTATGGTTCATTCCACTAAGATGGTTAGCCCATCCCCTTAAATATTGTCTCAAAGCACGTATTTTATTTTGCCACTTTTGCATGGCATTAGTGTCTTGCTGCTCCTTTTGCCATATGTCAACAACCATATCATAAAATCCATCTCGGATAAGCCAACCTAATTTGAATTTGAATAAAGATTGTTTACCACAAGGAGAAGATGAACTAGTGTCAAGTAAGAGAGGGGTATGGTCGGATCTTGACCTATCTAAAGCCTATATGGTTGCTTTGGGGTATTTTAATTCCCACTTTGTACTTGTCAGAACTCTATCTAGTTTTTTAAATGTTGGTGGATCTCTTTCGTTTGCCCAGGTATATTGACGTCTAGATAACTCTATTTCTCGAAAGTCTAATGCTTTAATAACAGCATTGAACAATCAAGGCCATCTGTAATCAAAGGATCCACTACTTTTATCCTCTGGGTTTCTCATTATATTGAAGTCACCACCCCCCCCCCCCCCCATTAGAATTGGATTCTCTTCTTTGCCACACACATTGGCCATTTTTGTATAATAACCTCCTTCTACAATTGACCCAATATGCAAAACAACCATATTCACACCGAGGATAATTCCTCCAGACCTATCATGGGGCAGCATAATGTGCCACAGGAAATTTAAGCCACCACATAGGTGTCTTAGAAGCGAATCAGGACATGTGCTTCTTCCTGTCTCCATGGGAGCGACAAAATCTAAATGTTTCTCTTTAACTAAATTTGAGATGTAGTTATGTTTAGCCAAGTCACCTAGACCTCTACTATTCCAAAAAATCTCTTTCATTAGAGCTTGATTTTGGATGGTGTATTTGGCTACTTGGGCGGACGACCACCTCTTTCCTTTGAATTGGATTTTTTTTTCTTTCTTGGGACAGCGTTGAGATCATAACATATGTGATCCAAACCCTCATCATCGAGGTCCTCAGTAAAATCAAGGCATATGTGACTGAGGTGCTTATCTATCCCATCCAACTCATCCACCTCTTCCGTCATATCCGACGTCGAGGCTTTGTCCTAAGTTTTTTACTGCACTTCGACTTATCATATTTAGGTGTTACAGTTATCCTATAAATCTCAATATTCTTAATAGAAACAATAGAGCTTTTTATATTGCTATCATCTCTACCTAAGACAACACCTAAACTTTTTATATTGGAAGAAACTAAATCATTGGGCATGGAAATAAAAGAAATATGTGGTATACCTTCCAGGTTATGTTTAGTTGTCATTCTTGTTGCCTTTGATAAGGTGTCATCATCACACCTTGCTGACGATCTGTTGGATGTGCGTCTCAAACCTAGTAACCCCCCAGGAACAAAGAAGATATCTCCTATTGAATCCTTGATGCTGTTGAGTTGTGCCTCCAAAAAATCAAGACCATGGACCGCGCCAAGCTCCAAGAGAGCCCCCTGCATTGAGACATTAGTACTTTTTGCCTTGATGGCATTTAGCTTACATAGAGTCTGCAGATCCCGCCTGCTAAGAGCAAGCAACTCTGAGTTGGTGTCGCCCACAGTTGTGACCTGCAACATAGCACAGTTGGACCCCATCCTTACATCCACTGCATCGGACGCGTGGAGTCCATCGATGGCAGCAGCCCTGGGGTCGCCACACACCCCTGTGCCGAACAAGGGCATCTTATCCGAAGAGATTGGCTTGGCCACCACCTTGTTAGAAGCTTCAACAACCTCGACAGTAGCCTTGGCTCCCACCCCTGACTGCACCAAGGCAGCAATGTCACCAGTGAGATCGGCCTCCACTATTGTAGCCACAGGTTCGACCACCACAATGGAGGACCTAGAGATATTTGCTTGCGCTCCAGCTTCAGCCGGATTGCAAAGAGGCTGTGTGCCAAACTTAGATGCCAGTTCATCTGCCGGTACATCCACAAGTGCATTCACAAGGTCTGAATACACTCATCCGTGGATAGCACACATAACGCGCTATAAGCATCCCTGTCGCCACCACTTGCCAGAGCATATTAGCAAGTGTATCTTCTGCCCCTACCCTCTTCGGAACCGCACATCTCTGTATTATATTGGAAGAGCGCCTAAAGACTGATGGGAGTCCCAAATGATCATCATCAGCCGCACCATCATCCTCCCTGGCTACCTTGTCCACAATTTCAAGCAACAGCTTGTCCATCGCCATGTCAATTACCTGCTCCACCAAAGATTCTTGCTGATTAAAATAAGCAGGACCTTGATCCAAATTTCCATCTCCCAAAATAGAAGCCATCTCAATCATTTGAGGTAGCTCAGCCCCTTCCTGCATTTCATCAGAATCACCATTTTTTTCCTTCAAACCAGACTACTCCTTTACCTGTTCACCCTTGGCACGCTTAGGCTCTTGATCCTCCATCTCGTCATCTCCCTCCTTTTGTTGTTCGTCATTGCCCTGATCATCCTTCACATTGGAATCCTTGGTTGAACTATCGGTGTCATCAAGAACCTTGAAAAAGATTTCATACACCCTATCGTCTACTACAATATCTATAGCATCTGGGATTCCCTTGAGATCCAACACCGCCACCTGAAGCCGAACAACGCCAGTGTTTCTTGTAGTCACCATATCAACTTTTTTGTTTAGCCCCAAGTATAGTTCCAATAGCCCATAAAAGGAAGGAATGATCTAATTTCAAAAAGCACACCATAAACATCCATAATGTGTACTTAAGCCACCGGTTTGATCTGTTGATCCCATTCTTCAAACACCATGACACCCTCTCCCTTGTCAGTCCTAATATCTTTGATCGCAATCAGACGTTGGAGCTCCACCTTATTTAGAAAAGGAACAATATATTTGTTGGATCCATGCTCTTGAATGTTCCAATTCCACTTGAGCGGAATAAGCCTCCCAAGCTCTGACTTGACAAGGTCAGCTGGTACCACTCCTTCTTTGATGCATATCATTGCAGTAGCAGTCTCCCGCTTTGGAGTCTTCGCGGAACGGGTGTATGGAATCCGGAAGAAGCCTAAAGCCTCGCCAGCAAAACCACAGAAAGTGGCGAACGGTTTGGCCTCCCTCAACAACAGGCAAGCTAGGGTGAGATGCTCTTCTTCCTATATGTCACAACACAATCCCGTCTTCTTCTTCTTCTTCTTCCCATCGACAACCCTGTGCTTCTCCTCAATAGAGACCTCAGACGGCTCCCCAATCTCCTTCAGGACATTCGCATGTCACTGCACCACGGGATGATTGTACGGCGTGGAATAAATATCCTGGAGCACACCACACTAGTCGCTGGTGCCCAGAGAGTTATTGTTGACGCGCCCTCTCCCATGGCCGCACCCGCCATTGTCGCCAACGTAGGGAGGGCGATAGTCCCTTCGCGGAGGAACGTAACGATCTCCGCCCCTACCATGACCTTCAGTCTGCCAGCGATATCCCGGGTGTCCATTGAAACATGGCCATCGATGGGCATCCCGATCCATGCCACCGCCAGCTGCATTACCTCCATCAGTGGCTCGAGCACCATGGCCCCTGCAATCCTGCTGAGACCACTACCTGAGTTCCAGCCACCTGCCATCAAATCTTGCCAGAGCACCATTGCAAAAGAACACCAGTCACTAGACACGGTTCCTTGCCAGCTAGGGTTTTCCCAACTAGAAAGAAGCCACACAATTCCAGGGTTACGCTTCCTCCATCTGGCAGCATAATCTGTCCATGACGGGCCATAGCCTACATGCAAGCTCGATCGATCATTGTTTGGTTTTGAATTTATGAAGCGCTGACATCCTGGAACGCTATCTTCTCCCTAAGATCTTGCCCTGCCAAAATGAGGCGGCCGATCTGATTCAAACTTGCCGGCAACATACCGTCGGCTAACACCATGATCTGCACCGACAAGCAAGTTGTCAAAGATGTGGTCCAAGGACAGCCAAGGTGACACTCGTGGCTTGGGAAGGGGACCCTTCCACGGCCTGTCAGCCGATCGTCATGATCCCTTCCCATTCCAACGAGCCACCACCTCTTTTGTCAGCGACGAGCTGCCACCTGAAACCAAAGAAGAACCACATACCTCAGCCCAAGCAGGATCCGTAACAGGGACTGTCGGTGTATCAGGAACCGGGGGTCCCCGAATTCCGAGGCCAGGCCAGCCATCCGCCACATGACGCCATCCCGCGGAGTCTCTCCTGCAAGATGAGAAAAGAGCGAGTCCCGAGAGAAGGCGCTCGGGGCCACAGTCGGTGGCCCCCGAGTACCCCAGTTCCCCAATGATCCATAGAATCCAAGTGCCGGGAAGAAAGTGCTCGGGGAGGTGTACGGTCACCCCCGAGCACCCTAGTCCCCCGACGACCAGGAGAGCTAAGTTCCGGGAGAGAGTGCTCAGGGCTGCGTGCGGCAGCCCCCGAGCACTCGGTTCCTCGAGGATCCGTACCAGAGTGCTCGGGAGAGAGTGCTCGGGGAGGTGCACAGTACCCCCGAGCACTCGGTTCCCCGAGGACAAGAAGGAGCATTCTCGGGAGAGAGTGCTCGGGGAGGTGAACAGTACCCCCGAGCACTCGGTACCCCGACGACCCAGAAGGTCCCCTGGTGGAGGCCCCCGAGGGGCCCACCGATGAGGTGTCAATCAGTCAAAGGCTCGAGGCCGCATTTAATGAGCGTGCGTGGCCTGTCGCCTCCAACTGCTCCCGCCGCGCTCATCGTCAGTTCCTGCCACGTTCTGGCAGAGAGGCGTGGGGTTATTAATTGCACGGGTCCCGTCCCGTGCCATCCGGCCTGTCTCAGGATAACGTCGTAAGGACCAAGGCGTTCCGCCTGCCACGCTGCTGTGGCAGGGGAACAAGACAGGGCGGGCACGCCAGGTCGCTCTGCGGCTGCCCGGTGGGCCCTCTCCACGGCGCCCGTTGCCCTGGCATTTATGGTGACGGATGACCGGGGGTGTGCCGTATTTTCCACCCCCGGTCACTTCGCCCAGAGGAAATGATGACGCCCTTTCCATTTATGGTGTCTTGGAACTCGTGCCCCCCTCCCGTTCGGGGCACGTTGCTGTCGGGGGGTATTAGAGCAGCCGGCGGCACAGAAGAGAAAAAGACAAACGAAAGAGGCTGAGAAAAAACCAAGGGCAACCAAAGAAAGAGAGGACTTACAAGCATAGCCAAGAACACAACGCAAGAAGAACACGGCTGAGAAGTGAGCAGCGCTAGACCGGTCAAAGAGCAAAGAGCCCCAGGCTCTTAGATAGATCAAGATTCTTGTAATCAGCAACATCCTTGAGGGACTTCCTCAGGACAGTTATAGTATCCATACAGGAGTAGGGTGTTACGCCCCCGTGCGGCCCGAACCTGTCTAAATTCCGGTGCATTTACTCTTTTCTGCACTAGGTCATCTCCACCACCACCGGCCGTTGCATTCATTCCCATTTATTTCTCCGACGAACATACTCAGGATCATCCCCCGGCCGAATCTCTAAACAGGGGTCTCTCGGGATCCCTGCGACTGGAGTTAATCCTCCGACAGCTGGCGCGCCAGGTAGGGGGGAAGCATCCCTTAATTTGTTCATTTGTTTCCTTCTGCAGAAAAAATGGCCGGTGGTCATCACCTCCAGCGTTCCGGCTCCAGTTCCAGCGGGGAAATGCAGCCCCTCGCACAGAAGGCCCCAGCCGCTGCTGCGTCCCAGTATCAGCCGCGATATGCACGCGTGGCGTTCCCCTCCCAAGGGGACCAGGGCGCCGGGCCCAGCAGCGCCGCCGCCGCCATCGCCGGTGCACCATCCGATCCCCTGCCGATGGCCGAAACTCCAGCCGCCAGGTCCACATCCGGGCGACGCCGGGCGCCGCTCCGGCGTGTGCTCGCCTTCGGCGAGGCTAGCCCAGGGAGTGCGCTGCTTGCGGTGCAGGCTCTCCTCACGCATCTGCCAGTCCAGGCGGCCGGGGAAACCCCGGAGGGCCGCTGGCTCCAGGAAGTCGCTGCCTTGGTCAACACTGCCTGCCGCCAGGTGCTGGCCGAGAGTTCCCGTGCCATCACCCAGCGTGACGCCGCGGGGACCGGACCATCGTCAGGTGGCCTTCGTGCTGGCCGAGGAGCCTCCAGGAGGAGCGCCGCCCCCCTGGCTACCTCCGGAGCCCACGACCTCCTCTTGCACCTCAATGAGCGGAGGGGCATCGAAGACGCCCGCGTCAATCTCGAGCGCCAACGGGAGACCCAGCAGGAGGCTGAAGCTGAGGACCAGGCTTCCTCTTTGCCAGCCTGCGATCGCCGGGGCTCCCCGGCTCACCGGCATTCACCGCCCAAGGGCGTCGCCCGCGCCACAGGGTATGGCACCGGCTGCCGTGCCTTCACCAGTGAGCTCCGCCGGGTCAAATGGCCCACCAAGTTCCACCCTGAGCTGCCAGAGAAGTACGACGGGTCTATTGACCCCGCCGAGTTCCTCCAGATATACACCACCGCTGTCTAGGTGGCTGGTGGCAGCGAAAAGGTGATGGCCAACTACTTTCATATTGCCTTGAGGGGCTCCGCCCGCTCTTGGCATATGAACTTACCCCCAGGGTCTATCAGCTCCTGTAATGATCTTTGCCACCAGTTCGTGGCTAATTTTCAGGGTACATTCACGTGCCCCCGTCTGGAGTGCGATCTCCATGCCATCAAGCAGCAGGAGAGGGAGACGCTGCGGCGCTTTATTCATCGTTTCAGCCAGGTCCGTAACACTATCCCGTGGATAACCCTCCACGCTGTCATCGTCGCTTTTCGGCAGGGCGTCCGCGATGAGCGGATGCTCAAAAAGCTAGGCACGCACAAGGTTGAGACCACCGCAGAACTTTTCGCGCTGGCCAACAAGTGCGCTAGGGCGGCGGAAGCTCGGGATTGGCATGTTCCACACCCTAAGCACCCCGCCGCCGATCAACCAGGTTCTTCCCGCTCTGATAAGCGAGAAAAGATAAGGAGAAGGAGGCGCGAGGTTGTCCCCATCGAGCCAGCCCAGGGCCCCGATAGACAGCCCGCGCCCGTGAGAGCCCCGGCCCGAGCCCCTCCTAAAGCTCCGGCTCCCGCAAGGGCTCCGTCTCCCGCAAGGGTTCCGGCTCCCGCCCGGGCTCCTGCTCCAGCAAGGGCCCCCGCTCCTGCGGGGCCCGAGCCAGGCAAATGGTGCCCGATCCACCAGACCAGATGGCATGACCTCACGGAGTGCCGCACGGTCAAGGGCCTCGTCGAGCAGCGCCAAAGGGAGCGCGACAAGCTCCGCGGGGATTGCGACAATGTAGCCGCCCCCAACAACATAGAGCTTGGCTTTCAGGAGCCCGAGCACACCGTCGCCTTCATCGACGGAGGCGCCTATACGCCTTAGTCACGGCGCGGCGTCAAGATCATGCGGCGCGAAGTATGCTCGGCAACCCCGAGCGAAGAGGCCACAAGGCCCCTGAGATGGTCGGACGCCTTGATCATGTTCAGTATGGCCGATCACCCCGCCAGTACTGCAGGCGTGGGGCGACTACCCTTGGTAGTGTCCCCCACCATCTGCAATGTAAGGGTCGGCAGGGTGCTGATCGACGGGGGTGCAGGCCTCAACCTCCTTTCCAAGGAGGCCTTCAAGAAGCTGCAGGTGCCCTCCAAGCACCTAAAGCCGTCGCTTCCGTTCTGCGGGGTGACACCCGGGCACTCCCTGCCCCTCGGGCAGGTTGAGCTGCCCGTGACTTTCGGGAGTCGGGATAACTTTCGCACGGAGGGCGTCATCTTCGACGTCGTGGAGCTCCCCCTCCCCTACAACGCCATCCTTGGGCGGCCAGCGCTCGCTAGGTTCATGGTGGCTGCACACTATGCGTAACTCACGGTCAAGATGCCGGGCCCAGCAGGCCCCATCTCCGTGTCCGTCGACACCGGCGGTGCCGTCTCCTATGCCAAGCAGTCATACCTGGCCTTGGTCTCAGCTCAGGCCGAGGTCGAAGGCTGTCCAGGGGGCCCAGGACCCTCTTCATCCAAACCCCAACTCGCTGTCGACGCCTCCATTCCTACGCAGGAGGTCGTGGTGGGCGAAGACGCCTCCCAGGTTGTCCGAACCGGCGGTGACCTGGGCGGCAAATAGGAAAGCGCGCTCGTCACCTTCCTCCGGGCTAACGCCGACGTGTTTGCATTGCAACCGTCCGACATGCCCGGGATCCCTAGGGAGGTGATCGAGCACCACCTGGCTGTGCGTCCGGACGCACGCCCGGTGAAGCAGAAAGTCCGACGGCAGGCGCCCGAGCGCCAAGAATTCATCTGGGAGCAGGTCAGCAAGCTCCTTGATGCCGGATTTATCCGAGAGGTCCTCCACCCAGAGTGATTGGCAAACCCAGTTATCGTCCCAAAGGCCAACAGCAAGCTCCGCATGTGCGTGGACTACACCGATCTAAACAAGGATTGCCCCAAGGATCCTTTTCCTTTGCCCCGCATAGACCAAATTGTAGATGCAACCGCGGGGTGTGATCTTTTGTATTTTTTGGATGCGAACTCTGGTTATCACCAGATTTGCATGGGCGTAGAGGATGAAGAAAAAACTGCTTTTACCACTCCGGTGGGGACTTACTGCTATATGTCGATGCGTTTTGGTTTGCGCAATACTGGATCTTCTTTCCAGCGCGCTATCCGTATCACCCTTGATTCGCAGGTTGGCCGCAACGTCGAGGCCTACATCGATGATCTCGTGGTCAAGTCCCGAGACCGCGCCACCCTGCTCAAAGACCTTGCCGAGACTTTCAATAGTCTCCGCACTACCCGCCTGAAGCTCAACCCCGAGAAGTGTGTCTTTGGGGTACCTGCGGGCAAGCTCCTCTGTTTCTTGGTTTCCAGCTGAGGGATCGAGGCCAATCCAGAGAAGATCCAGGCCATCGAGCAGATGCGACCCCCGGCTCGACTCAAGGAGGTTCAGCATCTCGCCGGCTGCATGGCGGCCCTCGGGCGCTTCATCTCCAAACTCGGGGAGCGAGGACTCCCCCTCTTCAAGCTTCTGAAGAAGACCGGTCGTTTCGACTGGACGCCGAAGGCCGAGCAGGCCTTTCGCGATCTGAAGAAGTATCTCACCTCACCACCCGTGCTGGTGGCCCCATCCAAAGGTGAACCACTGCTCCTCTACGTATCGGCCACTCCTCAGGTCATAAGCATGGTGCTGGTGGTGGAGCGCGATGAGTGCACGGGGTCGGGTGCTGGATCCCAGCTCCCGGTCGCCCCCGGGCACTCCCCCGTCCTCGCGGCTCCTCCCGAGCAGGGGGTTGAGCCCGAGTACTTGGCTCCTCCCGAGCAGGGGGTCGAGCCCGAGTACTCGGTTCCCCCCGAGCAGGGAGTCGAGCCCGAGCACTTGGCTCCTCCCGAGCAGGGAGTCGAGCCCGAGCACCCGGTCAGCCCCGACCACGTCGCCGAACCTGGGGGCTGTAGCAGGCCCTCGGGTGAGGCCCCAGTCCGGGCCCACCGGGTGCAGCGACCGGTGTACTTCATTAGTGAAGTCCTCCGGGAGGCCAAAACAAGGTACCCCAGGCTCAGAAGCAACTCTACGCCGTGCTCATCGCTTCCCGGAAGCTGCGCCACTACTTCCAAGCGCACAAGGTCTCAGTGGTTACAACGTACCCGCTGGGGCCCATCCTCCGGAACCGAGAAGGCACTGGGCGTGTAGTCAAGTGGGCGGTGGAGCTGGCGGAGTTCGATCTTGACTTTGTCAGCCGCCAGGCGATCAAAAGCCAGGCGCTCTCTGACTTCGTGGCAGAGTGGACGCCCGTCCCCGAGGTCGTCCCAGAAGAGATCTCCACATATCCCGGGCATGATGCGCCCGAGTACTGGATCATGCATTTCGACGGTTCCCTCTCGCTGAAGGGCGCGGGGGCCGGAGTGGTTCTCACCTCCCCAACGGGTGAAGAACTCCGGTACATCGTGCAGCTGCAGTTCCGCGCATCCAACAACATGGCGGAATATGAAGGCCTCATCGCTGGCCTCCGAGCCGCGGTGGGCCTCGGGATTCTTCGCCTCCTGGTCAAGGGAGACTCCCAGCTGGTGGTCAACCAGGTATCTAAAGAGTACCAGTGCACGGATCCTCAAATGGCGGCGTACGTGGCAGCAGTCAGGAAGCTGGAGAAGCACTTCGACGGCCTGGAGCTGCGGTACATCGCTCGCTGCGACAACGCTCTGGCCAATGACCTCTCCCGCCTGGCCTCCTCCCGTGAGCGCGCCCAGCTGGAGTCTTTGAAGAAAGACTCACACGGCCTTCCGTCCTGCCTGCCGAACAGGACGAAGGGGAAACCTCGAGCTCAATTCAGGGGACCCCGGCGGCGCCCTTAGTGGGAAGCCCCGACAGGGTGCCGCCGTCCGGCGAGTGCACTGCACTTGCTGATAGTTCTCAAGATGCCTCGTGGATGGACGAAATCCGAGGGTACTTGAAGGAAAAGTTCCTTCCCGGGGATGAGGCTTCTGCCGAAAGAGTTGCTCGGCAGTCCAAACGCTATGCCATAGTAGATGGGGATCTCTACCGGCGTAGCGCAGGCGGCATTCTCCTGAAATGCATCGCCCGGGCAGAAGGCGGCGAGCTTCTCGCTGAGATCCACGAGGGCGAGTGCGGTGGCCATGCATTGTTCTGCACGTTGGTCGGGAAGGCCTTCCGGCAAGGTTTCTACTAGCCTACAGCTCTCCAGGATGCTTCCGAGCTGGTCCAGCGCTGCAGAGCGTGCCAATTCCACGCAAAGCAGATTCACCAGCCAGCTCAGGCTCTTCACACCATCCCCCTGTCATGGCCTTTCGTGGTCTGGGGGCTGGACATTCTGGGTCCATTCCCCCGAGCAATCGAGGGCTATGAGTACCTCTAC
This sequence comes from Phragmites australis, assembly GCF_958298935.1. Classification (NCBI taxonomy): domain Eukaryota; kingdom Viridiplantae; phylum Streptophyta; class Magnoliopsida; order Poales; family Poaceae; genus Phragmites; species Phragmites australis. The sequence continues at coordinate 13,406,530 of NC_084940.1, forward strand.
GTCGCCATCGACAAGTTCACCAAGTGGCCAGAGGCGGTCCCAGTCGTCAAGGTGACCAAAAACACGGTGCTCCAGTTTATCCGCGGCATCACCAGCCGATTCGGGGTCCCGAACCGGATCATCACCGACAACGGCACTCAGTTTACAAGTGCCCTGTTCGGGGACTACTGCGAAGACCTCGGCATCAAGCTCTGCTTCGCCTCTGTTGCTCATCCTCAGAGCAATGGGTAGGTCGAGCGCGCCAACGCGAAAATACTGAAGGGGCTCAACACCCGAACCTACGACGTGCTCGCAAAGCACGGGAAGGGGTGGGTCGACGAGCTGCCTACCGTGCTATGGGCCAACCGGACCACGCCTAGTCACGCTACCGGGGAGACTCCTTTCTTCCTCGTGAACGGCGCTGAGGCGGTCCTCCCCTCCGAGCTCACTCTAGGCTCCCCTCGTGTGCATACCTACTCTGAAGGCGAATAGGAGCAGCAGAGGCGCGACGACGTCAACTATTTGGAAGAGCGTCGGTGGCGTGCCACCGTCCGAGCAGCCCGCTACCAGCAAAGCCTGCGACGCTACCACCAGCGCCACGTCAGGGCCTGGTCTTTCGAGGTGGGGGATCTAGTTCTTCGACGCGTCCAATCGCGCGAAAGAAGAAATAAGCTGTCCCTTATGTGGGAAGGCCCCTTTACCGTGATCGGTGTCCCGCGAGAAGGCTCTTTCCGGTTGGCAGCAGAAGATGGGCAGCCGCTCCCCAACCCGTGGAACATCGAGCACCTGCGCAAGTTCTTCCCGTAGGTGGCCATGTTTGCAGGCTCAGGTCAACCAGGCCGGGGGATCCCCCCCGCCCAAGTTGACCAGGGGCTACCACTAACTGGGTAAGTCACCCAACATTGTAAAAAAAATTGTCAATACCGTATGAATATCAATGTGCAATCTTTATGTCAAATTTCATTTTTCTGGATTCCGTATGTTTAATCTGTCTGGTGAGATGCTCGATTGTGCGAGAAAAGTTCACTCTCTCATTTTCCCCGCTGATAAAAGAATCCCGATCGGTATGCGCGCGGGCAGTTGCTGTTGACTTACGTCTGATGTGGTAGGCTGTGGCGTTCGGTGTCATGACAGTCTCCCGGGCACTACCGAGCCCCTGGGGTTCTCGGGTAATCTTATCGCTCGAGCCGCTCGAGTAGTCCGGAGCCTAGGCCCCAAGGGCGAGCTGTCCGTGCTCGGTCTGGTCTGTCATACCCGAACGCCACCGAACCATAGGACCTCTGGGTTATGCCTCTGCCTGCTCTTGTTCGCCAGTCTGGGTATTCGAGAGGTCTCAGGTCGAAAACGAGAGCAGTCTATAATGAGTACCGCACTAACAGAGCGCACCAAGCAAAGAATTCTCTATTTTTCTCAAGTCGCAGATCGACAATCAAAAGCAAGAGCAGTTCGACCACAAAGGCCTCAGTGCCCAGGTCGCTGCTCAGCCCTAAGGGCCCTCGGGTGGTCCTACCGCTCAGCCTTGAGTGGTCGAGACCGCCTGATCCCGGGCTCCTCATGCGCCCCCTGGTGCTCGGGTGCCCTGGCCGTGGGAACCAAGTTCCCGGGCACCCCGAGCTCGGAGCGCATGCCCCTCCTGGATCGGTTGGCCAAGAAGCTGACAGTTGTCCGGTGAGTGGTTAAATTCAGACGAATTTACATTCAACAATATTTTGTTCTCGAGTCAACCTCAGGGGCCCTCGTACTCTAATCTGCTCGGTGAGATGGTCTCCTCGCGCACAAAACCCTGCCGCGTGTCCACTTTTTCCTAGAATGACAGAACGGCTCGTAGAAAGTTGTACCGTACATACGGTAATGTCCGATCGAAGTCTCTCATGGTGGTCGTGGTGTTCGGTCCGCTTTTAGGGCCCCGAGCACTACCGAGTCCCTGGGGTTCTCGGGTAATCCTATCGCTCGAGCCGCTCGAGAAGTCCGGAGCCTAGGCCCCAGGGACGGGCTGTCGGTGCTCGGTCTGGTCCGTTCTAAGCCCGGGCACCACCGAACCATGGGGACTCTTGGTCGCATTCCCGCCCGCACGTGTCTCCAGTCTGCTTGCTGAGTGGTCACAAAGTGGAAAAGTGTTCACCGATCATGGCGTGCTCCGTGCTGGATCGATCTATCTCCCGAGCAAGGAAGTCTGTGCCTTTGTCTTTCGACTCAGCCGTTGCGGACTCGCGAGGGCTCGGGGGCTGAACGCACCAAGAAGGACGGTCGGGGCAACTCCGTTCTCGGGGAAGGAAAGGTCGGGGTCGGTCCGACTGAGTACTCCTCGGGGCATCAAGTGAAAACATCAGAAACTTCATCAAGCACTCAGAAGAATTCTGGAGTTGCGACCCCAAAGAAAGGCTTCCATTATATTCACACACAAAAACAGCTGTTCTGAGGGATCACTCCCATATTTACATCAAGTCAAAAAGAAAAGAAGAAGAAAAAACTAATACAAAAGCCTAGACTGAGTCGGAGCCTTCGCTGCCGCTCCTCGAGACCGGGGTCGGTGGCACCTCCCGCGTGAAGCCGGTCGCCACCGCGGCGGTGGTGCTCCGAACTGCCTCCCGGGTGGCCTCCTCCTCGGCTTCGACCACCCCTTCCTGAGCTGGTTCCAGCGGGAAGTTCAGGTCCCGGCTCCGGTAGCAAGCCAGGACGTGTTCGGCCACTACCTGGGCCAAACCACGCCCCTCCCGGGCGGCGAGTTCCTGGACGGCCTGGGGCAGCGCCTCGAGGCGCTTGCAGACCTTCTGGAAGCCTAGGGCGAACTGGCCGGGGCCCGCCCCCTTATCCTCCACGAGAAGTTGCCCGAGCCCGGCCACCCTCACGGACCGCTGCATCCGCCGGAGGGTGTCCTCTAGCATTAGCTGCAAGCTGGCCCATTCGACCGAGGTGGCCTCGAGCTCCTCCATCGCGGTCCGCAGTCGCTCCTCGAGCCCCTGGCCCCCGGCCGCACCGGCAGAGCCAGCGCCGGGCGCCTGGGCCTCAGCCAGCTTCACCTGCCCCGCTAGGACGGACAGGGCCTGCTAGCGGGCAGCCAGCTCTGCCTCGGACTTGGCGGCCCGCTCCTCCCTAGCAGCAATGGCCGTCGCCGCCTCGGCAGCCTCTGCCTCCCGGTGGGCCAGTAGATCCTCCCGGGTGTCCAAGTCCGCCACCGTTATCTCGGCGTCGGTCTCCCGGATCGCGGCGTCCTCCTCCCGGTGTTGGAGCTCCCCCTCGACGTGCTGGAGTTCCTCCACCTAGTATTGGAGCTCGGCGCGAGTTCGGTCGACCTCACCCTTCTGGCGAGCTAGGTCGGCCTGGAAGGCCTCTGCTGCCCTCTCGCGGTTCACCATTGCCTCCTCCAGTTTCTGCGCCTGCCTCTACCTGGCAAGGGCATCGGCAGCCTGCTGCCGCGATGCCTTAGCCAGGCGGGGGCGTCTTCCCGCTCCCGCGACCTCCACGTGGGCGTCTTCCAGAGCCTTCCGCTCACGCGCAACCTCCGCGCGGGCCTCCTCCAAGGCCTTCCGCCCCTCCTCCATTGCGCGCTGTTCGTCCTCGTTGGCGGCGCGCGCCGTGGCAAGGCGGGAGTCGAAAACATGCCAAGCCGCGGTAAGCTGCGCTCTCTCCGTGGCCAGAGCGGCGCTCTCCGCCTCTCACTGCGTCATCTCCCCCGCTACGGCCGCCTCCAGCCGCCCGATCACCTCCCGGGCGCTCCCAAGCACAACTGGGAGAGGGTCGGCGGGCTGGCTGGGCGGCGGCTGGGCGCTTGGTCCCCTGCGAGCCTCCTCCGGGGGGCTCGGGGTCCCCGAAAACTGCCACGCGATCACCCGCCCCGCGCTCGGCGCGCTCGGGGTGGGCTCGGATGGTGCCAAACGTTCGGGCGGCGGCTGCGTTTCTGTCTCCACCGCCGCGTCCGCTGGCCCTAGCTCCACCGTCGCGCTCGCCTGCCCTGGCCCTGCCAGTGCACTCGGCTTGGGCGCGCTTGGCTCGAGGGCTGGCGCCGGCCTCGGTGCCTCCGGCCGCCCCTGGCCCTCGGCGGCGCCCGTAGGCGGCCTGCAAGAGAGGAATGGGATCAAAACTCAGAATTTAGTCCGGGCAAAGCACGCCCAGGAAAGAATGGAGGACGAAACTTACGTGGCTATGGGTCTTCGGTACTGCCACCTTGCTGCCGGAATCCTGAACTCCGGGCTCGACGGCATTGGCCCGGAGTCCTCCCTCCTCCTCTTCCGCCGGGGGCTCTGCGGGGCCGCCGCGTGGTTCGAGGGCGCCAAATTGAGCCCAAGCAGACCAAAGTGCGGTTCCAGAACCGCAGATACCGCCCCCGACGACGGCCCCGCGCTGGACGACTGGCCGTCCTGGTTTCCCCCCTCGCCTGGCAATGGTGACAGCGGGGACTCCGGCACGGGAATAAAGAGCCAGGGGCGCTTTCCCCGATCCTCCGGCGCCGTCGCCGCCCCGCTGCCGGCGGTGCCTCCTACTCCGGTGCGACGGTTGCTGCCCGCAGCAGCCCTACTGCTGGCCTGCGGCTCGCCGCTTGCGGCGCCCGGGCCACCAATCTGCGTCAGACCACTTGCGGCCCCCTCGCCGGCCGCCTCGTCCACCCCGGGGGCCTCGATGGTCCCGGCAGTCCGGTGCCCCGGCCGGTCGACCAACCGCTGGGCGTCGAACTCTTGCAGCTTCGCCTGAATCGCCACCCGATCAGGATTGGCGCAGAGCACCATATCTTTCCACGGGAGCTCCGCCCGGCTCAGGTCATCCACCCCGGTCACCACCCGGAGCATGCCCCTCAACTCCGGCATGCCCAAGTCCCAATCCTCGCCGATCTGGGTCCGGGTGATGTCCTCGGGGCCGGTGTAAAGCCATCATGGCTGGGCCCACTCCCGCAGGGGCGCCAGGCGACGACGCTAGAAGTCCGCCACCACCATCACCGAAGTGAGCCCGGCATCGCGCAGGAACGCGATGCGCTCCAGGACCGGCTCCAGCCGCGCGTCCATCGGCGGTGGCACCTCCCAGGTTGCCTTCTGGGGTTCCGCCGCCACCTCCGGCAGGGTCAGACTGTCGTGGGGGTCGACGTCAACGTAGATCCAGTCGCACCGCCATTCCTCCCACTTGCTTCGCAGCACCTGGGGAATGTATTGCTCCCCCAGGCCGTCCCACAACCGGAAGCTGCAGCAGCCAGCGACGTCCGCGGTGGAGTAGCCCCTCTTCTTCCCGGCCGGCCGCAGCGCGAAGAAGTGCGGGAAGAGCGTCACCGACAGTGGCACCCCCACGAACATCTCGCAGAGGTGGGCGAAGACCGCCAGGATGACGACCGAGTTGGGGCTGAGATGCACCAACTGGATCCCGTAAGTGTCGAGGATCTGGAGGAAGAACGTTGAGAATGGCAGCACCAGCCCGGCCGCCACGAAGGAGGTGAAGAGAACGATGCGCCCTGGGCGGTTTGTCGCCGACAGGAAGCTCGCCGGCGTCACCACCAAGGGCCCCTGCTGGCCCTCGGGGACCAACAACTTCCGAATCTTCCCCGCCGCCTCCTCGTTCGACAGGCGGGACTCCGGCAGCACGCCGTCGGGAGTCCTATCGCGGCGGTTTCCTCCTGCTCTTGGCATTTCGTCAGGGCGGGAGATGATCTGGACGGTGGAGAAGGGAAGGTGCTCTGATCGCCTAAAGAGAGTCTAAGGGCTCAAGAGCGCAAAGAGAGCAGGGGCTGGATCACGAGATGGCGTAAAGAGGGGGGCGGTTCACTCCCCTCCTCCTTTTATACCCCAGGGACTTCAAACATCCCCTGCCACAGCACACTTGGCGGGACGATTTCCTCTATCGATGCAACCGCCAGGCGAATCTCGCACAGGTCGTGCGATGTCAGCGGTTGCCAGGAGTATTTTCCTCGATTGGCGCGGCTGCCGTGCGTGCCGCCTGATCCGTCATCACGCGCCGCCTGTTCCATTGTCACACCCATCGGGAGTTGTGTGGACGCGTGTCCGTTCGGCTCCCTGTTGGGCCGTGCCAAAGGCCCGGACCGGAGGGACCACCATCTGAAAGCTCGCCACATGGCGTCAATGCCGGCTTCGGCCTCGTCCGCAATCTCTGGGCCATTGCCTGCCAATGGGCCCGGGGGCTACTGTCGGTGTATCAGGAACTGGGGGTCCCTGAATCCCGAGGCCAGGCCAGCCATCCGTCACATGGCGTCATCCCGCGGAGTCTCTCCTGCAAGATGAGAAAAGAGCGAGTCCCGGGAGAAGGCGCTCGGGGCCACAGTCGGTGGCCCCCGAGTACCCCAGTTCCCCGATGATCCACAGAATCCAAGTGCCGGGAAGAAAGTGCTCGGGGAGGTGTACGGTCACCCCCGAGCACCCTAGTCCCCCGACGACCAGGAGAGCTAAGTTCCGGGAGAGAGTGCTCGGGGCTGCATGCGGCAGCCCCCGAGCACTCGGTTCCCCGAGGATCCGTACCAGAGTGCTCGGGAGAGAGTGCTCGGGGAGGTGAACAGTACCCCCGAGCACTCGGTTCCCCAAGGACAAGAAGGAGCATTCTCGGGAGAGAGTGCTCGGGGAGGTGAACAGTACCCCCGAGCACTCGGTACCCCGACGACCCAGAAGGTCCCCTAGTGGAGGCCCCCGAGGGGTCCACCGATGAGGTGTCAACCAGTCAAAGGCTCGAGGCCGCATTTAATGAGTGTGCGTGGCCTGTCGCCTCCAACTGCTCCCGCCGCGCTCATCGTCAGTTCCTGCCACGTTCTGGCAGAGAGGCGTGGGGTTATTAATTGCACGGGTCCCGTCCCGTGCCATCCGGCCTGTCTCAGGATAACGTCGTAAGGACCAAGGCGTTCCGCCTGCCACGCTGCTGTGGCAGGGGAACAAGACAGGGCGGGCACGCCAGGTCGCTCTGCGGCTGCCCGGTGGGCCCTCTCCACGGCGCCCGTTGCCCTGGCATTTATGGTGATGGATGACCGGGCGTGTGCCGTATTTTCCACCCCCGGTCACTTCGCCCAGAGGAAATGATGACGCCCTTTCCATTTATAGTGTTTCGGAACTCGTGCCCCCCTCCCGTTCGGGGCACGTTGCTGCCAGCGGGTATTAGAGCAGCCGGCGGCACAGAAGAGAAAAAGACAGACGAAAGAGGCTGAGAAAAAACCAAGCGCAACCAAAGAAAGAGAGGACTTACAAGCATAGCCAAGAACACGGCTGAGAAGTGAGCAGCGCTAGACAGGTCGAAGAGCAAAGAGCCCCAGGCTCTTAGATAGATCAAGATTCTTGTAATCAGCAACATCCTTGAGAGACTTCCTCAGGACAGTTATAGTATCCATACAGGAGTAGGGTGTTACGCCCCTGTGCGGCCCGAACCTGTCTAAATTCCGGTGCATTTACTCTTTTCTGCACTAGGTCATCTCCACCACCACCGGACGTTGCATTCATTCCCATTTATTTCTCCGACGAACATACTCAGGATCATCCCCCGGTCGAATCTCTAAAAAGGGGTCTCTCGGGATCCCTGCGACTGGAGTTAATCCTCCGACAGGGACAAAGCGCATCTACCACCCCTGGTAGATATGTGGTCGAATAGCCCGTCACTACAGCATCACCAATCCGTGTGGATGTTGCAGGACTGGCATCATCATCGACACCAACGTCGTCGTCGTCGCTTTGCTAGAATCGAGCACACAAGGCCAATGCTAACGCCAAACCCGTATCTATCAGCGTTGCCACCGATGTCGTCGCTGCCGCCGCCACCATAGCATCTCACCGTCACGCCACCTCCTCCTTCCAGGGATCCAAAAGCTAGCTATAGCTCCGAGCTATGAGCCAAGCAATTTGATATATGCTGCCATCGTGCTTCGCAATGACATGTTCTACTCAAGTACTTGTTACTTGTACCTGATAATTTGGTCAAACATATTGGACCAAATCCGATAATTTAGTAGACTTCTTTGACGGGCATGAGACCGATGGATGCCTGTCTTTGTCGGCAGTGGCCATGTAATTTTCCAATGATTTTGAATTGTATGCGTGCCTTGCAAAAGACAAAGTGAGTAGTTATCAAATTAGTGTGTTGATGACGAAATTGATGTCTAATCTATTACTCTTTGTTAGTGGAGTATGTCTGCATCCAATTACTGTTTATTTTCCAAGCCAGAATAGAGATAAATCCCTTGAGTTTTCAATAATGATTAGTTATCGAAAATGGATGAGAATATGTCACGTGTGGCGCGCGCGCTGTCTCTATCGGTGGCATATTTGGCTTGCTTTCTAACTTTGAGGTTGTGCAGTGCTAGCAGCTTGCTTGCGTAAGCATGACGTTTGGAAGGTCCCAGATGTGTGACGCAATTGCCCATCTTTGGGAATCTGGAAGCAGTGGGGAGGAAGAAACTGGAGAGGAACGTGGCTGCAGCGTTAAAATAATTTATTCTCTCATTGTTGATCAGTTCGAAGCGCCACAGATAGCTTAATTTAACATAAAAATTGTTGTAAGTGGCAGGACCGTAAAATACCATTACTACTATTTTAGGGAAATAAATGAATGCAGGAACTAGTTTCCTCGGCTCAAATTATTGAGGTAGTGAAAAGGTAAAGCTTTATTTCTCTTTTGAGATTAAAGGTCAAGCTTTCGATTAAAAGGAGTATAAACCGATTTTATCAAGTGCACAAAATGCGTTAGTGGGCCCCTTTCCTCACTAAAAGGTAAAGGTTGGAAATAACTCTATTTTTCCACTAGCGAACCTCCGGACTACAGATTTGTCATTAAAAAAACAAATCTAAACTGGAAAAATGCCTTAGGAACTCCCCATAATCCGATCCCTCATTGTTAGTTGCTGATTATTGGCCTTCTCATCCACATGTGGTAACTATATACTGGTAGCTGGTATATAGTTTGGACTAATTTTGATCAAATTTGTTATTCTTTAAATTAGTCAAATTTCATCCAAACAAACTCAAATTTATGGATGATAGAAATCCAGTAACTACCGATAATTGGTTGTACTGGTTGGAGGTGGGATATTTTGTACTGGCAGTGTTAACACTTAAAACCAATCCTTTTGCCACTAGTTTGCTATTTCGATGGGCACATTTATGTTTTGTTCAAGAAAAAATAGGCATCATAAAGTTTTAAATTTGGAGGGAATTGAAAAAACAATGATACTCCTTCCTTCCCCATGTGACTATATTTAAATACCACCGAAGTTTGCTCTGTCAATATATTGAAAAATGTCTAAATTACACCTATTAACATTCATGTTTGTCTAGTTTACATCTCGAACACAACGCCGTCTAATTTACAACCTTCAACATAAAAAAATAGAGATAAGGGCGTCCACTGTGCTCATCTCCTAGAAGGATAACTTGTGCTGTTCCCTCCTCTGCACCTGGACAAACGCCAGAGGAGAGGGGTGGTCACATCATATCAGCTGCTTGGATTCCCTATCTTCATCAGGTACGTAAGGACTGGCAAAGTAGCTTAAAATGCTTGGATCAAGGTTGAAGAACTCGTCCGTGAAGTCCATGCCCTCGGCGGAGACCACTTCTTGGAGCTCGGACTGTGCCCGCCAGTCCGCGTCCCCGGCCGCCGCCCCGAACGGCGCGAGCGAGACACCGTGGTTCGAGTCCGAGGTCGCCGGGGACACGCCCCAGTTCTCCGGCGTCTCCGGCCCAGGGAACAGGCTGCGCTCAGGCGCCAGGCAACCGCTCACCGGCGTCGAGGAGAAGCAGAAGGGCGTGGTGGCGCTCCAGACCTGGTGCTCCGCCGCCACGTCCAGACCCTCGGTCTTCACCGTCTGGGTCGAGCTCAGGCTATGCAGGATGCTGTGCGTCTCCGGTGGTTGCTCCGGCGGCTGCGTTGCCGCTGTGGCCTGGTCTGCTCCCGCCGTTCTCTGAACGCAGGTGTGGGCGCCGTGGTAGATCACGTCGAAAAGCGTCGGATCCTCGTCGGTGCGCTGCACCTGCTTCGTCGCCGCGCATCCCTGAGAGTGGCGGTGCGTGCACCGGTAGTAGCTCCTGCGAATTTTGCACAGATCAGTTTCTATGTTCTAATTGCGAATCTTGTCAGGCGAAAGATGCATTTTTTTAATGAATTCAGAGCAATGTTAGCACAAGCTAGCATCACCAATCCAAATGAAAAATTTTGTTTCCATCCCATGAAATATTGTCTCTGTCTCAAACTGTTCATCTCTGACAAGTGGAGGCCAAGAATTTGGGAACAGAACAGAGCAACGGACAGCCACAACATCCAAACCAAAAAGCAGATGCAAATTATTTCGATTCCTCCCGCGAAGAAAACACATGCAGATTGGGTTCTGAAAGAAAAAATAAAGAAAAATCTTTTGGTTAGATGTACCAACCTCGGGTGCTTGGCTCCAAGAATCTCCTTCTGGCCGTACTTCCTCCAGGTGTGGCCGTCGTCGACCGCGCTGTCGCCGCCCCCGGCCGAGCTCAACCTCACCTGATGCCTCTTCTTTTCCATCGTCTTCCTGCAAAAGCACAAATCACTCAGCAACTTGATTGAACAAAGAAAAAAAGCTGAATTATTAAAGATGCAACTGCTCCATGACCATGAATGAGTCCATGACATGGTTCAGTTTGTTCAGCAAGCTCTCACCTCTTCTTGGTGTTCTTGAAAGCGGAGATGAGGGGGCTCAGAGTTGGCGTCGTCGAGAGCGGCGAGGGGAGGCCAGCGTCGGCCGCGGACCGCTTCCGACCGCCGTCGAGGTTGGAGGATGTGATCATGACGATGGACCGCTCGGTGAGGGAGGAGATTTGCGAGGCCAGGTGCTTGCAGAGGCCCGGGCAGCCGCCCAGGTGCACCTCCAGCTGCCTCACCAGCTCCTTGATGTGGCTGAGCTCCGTCACCACCAGCTGGCTGCCTCCATTGCCATCCACGCTCTCCATCTCTCTCTCTCTCAACAAGAAATTCCTCTCCAACTAATTTGCAACGAGTGGTAACACAGGAGAACCAAGAAACCGATCAAAATAGTGTCGCGAAATTGGAGGCAAGAATGTGTTGTTGCTCGAGGAATAATTTTCTTGGTGTGTGAATTGGAAGAGGCAAATGGGGAGTTGGGGTGAGGTGGCGATAGACTGAAGCGAAGGGGCGCTCCTTATATAGCGAAGAAATCATGCTTAAGAAGCGCGTTTCGGCTAGGTGGAGAGGGGAGGAGGAGATGGAACAAGATTTTCACCGGGGAGCGTAGGGGAGCTTGATTGGTCGTGGATCAGTGCCACGCCGGAACACTGGATGGGCTCTGAGACAACTTTCTTGGACCCTTCATTTGGAAGGAACCAAATTCTATATAACTCATTCTTATAAAATATTCACTCTTCTCTAATTACACGTATTCACTCTTACTCTTATCTCTAGTTCAGCTATTAGATCACATAACCGATAGTATGGATAGAATCTTAAAAATTCTTTTTAAATATAATCCTATATAATTTACTTCTGTTTAAAAAACACCTGCTGAGGCATGGTAGCCGAATTAGCTTCAGTGGCAGTAGATGCATTTTTGGAAAGATCAGCATCACAACGAGAACCCAAATATTGTTGGTGCATCACGGGACCCGGAAAAGTCGGAACCAAAATGTTGTAGATACTTGCAAGCTAGTTTGGTCGATATTTGGCACATCTCATCAATTTATTTTAGTATTCTTGTTGTTCCTCTGGTGGTGCTTTTTATGTTACGCGGCCGGGATAGTTTGCGGTTATATATAACGCGACGATGAATCTAATTAGACATGATGTTTAGAAGGGACCTTACTGAAGATTTGCTTTAGGCATGCACACCGATTGCAGCCAAGGATTGTGAACAAGAGTATACACAATTGTTTGGTTGTAAGGTAGATAGCTTTTCTTTTAGGTATCTAGGTATACCTATGAGTCATAAGAAATTATCAAACAAAGACTGGGCCGACATTGAAGATAAGTTCTAGAAAAAACTAAGTAGTTGGAAAGGAAAGTTACTTTCGGTTGGAGGGAGATTGGTCCTGATTAATTCAGTGCTAACTAGTTTAGCCATGTTCATGCTATCTTTTTTCAAGGTCCCTAGAGGAATCCTTCAGAAACTAGATTACTATCGATCACGTTTTTTCTGGCAATGTGATGATCATCACAAAAAGAAATATCGTCTCGCTAGATGGAGTGTTCTTTGTAAACCCAAGGATTTTGGTGGTCTAGGAATACAAAACCTAGACCTTCAAAATAAATGCCTACTGAGTAAATGGTTGTTTAGGCTCATAAATGAAGATGGAGTTTGGCAAAGGTTTCTAAGAAAGAAATATTTGCCTAACAAAACTCTAACACAAGTGCAGCATCGACCAGGTGACTCCCATTTTTGGTCCGGCCTTTTGAAAGTTAAAGATGATTTTTTGGCCGGTGGGTGTTTTAAAGTGCAAAGTGGGGAACAAGTCAGGTTTTGGAAGGATATTTGGTTAGGAGACAAACCTCTTAGGGAGGCATATCCTAATCTTTTTAGAATTGTAAGAAAAAAAGATGATACGGTGGCAAATGTCCTACGGACTGTACCACTTAATGTATCTTTTAGGAGAGGTTTGGTAAATGCTAATCTGAACTCTTGGTATGACTTGGTGTCCAAAGTTGTCCCGGTCAATCTCACACCGGGTACAGACTTGTTTCGATAGAATCTAACAAAGAATGGCTTTTTCACAGTCCGGTCTATGTACAGGTCTATGATTAAGCAAGGAGTTCTACGGGATAAAAACCCACTTTAGCAATTAAAGGTACCGCTGAAAATCAAGGTTTTCCTGTGGTACTTAATAAAGGGAGTTACTCTTACTAAAGATAATTTAGCAAAAAGAAATTGGCAAGGTGATATCAAATGTTGTTTCTGTAGTGTCGTTGAGACTATCCAACATTTGTTTTTTGATTGCCATTTTGCGAGATTTGTTTGGAATACGGTGCACACTACTTTTGGAATTCAACCACCCACTAGTTTCTCTAATATGTTTGGTTCTTGGCTGAATGGTGTTGGTCCTAAGCTTCGAAACTAGATTTTGTTGGGGGCTGCTGCACTCTGTTGGGCTTTATGGTTGAATAGGAATGAAGTGGTTTTTAACAAGGTTAAGTCTAATACATATCTACAGGTAATCTTCAGGGCGACTTACTGGATCCGACAGTGGTCCCTGCTGCATAAGATGGAGGAGTGCCCTTTATTCAAGCGTGGTTGCAGAGACTTGGAGACAATGTTGATGGCGGTCTTTGCAAAGTTTGGTTGGTGCTTCTGGAATCGAATTGAAGCGTAGCTATTAGTTCCTTTTCAGTCGTTTGGTCGCTCACCTTTGTTGGGCTTAAACTTTGTTGCTTTTTTATTCGCCGCTTTGTTGTAAGCACTTGAGCTTTATGGCTTGTCTTGTGGTTGACGCTCAGCTGTGTACCATCCCCGGATGGTAGAGGCTGGAACTTTATTCCATTATCTAAAAAAAAGGCATGCACACCGAATAATATGTATACTCAACTTAGTGCCTTTTGGAATCGAGTGTACGCTCTGTCAGTTTCTACTTATCAGCGGCTTTTATTTCTCAGAAAAACTGATAAACTAAAACAAATATTAAATTTATTATTGACTTATGACTCTTTTATAAACTAGTTTTTAACGAAATAAACTAAAAATTGATAAGCTGGTTGAAATCAACTTTTCTGAAAAGCTGGTATGTAACGAGTCTAAAAATTAAACCCATAAACTAACCATTTTTCTCAGAAATTATAAATAGCTTTTCAGATAAATATTTTTTAAAAAATACCATAAATTTTAATTGTGCTAAACATTATCTATATCAGATCTTATAGCTGTAGTTTTCGCGGATCTCCAAACCCTAAAGTTATATAGAATTATACAAGGACACGTACAAGGTACATATGCACATGTTACATCCCGTGACGTCGTGATGGGTTTTTTTTTTTCACTTGAGGGCACTTCTAAACAAAAGTTTGAGATATGTTTGGTTAAACCCTATGAGGCTATGACGTTGTCTTGTTCATATTAGAAATAAAGAAAAACTTGTTATATAGATTTGGCCACGTGCTTTATCCGTGTGGGTTCGACCCGTGTGCGCACAAGGAGCAGGACTAAGTATACTAGTCTGATTGGTGTGCTTACGCCGCACCTTTTTTCTTTTGCACAACGCATGATAAAAGAAAATTAAAAAAAATAGATTCATCAATTTAGGATATCTCAATATTTATTTATGAATTTATCAATATTTAACATATTTACTTAATTATAGGGAAAACAGTAGTACTTTCATGAATGCACATAATTTCAACACATAGACCACAATAATACAAAACTAACAAAATTTGTTTCATATTTTTTTGAGTTTTATATATTTTTCTTTGTATTTTAGATTATTTCAGTCGATTTATTAATATAACTAATATTTCTTTAGATATTTTTTGGAATTTCCCAAAAGTAAGCGCGCCTTTTTTCTTTTGCACAGCGCATGGCAAAAGAAGACTAAAAAATTGAGTTCACCAATTTAGGATATCTTAATATTTATTTATGAATTTATCAATATTTAACACATTCACTTAATTATAGGAAAAACAGTAGTACTTTCATACATACACATAATTTCAGCACGTAGACAACAGTAATACAAAACTAACAAAATTTGTTTCATATTTTTTGAGTTTTATATATTTTTCTTTGCATTTTAGATTATTTCAGTCGATTTATCAATATAACTAATATTCCTTTCGATATTTTTTGAAATTTTCAAAAATAAAATTATATTATATGTTTAAATATATCTGTATGTATATATATACATATACATGTATATACATGTATATATACACATATATATATATATATCTGTATATCTATATATACATATATATGGAGCCCACTGCTATATAGCTACAGTACTCAGACCATGTCTCGAAATCTTGACTGGATAATATATATTATAGATGTGCCTGTGTGTGGGTATGTGTGCTCATCATGCCCGCTCCTAGGCGAATGGCCTCGGTATTACTGGTGGACCCCTCTGTTAGCCAATCTTGTGAAGAAGAAAAGATTTAGTCACGTGCTTTGGCCCGTACGCACAACTTTTTTATGGGTTTGGTTCGTCCTTGTGTTTTTAGTGTAAGACTTTAACCTACTCTTTTCACTTTGTTTCACATGTAAGTAGGAAAATCTCAGTAGAATGATGAACTCGCTGCAGTTTTTTCAATATTGTTTTCTTTCATTTACACTTCAATTTTTTTGTTCGTTAGTTCACTGCAACAAATTCAGATGTTCAAAGTTGAGCCCACAAAGGACAGTATCTTGTTTAGTTTTTTTGGTAAGGTATACGACGGTCCCATTAAATGTTGTTTCGTACAACCTGGGCTGATCAATGTTGATCTTTACTCTTGTACCACCGGTCAGAATCAGCCGTGTATACCAGCTACTACGTATGCTAAAAACTTTTTTCATCCGACTTAAAATTAAAAGTTTTAATTGGCAGTGTAATATATACTGTTTCTTGCCCATATATAGTAAAAGGGAGTAAGTTATATCTGTATTTGTAAGAAAAGAAATGAAAGTTGATCTGCCAAATGTGGCCATAAATACTATGGGAAAAAAATTCTGGGAAATCATAATAATACAAACTAGTTTTACACGATTTGCTTGCAACATTCTGAATTAAATCTGCCTAACTATTAGTGGGTTTTGAACTTATTAATTGGATGAAATGAAATTGGATTTTGAATACAAGGACCCCATTAACCCACTCATCAACTCAATAGGCGCATCTTACCGAACGTTGTTAGAATGCCGACCAATTCGATTGACTTGACGCTGTTAGAACGCTGTTAGAATAAAATTAGATTGGCTTGACACAAATATTTTTACAGGCCAGTTGCCCACGATGCTGACCAATTCAATCGTGCCCCTTTGCACGCCCGAACAGGAACCACATTATTAACAGTTGTCCGTACAATGACCATCGATCCAGTGGACGATAATCAAGTACAAACTACATGATCAAGAAGTAATAATTTACTGAAAACAGTTGTCACCTAGTTTACGGAGCCGATAGAGGTATCTGTGTGCACTAAGGGTGTGTCTGTTCGTCCATATGGGGTTTTTAAGTTGCAGGCTATATTCTAAATGAGTAGAAGTAATTTAGATGGATATAGTGAATTTAAAAATAAGAGTATTTGATTGTTTATATGGATGAATATAATAATTCCATATCTGTAAATGTAATGATTATGTGAATGTATTTGGTTGATTGTATAAGCAGATGCAATGACTCTGCATCTAAGACTAACGAGTGGACCTGTTGCAGTATTGTAGTAGATGTAATAAATCCACCGAGCTAAACTTAAGAGAGAAGCTCGATTAGAACATATCCATCGAACTAGACTCTAACTATACAATTACATCTGCGGATGCAGGGAGAAACAATACATGCAACTAACCAAACAATATACTCTACAAAAATATACATATGGACAAAACCAAGATACCTGTGATGTGGATAATCAAACATACCCTAATTGTTTTTTAGGATCATATGATCCGCAGCCATGCATGTTGCATTGATACCATAAGCTTCATTAACTAGTGATTTAGTGGTAGCTTCCTCTATCATGTGCTCTCAAACATTTCTTAGATGAGCCGTTATTCAGGGTCGTTTGAAGTCCGATGTGAAGTTTGTAGTTTATCTTGCACCAAGTCCAAGTATAATGTTGCTTTCGCTAGAATTAGCAAATGCAAATATTCTATACCGTTGCTATAAAAAATACCACTTGCAAGGGCACCCATCCTAACCTCCTGCAAACAACGGCACCTATCTTAAAATACTTCATGTAGTTGACGTTTTAGTCTCTTTTTTAATGTTTAAAATATATAATGTTCTACAATTTTGAGGTAATTTTAGTATAAGTTTTTCAATCTTATCCCCTTCATTAAGTAACTTTCTTCCAAGTGCAAGTCTCATGTCACACATAATAAATGATATTAAAAAGATAGTCATTTTATTGTTCACCTAATATTTATACTCAACTCTAAAATATCATCTATTTTAAGACGAAAATAGTAACATATATCACATGCATGTTTTACTATTTTTTCTCCTGAATATGGACATGTATGATTACCATGTAAATTTGTTGGTTCATAAGTAATATCAGAATTAATTTAGCCATCGCAGCAGGCTTGATACTATCATACTAGTGTAACATTTGAGGTTCTTCTATTTGCCAAAATTCATAACAGCAGTAAAAGCTCACACTTTTGCGTTATCACATTCTGTAATTATTTTTTTGGTGAAGCAAAGTGGAAGTTGACTGCTACGATTTTGAGTAACTTTAGTCTAGATTTTCTAATTTTACCTCTCTATTAAGTAATTTCTTTCCCAGTACAAATCTCATTTCCCACATAATAAATGATATTAAAAGAGGATAAGATTACTATTTTATTGTTCACTTAATACTTATATTCAACTCTAAAACGTCATCTATTTTGAGATGAAAAAAGTAACATGTATAACATGCATGTTTTATTAATTTTTTTCTGAATATGGACATGTATGATTACCATGTAACTTTGTTGGTTCATAAGTATTATCAGAATAAATTTAGGTAGTGCAGCTGGCTTGATACTATCATACTAGTGTAAGGTCCTGTTTGTTTCAGCTGTAGATTGTGAAAAGCAAATTATAGATTGTGGATTGTAAAAAGTTGGATTATAAAATCTGGATTGTAAAAGCTGGATTGTGAATTGTTATAATCTGGTGGAAGGCAGATTGCTGGATTGTTACAATCTGGGTGTTGGATTGTAACAATCCAGCTTTTCTAACCAGCTGTTTGTTTCAGCTTATGGATTGTGATCATAATCCAGCTTTTACAATCCAGCTGTTTGTTTCAACTTATTTTGATCAGAATCCAGCTTCTATAATCCGAAACAAACATGACCTAATATTTGAGGTTCTCCTATTCACCAAAATTCATAACAGCAGTAAAAGCTCACACTTTTGCGTTATCACATTCTGTAATTACTATTTTTGGTGAAGTAAAGTGGAAGTTGACTGGAGTGGTCCGAATCTTCAGGTCCCTTTACGCGTTGAGAGATGGTGACTTCAGGGATGGTGGACGAATTACGTGTATGTGTGTGTGAGAGAGAGCCACCTGTTCCAATAGATACATGCTGAACCTGTACTGCTGTGAGCATCAGTATCTTTGGTGGCCATGCTGTGTTTGGTGTGCATGTGCATGATCGATAGAAATATATCCGAATAGGTTCATACTTCATACATAGATTATGTTTAGGCCGGGGTAATATTGGGAGAGTTTTGGTAGAAGTTACACAGATATATACTTGCCTAGCTCTTGAATGTCCTTCAAAAGTTTTTTTTTTTTTTGAAGTTCCAATGCTCAAATAGGACCGATAATGGGTTAGGTCGGGTCCGGTCCGGTGGAACAAAATTATGTCCAAGACTCAAAACCCCGATAGCTCCAATCCGATCCATACTCGAATTACTAAATGAGTGAAAACTTAAACCCAAACTCCCGTCAGGTTCAGTTCCACAGTCAACATCTAGGGTTTAGAGTGTGGCTGCCAGGCCCTGCCACTCCCGTCGATCGGCCGGCACACCGTACCGCTCCCAGCGGCAGCTGGGATTGAGCGTGCGGTAGCCAACACACGGGACTAGAGCTAAGTAGGGCTTTTCAATTGGGCTGGGCTACAATGCAATGCATATGCATCTACTAGGTGACCTATGGACGCCCACAGGCGAAATACAAAACCCATGCCTGACCCGATCTGCCAAACGCATGTGCGAAAATTGTAACCCGAACCCAGACTCGTTAGGTCCAGAGCCCACGGGTACCTAAACCCATGGGTCCAATTGCTAGCCCTATGCTCAAAGTAGTGCCTATATATTGATGAGAGATGGCCATCAGGTGCGGTGGGTACGGGCAATGCTGGCCCATATCCGTACCTATACTTGTCAAAGTTATCGCTCCCGCGGGCATACCCGTGAGCACCCACAGTGGGCATACCCGTTTACCCGCCAACCGTCCACCAGCCCCATGATCTACATAGCATGCGGTTGCCTAGGCGACGTGTCCTAGATACGACTACACTGCTGCCACCGCTAGTCGTCCATCACCTCCTCCTCACTTGCAATATCCTGTCCACCCATCAACCCATCACTCACTCACCCCCCCCCCCCCACATGCGCACCCACACCTCCATCTCCATCCATCACGAGCTCGACCCAGATTCAAATCACACGCGCGTGGACAGCAACGGTGGCGCTAGGTTGAAGGGACCGGTGATGTCCTAAGAGGGGAGGAGTGAATTATGACATTTAAAACTAATCTCATCCAAAAAATTCACAAGATAAACGTATATCAATTTCCATTTAAATATGCTCTAGGTTCATCTAGTATGTCTACTCTACCGTTGAAAGGTTTGTAACCTATGACCAATCCTAGCAAACTACTCTATGAATGTAATTATGCAAGGATAGATTGCAAGAAGTAAATGCATAAATGTAAAGATGGTAGAGAGAGCAAAATCGGCATAAGAGATATTTATCCCGTGGTATCGATGGCATAAATATCACCTCTAGTCCACATTGGAGTAGCCACCTAAGCTATAGCTCCCAGATGGCACCTGGTCATGACCCTTGAGTCACCAAGGCCTCAAGTGGGTAGAGCCACTGAGCCACCAAGACAAGGCCTCACCACAAGCCTCTCTTCTGGTCACTTCCCGTTGTCCTCACTTCGAAGCTTGAGCCAACAAGGTAAAGGTCTCCGTGCCCCCGTACAAGAGTCCTGCCGCTACTCCACACTAGGTCGGAGGGTTATCAAGCTTAAGCCACCAAAGCCTAAGGTGCCGACGAGTCACCAAGACTCCAAGGTGCCGGCGTACCACTTGGTTCAAGCTAGGATCACTCCTTGATCCCCTCTCTAGACAGCAACACCTAGACACAACTCTCTCTAGGCCTATTAAAAGCACTAATTACTCTCTAATCATGTACTTAACTGCCTTGGATGATCACTTTAAGAACTATAGTGGCTTGGATGTCTTTCAAGTGTATGCGAGTTTCTCTGGGCTCTAGCACACTCAAATGGCCGAGTGGAGCGGTATTTATAATCTCAACCCCACAGATTAACCATTGCCCCAACGGTCATATTTTGTTGTACTCATTGGATGGTCCAACATGTGCAACATTACAGGCGCCGGAACATGCAACATGTACTCTCTACGAACTAGCCGTTGAAATGGAGATGTGTGATGATGATGAGAGAGACGATGGATCTCTGCTAGTCCCCCGCCCTGCTTTAGGTCTTTGAGAACTCATGTTCACAGTCAGCCTTCAACTTAACACTAGAGGATTTGACTTAGCCTGTTGAGTTGGCGGGGCAATATTAATCTTCTGCCTACCACCTTTGCTCCCCTGACATGGATCGGCTACTATAAGGCTTGTCTCTGGGCACCATCTTCGAGTCATTATCCATTGTTAGCATCCAAGGACGTTATTTCGCTTTGCTTGTTTCGCTTTGGTTGATGTTTTCTTGTTGTGATGGTGTTTTCAAATATTTCATAATGTTGATATTCAGGTCTCTTTCCTTTCATGGGCAGCGAAGCTAGCTTTTGCTAAGATGGATGATCGCCTTCATCGGCAGTTAGCTAAAGTGGAAGCTGCGGGTAAAGCCCATGCTAAACTGGCACGCACGAAGGAGCTTGCGGAGGTCCATAATCAAATGAAGACATTAGATGAAACTTCATTCAATGGCTGTAGCTCATGACATTGTGGCCAAGGAGTTTGAGGATGAAAGAGCTGCTCGTCTTCACGTCGAGACAGCATTGGTTGTTCAGGCATTGGAGTGCTGTGATATTTCTAGTTCCGCCTGGGCAGCGATGTCTGCTCTCGGGCACTCACTTGGGCATCTAGGCATGAAGGTCGAAGCTAGACCATGCGAAGATGTGCATGCAAGTTTGGATGGGATCCACAATGTCGCTCTGACACTTGATCGTTTTGCCAAGCTGTATGGGGATCATTGTGCCCAAACAGCTTGGCACACTGCCCTCGGTGCCCTAAAACGCAAAGGATGGACTTCGTGCTACCTTCTGACAACAAAGAAGACTTTGTCCAGGTGTCAAAAGTGGCTCAAAGGGCGTCACATGCCTTCGTGTCAAAGTTATAGGAGCTGACTGGGCGTGGCTTGGCCTTAGAATTTGCCAAGGATGTTGCGGAGGTTGTGGCCTTAGCTACAAAGCGGGTAGTAGCTCAAGCGCCTAGCGCTAACACGCTTGGCGCCCATGTGAGATATTCAAAGTTTTCTTAGGTTTTATTCACGTACGCATGAAGACTTTCGTTTGGACCCTGGATGCATACGTGAAAATCACCCGATGTGATTGGTTCTATGTAATTGCCTGGAAATTGTTGAAAAGTGCCTCTTGAAGCTAATCCCATTAATAAATTTACCCAGGTGGTAGTGTCGTATACCATGAGCATGCAATGTCTTTGATGGCAAGAAAGAAGGTTTTTTTTGCTTTTGTTGTTTTATCGCCTCTAGTAGACTCGATAGTCACCTTGAAGTTCATGGCAAACTCCGACGATCTGTTTCACCATTGTAAACTGGTAACATTGGCATCTTGAACCCTGAAGGCCAAGGGGTAGTTTGTAGCCCTGGAGACAATGGTGAAGTTGGGTCGATCATGAGGGACTTAGCAGGTCCATAGTTTTTGCATGGAGCTCCCGAAGCTATTGGACATATGCCCTCTTTGGGTGCTTCAATGGGTATTATTGGTTTGTTGTGTGATGTCCTTGAATCATTTGCTTGTTTCAACACTGCGATCTTGTGGCTTATGTCCCACTCTACCTTCATTGCTTCCAGGGTACGACGCTGGCATTCCTCCTCCTTTGCTTGTGATTCTCTGGCTGCTTGAACATTGCGTACCTCCACTGCTTATCGCTCTCGTTCAAGCTCATTGCAAAGCTCGGTAGCCTTTGCTTCAACCTATAGCGCAATCTCCTCATTTTGTGTGAGATGAGCTTCGGTGAGCGAAACTATGTTTAGCATTGTGGTGTGTCCTTTTGGGTTGAGGCGGTCTTCATTTCTGCTTCCAATGTACGTTGCTTCAAAACCTGTTTGGTTCTCTTCACGGGTTTCGACAAGGTCTTGTGCTTGCAGCTCATGAAATTCGAGGGCTTTAGGATGCGGTGTTGGCACGAAGTGTTTACCGAGGCCTTCATTATTGGTGCTTCATGTACTTGGAGGCCTAGTGTCTTGTTCTTCAGAGGCATCTTCATGACTTCTTGATCAGGTCTCCATAAGTGATGCCATTTGTTGTGGATGTGAAGCCAAACAAGTGATAGGGGGAGCCTGGAGGGCCGGACAGAAGGTACGATCCCCGAAGACTTATAGAGAACCATGCAAGATGTAAACTGGAATTGTCATGCACCTCCTTGTTTATGTCATATTACATCTAAGGTTCAGGCTATTTATAGCACATATCCCAACAACTCCCGCCTACTTTAACAAAATACCCTCATACTTACTGAATATTCTATGAGTACAACAATAAATACACAATCCAACTAGGCTAGATTGCTACTGGGTACTATCGGTGGGGCCGGTTTGCGGAGCTACTAACGAAGGTGGTTTTCGAGCTGGCACCCCTATCCTCCATTGTTGGCTCTAGGTTCCTTCGGCATGCATTGATGCCTTCGACTCTTTTCGTCGCTAGATACCTTGGCATCACTCAGCCTCCTTTGCCTTTGACCGAAGGTAACCATACCAAAGACTTCCAAACATATCGAAGGTTTAGTCAGTGACTTAGGCTTGTTCTTCTGTTGACTCTGTAAGCCATGAGGGGATATAGGGTTGTTTCCCTCTACACTTTTTTTCTCTGATTAATATGGTAATTTCTAAGCCTTGAGAATAAAGGATGAGGCTTCTTTTATTCGCTGATTATTAACGTAATATATTACTAATATAATAGAAGACTACAAAGTTGGTGAAAACTATGTATTTGGGCTATTAATAGTGGCAAATGCATAAAACCAACACAAAAACAATGGCAAATATGAAAATCGCCTTAAATGTTGCATTTTAAGAATTAAGATACAGGATGTGTGTTTCAAATAAAGTTTGTCCGTCTGAAATAGTTGCCTCCTCACCTAGGCCTGTGAATCACGATTCAAGAGGCCTTACGCACAAAGAATGCCACCATTCCATTTTGTGCTTCGAAAGACGATTTATACTTAGCATTTCACATTCTCTACTAGTGCACAAGGTTAAAAAGAAGCTTTTGCTAAGTAATGAACGTAGTGAAAAGATTTTCTTTAAGAAAAATAGTAATATATTATCAAAACGATATCTTTTTCAATATACCACCAAAAGTTTCACTAATACCACCGAAATTTGCTCTGTCAATATATCCAAAAACGTCCAAATTACTGCCATAAACAATTAAACATTCATGGTTGTCTAGTTTAAAGCCCCAACACAAAGCCGTGTAATTTACAACCTCAACCAAAAAATTAGAGAGAAAGGAGTCTACTATGCCTATCTCCTAAGGTTTACACCAGCACTGACCCAGGAAGAAGTACTAGTGCTCTTTCCTCCTCTGTCCCTGGACAAACGCCAGAGCCCAGAGGGGTGTCACATAACCTGATGATCAATTCCCTACTGTTCATCAGGTACTTATGGATTGGCAAAGTAGCTTAAAATGCTTGGATCGAGGTTTTCGATGCTTGGATCGAGGTTGAAGAACTCGTCGACGAAGTCCATGTCCACGGTGGGCTCCGGCGCGCTTGTGGCGGCCTCGACGAGTGCGGACACCATTTCTTGGTGTTCGGACTGTGCTCGCCACTCGGCGTGTTCGGCGGCATCCAACGGCGGTAAGGAGACGACGTTGTTAGAGTCCGAGGTTGCCGGCGACACGCCCCAGTTTTCCGGCGTCGATGCTGCAAAGAACGTGCTCCACTCCCGCGCGAGGTCGCCGCTGGCCGGCGTCGAGGAGAAGCAGAATGGCGTGGCACTGGCGGTGCTCCAGCCCTGTGGCTCCACCGCCATGCTCAGCCCGTCAGTCTTCACTGTCAGGTTCGCGCTCAGGCTCTGCAGGAGGCTGTGCGCATCCGGGTTGTGCTCCGGCGACTGCGTGGCCGCGGCCGGCTGCCCTGCCCCCGCCGCCGCCGCCCTCTGAACACATGTGTGCTTGCCATGGTAGATCACGTCGAAGAGCGCCGGGTCGTCGTCAGTGCGCTGCACCTGCTTCGTCGCCGCGCATCCCTGGGAGTGGCGGTGCGTGCACCGGTAGTAACCCCTGCAAATTTTGCAAGATTCAGATCAGGCTCATGGCATATTGGCATGCCTAGTTTTCTAAGCTCA
Organism: Phragmites australis; assembly: GCF_958298935.1. Classification (NCBI taxonomy): domain Eukaryota; kingdom Viridiplantae; phylum Streptophyta; class Magnoliopsida; order Poales; family Poaceae; genus Phragmites; species Phragmites australis. The sequence goes on from NC_084940.1 coordinate 13,430,857, forward strand.
AACTGTGAATCTTGTAAGGAGAAAAGAAAGCTTTGACTGTGGATTCAGTGCAACATTAGCATAAACTAGCATCACCAGTCCGATTGACAAATTTTGAATCCATTCAATGAAAATTTTCACTATCCATACTGTTCCCATCTGACAAGTTGAGACCAAGCATTTGGGAACAGAACAGAGCAGAGGATAGCCACAACATCCAAACCAAAAAGCAGAAGCAAATTATTTCGATTCCACTTGCCAAAAAAACACGTGCGGATTGGGTTCTGAAAGAAAAGAAACGAAAAATCTTTTAGTGAGATGTGCAACCTTGGGTGCTTGGCTCCAAGAATCTCCTTCTGGCCATACTTCCTCCAGCTGTGGCCGTCGTCGACCCGGCTCTCGCCGCCTCCTGCGGAGTTCACCCTCACCTGATGCTTCCGCTTCTCCATCATCTTCCTGCAAATCACTTGATACCTTAGCAAATCGACGCTGCAACTGATCAAAGGCATACGGTTGAGTTCGTTCTGCAAATGCTCTGCTCACCTCTTCTTGATGGTCTTGAAAGGCACGTCCGCGACGTTACTGAGGGGACTAGGCGTCGCCGATGCGAGGCCGGCGTCGGCTGCGGACCGCTTCCGGCCGCCGTCGAGGTTGGAAGAGGTGATCATGACGATGGACCTCTCGGTGAGGAAGAAGATCTGCGAGACCAGATGCTTGCAGAGCTCGGGCGACCGGCCCAGGTGCACCTCCAGCTGCCTCACCAGCTCCTTGATGTGGCTCAGTTCCGTCACCACCAGGCCTCCATTGCTCTCCATCTCTCTCTCACTCTCTTGCTCTTTGTCGTCACAAGAAAACAATTGCAAGCAGAGAATTGATGAGTATAGTGTTGCAACACTGGAGGCAAGAATGCTTTGTTGCTCGAGGAAGCTAGATTTTTGTGTGGTGTGTTGATTGGAAGAGGCAGGTAGGGGGAGTTGGGGGTGAGGGAGTGAAGCGGAGGGGGACGCTCCTTATATAACGAAGAAACGATGGCAAAGAAGCGCGTTTCGGCAGTGAGGGGAACAAGAAGATGGAACAAGATATTGACCGGTGAGATTACCAGGGACGGGAGCTTCATTGGCCATGGATCAGTTCCATGTTGGATCGGGTCGGAACACGTATTCATGACCAAAGAGGGAAGAAGAGGATGTGACAACAGCTTCTTGGACGCTTCGGTTGGGAGCAGGCTACGGCATGATGCCTGCTAGCCGAATTGGCTTCTGTGGCAGTAGATGTTCTGAATATTCTCTCTTTAAAATCAACCAATATTTTGGGCGCCTGTATGCGCTTATATTCTTTTAGAGTCTTTTTCGCCTTATTATCTATCACTTTATAGTACAGTGGTAACAACTCTATCCCAGAACTCATATAGAGCTATAAGCTCCTTACCAGGTAGAACTTTACAAATAGTGATAGAGATCAACATCACAATGGGAACCCAGATGTTGCTGGTGCTTCATGGGACCCAGAACCCAAAATTTTGCAGATGCTAGTACATCGTCAATACACAACACATTTCATGGATTTTGTTGTTGCTTTTGTTCTGATAGATGGTGCTTTTTCATGTTACGCGGAGATAGTTTTTCGTTACATACAACATGTGCTGCTCAATCTATATAGTTATTTATGAAGTATCAAAGAACAAGGCTAAAACATTTGCTCTAGGCATGCAACGCGTGAACATATGGCCCTGTTATGAACACTCAAATTTCACAGAATTTCTGCGATTGAATCGTTTCTTCTGAAGTGAAATTCCTATATTTCTAAACGGCAGTTATATGCCTGGACTTGGTATCTTTTTTATAGTGAAGTTGAGCTCGAGTCAAGAGGTCTCGAAGTGGTAGTTTTCTCTAGGTCCTAGCTGGTTACATGGTGCTGCACATGCCCGTTACATTTACAGTGCTATCTTGTGTGTGACTGAGCACCTAGCTGGTTACATGGATGCTAGAGGCATGGAGAATGGTGTTGTTTGCGTTTTATGTCTCCAGGAAGCGGAAACGGCGGCACACCTTCTCCTTCACTACCCCTACGCCAAGCTGGTCACTTCTCAGGTATAGAATTGGTGTGGCTTTGCAGAGATTTTGGTGGTGGTAGAGCTGGAGGACTCCCTTTGGGGATGGTTGCATAAGGTAGCGATAGCAGGATAAAAAAAAAACCGGAATGTGAAAATTGGAGCTTTACTTTATGCTGGTGGAACATCTGAAAAGAGAGAAAAAGGCGTGTGTTTGAAGGCCACGAAGAAAATCATATCAAGGTGGCACTTAGAAGAAAGGAGGACATCAACATTTGGCGATTGGCTCTAACGAACGATATATAGGACGCCTTGTTTACGTAGCTCTTCTGTTGGATCACGTAGCCCCTCCGTTGGATTACGTTGCTCTGCCCTTGGATTACTTGAACCCACTGTACGAATAGCATCTAGTACTGCTGTTCTTTGACCAGCATAGGGTGATATTTTTTTTGAGCTTTTGAATCCACAAGTATCTACGGAGGACCAGAAAACCACCCGACCTTGCAGGTTCGAGAACCTTTTAGAAGTTCTATCCATATGTGTTCTGATCGCCAATTCATATTAGATATATTAAATCCAGCAGCGGTTAATTGAAATTAAGAGAATAAGCTAAATGATTTTGACTTTACCTTTTTTTATTCTGAAATCGCCTTCAGCAGCTAGTATTCCTGTGAAATAATTGGTTGGATACATTGACTTTCTATTAAAAAAAAAATTAGTGGATCCACTTAAAAAAACTCGTTATACTCGTCTATGCATATGCATGCATTTATGCTCGTAGCCTATATCTGCATCCATAACGTTGTGCTATTCACCTAATCTTCTTCCTCTGTTTTTGCCGTTCTGTATCGTTTTATCTGGCAGCTTCGTGCTGCCATTGTGAACCTTTCTTTGCTCGTTGTACTCTTTTTATTCTCCCCCTTAAATGGAAAAGCACAACACCTGCCGTTTTCTTCCAAAAAAAAAAGACTATGAGGAAATGACGTTGTCTTGTTCATGTTGGGGATAAAGAAAACTTTGCTACATTGTTCAAAACACATCGCGTGGCCTTATGCTTGGTGATATGCTGTCTTGGTTGGTACTCGCTCGCTGCACCACTCTTTTATAGGATTGTTTTGTTCTTGTGTTTTCAGTGTAAGACCTTAAGCTATTTTTTGGATACAAAAATATATCATAGACAGAATATGGCGAGAGCCTCTTCCAACGAAAAGTCTTAAACTTAGGGATAAACTAAGAATTACAAAGGAAGGAAGAAAAGAGTTTTTGGTTTTGGTCCAAAGAGGGATCCCACTTTCGTACCTCTTGAGGGATTATTTTATAGACAGAAATGGTAGGAGAAATTACTAACTTGTTTCTAAGATATTATGTTATAATCAGAAATTACTAACTTGTTTCTAAGATATTATGTTATAATCATATACATAGAAGGATATTTTAGGTTTTCTATCACTTTATATAAGACGTGATAACTGAGACACTAAGATCACAAAAGTGGTAGGAGAAATTACTAGCTTGTTTCTAAAATATTATGTTACAATCATATGCGTAGAAGGATATTTTGGGTTTTCTATCATTTTATATAAGACGTGGTAACTGAGACACTAAGACCACTATAGTAATACCACAATACATCATATAAATAGTTTTGACCACTATAGTAATACCACAATACATCATATAAATATCTCAAAGCTGGAGCGTTTCTCCAACACTACTCTTTTCACTCTGTTTTACACTATAAAGTACTATCTGAATGTAGGCATGAAAAATCAGTAGAATTCATCAGGTATCCGCAATTTCTCAGTTTTCATCTCTTTGATTTACACTTCTAATTTTTCTCTTCATTTATTAGATTACTGCAAAAAAATTCAGATGTTTCAGAAGTTGAGCCCACAATGGACATCATCATATTTAGTTTGTCCGGAAAAAAAGACAGAAGACAGTCCCATTAAAAGTTGTTTCCTGATATCACTTTGTACAGCACCCTGGGCTGATCAGTTTTGATCTTAAATCCTGCAGCAGCTGTTAGAATTGGCAGTTGTCCAGCGGCTGTTAGTCTGATGCTGACGAGTGCAGTATATATGTAACAGCTACTACTACCCATGTATAAATTTTTCATCCAACATGGAATTATGTACTGCTAGCATATCCATGGTAAAAGGCGGTTCTTTAATTGTCAATTTACTAGTAAGTTGGCCCGCGCATTTACGCCGCTAGATTAGTTACATTAGCCAAATTTATATAATAAAGGGCTAATTAGAAATTGGTTATTTTTACGGAACAACTTTGGAGTTTGGACCTGATCTTCACGTAGAGCAGGTATGTATAAGAGCACGAAATTTGGAAAAAGTTCAGTGACATTGACTAATGTTTTATGCTTTTCCTATTTAGTGCTAGTGTAGTTGTAGAAAGATTGCACACAACCATTATTTTCTTTCATGAAAATTGTATTAATCATACTAATATATTCTAAATCTATTTCCTAGCGATGGATATTCTAATTTTTTTAAGTTTTGTAATTCATAACAGTACAGTTGTATTTGTTCTATTATTAATCACACAAATACAATAATATGGCATCTCTGTCATATAGTATACAACAGATATGCACAATTTGGCATCTTAGTATTCGTACATATAGCGAGTTTAAATTGAATTAGAGACATGCATATCATGCTCGCAATTCTTCTGGTAACTCTGTCAGAAACTGAACATATGATTCGCAGGCTGCAACAATTCTTCAAGCACCGTAAATCAAACCTCAAGGAAATAGGGGCACTAATCTGTGCACATGTACCACAAATCTAATCTCAAGGAAATACGTACGGGCACTAATCTCGGCATATGTAGCGGCCAAGGTGGGCAACCAAAATTTCACCACGCACCCTTCTTGTAGCCGCTCTGTGAATGCAATGCATGACTGGCTGCCTGAGCTCCTGGCCTCCTCCCTTGAGTTCTTTGCCCCCAGCTCACACAATTTCGAGGATAATGACGTGTCGAAGGTGTTACATTGTTTATTTTTTCTCTTTGAGAGGAGCTTGTTTTCTTTCACAATCTACATACATTGGCCATATCCTCTTGTATCAGATCTTATGTCCTTTTCTCTTTTTTACAGCTCTCGTATTGATCTATGTTTATATCTTTTTTCTATTATATTTTACATCAAATGATTATTTGAATCGCACCCTTAAGTAAATTCAGGGTGCTCTAAGTTTTATCAAATTATGTTGTCATTTTTTGCTGGTATTTGGCTTCATTTTTTTAATAATGACAGAGGTGAGTAATAGAGAACTAGACATAGGGGTATTTTGGGTTTATTTTTATATAATGACAGCGGTGGATAATTTTTAAATATATATAGGGATACTTTACTTTCTTTTTTCTTCGATTAATGTGGTAAATTCTATGCCTTTTGAGCGAATGAGGAGGCTTGTTTAGTTGGTCACTTACTAATATAATAGCTGCATGAAAGTCACTTTCCTAACATGGCCATAAACTGTTCACTACATTCACTGCTACAAAAAGCACATCAGTGCCGGTTGAAAAATGGTATTAGTATATGTTTTTCAAGCGGTACTCTTTACTCGGTGCTGATAGTCGACTACTATCAGTGCCGGTTCATCACCCGGCAGTATTGCCATTTTCATAGAATAAAGCAATAGAAAATTACTGGTGGTGGGAGCGGCATCTGAGCCGATTCGGATGCAGCTCCCGTTGCCACTCTCGACGCCGTTGCCGCACTCTCAGACCCATCCCCACTGCCACGCTCTCGAACCCGTCCCCACTGCCACGCTCTCGGACTTGCCGCCACTACATAAGGCAGACAACATGCAAGTGGAGTACAACAGATCGAAGAACACCAACAACACAGGCCAGATGCGAGCAAGCACATGCCTACACTCCATATCGGCCAGATCTAGGGATTAGAGCATGGGGCTTGCAGTGGTGAGGTGATGACGGAGGGGAGAGGTGGTGGGGGAGTGAGATGGCTAAAAAAGCAGAGGGAGGACAGAGCGGGACAACAGCGAGGAGCTCCTGGTAGAGTGAGAGAGAGCGGAGGGAGAGTGAGTGGACGAGCGTATGAGATAAGGTAGAGAGAGAGCGGATGAGCATGCGCGCGAAGAGATAATCCCAGCGTCGATTGGACGCGAGAGAGCTCAGACTGAGCCAAAATCTTGTTCAATAAAAATTTAGGATCCGCTATATTTCAGTGCCGATTGAGGCTACAACCAGCATTGATGGTTGCAACCAAAATCCCATTCAATAAAAATTTTGGGTCCGGCTATGCTTCAGTGATAATTGGTATATAAAACTGGCACTGATAGTAACTATCAGTGCCGGTTTGTGGCTAGAATCGGCATTGAAGTATCAGTGTCGGTTCCAGCCACGAACCGGCATTGATAATGACTATTAGTGCTGGTTCTAAATGCTTCAATCGTTGTTTGTGCGCGGGAGTTTAAGAACCGGTACTTATAGACGTTATATATATGGTGTTCTATAGTAGTGATTGGAAATATTGTTTGGAGAATCAAGGGAATTTACAAACTCATTGTACACAAATGTCTTACAAGTTGCAACACATAACGGAGCGTTCCGCCACAGCACTGCTGAACAAAGCCTAGCACACTAAGCTTTAACACAAGCATCAACCCACCAAGCTATTAACGAGATACCACATTATTAACAGCTGCATTCGTACGACAATGGAAGTAGTGGGCGATTATAAAGTATAAGTTAGATGCTGAAGAGGTAATAACATACTCAAATGAGTTGTCGCTTAGTCAAAGGTACGGCGCCGATATACTATTATTGTGGATTGTATTTATAGTATCATATGATCCGCAGCCACCGATACAGTAACCTCTATTAATTCTTGCTACCTTAGATTGGTCATGTGCTCCTGAGCATTTCTTCCGTCGTTATTCTGGATTTCAAGTCTGGTCTGTTGAGCTTTCTAGCGTCTTAGATTAAGCCTCAGCTTGTTCATGTCAAAATAAGACAGTTTGTAAATGCTAATATTAGCCCATAGCAAGTATTACTACTCTGCATCCTTCTTTAGTGACATAATAGCACTGCTCCTTCTATTTCAAAAAAAAAAAACATAGTACTGAAATGGCATTTTGTATTAACTTTGAGAGCAGCATTAATTATTGCATGGATGCTCTATTACTAGTCTATTAGCTTTCCTGGTCCCAGAATCAATTAAGCCATAGCAGCTAGTATGGCTTGATTCATGTCATATGAATTTAATTAAATTCGTGCTAGCTTCATTGATCCTGAAAATCACAAACAGAAAAGTGCACACTTTTGTGTCATCACATCCCTAAAGCACTTTTCGTGCACAATTAGCATCGTGCTTAGAGAAAAGCTTATATCTCATGCGAATAGGTATGGAGCTCAGTGGCAAAACGCTCAATGGTGAGCTGAGTTCGCCGGATTAGAACTCGAATAAAAACTACGGGAAGGGAGCCCGGTGTAAAAAAAAAAAAAAACTTATATCTTGTGAACCAAGAGAGGCCGTTTAAATTCATCAGTACGTGTGCGATCGATTGAAACCAGAGCTGGTGCCGGTGTGCGTGCGCCTCTCGTTGGCGAAGCAACGTGGAAAGCTAACCGGGTGGCGGGAATCTTCAGGCCCCTTCACGCGTTGCGAGAAGGTGACTTCAGCGGGCCGAGGCCACCCTACGTAGGAGAGAGAAAAAGAGCACGAGGCCATAGATATATACATCACCTGTACCGCTGCAGTGAGCATCAGTATCGATCTTTTGTGGCCATGCTTGGTTCTCCATATGTGTGTGTAGTGGGCATAATAGATAGGTATTAGCTAGGTACATCATATATATGATTACGTCCATCCATAGATCCTGTTTAGACCATAGTACGTAGCCATAGGAGTTCTGGTAGAAATGAAAACATACTTTCCTAACTGTTGGATGTCCTTTTCTTCGGGTTTCCAACGAAGTTCTGGTGCTCAAAGTAGAGCGTATTGATGCATTTCAAAGCGTGTGCACATCTTACTGAAAAAATCGCATCGAATCAAATCGCGTTAAAGTCTGAACTATGATTTTATATCAAACTTAAAAACTCGATAGAATCGGAAATATCTAACTTAAAATGGGAAGTGAAGTTCTCTCTAAGAGCTTAAAGATATTTATGGCTATATTTGTATATATAGCTAGATCTTTACTTAGTTGCTACCAATTACTGTAGTATCTAGTTAACATGAACACTTCCATTCCACATCCCCATGTACGAGAAGCAGAAGATCAGGAGTGAAGTACTAGAGGTGACAAGGCAGGGAAACATGATAAGTTCAACATAACCACATGTGCTGCAGCAAGTTAATTATACAACAACCCCACAGAGACATTAGCATATCTTATAAACAAAATACAAAACTAAAGTTGAATCTATGTATGTGGCCCCGGTCGGAAAGACAAGGACAGCGCGTTAGGTGGGTAGAGTGATTATACCGAAACAAAAAAGACAATAGCTTGAACTACATATTTATCTCATCACTAAAAGCTGTGTGTGTTGCAGCAACGCGTCTCTCTGGCCGGTAAAGGAGTACTTTTCTTGGCTACATGTTTACTTTTAGGTCAATTGACTGTATGTCATTGAAATTATCCCAGTTTCATTATTGACTATTGACAAAGTGCGATTTTACTCTATACTACTGAAATGTTATATTCTTCACTCTATATCATCACCGTTACAGGACATCCGTTTTCTATCTGTTTGGCTATATGAAAAGTCCATTGTACCCTTATTTTTTAAGGTTATGGAGCATTCAGAAATTCTCATCATATACCACTGCACCAAATAAGTATATTTTCACCATATAACTGCAACTTAAACAACAGGCAATCACATACCCAATCCATTAGGTAATTTGGTAACCGAAAATCGGTGTTGTTCTTATGGTTTGAACTCTAAACTGATTCAACAAACCAACTTAAATAGCGTCAGTGCGAGACAGGTTTTCATTTTTTCTATCTGCATTGACGACAGTGTTAGGCGCAACATGTGTCCAACTTAAAACTCACAAATAAAAACATGCATGGAATATGAAGTGTTCATTTCACCAGTTCACCATGGCTTTCCAACTAAAAACATAATAATACACTGAAACTATGACTAACTGAACTTGAAACATGTAGTACGACATAAACATCCTTTTTATATATTTTATTAGCATGCTAATTCTCATATACAGGCAGAACACTTTTTTTATTGAAAGGAAATTTCATTAACCAATAGATTCTGTTAAATCACAAATAAAAACATGCATGGAATATGAAGTGTTCATTTCACCAGTTCACCATGGCTTTCCAACTGAAAACATACTAAATTTAACTTGTACACTGATACTTTGACTAACTGAACTTGAAACATGTAGTACGACATAAACATCCTTTATACATATTTTATTAGCATGTTAATTCTCAGATACAGGCAGAACACGTTTTTTATGGAAAGGAAATTCCATTAACCAACAGATCCGGTTAAATAAATTAAAGTGAGGCACTGTACCTACCAAAAGTTGGATCATGCGATGACAACCTCGCTGTCAGGCAGAACAGTTTGCTTACGTAGGATATGGTGGTATCTTCTCGTCAAGTGGCACGTGATCGTGTGAGAAAACACATCAGTTTCCTGCGGCAATCATGCACGTACAGACAACCATAGTTGCCACTGGCCCACCACCAAACCTTCACCTCATCGATCGAGGCCATCCATCGACTAATCAACAACCCCATAGCATATGCAGATGAACCTAAAATGTAGACGCGCACACATCCTGTTCATGCATGGAAAAGTACAGCCTTGTCCTTGACACATCAATTACACAACAGCAGCAGCGACGTGTACTAGTATGAGCCATGCTTCTTGTACCAGCCCGCCAGCTCATTTAGCACATGGTTGAACCCAACTCCAATGAACACCCCATTTCATGCACTGATCCAATAAGGGTCCGTTTTGTTGGTGGGATCGTTCCATCCGGGTGATGACCATCCGGAAGATGGCGATGTTTGGTTTGTTTCATCGAATATTCAACGTAAAGTTGAATGGCTCGATCCGACCGATTCGGCCGGATCGCTCTAGGTTCGTACTCATCATGCTCGTCCTGTGCTCATCTGTGTGTACCGTGTATTGTGATTTTTTTTATTTAACTTATGATATAATTTGGAAGTATATAAGTGGTTCAAAAATTCTATATATTTTTATAAGTAAACTAAAGTCCACTAGTAACCTATTTTAATTGGTTTGATTAAAAAAAATATGAGGTAATATTTAATTAAGATTCTTTAAAAAAGCCACTTTTGTAACTTTTAGCAATTTTTAATGTCTTAAATAAATTCCTAAATATCTGAAAAAATTCATTAATATTCTTTTCATGTGATGTACTATAAATATAAATAGATCATTCTATCCACTCTAATCTCACCAACCAAACAAAAATCTGGCTCATTCTATCCGATCTCATCTCCCAACTAAACATAAAACTAGCTCATTTCATCCATCATAACTAAATAAAAAATTAACTCATCCCATCCAAAAACATAAATAGTCCATCCCATCTAATCTCACCTTTAAATCAAACACACCGGAGCTGCAGCCCTGACGGCTCGAGCAACCTGCCTGCAACCCGGCCGGGCAGCGATCGAGCGGCTCCCCTTTCTTTGTCAACGATGGGAACACGTACTACTCAGCTTTCCAGGCTCTTAGAAAACCGGCATGGGCTGGGCAACCGGCCCCAGGTTTTGGGTTCTTTTGCACTGCCGCGGAATTTTCCGGCCGGGTGGGAGCGACGCCGCGGCGGACGCGGTACGCGCCGCGTTGGCCGTTGCCACAGCACCAGCACGCGCAGGCACCAGGCGGCTACTTGGCCACATGCGACAATCGAATCGAGTGCATCAAAAGTAAGGCGGCTACTTGGCGCCTCCTTCGTGCTGCCAACCAGACTTTCATTTCGGTAATTTTTTTCTCTTTAGACTATCTCCAAGGGTTTTCTTTCGGGGTCTAGATTCTTTTTATGATAAGTTTTCGTTCCTTTCAGCACTTAAAGAGTTTTCCTTCATAGTTCGTGTCATGAAGAGATTCCCAGAGTCATTCTTTTTGGACAGGATTCTCTCTCTTTTCACTTCGTGATTTTTCTCGAAAGAAAGCTGTTAGAGATGAGAGAAAATAAAGAGAATAAAAATAGAGAAAGGAATCAGAAAGAGAATAAAATGAAAGAAATATGATTAGAGATAATCTTAAAATGCTGCTATTCTCTTTAAAAAAAAGTAAGGCGCCTCCTCCGCTTTTCACAACTCGCCCGGTGACGCAGTCAATCGCTCGACGAGGAAAGGAGGCAGCGGAGCCACCACTAAACTGATCCATCCTGGGCGTGTTGCGTGCGTTATCCTGGCGTGCGAAAGGGGAGACATGTGAGGGCCCGTACGTACGTACGCGTATCCGCGTGCTGAGCCAGACGGCCGTGTGTCCTTGTGTGCTGCTCATGCTGAATAACTTCTTGGAAATTTTCATCTAGGGTACGTTGAGAGACTGATCCATATATGTCAATATATATCGTGCATGTACGTACGCTGGAAAGCTGGATTATTGGATGGATCCACGAATTAGTCCAGTAGGAGTCTGTCAAAAGGGGTCATGTCCTGGAGTCGTACGCGCGCGTGGAATCTGTCAAATGTTGCATAGCCATCAGCCCACTGATACTGATAATCCCTAATCTGGTCATCAATCAATCATTGCGCCAATGGTTCTTCCTAGGGCCGGCGAGGCACTTCTAGCAATGGGGTATATGTAAACTTGCAAAGAGCTGCTTCTCACAATATAGTATGGCATGAATTTATGTTCTCCTTTAAAGAGGAGCTTTATTATTTCTGATAACTTAATCACATGCTTGCACGATATGTAAACTAACAGCAGTACTGTCGTCGCTAAGCTCAATATCTCACCGCATCGTTTAGCTGTCAATGATGAACACACACAGGAGATCAGAAACGGACAAATAATGAACTTATTTTGTTTCGAACTTTGGATGGGAACTGTTACACTGTCGCTGTCATTGATGTACTACTGAAAATTTGTCATCTTGTTATCCAATTATATGCTTCAGTGTGGTAACATCTTGCAGTCTCTACCTAGATATAACCTGAACACAATGTGTTATCTATTTATCGGGATTAATTCAGAACCCCAAAATTACACACAGCTCACCTTAAAACACTTGTTACAAATTTCAGATTTTTCATTTTTGAAAGATAAATTGACAAAGAAACCTCATTACCTGTTAAATCCTTCATATTAAAAACTCCAGATTTTCTTTTTTCTAGTTTCTCATATAGGTGTGTTCTCTCTCTCTTTTTGACAAATGAACTTTTTTGCGGGGTTTTGCAAATAAACTTAATCTGTGCTGTGTCTGTATATGCAATAATGTTGCTAAGGACATAAGTAGTTATAGTTTTGTGAAATATGTTTTAGAAATTGTAGTTCTCTATTACAAAAGTACAAATAGTTATAGGTTTATGAAATTTACTCCAATTTTCATTATGATCTTGGGGTTTTGGTTGTTTGTCAACAGATTAGAACGCTACATTGAACCGGTTAGTGGTTCCACCAGAACATACAAGAAAATAAGCTTGGCGTTGTGCATTACCTACATTATATATGTAAACAAGTCAAAATCTGACGGAAAGTAAAAAAATGAAGTTAAAACCATCTCTGCAATCATGCATGCATTGATTTTCGTATCGTACTAGCTCAGCTGTGTCTGTGAGCATCCTTTTGATTGCCTTGAATTTCGTAACGAAAGGGGCGTCATTCCATCGAAATGTCTAGCATTTTAATGTTCAGTATTATGTTGTGAAATCTCTATCTGAAATACGACGCAAGGCAGGCATCAGGTTAACAATGGAATAAGAGACGTATCCCCGCCTCTGCTTTTCGAAAAAAATGCACGCAACCTTAATTTACTTATTACAATTTCTCAGTCATAGTCTGATGGACGAAAAACTAACAAATTAATGTCAAAAATTCACCACACTAACAAAGGTCGAGTAACATCAAGCCCAAAGCCTATTGCTAAATCTTAGCAGACATAATTATAAATGTCTGATTAGTTAAATAGCTTTTTCTGTCCTTTAATTTGAAAATGAGAGTAAGCTAGCTGATTAATGCTCCAAGCTATCACATCCAGAGGAGCCAAACAATTTGATCTCTATTAGTTGGCATCTTGCTTCACAATGACATTAGATGAAGGCTGGTGTATGTCCTACACAAATACTTGTTACTTGTCTGTTTAATTTGGTCAAACATATTGAACATAATAACCCAATAATTTTTCCGACTCATTTAAAGGCCATGAGACCAATACATGACCTTATCGGCAATGGTCGTGTAATTGTGCAATAATCTAGAAAATATTAGTTAATTATGATACACATGTTTGGTATGGATCGATCCACATGGGTTGTTTTCGTCACAAAATGATTCATTGTTATCGAGTTAGGTCTAGCTGTTGAATTGGTCCAGGTTTCAGCTTCCCAGTTGGACAAATCTATTAGGATTGTGTACTCAAGTTAATTTTGGATGTGACTCTTGCTCCGAAACCCCTCTGAAGAATTCCATGCGCGAACTTGATTTTGGAATGAGACGCGCAGGTGAACCCATGAATGCTAAAATAGTCACTAGTGACATCTAAATTTCCAATGGATGTTGTAAAATACCATAATCTGCAATAATGGTCATGGAATTGTCCAATGATCTCAAGAACATGAATTCAACAGGGATACGCATGTGTGGTAGGGAATGACCCATACGGGTTTTTTTAATCATAAAATGAAACATTGTTATCCAAGTTAGGTGCTGCTGTTCGATCGGTCTAGTTTTCAGCCTCCCAATTGGATAAACCTATTATGATTGTGTACTCAAGTTAATTTTGGAGAACATGACTCTTGCTCCGAAAAAAAAAATTAGAGGTTGCATTTTGCTTCACAACACCCCCTAAACATTCTGCTAAGAAAAAGAAAGTCGCCTTAAACATAAAATGCATCTATTCCAGTTTGCGCTTCGAAAGGACTTGTAATGTATTTCACTTTCTTTACTATTGCACAAGGTTAAAACAAGCTATTGCTAAGCTGTGAATGTAGTAAACGGTTTCATTTCAGAAAAGTTGGTTATATATAACCGAAAGTTTACGTCTTTCATTACCAAAATACCACTAATTTTTTTGGGTCATTCAATACCACAGAAAGCTCGCTTTGTTAATATATTGGAAAATGGCCAACACTACTACATAACAAGCTATAAGTAACGCCCTATCAGTACCAGTTGTGTAAAAATAGTGATTGAATATGTATCAGTGCCGATGCTTAATCTCTCGCGCGCGAAAAATGAATGAGCCGCTAAGAACTAGCACTAAAAAGGACCATCAATACCAGTTCATGTCTGAAACTGTCACTAATACTTTAGTGCCGGTTCGTGCCACAAACCGGCACTGATAGTACTTTTTCAATGCCGGTTTGTGCCACCAACCGACACTAATGCGGATATACCCGAAATTTCTATTAAATGGTGTTTTGGCTTGCGTCCGTCACTTAATCACGAGCTCAAACAGCAGCGCTCACAACCTCACATAGCTCAACCTTATCTGGCGTCAAAAAAAAGAGAAGCTCAACCTTATCTCTTGCACCGTCTCTCTCACTCTCTCTTCCTCTCATTTCTCCTCTCTCTCTCTCTCTCTCTCTCTCTCTCTCTCTCTCTGATCTCTCCTTTGTGCTCTGTAGGACGGTGTTCTTGTGATACGCTGGGCCAACGATAGGAGCGATCATGTGTTCAGCCGGTAGGGTGCAGATGCCACCACGCAAAGCCTTAGAATTTTCTGCCTGGGTGTCTAGGTCCGCAGCAGGGCGACGGCGAGGCTGTTGCGAGGTGGCTCTGCAAGCGGGCTTCTTCGGGTACCTTGTCAATAGCTTCTGCGAGGTGAGTTCTTCTACCACAGCAGCTCTGCTAGAGGAGGACACCAAGCTCAAGGCCTACTTCGAGGAGCATGGCACCGGCAATAACTAGATTGCGGAAGTGGAGAAGCGAAAGGGCAGAGCTACTGTGGTGCAGAAGCGGAGAAGCGGCGGCCGGATTGGGTGCAAATCGTAGTGATTTGTTTGAGGTGTAGTGACCTATTTGTAGATTGAGGTGTTATGATTTGCGGTGGCTGTTGTTGGAAGTGTAGTGATTTGTTTGTATGATTGAGGTGTTGTGATTTGCAGTAGCTGTTGTTTGGATTGGATTGATATTTACTTGTTGTTGCAACTCCGGTGGGCACAAGCACGGCGGTGGCGGTGGCGGTGGAGCGGCAGCGGGGGAGTGGCGGTGGGAGTGGCATTCGAGCCAGCTCGGAATCGAGCCGGCTTGGATGCCGCTCCCGTTGGCCAATTTTCTTTTTTTTTATTTTTTGGAAATGGCAACTATGCCAGGTGCACAAGCGGTACTAATACTAGCTAAGTATCAGTGCTGAGTAAAGAATACCGGTTAAAAATCGGCAGTGAAATCGTTTTTCAACCGGCACTGATAAGATTTTTTGTAGTAGTGCAAATTACACCATTGAAGTTTCATTGAACCCTCAAAGAAAGAGAGAAGGAAGTTCACTGTACTATATCCTAAGGTCAAAAAAGAAACAAATGGTTTACACCTGCACTGACCCAGGAAGGACAACTTGAGCTCTTCCTTCCTCTATCCCTGGACAAACGCCAGAGCAGATGGGTGGTCACATCACATCAGCGGCTTCGATTCCCTATTCTTCATCAGGATTGGCGAAGTAGCTTAAAATGCTTGGATCGAGGTTGAAGAACTCGTCGGCGAAGTCCATGCCCGCGGCGGAGACCACTTCTTGGAGCTCGGACTGCGCCCGCCACTCCGCCTCCCTGGCCACCGCACCGAACGGCGCGAACGAGACAACGTAGTTCGAGTCCGAGGCTGCCGGGGAGACGCCCCAGTTCTCCGGCGTCTCCGGCTCGGAGAACGGGCTGTGCTCAGGCGCCAGGCAACCGCTCACCGGCGTTGAGGAGAAGCAGAAGGGCGTGGTGGCGCTCCAGCTCTGGTGCACCGCGGCCACGGCCAGACCTTCAGTCTTCACAGTCAGGGTCGAGCTCAGGCTCTGCAGGAGGCTGTGCGCCTCCGGGTTGTGCTCCGGCAGCGGTGTTGCCGCGGGGGCCTGGTCTGTTCCCGCCCTTCTCTGAACGCAGGTGTGGGCGCCGTGGTAGATCACGTCGAAAAGCGTCGGGTCCTCGTCGGTGCGCTGCACCTGCTTCGTCGCCGCGCATCCCTGAGAGTGGCGGTGCGTGCACCGGTAGTAGCCCCTGCAATTTGGCACGGTTCGCAATCGCATCATGCTCATGGCATGCCTAGTTTCTATGCTCTAATTGTCAATCTTGCCAGAAAAAAGAAAGGATTTTGATTGTGAATTAAGAAGAAGATCTGCTAGCGCAACCGAGCATCACAAATCCTATTGGAAAATTTGTTCCATCCAATGAAAAATTACTACATCCGGTTCCTATTTGACAAGTGGAGGACAAGCATTTGGGAACAAAGCAGAGGCGGCAACTTTCACTACAGAGAAAGGACATGATAGCCGCTGGTTGTTCGAAAAAAAGAAACGACAGCCACAAATGATTTCGATTCCACTTGCGAAAAGCTATATACGTGCAAATCTTTTGGTGAGATGTACCAACCTTGGGTGCTTGGCTCCAAGAATCTCCTTCTGGCCGTACTTCCTCCAGCTGTGGCCGTCGTCGACCGGGCTCTCGCCGCCGCCCGCCGAACTCACCCTCACCTGATGCTTCCGCTTCTCCATCATCTTCCTGCAAATCACTTGATAACTTAGCAAACAAACCACAAAAATTGCTTAAAACAACTGAAAAGTCAACTCTCCGACTGATCAGTTCTGTTCGTGCTGCATGTGCCCACCTCTTCTTGGTGGTTTTGAAAGGCACGTCGGCGACGTCACTGAGTGGGCTGGGCGTTGCCGAGACGGGGCCGGCGTCAGCTGCGTACTGCTTCCGGCCGCCGTCGAGGTTGTAGGATGTGATCATGGCGATGGACCGCTCGGTGAGGGAGGAGATCTGCGATGCCAGGTGCTTGCAGAGGTCGGGCGACCCGCCCAGGTGCACCTCCAGCTGCTTCACCAGCTGCTTGATGTGGCTCAACTCCGTCACCACCAGCCGGCTGCCTCCATTTCCGTCCACGCTCTTCATCTCTTGCCCGTTCTTGCCACAAGAAGTTGCTCTACAATTAGTTTGCAAGGAAGGGCAAGAATTGTCAGAATGGTGATGCAAAACTGGAGGCCAGGATGTGTTGGTGCTCCAGGAAGCTAGATTTTCGTGTGGTGTGTGAATTGGAGGAGGCAAGTCGGGAGTCGGGTTGAGGTGGTGAGGAAGTTGTGCGAAGGAAGTGGTCTTATATAAGGATGAAGACGAGGGTAACTAAGGGAGTGGTGATGTTGACCGGTGAGATTACCAGGGACTGTGTCCTGATAGGGCACTGCTACTGCCATGTCGGATCGGGCCGGAACTCGGAGCTCGGAACACGTATGCCCAAACAGTGAAGGGGCCTTTGACGCTTCTTTTGGGAGCACTTGCTGCGCTAGCCAAAAACGTCTTCTGTTGTGGTAGATGTCAGGAGAAATCTGTAACACAATGGATATTTCTGTAAACCTGAAATGCTATAAAACTGCTCTACAAGCATATTAAACTAAAATTTTGACAGCACCTTTTTAAAAAACAAAGATATCTGTCACATCTAGTTTTCAAAGAACAAACCAGATGTATGTCATATACATGTTAGGATCAAATTTTAATACATACAGTGACTTCATAAGTGATAATATTACAGTATCATTAAATAACGATAAGATTCATTATAAAAGGACCCGAAGATCTTAAAGAAAACACTAAAATAACTTTCAGCAATAGCAGTTCTTCCACTCATCCACAGGCGTTGTCCGGGGAGCATTAGCCTACGACATGGTCTTTAGGTCGACATCTTCTCTCGCATAGAACTCAGATCCATCAGCCGGGATGTCCTCAAAATCCTCACCTTCTGAGCAGCATCAAGAGGTTGTGAGAAAGCAAGCGTGAGTACATAGAGTACTCAGCAAGTATAGGAAAATATGACATGTAGGCTTAAGATAAGGAAAAGCTTAACTCAGGTTGACTGCAACTATGCCAATCTAGTCTAGGACTCAGAAGACATAGAACCTATTTACTATGTGTGATGATACCAACATTAAAGGGACAACTCATCGGATTCTATCTGACTACCAGACTCACCAGATATCTCATATCCGGCTACCAACTCATCGGATTTCCACCACCCGACTACCCAAAACCAACCATCCAAGGTCCCCACTAATTATGAAGAAGTCCAAGCCCGCTCTTAACCGTGAGCACGACTGATCAATCAATTTTATACTATGCAAAGTTTGCACACTTTACCCATGAGTCGTGATTCCAGTTTTGCTTTACATTTCTGGGGTGCAGAGCCAGGGCCTCACTACAAGGCCTTTACAAAGCGTCTCTAAATTCATATGCACCCACTAAGGTTTCACCGCTAATAGGGATTACATCCACTGCAGAGGCCCCCTCTTGTGCCACTCAATCGTCCACTAGTGAGTACAGAATATAGAGGACATCTAATTAATTAGCCAGGTTGTACCCATATAAGCCTCGTGGTTGTGCTGTTATGCCGAGTTACAGGCTTCACAAACCGGTCCTTAGGATCTACAACAGGTACTGGCACATCATCCAATGCACACACAACAGTCATACCATTCAAACCAACCTGCCTAGATCCCTATGATCAAAGTTGCTACAAAAATTATCCAAACCGGTTCATGTTGCATAGAACATTATTCAGATAATATTTAACCCATCCGACTTGACAGCACAACTAAGTATGTCTACCCTTGACACTCAAACTATAACACAAGCGACAAGCACAATAGGGAAAAAAATACTAGTAAAACCCTAAACATGGGATTCATATCGACAAGCATGCATCTAGAAAAATAAAAGTTACACTTTCCTACAATAGGATCAAAGTGATCAAAAACACTTGCCTTTAATTGCAGGTTGTTCAAATTCCTCGAACGTTTGGTCCTGCAAGTTCACACACTGCTTGTCTCCTATAGCAATCGCGCACACTAGAAACAAACAAATACAAACCTCTAAGAACAGTACATAAAACAGTAGCAATGCACTATAAAAAGATTACTAACGGATAGTACTCGTTGCTACGATCGCGGGAGCACAAGAATCGTCTAAATCGGAGCTCGTATGAAAAAAGTTGTGAGGGTTTTAAGCTTAAGGGGCTTTTCTGAAGAAGTATAAGGGCTGAATTATAAAAAAGACAAAAAGTTCTCGGGACTTATTTGTAAAATCCATGTCTCTATTTGTAATTATACAAAAGTTCAAGGGGCTAAAAGTAAAATTATAGTACTAACCAGGGCATAATTGTGAAAACGGAAAAGTTTGGAGGCCTATATGTAGTTCTTCTCATGAAAAGAGCAAGCTCAGTGTCGGAGTCATCATCATCACTATCTTCTTCATCACTTTCACTTGATGATAGGAGCTTTATCTTCTTCTTCTTGTCAACCATCTTTATCTTGAGAGTAAGATTTTTCTTAGATGAAGACTCATGATCTCCGAATAAAAACATCTCATGAGCACATATTTTTCCAACGGTATCGGTGATGGTCATGTCATTGATGTCCCTTTCATGAAGAAGAGAAATGACAATGTTGTATTGTGGTTTTAGAAGTACCATCAAGATCCTGCGAATAACGTCTTCTTGAAACAATTGAGTTAGTTCAAAAGAGTTAATTTCTTCTACAAGCATGTTCATGCAAGAATACATATCATTGCATAATTCATTTAGAAGCATCTTGAATTGATTGAGAGCATTCATGAGCACATGATATCTTTCCTCACGAATTTTTCTAGACCCCTTATGAATTTCACAAAGAGTGGTCCAAATCTCATTAGCATATTCCTTGCTACAAATTCTAAAGAAAACCTCTTCACTAATTCCTCAAAAATAACATTTTTAGTCTTAGAATTCCATCTAACTTGTTGGTCGGTAAAAGGGTGATAAAACCCAATGGAATCGGCTAGCCAAACTTCGGAGGAAATAGCCTCAAGATAGCTTGCCATGTGAACTTTTCAATAGGTGAAGTTCTTTCCATAAGACCTTGTCACGCTACTTCCATTCACCGAGGCCATTGCTCTAGGATTTATAGCCTAACAAAAGCACGAGGCTCTGATACCAATTGAAAGGATCTAATGACCCTAGAGGGGATGAATAGGGCATTAATTAAAAACTAAATCAACTACAGATTTTTAGAACAAGAAACAACCTTAGCCTAGAAAGCAACTAGACAACCTAGCAAGCTAGAAAGATAAGAACACACATGCAAGCATATAGAACATAAGTAAAGTGCGGAATTGAAACTTGCATGAAAGAAATGCAAGAAGCAAAATGCGGAATGTAACAAGAGTAGGGGAAGAGGACACCGAGTTTTTCCTGAGGTATCGAAAAGTTAGCACTCTCCACTAATCCTCGTTGGAGTATCCACACAAGGATGTCGCTTCCCCTTGAGTAACCGAGACTCAAGTGCTCACTAGTGATTGCCACTTCTTCATCCCCGAATTGGCGGGCATCAAACCAAGTACACGAGCTTCACGGGGCTCCCACAAGACCTCCAAGAGCTCATCGAGAACACCTCCAATCTCCACGACTGGCTAGGTGTTACCAACCACCAAGAGTAACAAGCTAACTGGTTCACTTGATCCCAATCAAGCCTAAAATAACAGCTAGATGCACACTCACTACTCTTGAAGCACTAATGGAGTTCTTAATCTTCAATTAAGAACTTGCAAATCACTTCAAGTGCTCTCCCTTGCCTCTAGATGACACATAATGTGTATGAATGCTTCTGGGTTGCAAGAGAGATGAATGAAACCAAGTGAGGAGGTATATATAGGCTAGAGGTCCAAATCTAGCCGTTGCCTAACCACTCACTTTTTCTGTGAACACCGGATGGTTCGGTGCATACGCCTCTGTTAACACCGGACAATCCGATGAGTTAACTTTTTTTCACATGCTGATTTGATAGTTGTCAGTAGCCATTGCAAAATACTCCGGTGTTCTACCATATAGCATCACCGGATAGTCCGGTGAATTATACTCTATTTCCTCTGAAAATACGAAGCTTCTGTTAAATAGTCTGGTGATGACTTCTTTAAGTCACCGAACAATCCGGTCAGTTCAACTCTGATTTTCTCGAAAAATATCAAGCTTCTGTTAAATGGTTTGGTGTATGAATCCTTCAGATCACCAGACAATCCGGTGCATATAACATCAAATTTATTTGAAAAATGACTCTTCTGTTAAATGCTCTGGTGTATAATTCCTTCCATCACTTGACAATCCGGTGAGTTCAGTTGAAGTCTTCTCAGAAAAGATAAATAGTTCGGTGAGTGAAATCCTTCTCACACTGGACAATCCGGTGAGAACAAACTTCCTAGAACTCGTCCAATTCAATCGACTTTGAGTTCTAACTTCTCAACTTCTCACCCATAGATTTCTTTGAGCTACCTAGTGCTAGATTTTCGCAATTGTGCATCTAATTATGTCTAGACTCAACTAGTTCAAGCTACAACACTTAGCCCCCCTTTATAGTACGATCAAAAGACAAAAGAAGAGCTATAACTACTCTAAGTGTCTTTCATCACCTTGTGACACTTAGAACTAGAAGACCCTTAATCTTGACGCAAAAGTCCTTTGATTGATCAATAGAATTCCATGAGGGACTAAGAAAAAGCATTCAATCATTGTGAATTAAAGAATTTAAATTCCTTCAAAACATACGCATTAGTCACAATGATATGGTTATCATTAATCACTGAAACACTTACCACTTACCTAGGGACCTAGATGCTACAACTGAGTAGACTCATTATGATTACAAAAAGCGCATTTGAGGTTGCCCTTCTAGTTTCTTTTGACCAGGTTATCTTTGATCAAAATCACCCCACGACCTCTGTACCATAAGAAGTTTTTTATTTTTAACAGGAGATTTAGTTGTCAAAGCCACTTGTTTGAGATACTGATGGGTTGGTTTAGTATTTATTTGTACATCGACTGGATAGTAAATTGTCATTTCACATTCAGATTTCATTTGTAAATGTCTCTATTATTAGAAAGTTAGATATGAACAAGTTGCAACGTCAATTGCTGCCATTCAATTAGCTTGTTCCCAGTGATTGGTCGACGGAAAGATAAATTAAGAGGTATGCTTCTCACAACTTCCGCTATTGTGGCTTGTTTATATCTCACCACCTAATATAGCAAGGAATAAAGTTGGTTTAGTGGGCATTTACCTATCCAAGTATCATTCCAGAAGCAAGTTTGCTTTCCATTCTGTACTTGAAAAGATCCCTAGTTGAGAAAATCATTTTTAAATTTCATAAGACCAGTCCAGAAGTGAGAATCTCTTGGCTATTTTGAACTTGTGTGAGCGTTTTGGAGCCAAAATAGTTATTCTCGAGCAGTTGTTACCAAATCTCATTCTCATTAAATAGCTTAAAAAGTTATTTACTTAGGAGACATATATTCTTGATCAAAAGGATGGTAATTTTAAGCCCCATTGATCTTAGGTTGGCAAAGAATATCCTAAGATGCTTTAGCTGATCTGGTGACGCTTTTCATTTGTTATGCACGTCAAGATGGTTTGCGGTTACATACGATGGGCTGTCAAGTGTAATTAGTTATCAAATGTCAAAAGCAACCTACCAATTATTTTTTTGAAGTCAACAGAGTACGCGGTCTCAAGGGTTGTAGTTTTCCCTAAGTCCCCGGACAAAATTGTAGTGTTCTACAAAGAAGTACAGTGTGCACGTGCCCATTCCCACTTGTACAATCTTTGTGTGACTGAGCACCGAGCAGGTTACATCCTGTGAAGTCGTAATATTGTGATGAGGTCATGGCACATTCAGTTGTTTTCAGTCAGTGTTTCTGAGGGCACATCTAAAAGAAAAGTTTGATATATAGTCGGTTAAAGCCTACGAAGCCAAGATGTTGTCTTGTTCATATTGGGAATATGTATGTACTTCCAAACAAATCGCTTTCCCGTGTGTTTGGTGATAGATGTGCTCTGGTCGATCGGTATTCGTGCACCACTCCTTTATAGGTTTGTTTTCATTCTAGTGCTTTTAGTGTAGCACTTTAAGCTACACTTTTCGCTCTGTTCCACACTGAAAAGTAGTGGCCGCAGGTATGAAAAATCAGTAGAAATCATAAGTCAGCCGCAATTTTTGCCAATTTTCGCCTTCTTTGGTTTACACTTCAAATTAATTTTCTCTTCATTAGTTCACTGCAACAAATGCAGATCTTCAGATGTAACGTAACAGGCTAACAACTACTGCTACGTATACCCATGTAAAGTCTTCTCCATCCAACTTGTGAATTCATAAGAAAATAAATGAAGATTAATTTCCTAAATGCGGCCATAAACTGCTCTACTACTTTGGAAAATATTGTTTGGGGAATTAAGATAACTTGCAAATTCCTTTTAATTTATATTACACAATTCTCTAACAAACCACACATACATGCGTCGGTGGCACATCCAAAACGCTAGCTGCTAGAATCAGATAAGTCGAGAAGTTTTCAAAGGCCAGTGGCCCATGCATGATGCTGACCAATTCAATCCTCACTTTTGAACGGCTGAACAGGAAAAACATTGTTAGCAGTTGTTTGTACAACCATCGATCCGGCCAATGGATGATAAAAACTATAAATCAGTTGCCGAAGAAGTAATATCATACTCGTATGAGTTGTTTATTAGTAACAGGTACGGCGCCAATATGAGATTATGTGGGGATTTTTTTTTTAAATCATATGATGATCGGCAGCCATGTTGTCGATACCGTGCGTAAGCTTCATTTATTTAGTGGCAGCTAAGCTTAGCTCGATCATGTGCTCTCGAGCGTTCCTTCAGCCGTTAATTCAAGATTTCAGTCTATCTGTTGAGGTAGTCCATAAGACCGAGATAGCTATTAGGGAAAATGAATATGCGATAGCTATTAGGGAAAATGAATATGCGTTTTATAGATTTTTTATGAAATAGATGACTTATTCTTATTCACCTAACGCTCCTTAATAATACACAAACAAAAGCATAATTTTAGAGACACAAAACAAGAAAGAAAATTTCAAAACAACATGACTTCATGAATGAAATATAAACCATATATTATATTCAAAACCATTCTATGTGTCATTATGTACAAAAGCTTGAATGAAGAATAAAACAAAAAGACAATCACTTAAACAAGTAACTCTCCAAATTGATGATCTAGAGGTAAGAGAATTCAAGACCCTCTCAAATACATGAGCATATGATCGTTTATGCCTCTAACAACAAGAAGAATTACTTCACAAAGGTAAAAAAAAGTGCAACGCAAAAGAAAATAAAAATCACAACTGAAAAAGAAAAACCTGTAAACTTGCAAGTGAACCAATAGAGAGATTAGAAGAAGGAAAATTTAAGCATATGCAAAAACATAAACTTCATTTCTCAAATAGGTCAACCCTATTTTAGGTTGATTACAAAATTATTTCTTTCACAAAAACTCTAGCCAATTACAAAGACTAACCCTATCATCTCATCTCCTCCAAAAGTTATCAATAGGCTCTCAAATGGCTAGCTCAACCCCCCTCTACATCCCTATCCCTCTATTTATAAGTCTATAGAGGCACATTGGCCTTTAAGTTTCCTTCTTCTCAAAATACCCCTCACCGGTAATGCACTCCTACCTACTACCAGAGTATCTTGGTTCATTTTTCGCTTCGTCGATCGAACATCCATGACTTCTTCATGGCTTAGCTTTCCCTCAACGTAAGCTTCACGATGATACCACGTGACCCTCCAGTCCTCCCACGGGTTTCAGGCCAAACCGCAAAACCCTAGCTCGCTTCTCAAAGCGTGACTAGTCGTCACTTGCTTCCACCTAAAGCAAGCGCTCCGATATTGACACACGTCCTCCATCTTGCGATCTTGACCACCGGCAAGTCTCTCCCGTTTCCGATCCCTCGGGCCGACTTGTCACTTACACCAGTATCCCCTTCGTTTGACTTTGTCAACACACCATCTCTATTAATCACCTCATGCTTCGCTTGACCTCCACGTGTACTGCTAGGATCACACTTGACTCTGCCCGACCTCATTGATCGTCTCGCACCAAGCACCCGCTTAATCCCGATCATCCCTTCGTGGACCGCCAAGATGCATCCATCACCTACACACCATAAGACAAGCAAACATGTTTTTTTTTAACTCCAAACCATCATAAGTTAGTCCAAATCAAAATTCACAATTGAACTCCTAACTCATAGAAACCGTGAGCATTGGATGGTTCGGTGTGTTCACCCTCTGAACACCAAACCATCCGATGAGTGTAGCTTCATTTTGTGCACTGAAAATTTGCTCTATGTAGAAAACACTCCGGTGCGTATCGTGAAAAAAAAGAATGATGATGATGTGCCCATGCCAATGACATTTTGTGGCAAATTAAAATTGCATGTAGGATCGACCTCTACTAGCTTTCCCGTTCTCAAAACTGATTAAACCACCAAAGCTCATATAAAATTTGGGGCCAGTGTCCCAAAAGTTATAAACATAAAGTTCAACTTTTGTGTCATCCGATCCCCCCAATCGCTTTCCTTGCAGAGTTAGCATTGTGTTTAAGAGAAACAGGTAAGATGGACTATGCTAATAACGTAGTTAGTCTCGTAGTAATATTTTATCAGATAATATTTGATTAAAAATTAGTCTTAGTTTTTTATGAGATTAGTATCATTTAATTATAAAATTCATAAAATTAGAAAAACAAATCAAAATTATGTTAGTGAAAAGAAAATTATTTATGCTTCAAACTTTTACCCGAATCATATGCATGTATTGGTTTGATACGTATATGTTTTGATCAATTAACAAAATCATGCATCAAATGTAGGCAACCCAATCAAAATCAAAATAGATTTATCTTGTCTGCTGCCTGCTTGATGTGATGACCTTAAGTTACATTGTACTTCTTAATCTATTATCTTAGTAAAATTTTTATTTTTTTATTGTTTCGGTATTTTATTTCTATGATATTTTTAATTTTTATAAGACTATATTTGATATGGTTCCTTATTTTTCTATTCTAACCCTAATTTTATTTATTATTAATTTCATTTTATTTGTATTTTTTATTTAGATATTTTTCTTCTCAAACTGTATGGAAATGATCTGCTAATTTTTTATAATTTTTAATTCTGAATTTAACTATTTATTAGTCATATTTGATATGAACTATTTGGTTTAATTTAGACCGTGAGATATTCATAATAATTCGTGATCTAGATTCTTTTTTCCCAATTAATATGATAATTTCTTTTTCTCCTTATATAATAATATAATACTACATCCATCTCAAAATAGATGACGTTTTAACCTCTTCTACAATGGTCAAAATATATGATGTTCGACGATTTTGAGCTAATTTTAGCTCAAATATTTTAATCTTACCCCTCCATTAAATAACTTTCTTCCTAATACAAGTCTCATTTTGTGTATAATAAATAATATTAAAAGAGGATAAGATGATTATTTTATCGTTTATCTTAATATTTATATATAACACTAAAACGTTATCTATTTTGAGATAAAATGAGTAGAAGCTGGACTTCTTTTGCAGCTTGAGAAGTGCCGTTTCTAGAGGGATAAAATCAGTTGGGGATCGATTGAGATGCGGTGAGATCAGAGCTCATGCCGTCGCGCAAGCGCCTCCCATTGGCTAAGCAACGTGGAAGCTGACGGAGTGGCGGGAATCTTCCGGCCCCTTTGTTCATGGAATGAGATCCCCTGATACTTTATTAATTGGTAAAATTACGTGACTTTAAATTGACGTGAACCGTTAAATCTGAGACGAATGTATCAGATTTAATGCTACAGTATCACTATAATATTTATGTTAGATTATTTTTATCTACAGTATAATATTATAGTACATTTTGCTACAGTATTTAAAGTTACGGTGATACTTATCCTCCCACATTTTACTATTTACCCGTGCCATACTACAGTCAGAGGATTGGACGCCTGACATCGAAGAGAGAAAGAGTAAGAGAAAGAAAGTGCTGCCAAGTGCCAATAGAAATATGCTGCACCTGTACTGGTGTGAGCATCCGTATCTTTTGTGCCCATGCTTGGTTCTCCAATTTTGTGCCTACGTGTGGTGCGCATGATCGATATGGCGGAGACATCATATGATAATGAGATTAGGTTCATAATTAGATCCTGTTTAGAACGTAGTATTTATCTTAGGAGGTTTGGTAAATTGAATGTCTGTACCTGTTGGATGTCCTTTCCTTCGGATTTCCAACAATGTTCCAGTGCTATAAGTAGAGCGCGCGTTTCAAACCTGTGCACACATGCTGAAAAAACTGTATTGAGTTTGTATCATAGTATATTCTGAAGTATGATTTTATATCGAGCTGAAAAACATGAACGAATCTGGAAATATCTATATTTAAGCGCTAAATGAAGTATTTGTAAGAACAGAGCGATATAACTACTAATTCTACATCAATAGCTACATCAGCATTCCCTTGAGAATTAGAAGATCAGGGCGGAAGAAAAAGACATGATAAGGTAGGATAAGCTCAACATAAGCCACATGTGCAGCAAACTATACAACTGCACATAAACAAAACAAAAGTTGAATCTAATATATGTGGCCTCGGTCGAGATGAGAGGGACAGACAGGGCCGTCGATTAGCATGTGTAGGGTGGGCGACCGCACAGGACCCCCACCCTGCAAGGATCTCATGTAATCATCAATTCTACCTTACTAAAATTAATTTCTATAATTTTAGGTTATTAATTAGGTCAGCAGCCCATCAATTTGGCTATTTATCTCACTGCTATTAGCTACGTCTCATGAATTTTCGTATGAAGATTAGATAGAACTATAGTACTAGTACTAAACATGTTTTAGCCTTTAGGTATAACTGAATTTTCATCACCCATTCAAATTGGATACTATGGTATAGCATATAGAATATAAATAGACTCTTCACAAACCACAACTCTCATAGATTAGATATTATTATATTTTTATGAATTTCTCAAATATTCCTCTTTTATTTATAAATATTGACCATATATAATATTAATTCTGTTTTTAACGGTACATATATAATTGCATTTGAGAAAAGATGTCTTCTTTTCTGAGAGTGTAATTTCAATTTTGCACAGACCCCTATCTACTGCGGTACGGCCCTGGGGACAGAGAGTTGGGTTGGATGGGTGGAGTGACTACCAAAACAAAAGAGACAATATTTTGCACTGTTTTTCTCATCAGTCATTACTGAAAGGTGCATGTGTTACATCAACGCGTTTTTTCTGACCAGTTAAGGAGTACTTTCTCGGATAGACGTATACTTTGTTGTTCTCTACCCATAATTATACGCCAACACTATATGATCAGAAGATAGTTGTTGAGTACGTATTGAGCGTCAGTATACAAGGGCAAATCTTATCGTCCCATCATTTGCTAGGCACACTGATCTTCAATCTTTTTTATATCTGCATGCAGTGGCGGCAGTGCTGGGCACAGCAGGTGTCAGTTCAAAACTGAAAAAAAAACATGCATGGAATATACTTAGTACAATGAAGCTATGATGCACTAAACTTGAAACGTGTCTACAACATAATAACCCTCAGGTTCGTCCTTGACACAAATTACAGCAGCAGCAACTTGTACTAGTATATAAGCTATGGCGCTATGCTTCCTGTACAGGTTCATCCATCCAAGCCCCCCAGTCCGCCACTCATTCGGGACATGGCTGAACCCGAGCTCCAACAAACCTCTCTCATGTAATGGTCCAACAAGTGGCTGGCCTGAAGCAACTTGCTGCCTTGCAACCTGGGGCCCGGGCAGCGATCGAGTGCCCCTTCGTTTGTCAATAACAGGAAGACGTACGTACTAGGAGCTTTCCAGGCTCTTTGAAAACTGGGACGGGAAGGGCGACCGGCCCCAGGTTTTGGGTCCTTTTGGAGGCTACCGCGCTCCTGCGTGGGCATGGGCGCGGAATTTTCCGGCCGGGGGGAGGCGAGCGACGCCGAACGCGGCTGACGCGGTACGCTCGCGCCGCGTGGGCCGGGCACAGCAGCAGCACGCACATACCAAGTGCCCACTTGGCCAAATGCGACGCTCGAGTGCAGCAAAATTGAGGAGTCTAACTCTCCTTTTTACTACTCACTCGCGCGGTGGCGGCTGGTGACGAAGACCGACGGGGAAAGGAGGCTGCGTAACTACCACTCCAGAGTCCAGGTTTCATTTCTTCCTGATCTATCCGGCCCGGCCGTGTTGCGTGCGCTATCCTGTCGCGCGAAAGGGAGACACGAGAGGCTACGTGTACGCGGATGCTGAACCGGGAAGCTACCCGAGCCATGTCCGTTACGCTTAACTTCTTGGAAATTTTCATCCGATCGAGTACGTTCAGAGACTTATGATATTGTAAATTTCGTGGATGTAGGTAGGCTGGAAAGATGGATGGGATATTTGGATATAGATTGTTGGCAAAATTAATTCTGTTCTACGAATAAAGTGCAACGAGAGCAAGTCACAAGAATGACACAAGTTGAAGGAGAGCCGGAGAAGAAAGGAACAACAAGGTTGTATCAACAATCTTTTTTCTACTTTTGGCTTAATGGCTAAGGGTTTGTATTTATGCTGATATTTAGTGTGTAAATATATAAATATATCCATAGAAGACAGAGAGAGATATATATTTTGTACTGTACAATCAAATAGTGGGCTAGCCCAGTAAATTATCCCTACGGCTGGTAAGGCGGTTGTTTTAGCGATGGGTCGTCCATTCTGACGTTGTACTATACCAACATGTTAGGCGGCCACCACTTGCACATTGTATCAGGCGGCCACCACCTGCACCAGCATTAAATGGCGGTCACCTCGTTGCACGTGAGGGCGACTACAGGTTGATCTTTCTAAAGGATTGAAGGCTCTAGGGGTCCAGAGGCATGGCCTCCAGGACCGCCCTGGAGCCTCGGGCCCCGGAGGGGGCCAGAGTCTGGTGGTCTTCGAGTCCGGACTGCAGGGGCCAAGGGATGTTGGAGGTCCTTAATGGCGATTCCCCAACAGCAGCCCCTCGCAAGGATGGCCAACGGTGCGGCCATCCCCGCGGTATCCGAAGTAGGGCCTCCAATGATCCTTGGCTCCACAGTTACGACCCCTTAGTCCTCCGATGATGATGAACTTGGAAGTGCCGATCAGGGGTGCAAGGTGAATACCTAACATTACTTGTGGGGGAAAACATTAAATGCAGCCTACGGTGGGTGATGTAGTCGTGTTTGTTCGGTCAATAGTGGGACACATGACGCCTTGGTATTGGAGCATCATGGAGAGCGGTTCCGCCTCCCTATGATTGGGGGAGATGAAACATGACGTGCGTATGCACCGTGAGGAGGTAACGACCCATTCCTCAATATATAAGCTGAGGGTTTTGGATGAGCATCAGTCTCATCCGACACCTCTGCTTTTCTTGCTCGAGTTCTTGCGCAAGCACCCACCAGCCCCATCCTCTTTAGACTCCTGGGTAGACAAGCTCTCAACGCCATTTTTTCCAGGGAGCCATGGCTCGCTCTAGCACCCATAGTGGAGCGGGCTCACCACCTAGGGGCTGCACGTCGTTGGGAGATCGTGCTGCCATGACAGCGACAGAACCACCGATGCTCGTGTGTTAGAAGAATCCCGGGAAGTGGAAAACCTTCCACCGCTGCCTAGCCCACTATCGGGTGTAGAGCTCTGATGCACCAGTAGGAAATACCCTCTTCAGACCGGTGCACTGGGTGCGTCCACCATCACAGAGGCCGATCTCGATCGGTTAATCGAGGAGGGGAAGATCCCCTCTAGATCAATTGCGCGTGTTCCGCGGGGGAGACTATCCCAACAACATGCTTGTCACCCCAGGCCAAGCCCTTTTCATGGATGAGATATCAACCAGACTTGACAGCTCAACAACCTTCCAGATAGTGAACTCCATCCGACAAACCATTCACATTGTTGGCGGAACGGCAGTTATTGCTTTGCTACAACCTGCACTAGAGACATATGAATTGTTTGATGATATAATTCTCCTCTCAGACGGTTAGGTTGTCTACAATGGCCCTCGTGAACATGTGCTAGAGTTCTTTGAATCAGCTGGTTTTAAATGCCGTCAACGGAAAGGTGTAGCTGATTTCTTGCAGGAAGTGAGTTTTGTACTTTCATTATAGTTCTGTATCAAGCTTTTTCTAACAGTGCATTTTATAAAAAAGAAAAGATCTTGAAATATAATGAAATATGATTTTGGAAACTATTTAATGCTAGGATAATATTTTCTATAATGCAGAAGTTTGACTAGCTATACTGGAAATGTGACACGTTACATCAAGGAAAGATCAGTGACAATACTGGATACATGGTGACGAGACATACCGATATGTTCCTGTCAAGGAGCTTGCAAAGGTATTCCAACCTTTCCACGCTGGTGAGACTATAAGAAATGAGTTAGCAGTCCCATTTGACAAGAGCAGGAGCCACCTGTTGCTCTGAAAACATCAAAATATGGTGCTAGCATGAAAGAACTACTTAAAGCAAATATCGACAAAGAGATATTGCTAATGAAAAGAAAATATTTTGTGTATATATTCAAGGCAACTTAGGTGATTCTAAAAAACCTAAGCTTTTTCCAAATTCAGATTATATCGACCTCTTACTTTGTTTTTCTTCAGTAATCTTCAAAAGTTCAAATTCAAGTGATCTCCTTATTTTTTCTCAGAAATAACACCTCTTATTTTGTTATTTTTCCTAGTATTCAGTTAACACTCATGGGAATCATTGCAATGACTGTCTTTCTCCGAACCAATATGCATCGTGACTCAATAACTAATGGAAGGATATACATGGGTGCGTTGTTCTATGGAATCCTGATGATTATGTTCCCTAGATTGGTAGAAGTTGGCCTAACTATTGGAAAACTCCCTGTTTTCTTCAAGCAAAGGGATCTTCTCTTCTATCCTGCATGGGCATACTCCTTGCCATCACGGATCATTAAGACCCCCATCTCCTTGCTCAATGTAACAATTTGGGTCTTCATAACATACTATGTCATTGGATATGATCCCAATGTAGAGAGGTAAGGAAACTAAAATTTCTATCCTGGATCAATGCATGTTATGAGTGTATTACAGAAGCTAATAAAAAAACTCAATGCTGCAGATTTTAGACAGTTCTTGCTCCTCTTACTAATGAATGAGGCATCATCTGGACTGTCCCGTTTCATTGATGGGCTTGCAAGGCATCAGGTTGTTGCAAGCACCCTTGGTTCATTCGGCATTCTAATTTTTATACTTTAGGGCGAATTCATCCTGTCAAGGGGTATGCAAAAGTAGATAATTCAAATATAGCGTTCCCAGTTTAAATTGCCTTGTTGCAGTTGCTATTTCCAATTCTGATGTGGTACTTATATAAGAAATAACGAATTAAACTATTCCTTTGATTTAACAGACAATGTGAAGAAATGATGGATCTGTGTGTACTACATATCACCCCTAATGTATGCACAAAATGCCATATTAGTAAATGAATTCCTAGACGACAACTGGAATAAGGTAGAGAGGTTTTTTTTTGCAGAAAAGGATAATCTGCATATGTCTGACTAATGGGTAAATCATATTGTTATTGCTATGCAACATACAGTCGGTAAATCATATTGTTATTGCTATGCAACATACAGTCAAAGGAATCTCGTGGAAGACTAGTTCTGGAATCTTGTGGTTTTTTTCCCGAGGAAAAATGGTATTGGATTGGTGTTGGTGCCTTGCTTGGATATGTGCTGCTATTCAATATCCTCTACACTGTCTGCCTCACATTCCTCAAGCGTGCGTAAAAAATATCTTCTATTTAGAAGGCCAGTAAAAAGTACATACTGCAAACGAAGCTCAAAGTGGAGTCTTATACATTCCACTCTCTGCAGCATTTGATAGTAATCAGCCAACAATTTCTGAGGAGACGTTGAAGATAAAACAAACAAATCTAACTGGTGAAGTTTTGGAAGCATTTTTTTATGTTGTACTTGTTTCTTTTTCTCCTCCTATCAATAAAATAATACGTAGCTCTCCTGCGCATTCGAGAAAAAAAGTTTTAGAAGGATCATCGAGAGGAAGGGTTGCTAGCAACACAGTAACATCTAAAAGTAATTATTGTTTTATATTCATCAATAAACATGATAGAACAATATATTGATGTCCCATTTAATGATAACCTTGCATATGTGATGTCACCAGAACGTGGATGAGAACAATGATGAATCAGCTTTAACCATGCAACAGTAAATTCTAGGCCAATCAACAAAGGAATGGTGCTCCCATTTGTACCTCTCTCCATCATGTTTGAAGATATAAGATATAGTGTAGATATGCCAGAGGTATTCACTTTTTAAGGAAGCTATTAAAAATACAAAAATTCTTTCACATGCATGTTCACTATGCAGATTTGTAACTACTTATCCAATAAAACATGTAGGAAATCAGAGCACAAGGTGTGACAGAGACCCGGTTGGAACTACTGAAGGGTATCAGTGGTTCATTTAGGCCAGGAGCACTTATTGCTCTGATGGGTGTCAGTGGCGCTGGCAAGACAACGCTGATGGATGTGTTGGCCGGAAGGAAGACCAGTGGGTACATTGAGGGCAACATTACCATCTCAGGTTACCAAAAGAAGCAAGAAACTTTTGCTCGCATATCAGGATATTGTGAGTAGAATGACATCCATTCACCAAATGTTACCCTCTATGAGTCCCTTGCATTCTCCGCATGGCTCCGGTTATCTGCCGATGTTGATTTCTCAAAAAGAAAGGTTTGCTAAAGAACAAAGACGTCACCTTTTTAATAGTAATATAGTGTAGATGCATATATTATAAAAGTATGTGAAACGTGGTTAGAATGAGAAGAGTAATTTTGCCAGTTGATCTGAAATGTTATGTAATGATACCAGAATTTGAGTTCACAGCAAAGTTTCAGACAAATATATGATGTGAAGTAGTTGGATATATTTACACATATATAAATGTGAAACCTGGTTTGCCCTTCGCAGATGTTTATTGATGAGGTTATGGAGCTTGTGGAGCTTTTACCCTTAAAAGATGCATTGGTTGGATTGCCTGGTGTGAGTGGATTATCAACAGAGCAAAGGAATAGGCTCACAATAGCAGTCGAGCTGGTTGCTAATCCTTCTATCATTTTTATGGATGAGCCAACATCTGGAATTGATGCACGAGCAGCAGCCATTGTCATGAGGACAATAAGGAATACCGTGGACACGGGAAGAACGGTTGTTTGTACCATTCACCAGCCAAACATTGATATATTTGAATCGTTTGATGAGGTGAAGGAAACTGTACCAAATATAGTGCGCCTTTTTTATAGTGAAGAAGAGAAAAGTAAAACAAGATATTGGTGTTTTCTAGACCTTCAACACCTAATGGCTCTGTACATCTTAGCAGCTCTTCCTTACGAAACGTGGAGGCGAAGAGATTTATGTAGGCCCGGTAGGGCGACACTCATGTGAACTGACCAGATATTTTGAGGTGAGAAATTAAAAGAACAACTAAATTATTATATGTTTCCATCAATTCACAGTTTTGTACTAAACCAATATGTTGTTTAACTGTTTTCCATTGATTCTACCAAGGCTATCGAAGGTGTCAGCACGATAAAAGATGGCTACAATCCGTCAACATGGATGCTGGAAGTGACTAGTGCAATGCAAGAACAGATAACGGGTATTAGCTTCAGTGAAGTATACAAGAATTCAGAACTATATAGGTACGTGCATGTGTGTTATGGTTCATAGTTTCATGATCTAATTGAAGACTTAAGGAAGTGCAGACCTATCTAACTTTGATTTAGGCTCTGAAATCTTGGATTTTAAAATAGGGAAGCTACAATCAATAACTTCTTCAGTATTTTCAAATAGTATTTGAAGAGGGGTAGATTCCTAAACTGCAAAGTACAAAGCTGTTTTAAAGAGTATGGATTTTACCCTCCTAGTATCCACACCACTAAGGGTTTAGGGTATGGGGTAGACATCCCTCTAGGGGCATATTTGCGTTTTCTCTATTTTCAAACAATATGTGCATAAAAAATAATGCCGAAGCCATAGATATCCCCTTTCACAAGCTTCAAAGTACTAGTATGTAGCACTATTTTCTCTTTTGGAATTGATATGTCATTCAACAACACACTGCCAAACAATGTTTCAGTTTTGCACTTAAATTGTCATTTTGTTTCATGTCAGGAGGAACAAAAATTTAATCAAGGAGCTAAGCACACCACCTGAAGATTCAAATGATCTGTCCTTTCCAACGGAATACTCGCAGACCTTCCTCACACAATGTTTTGCTTGCCTGTGGAAGCAATGTATGTCATATTGGAGAAATCCTCCATATACTGCTGTCAAGTACTTCTATACAATAGTGATTGCACTGCTGTTTGGAACAATGTTCTGGGGCGTTGGCAGCAAAAGGTAATGACATATAATAAACAAAAGCAAGTAGAAAAATGTAAATGCCGTTGCATCTAGTCAACACTCTTCACAAACATGCAGTTCACTGGAGATATTTTACTCTTGCAGGCATAGTCAGCAGGACTTGTTCAATGCCATGGGTTCCATGTATGCCTCGGTTTTGTTCATGGGAGTACAGAATTGGTTCAGTTCAGCCAGTTATCTCAGTTGAGCGCACAGTCTTTTACAGGGAAAGGGCAGCTCACATGTACTCGCCTTTGCCGTATGCCTTGGGACACGTAAAATTTGTTGGCATTCACTTTATCCTACAATCACTTTATCTAAGTGAAAAAAAAAACTTACAAATTCAATAGAGAAAGTTCATTCATTTTGTTGTAAGACATCATAATCAGATGCAAGAATGTACATCTAAGATGTTATTTATTCCATAAAAAGTTGGTACAAACAGTGAAGTCCCTTGGCAATACAAATTGAAAAGTGGAAAGACAAATGGGAAAAAAGCCCTCTAACATGTACCTCCATTTGAAGGTTGCAATTGAACTTCCATACATCTTTGTTCAGTCCTTAATATATGGTGTCCTAGTGTATGCTATGATTGGGTTTGAATGGACAGCTGCCAAGTTCTTTTGGTACCTGTTCTTCATGTACTTCACTCTATCATACTACACATTTTACGGGATGATGATGGTGGGCCTGACTCCAAACTACAATGTCTCCTCCGTTGCTTCCACGGCATTCTATTCCATTTGGAACCTTTTCTCGGGATTTCTAATACCACGAACTGTGAGTATACAAAGTTTCCTCGGAGCTCTAGTAGTCTCACTTGTACAACCAAACTTCCTTGCAATCATATATAGACAAACTAGAACTCTGGAAGTGATACCAATCTGCGCCCCTACTTTTCCTAATATACTAATCTATAACTACTAAACGGTCTGATCACTTCACAGTTTGGAGATGTAACTGAGAAGTTTAATAATGGGGTGCGCGTATCTGACTTCGTCGAAAGCTACTTTGGGTACCATCACGACTTCCTGTGGGAAGTAGCCGTGGTGATCGTCGCATTTCCCGTGCTCTTTGCCTTGCTCTTCGGGCTCTCACTCAAGTTATTCAATTTCCAGAAGAGGTAACAAATGAAGACAACTTGATTGTACCAAAGCCGAATAGCGCAGACATTGCAAAACAAGGGTTTTGTAATTTTTTTAGTGTGTAAATAGAATATCTTATCGATTAGAACCCGGGATTGAGGTAATGGTACAGCTGATAGAGTATATTGTACCTGTTGATGTAACGTTACTCAACAGTGCCCAACTCCTGTAATGTTATACCAAGTTCAGTTTCTGCAAATATGTATGAATTGAGTTTGCCACGCTGGCTGTTCGCTCCAGAAACTCCAAAGATGCACTAAAATAGTGGAGTACTACTCCAATCTCAACTCTGCATTTCCCCAAACCCCAATTAAGAAAAAATCTCATTCTCAACTATGTCTTGCTCAAGATGAACAAGCACAAGTAGTACGGAACAATCAGACATCCAGATGCCTAACCTTCGAATTAATCAATACTACCGACACGCAGCAACCAATTCCACTAACTACGAGCTCATACGGAGGAAGAAAATAGTAGATCTCCGAAAGGAACAGCAACAAACTGCGCCCACCATTTCTGAGCCCTTACCGTCGAGGAGTAGCAAAAAAGGTATCAAGATGACGACGGAATCATGGACCAGATTACCATGAGCACAGTAAGAGGGATGCAGGAGGTGACTGGCGGAGGACAGCGCAACTCACCTCACCGCAGCAGCAGGGGGTGATCCATGGAGCCTCGCCGGTAGAACGGGCGAGAGTAGAATGGCGGCCTTTGCTGCGCTTCGACGGAACTCCTGTAATGTCACGGAGAAGTTACAAAAGAGGCCCAGATAAGTTTTGCGCTCGTGGGAACTCCCGCACGGACGCTAGCCCAAGGAACCGCAAAATAAAATTGTGAGGCCCATCGAACGTCCCACCGGCCCACCCATGAGCACCACTTGCGAGGGTCTTCTCCTTGCATTGCCAATGCTATAGTATAGGGAGAACGGGCTGATAGTCTAATAGTAAGAACGTTGGTGTACGCTCTTATCTACCTGTGTTCGATCCCAGGGACTGATTGACTAGTGTCTTACCGGGGCTTGCCCTGTTAATAATTTTTCGGTCAGTCTCGAGCATACGATGGATCATATAGAAAGACCGAGCATAGGTGGATCGTAATGGAAGGCCTGAACGCCATTACGATTTGAGTTTTGGATCTCCTCCGTAGCTTACTGATAGGTTATCCTCTCGTGCTCATCCATATCACACTGATAGGTCAGCTTCTCGTTGTCCTCCTCCTAGGCATGTTTACGGAGCGCTATTTTTTCTCCTCTGCAGCGCAAGCTGACGCGTCAGCCTCTCATCCTCCTCCTAGGCACGCTTACATGTCACTGTTTTTTGCTTGTCTTTCGCATCATTATTGGAAGGCTATTATGTTGAAGAGTCATCCGATGGCACCAAATTTGAAAGCTAGTTGAGGGCCACAATATGATCCTCCGGACCAGGTCCACTAACAGCGGGTGCATTTCTACCATGGCTTCTTGTAGACGATGGCTGGGGAGGTGGACTTCTTCTAGGTGACGGCTGAGGAGAGGGAGATCTTCGAGGCAATGGCGCGGGGGTGTCGTGGAGAGTAAAGGTTTTTGGTATCTGTCCCTAGTGGAAATACTATGTAGGTATTCTCTCACACGATGAATGTGTGATCGTTCTCTCCTATAGTGTTCGCCCCCTCCTCTACGGGGTAGTCCACCTCAACATGACGGTACTGGTCAATTGCCTCATCTACTTCGATCACGGCGTAGCCCTCTAGTATCGGACGTCTGTGAAAATATTCATGGGAGCCGCGGGGATAAGTCACACCAGAAGCCACCTTGATAGTAATATTTTGAGCACCAATGTGTAGTTCACACGGTGTCTGTGTTGTGATGAGGTCCACGGGATAAGTGATGGGGTCAGCTCCTGGAACTCCCATGGATGCACAGCTACTCCGACAATCACCGGGGCTATTGTGCGCAACATTAGGAGACGCTGCTGATTATTTCTGTTCGCTCACAATGGCACCCCGTTGACGTATGAGGGCTTGCTGTACTATTTGTGCTATGTTTTCTTCTGTATATTCCCTCTCCTTTTGTAGCACTTATTCAAGCATTTCCATCATCCTAGTTTGTTGTGCCTCTCATTCTGCATCTCGCTCTGCTTGAGATCTGTTTTGACTCTTGTAACTATCGACGTCGCCTAGGAATCCATATTTCCAACCCATCACCCCAACGCCTCGTATGCGGCCACCGTGCTCCTTGTTTCCTAGTGCCAAGATGAGCTCGTCTCTATCCCTGTCTGGCTTGAAAGAGCCTTATGCAGATTGCTCGTGGGCTTCTGCAAGGTTTTTTTGCAAGATTTTGCGTCACTTTCTGGTCTTTGGAGGTCGTAAAGCAAAAGCTTCCATCAAACGAGTAAGAAGCACCCTTCCTAAGAAGGAAGCACATCGATCGTTCGCTCTAGCCCTCCGTCTAAGGTGTGACACCTCTCTCTCTCGTAGTTCATCTAGCTGTTGTTATCACTGTTGTTCTTTCCTCATATACCCATGACTGTCGACTTTGTGAGGGTAGCGGTTCTTCTTCGAGTTTGCTTTGTTCACCTCACTCAACCTCTATGCTTCTTTCAACAACTTGTACTCCGCAAAGGCTTGCTAATGATCTTCCAGTTGCTGCCATTTGCTGAAATATGATATTGTACCTTTTTGCGCATAGGTTATATTCAGTGTGCCCTTTCAATTCTTAAATGAAAGGCCCATAATCATTAGCGTCTTACGCTTAACTACATCCATATCTGTCTCTGCAGGGAACTCGAACCTCTCTAATATCTTGGCCATAGGATGTCGTTCTTGATTGAATCAGGAACCATGTGCGGATCATCTCGTTCTCCAGTCTGTAATCTGTAGCCGATGGGCATGTGATTCTTAATAGCTATCCCACAAACTGACTTGTATGGCCCTAGAATTCTCTCCCGTGCAGTTGGCTCCCCTACTGGTGAGACCTCCGTGATCACAAATCACCCCGTATGCATCTTCAAAGGACCTCAAGTATGATGCAGCTCTTGGGATTACTCATTGTCGTGACCCTCAGGAGCATCAGGCATATGCGCATAAGCGAAAAAATATTAAGAACATATAGGATAATATGTCGAACAGATGCATTCTTCTACTTATGAATTACCCCATCGTCTCCACAGGCATCTGTTGGGTCTAGATTGAGGTAGTGGCTTGGGCTAACTTCTTCATGTTTGATGGTGGTATTACAACTCCTTCTGGCACCTAGGCTGGATCAGTGGTTAGTGGTGCCATCTCTTTTTGAAGTTCTACGTACGATGATGACGAGCGGTTGAATATTGTACATATAGAGAGCCGAGGAAGGAGAGAGAGGTAGAGATAAAGCCGACGGGGCAGGGAGGGGGAGAGGCTATCAAAAGAGAGATAACCATGAAGGAGTCAATTGATAGAATGCATACACATACAATATTGTAATTGAGTACATTATGACCACATTTAACAAAAAGAAGTCATATCTTACATAGCAAAATAGTCACAAATATGCACAAAGGTAATGACAAGTGACACATCGGTCTTACAAGTCACATCATCTTGCATAGCAAAATAATGATTACAACAAGAACTAGGATTACAACATCTTTACACGTGAAATTAAATTTCTCCTTATTTTCAAAGGTAGCTAATTTTAGCTCGGCCTAGATGTCTTGACTATTGTATGCCGCAACAGCTTCCTATTTGGACTTGTGTAATAACCATCCCATTCGAGCTTTGCATTCATATGTATGGTCTCCAATTTCATCATTTGCAAAAAGAAAAACAAGTATGAAAACAATGCAATTTTTAATACAACACATAACATGATGCAATATCATAATAATCAGAATCCTATACACCAGAACTAGCTATTTGTTTTTCTTCTGCTATGGAATTGGCTTATGACCATGCAATGTCATAATAATCAGGATCCTATACACCAGTTCTTAGATCACACTTCTTTCCTACTGATTGCCTTACTGATGCAATGAGGCCACGGGGCCAAGCCAACCATAACAATGCATGGGTTTAAGATGATTGTTGGAGCTACATTCAATATTATAGTGCACTTAGCATCTCAGGTTTTCTTGGAGCAACTTTCATGTTCCCTTAGTAATCAAAAGTGAATACATTAGATGTAGTGCTTGTGTTCATCTAATTGTTAATTGTCATGCTTAAGTTTATCTAATACTTATAACACCTCAGATGTTATATATGTTCAAAATGAAGCATCAAGTGGAAAATAAAGATCAAGCATGCTATATGCCTATATACATCAACATGTACTGTGGTTTGTGTGACTGTAGACAGTTCTCCAGGAACATGCATTCCATACCTGTGTGTATATTTTGTTTGCACATTGACACATTGCCATCCTTGGCATTGCACAATCGTAGCTTCTAATTTGTAATTTTGGTGGAAGTAAACCTTAAACTCCAATGGTTATTGCAAGCATGGTAACTCCAATAGTTATTGCAAGCATGCTATAGCTGTGTATGTATTGGTTATTATCTGGACATATTGTTTCTTGTGCTAATCAGCATGCCTTCTTCAAAAACTGGAAATACATGAGCTCGTATTCCTTGTGATTGAATGGTTTGGATATCTAGCCTATGCATAGTCGATATTTTCTCTTAAAGCTTC
This sequence comes from Phragmites australis, assembly GCF_958298935.1. Lineage (NCBI taxonomy): Eukaryota > Viridiplantae > Streptophyta > Magnoliopsida > Poales > Poaceae > Phragmites > Phragmites australis. The sequence goes on from NC_084940.1 coordinate 13,472,373, forward strand.
ACGCACTTGACGAATTAGATGCATGCACTTGTATAGCTGTATGTCTGATTTGTTCTATACTTCTATGGCACTTGTACGTCTGATTTGTTCTATGGCACTTGTATGTCTGATATCCACTTGTATGTGAACTGGAACAAACATGGCTATATCTCTTACGAACATTTCTCTATTGTTGATTCTGAAACTGAAACTATCTATGGCTATATGTGAATTGAATCTAGCTCTGATCATTTTTCTATATCCACTGCTATGGCTGTATCTGAATGAAAACTAGCTCTGATCATTTTTCTATATTCACTTCTATGGTTGTATGTGAACTAAAACTATCTCTGGACATTTTTCTATTGCTGATTCTTGTCAGGCTCGAAGAGAAAGGCAAGCGACAGTGCTAGTTAGAGTGTAGCTCTTGGTGTGATAGCATCATCTTCAGCACCTGCAGCTGAGAGGGTTTCTGTTGTTGATGAGGGTGGTACACAAGGGCAGCAGGGTGATGTTGTTCCTATTGACGATGATGAGACTAAGACTGCTGCAAAGAAGCAAAAGAAGTGCATATATGATGTTTGGTTGTACTTTACCAAGAAAACTGAGATAGTAGAGGTGAATGGAAAGAAGTATGAGCAGTTGTGGGCCTATTGCAACCTCCCAAATTGCAGGATCAAATATAGAGCTGAGAGCAATTATGGAACAACTGGATTTCAGAACCGTCTAAAGTCAGCACATAGTATAGAGGGTAGTTGCAACTCAAAGCTAGAAAGGATCATGGAAAAGACATTAGTGTTGTTGAGCCCTAGAGGTATGATCAAGAAGCTAGTGTCAAGAAGTTGTATTTGGCAATAATCATGCATGAGTACCCTTTCAATATTTTTGAGTATGATTACTTTGTGGAGTTTATTAAATCCTTGTGTCCTAGCTTTCCAATCAAGTCTCGTATCACTGTTAGAAAGGAAATAATGGATATATATTTGGAAGAACATGAGAAGTTGTATGTAAATTTTAAAGGTGTTCATTGCTGCTTTAGTGCAACTGTGGACATCATGTCAGAACAAATCATATATGTGTGTTAACCTACATTGGATAAATGATGATTGGCATATTCAGAAGAGAATTGCCAATTTCTTCCATGTAGAAGGATGACATACAAGTGAAAAGCTGGCACAAACCTTCAATGAAGTTATGGTTAGATGGTTTGTTGAGAAGAAATTGCTTGCCTTGACTTTGGACAATGCTAGTGCAAATGAGGTGGCAGTCAATGATATAATTTTAGATCTCAAAGACAAAAGTGGTGCTTCTTTAGTTTGTGAAGGTTTATTCTTCATGTTAAATGTGCCTATCACATACTCAATTTTGTTGCTAGAGATGGTTTGAGTGTAATTTCAAAGACAATTGAGAAGATTAAAGCATTTGTACTAGTTGTTAAGGGCTCTCTGTCACCCCAAAATTTCAATTTTGGGATGTGAATAGTTCAAAACAATAGAATGACATTTTATTATTTATTTAAAAGTCTTTCCTAACTTTTGGCATTTTAAAAAGAGTTTATTTCTGGTGATAAAATATTTTATTTGGGTCCAAAACTTTTCAAAATGCCTCTCTGAAATTTTCTTGGATTTATTTGAGTGTAATTGCTATATATTTGGATTTTATTTTTGCTTTTATTATTTTCTCAAAAAATGATTTAATTCCTAAAACCTTAAAATCCTCTTGGACTGAATCTTGACCAAACCTAGGCCCAAATCCTAAGCTAAACCAAGCCCACAACCTATCTAACCCAACCCAACACTCACTCCTCACCCCCTCTTTTTCTTCCGCATGGGCCGAAGCCCATTCCTTCATTCTTGGGCTAAGCCAACCGAAGCCTAGCTCGCTCTCCCTCTCTCCTCTCTCTGTCGTGCTGGGCCCGCGCATCAGCTTCTTCCTTCTCCTCCCTCTCTCTCTCCCCAACCCCCGCCACCACACGTTCTCCACCCCCGCCCCTCTTCGCAACCTCCTTCTCCCGCCTATAGAAAACCCACTCGGCTCCCTTGTTCAGTTCTGCACCCCATCCGCCGCCTTTTGCCCTCACCCCCACATCCCGTCGCCTTCTTCTTCTTCACCTCTGGTAGCCGAGTGCCATCGCAGTCGTTTGTAATCACCGAGCCGCCTCCATCTGCCCTGACCCCCTCCTTGGCACCGCAAGCCATCAAGAAACCTCCCTAATGGCTCCTCGTCGATGATCCGCGCCGGGAGCACCCCATTGGACGAGCATCTTCACCGGCGACCGCATCTCATCGTCATCCTGCCTCTCCGCACCACATCTGTCCAAGACGAGCCCGTCTACGGCTTCCTCAAGTCCGCACGTTGCCAAGGCGCTTCTTCCTTGCCAACCCCAACCACCGCAACCCCGCTGCCATAGGCCGCAGTGCACCGCCGCCCGTCATCCTCATTGGCACGACCATCTCCGAGCGCCACTGTGTCGATCTCCCCCTCGGTGAGCTCTCAATCTTCTCCTCTCTATTTTGCACCGTTCCCCGTCAAGGTTGGTGCCCTGTAGCGCTTGCGCACGTTACTCCGGCGAGACCCGAGGTGGCGGCGCCATTTCCATCACCGTCGGCCACCAACACCCCCCCATCACTCCAGCCTTTAGATCTCACACGGACGACCCTGATTAGATCGGGGTGTACCCCTTGTTTTGATCCCAGTCAGCATTACCTTTTATTCTAATTCCTTTCTCTTTATTGTGTTAGCCTGATCTCATCATTGCGCAATAAATCCCATTTCTAGTAGAGAAATAATTCCAATAATTCCTAAAATTAGGTCTTTTTACAATTTAGCCCCTAGATTCTCCTGCTTTTAACAAAATACCCTTCTTAGTACAGTTGTTTACAAATAGTCATGACTTTTTATAGAAAGACCCATGTAACTTCAAATATTTATAACTTTTTCACGTGAGCTCTATTTTAAATGATTCTTGCTCTCTCGCATCGGGTAATGAGTACTTTCTGTTAGTAGGCTTTTTATAGTGCTTTGATACTATTTGGTATGTTGTTCTTAGTGATTACTTTTTGTTGTTTGTCGGTAGTCCCTGTGATTAGTCGATAACATTTATGAATAGTTCGAGGGACTTTCAAGATCAAGATTTTGAAGATCACTAAGCAGCATTCATGCAAGTGTCCTTGATCATATTGATCATATTGTAGGAAAGTGTATCTTTTACTTTATAGATGCATGCTTGTCAATATGAATCCCACATTTAGGGTTTATTAGTACTTTTCGTGATTATCCTTGTCGCTTGTGTTGTAGTCTCTGTGTCAGGGGTAGCATTGCTTAGTCATGCTGTTGAGTCGGGTGGGTTAAGTGTTAATCTGATTAATGGTCTATGCAACATGAACCGGGTTGGGTAATCTTTTGTAGCAACATGGATCATAGGGATCTAGATAGGTTAGTTTGATTGGTATGGCTGCTGTGTGCGTATTGAGAATGTGCGAGTACCTGCTTTAGATCATAAGGACCAGTTCTTGAAGCATGTAACCCGGTTGAACAGCGTAACCACGAGGCTTATAATAGCCAATTAATTAGATATCCTTCTTATTCTATACGCACCAGTGGACGGTTGAGTTGCACAAGAGGGGGCCTTTGCAGTGGATGGAATCCCTGTTAGCGGTGAAATCTTAGCGGGTGCATATAGATTTGGAGGCGCTTTGTAAAGGCATTGTAGTGAGACCCTAGCTCTACACCTTGGAAGTGTGAAGCAACACGGGAATCACAACTCGTGGGTAATGAGCGCAACCTCTGCAGAGTGTAAAACTGATATATCATCCATGCTCACAGTCAAGAGCGGGCTTGTACTTCTTCATGATTAGTGGGGATCTGGGATGGTTCATTCTAGTAGTCGGGTGGTGGTAACCCGATGAGTTAGTAGACGGATATATAATATCTAGTGAGTCTGGTAGTCGGATGGAATCCGATGAGCTGCTTCTCTTAATGTTGGTGTTGTCACATATAGTAAATAGGATTACTATGTCTTTTGAGTCCTAGATTAAGATGGCATAGATGCAGTAAACCTGAGTCAAGCCTTTCTTGTCTTAAGACTTCATGTCACGCTTTCCCACACTTGCGGAGTATGATATGTACTCACACTTGCTATTTTCAATAATAAATGCCGCTCAGTTGAAGAAGATTACGAGGATATCAAGGAAGTTGAAGACTACGATGAATACAGAGTGTCCTAGGTCATGTTGCCCCCAGTCGATTGCCTGTGGTGTGCCCTGAAGCTTTCATTGGAGTTTTCTCTTGTTCTTCCACTGCTGTTTAAAACTCTGGTATTTGTTTCAATAAAGCTATTTTTATTCGATATAGTATTGTTTATCACTGATGATGTCACTACATGTATGATGAAACTGATCCTGGCATACATGTAGTTTACATCCGATTTGGTCTTGTAAAGTTGGGTGTGACAATCTCCATTGCAATAGGAGGAACTCATATTGAGTGTGGGTTGGATACAAAGAAGGATCTCTCACTTGATGTTTCAACTAGGTGGAATTCAACCTATCTGATGTTGAGTGATGCCTTGTACTACAGGTCTACTTTTGTTAGGCTCAAGTCCTCAAATCACCGTAGTATGAGAAAATTTCTCCATCTTCAGATGAATGGGACATGGCTATACAAAATTTTCAATGCTTGAAAAAATTCTATGATCTTATTGAACTTCTCTCTGGTAATTTTTACCCTACTACAAACTTGTTTTATAAAGGTTTCTATGAGATAAAAAATTGCTTGATAAATTGTCTATTAGTGGAAATTCCATTATTAGTGAAATGGCAACTGCTATGAGTGAAAAGTTTGAGAAATATTGGAAGAAGTCCAATACTTCTCTTGTTGTGGCATGCTTCCTTGATTCTAGGTACAAGAAAAAGCTTGTAGAATTCTTCATGAAAAAGTTCTATGGTGATTACTATCTAGTTAAACTTGAAAAATTTGTTAGTGTTATAAAGAAGCTATATCAATTTTATGCTACTTCAACACCTGCATCTTCAAAGATAAAGAGTATTGTGAATGAACATAGTACCCCCAGTAGATCCATTAATGGAAAAGTAAGATGTTGAACTTGAAAGCTTCTTATATGATGATGATGGCCCTGGTAGTGATGATTTAAATGAGTTGGAGAAGTACATGTTAGAGCCACTTTTGAAGCAAAGTCAGTTTGATATTTTAGGATATTGGAAGAACAAAACAAAAAGCTATCCTATTCTTTCATGAATTGCTTGTGATATGAATGGCCATACAAGTGTCAACGGTTGCTTCAGAGTCTACTTTTAGTGCTGGTGGTCGTGTCATTGATCCTTATTGCAGCCGCCTTGATCCTGAGATGGTACAAGTATTGATCTGCACGAAGGATTGGGTAACCACAAAAAGAAAAAAATGAAAATTTAAATAGTTTGTCAGTTATAATTGCGCAAAAATTACTTCTTATGTATTTGTCTTTGATTTTTCAGATTCTAAGAATGTTGCTTTAATTGTGACTGATCTTGAGGTTGTAGAGGCCTATTATGAAACAGTGTTCCATGAGGTATGAGCATTTATTTTAGCCAAATGGAACTGAATGTCGAGCTTATTTGAGGTCTTTGTAGTTTTTTCTTTAAAAAGATAGTAAGATTGTCTCCTTTTCATGAAATGTAAAATTTTAGGAGGAGAAGGAACAAATAGCTGAAACTAAAAGTGAGTGATCCCAATGATATGGACGATTTGGAGGAGTTATAGGCCGACAATGATGGAAAAAGAAAATTCTTGGCGTCTTGCTATCTTATATTCTTATCTAGCTATTCTATCTCTTGAGAACTTTTATTCATTGAATGTTTGATTTGTCTTTGTGTTGTTCAATACTTAAACTGTTGCATGTGGTCACTTTGGTATGTCATGTACTCTGAGTGTGGACATGGAGTCTTAAACTTGTTATGTTGCCTATTGCATATCGGTGACTTTGGGTTGTGCATCGTGCCTATCTTGCACCTTGTTCTTTGTGTGTTTTGGGTGCATCATATCATGCTCATCTGCCATTTATCGAGCCTCTAACTTGTACATGGGAAATGGAAGATCAAATTTGTTGATCATGATTATGTAACTTTATAATATGTTGGTAATCTATGTTATAAGTTAACTGACATGTCTCTCTTTTTCTTGGTAATGTGTTTCTTTTGAGACAATTGGTGAGAGTTCAGGAAAGGGAAATTTTGGCTGTAGCTGTGTACCAAAAGAGCTTGCTAACTGTTACTGTTCAGATATGGTAATTTATAGCTCTCGTTTATGGATAAAGGCTCCAGATCATGAATGGACATGTCCTGCCATTGCCTGTAGCACCTTGCTTCTTTTTGCTGCTATATGAGGCAATATTTGTCCAGTTTATATTGACATAACTACTTTTGATCCTTATGATTTACATGGGAAGAAAGATAATGGAAAAAAGAGCTTAGTCAATGCTATTTGCTTTGTTTGGTTCTAACTTATTGTCCTGGACTTTTTGATGGTTTGCTAGATGCTTGGTCATTGCAGAATGGAGACTCTCTACTAGTCAAATATATTATGACGCCCTTGGCTCCTTGCTGGTTTCTTTTGAAAATTTTCATACCCCGTTGCAAGTTGAAACTTGTTGCCGACATGTGCTTTTCTATCACTGAGTTTTGCAGCATGACGGAAATGTATGATCATCCTTGTGACGTGCCCTGCTAAATTTGCCTATTTTCAGACTTGATGTGCCTTATAATGCGAGCTTGTGATTTCATTTGTCTGATGGTAGATGTCTTTGTCTTTTATTTGATATCCTACTTCATTTCTATTTCAATGTTTCATAAGTCATGCACTCATGATCATGGGGTTCTGTCTTCCCGATTTTATCACCGGTTTCCATCCGATACCAACTTATTTCTATTCGGATTGGTTAGTTTTTGTATAATTGGCAATCCCGTGTTCGTTTTCGTTTCCGGATTTCTCATTGTCGTTTCTGTCCGGTAGAGAAAATGTGAAAGTGAAAAGGTTATGGGGTTTTCCATACCGTTCCTGTCCATTTTCATCCCTATTCACTTGCAATCAGAGAGATCAAGCGACACACTGAAAATTTGTGGTATATGTAGGATCGATTATGTGCAAAATACCCAATCAGAGAGGGTGAATGATTATGGATACTAATTCCAAATTTTAAATCCCCCGAACAAAATATTCAATTTAATCATGAAATCAGTTCAGGACAGATTACTATCAAGACACTAAAAATGATGCCCAGAAAGATCCAACCATTTGATTGTCCATAAATTTTTACTATAAACTAGATAATCATGCAAATCTATTCCATCAAGATTCAAGTCAATCGGATCTCTAGATCTAAAGATATGAAGTTTGCAAGCAGACTATGATAGATTATGACAAAAATAGATTACACGTAAATATCGCAAGAACTATGAAAATTTGACAAACCAAAAATTTTAGAGGGTTACCTTGATGCTCTAGGATGATTTTTGATGAATCAAACCAAGACAAATCGTAACGATGAAGCAATCCACTGAAACATGGAGAAAACTTACATATATTTAATCTTCATTACAAGATGCATCTCAAAACATCCCTAAAAGGTTCCTCATAAAACCCTAAGTTTTCTATCTAATCTCCTCTCTCTGTTCTCTCTTTTCACTGATCGACTACTATTCAATGTCCTTACTATTCACCGACCAAAAACACGTTCTTTTATATCCCAAGATCAGCAAAGTAGTAATTGCCAAATCAAACTCCTCTGCTGGCCACGTCCAACTGACCACACGGTCCACGTTGCCATTGCCTTTAAGCCCCTGCGCGCGCCATGGGTCGCCCCTCATGGGCCGAGCAGCCTACCCGAGAGGGCTGCACCTATCCTTGCATGCCCCTACTGCAGCTTGAGCTGGCTGAACCCACACACAGATATTATATATATATATATATATATATATATATATATATATATCAATATTTGCAAAATTACATGATTGTTTTAAAAAATTGCAACAATAAGCTACCATAACCCATTCATCGGGCGAGAGCAAGGTGTCATCTGATGAATAGGCGAAACCTTGTGGGGCCCGATGGTCAGAAAAAAGCGGTGACGTGCCATGTGTCGCGTCCAGTGAACGGGAGATAGTAAGGTGTCACCCAATGAACGGACGACACCTTGCTGTGGCCGAATTTAATTTTATTTGTGGCAGAGTAGGCGTCTGTGCACCACAATTTTTATGTTTTCAATTCGTCCAGTGCCATTCAATGTTTGTGCGATATGATTTGACAGAAATGGATAGTTGAACATGGTGATTTAAATGGAAACTACGACATACACGGATGCTGGCATGTACGATACACGATCATTCTAACCTAAACAAGTACCACGTCTAAACCTAACATGCCTTAGGGAATATAAATAACTGGATTACAACTTCTGATCTATTGAGTGGAACATGGGTACTTTCCCTTCCACACCGCTTCCGGTCCTGCCTCACACGTTCGATGTTCCCTCTCATGCTTCCTCTCCCTCTCCGCCTCATCTTCTGCTGCTCTTCCTGAATGCACTTGCGCGTAGCCTCCATCCTCTCGTTAGCTTCCATCTCATGGAAGCGTCTCCAAGCGCCGCAATACTGAGTGTGAAGGAGGAACACATCCTCTTGTGACTGCTTAGTATCCAGCCACTGTAAGAAGTCATATAGTGGTGGCGGAGACTGCAATGGAGACCAAAATGTTTAGTGGTAATTCTTAGTTGTATTTGGAGTACTTTGGCCAGAAGTGATTACCTGGCAGTGGGAGCCAACATTGGTGCTACCCTGGGGTGGATCATACTTGTAGTTGTGGCATGTGAAGAATCTCATTCCATAGGTGTCGGAGAACTCCGGGTACTTCATCACCCTTCAAAGGTCTCCATACTAACACATAGGCACTTCGACCCCATCAACGTAGTATCTAGCAAGTATTTATTGGGGAAAGGATTGGAGGCCATTTTCATTGGAGTTGTCGAGGTTGAGACTATTTGTTTGGTTCTACATGTGGGCAGGAGATCATCTATTTATACTGCGGATTTGTGCTAGTGTGGACTAAGTCCATGAAAATTGGCCCTGGGAAAGTAGTTGATTGTGCTGTAAGGTGTGTTCATATCTACTAAAAAGGCTACTTCTGAAAAGCCTACTTTTGAAAAGCCTACATCTGAAAAGCATACTTCTGAAAAACCTACTTCTGAAAAGGCTAGGCCTAAAAAGGCTACTGATGAGAAGACTAATTCTGAAAAGGCTAGGTATGAAAAGGCTAGGTATGAAAATAGAGTACATGTTTTATTATCATGGTTGGATGTTTCAGTGTAACAAAAATTTGATAGTAAAATTATCCTGCAGTAAAAGGACCTATGCTACTACAATGTATCTATAAAAGCCTCATGTATCTAGAAATTGAGGCCACAACGATCAATAGATGGTGGGGGTGGGAGGGGGTGAGGAAGAAGGGGGGCGGGGCAGCCAACGGTGAGATGTGAGAGTTCGTTTAGTCCAGCTGAGTATGGGGAGCCTCTCTACAACTTTCCTTTGTATGATAGGAATGATGTTCGTCCTCCAAGACACCTAAGGATTTACGAGCACCCGAATGAGCCTTGGCCCAAGTGCTCCCATGGCTATGATTGTGTCATTTAGATGTACGATGGGAGCATTCATGGGGGGTGTCAATTCTTCTGATGTCCTCTTGGTAGGGTGAGAACTATGTCATCATGATCATCCGTATCATTTTTTGAAAACAGTATACATTGTGACTTCACATATCTACAGGCCTCCGATGATAACCCTAACAACTACCAGTACACGAGATGGGTTGATCCTCCTGTTCTGCAGCATATCCAAGATTATGTCCATCACTTGCGAGACCAAATCTTTGACCTGCAGAGGGAGGTGGAGAATATGCTAAGTCCTCCAGTAATACACCTGAAGGACCCTTTTGTATGCATTGGTCCATGGTGCACCCGCCTGTGCCATAATAGGGATGCTCCTCCTCCTCCTCCTCTATCAGTGCAATACAATGTTGGAGATTATTGGGACTCAAGAGCCTCCTCACAATTCACTTTAAGTCAGTACGACTAGAACCACTATCAACACGACATTGTAATTCGTGTATCGTCCCATAGATCTTCACCATTTTACATTCCCTAAGGCATGTTAAGCAAAAATACGATACACCACTAGGGGTATCGTATATGCCATTGTACGTTAGGTTGACATGTTTATTATTATTGTTATGGAATGCTAGTGGTATGACTTTATAGTGCGAATAGAATCACAAAAACAATGCAGTACATGAATGATATTATGACACTAATAATAACATAGTAGCAGGAAGAAAGTATGATTACACTAACATTTACATAGTATGATAACACCGACAATAACATTACACCATGAAACTAACAATGATATAGTAACCTATAGGTTACGTCCTTCTTAGGGACGACCCCCCTAGTCGTATCTGCGCTCAGGACCCTACGCCTTTGCGCTCTCACCTGCTGAACTGAGGACATGAGCGGGTCCGGTGGAATAATCGCCAACACAAGCCATTTAGTGGGCATTAGACTGGTGTAGTCATCCTGCAAGGGTTGTGTCCCTATAAGTGGTGCTCTAGGTAGCTGCGACGCACCGAAGTCATCACTCTATCCAAAGATGTAGGAGTACCCAGGGACCTGACTAGATGCACCATCGTAGTGAGGGTCAGAACTCGAGGTGGAAGACGGCCTCGACGGCCGTGCAATGAAGGTTGGACGCATTGGTGGGTGCGATGGCTCGGTGAACATCGATGATGGGCGATGGGCGTGCTAGGAGAGGGACCGATGCTCTTGGTCTTATCGCAACGTCTGAGGACAACCTACAACTAAGCACCCTGAAGACCTCGTTCACCTGCTAGATAATTCGGTCTAACGCCTCTCTGACCTCGGCCCTGGTGATCTTGAGGCCACTATTGATCTGCACCTTGGTCTCCTGTGCCTCGACCTTAATCTTGTGCAGTATGTCCCTCTGCAAAGAAAAGGATCATTTCGTTACTTTTTTTAACCAACAAGTGTATTAAATGAGGAGTTGCTTAGTGCTCTACGTACCTCAAGTGAACACACGTAGTCCCTGTGCGTCAGGTACGTGTCGGGAACGTTTGATTTGTGCCGTAGAAGCTCGGTCGGTGAGTATGTGACCCGGATCCGTGTCAAAGCTACAAACCAGGACAGATACTCCGTGTATGCCTCCTCAGAGTGTACACGATCCTTGTCCATGATGTCCTCAATAGCTTCATCCCATCTCTCAACCCACGTGTGCACACAAGACACAAACATGCTCATGCTATGAGCCCCCTTGCGCGTCATCCTACAAAAACATAAGCCCCTCTGCAAAGAAAAGTACAAGATGGACATACCACAAACTGAATGAGGAATACCTTCGTTGAGCCGTGCTTCTCAGACCCTGGAAAAGCCCTGAACGGGGCTAGGTCATCCCTCCGTTGAATGATGTCCTAGCAACTCATCGCGCCACGTCACACCCACGTCCCTTGCTCCAACAACAACACTTGCGCAAGGTAGGCCCATCAGCAGGGAGATGTCCTCGAGTGTAGACACCATCTTGCCACCCGGGAGGTGCAACACATGCGTCTCGGGATGCCACCTATCGATAAGGGCCGCGAGTAGAGCCTTGTTGTAGCTGAACCGCATGGGCGCCGTTGAGCCACCCACGAATGTGTCCACCTCTACTAGCCGACACAACATAAATAGACCAGCAACACGCAACCTGCAAACATAATACAGTTAACGAGCAATACTGATAACAAGCTGTATCAAATGTTACATTCAAATGCTACAAACCTTGGGATCCAGCATGCATCAACCCTCATGAGTTCATCCGGCAAATAGGGTCATAGTAACAAAAGCTCCTCAACCTGCACGACAATGCGGTACGAATGGTGCCTAACATCCAACAGAGGGTCAAGTAGCTCCAGTTGTGCCATACCTACATGTTCACAAGTTATTTACAGTTTGATAAGCAAAACAAACACAGAGTAACAAGTAAGCATGCAACATGTAACATGAGATAGTAGATTGTTAAAAGTGTACACACATATGTTAACAAATCACAACTTAACACGTTACAACCCAAAACATAGTGATAGTCTCACTACTACAACAGTCAAGTACAATGTTGTGCACACAAATAACCATCACAACACGAATTACAACAATAATCAAACTCAATGAGTCGACGAAGTGGACGATCGATAAGCACAAGGACATCTCTTATTTGTAGCTAAGCCAGAAGAATCTGCTTCCGTAGGGTTGACACTTGGAACACCAACGATGCATTTCTTGTAAATGTGCCTTGTTCTATTGCACTTGCTGCACCATTTCATGTGATGACCGACTTCTGCTTGGTCCATGTCATTACGAAGCCTTGTAGTCCTGTTTCATCTGTTCTTCTGCTTCATTTTCTTAGGATCAGGGATGGACACAAAATCGGTCCCAGATTCCTTCATAAGGAACCATAAATGCCAAAATCATAGACCTCATAGTTCCAAGTGATGAATAGAGATTCTTTCTTGAACTAGTTAGAGACGTACCTTAAGAATGGCAATTTTACTATCTACATCCTCACATGTGATTGTCACGTGCGCTGTGACGGGGATGAGATCTCTTACATAACTCTCTCACGTTTGCCCCCTCCTTCCTTTGTCCCTGCAAAGAACTTCGTGTCTATGTTGTGCAGTTCCCATGTCCTTCACCCGATGCATCTTTGCCTTCTCCATCTTGTCTTCCATGTACTTAGTCATCTTCATCCCATAAATCAGACGAGCATCATTTAAGTCGAGTGCACTATTGCATAGTGCTTTCTGAAATACCTACAGGTCCCTTGAACTATGAACACTACAATCCCCACCAGTGGCAACCCCTCATACCTTTCATCACCTAATTGTAAACTCTACTAAATTTGCAGTCATAATACCGTATCTAGCCCTGTTTGTGTCGTAGAGCATAGCCCACTTCTCCTTTGGTTCATTCTCAATCCACTCACTAATTGACCTAGTCGATGACCTGGTCCTTCGCATTATGTCAGCTTCATTGTCTATTGGCAGGGGTTCAAGAGGTATTGGTTCATCCTCTGGCCCCCTCATGGGCCTCCGTGTACGCTCTTGTGTTTGCTTCTTCGTCATCTCATCTAGTGTCTTCCAAAGAGCATCAAACTTCCGCTGCTGGTTCTGACCGCACAGCCTTTTGAACATATTCATGAGGTTCTTGTTCTTAAATTGACGGAAAAAATTTGCACCCAAATGCCTCATGCACCACCTACTTTGTAGATCTAGCCACACATGTCCCATCATGCCATCATCCATTCCATTATGCAGATCTTGAATAGCCTTGAGCATTCCTAGATGCCAGTCATGTATAAGGCACACCTTCAGCCGAGCAGCCACAATTATCATCTTGACACGGTACAAAAACAAATACCAATTGTTGGTGTTCTCACTCTTCACAAATGCAAAGGCCAACGATAGCATTTGGTTGTTCCCATCAACCCCAATTGCAGTCAAGATCTGTCCCTTGTATATGCTGGTAACGAAAGTGCCATCGATGCAGATGATAGGATGACATTGCTCGAAAGCTTTGATACATGGTCCTAATGCGAAGAAGCATCTCTTCAAGATATACTTGCCAGGTTGGGACAGTAATGTGTACTTATCAATGTCGTAATACGTCCCCGGGTTCCTTCGAGCAATTGTCTGCAACAAGTATGGAAGATTGTCATATGTCGTTTTGTAGATCCCGAACCTCATCTCAATTGCCTCCCTCTTTGACCTCTATTCATTGTTGTAGCTGATAGTGTACTTTTATTTCTCCTCAATTTGCCTGATTATGGACACTGGTTTGTAGTTCATGTTGTTCACCATCTGGGCGTACATCACATTGGCGACAAAGGCTGAGATGGTGTTCCTGTGGCTGAGCTCAAGTTCGTCCATCATGCAAGTATGGTCCATCACAGTTGACACCACCTAATACACAACACACTTCCCCTTGAAGTTGTGCACCCACCACGAGCAACCCTCATTCATGCACTTAATATCATATTCCTTCTTGCTTGACTTGACAACATAAAATTGCCATCAAAGCGATGTCGCCCATGGAGTCAAAACATCCTTCATGGCCTGGCTGGTAGGGTGCCTAGCACCCTCGGTCACCTAATTCTACGTATCCTCTCATGGCACCTGATTCTCCTCATTCGCCACAAAGTTATTGAAGTTGGGATTATTCTAGTCTGCGGGAATACAGTAGTGCTATTCTACACCTAGGTTGTAGAATAATTATTTTACACCCCACCCGACCCTGCCCACCCTCATCACAGTAGCCCACTAGCTCAGCCTATGCACACGCACCAAAGCACGCCATGTGTCCCCGCAGCCGAATCGCACACCCGCGCTCGCGTTCCCACGCGCCAGCGTGCGCACATGGCACACTAGTTGTGCCTCACATGCTAGCTGCACCTCACACATGCGCCCGGACACCTGCGTGTGTCACGTGCCACGTGCCCGCCCAGCGTGCCTGCATTGCGCCACGTGGCTGCCTAGTAGGTGTCGGTAGTTTTCAGTACTATTGAACAAACTGCTGAACACTACTGAGTACTACTGACACTACTGGATTACTAAACTATTGAACACTACAAAGCTATTTTTTAGTACGCCCGGTAGTTTAGTGTTCAGAAGTTTAAGTCCACAATACTAACACTACTAAACAAACTACTTATACTACTATTAAATACTGACAACTACTAAACAACTAACACAAACTACTGACTAATTTTACTATAACTTGGAACTACTTAATATTGAACTACAGACACTGCTGAACAATTTTTTTATGAATTGAAACTACTGTACAATTACTAACATAACTACTGAACAAAACTATTGACAACTACTGAAGCATCCGAATCATAGTAAATTTTCAACTACTAAAGCATCTGAATCATAGTAAACACTTCTACTTGATAACTACTGAAGCATCCAAATCATAGTAAATTTTCGCATTGGTAGTATCCAAACCATAGTAACTTTGTAACTATAGTAAATTTAATTTCCAACCCATAGTATTGAAAGTATCCAAACCATAGTAAATTTTTAACCCATAGTAAATTTAATTTCCAACCCATAGTAAATTTTCACACTTCCTTGGAAGCATCCAACCCATAGCTATAGTAACCGGTGTGGAAGTTGGTTGGCCTGATGCTACAGTAGCCATTAGGGAGGGGGAGGGAAGTGGGCTAGGCTAGATTGTTAGTTGGGTTAGATGTTGGGTCTTAGATGTAAAATATTATATATATATATATATATATATCACCGCGCACCAGACCATCTGCTAGGCCATGCCGAGCGCCCAACCAGAGCAGTGCCTGGCCGCCACTAGACCGAACCGACCAAGCCATCCCACACCCACGCTAGGTCGAACTGCACAAGCCGCACAGTACCAGTGGGCTGCCTTCACTAACATAGAACTTTGCAGTACACCAGTACAATACTACATTTTTTTTTCTTTCTTTATTCCAACACACCACTACTATAGAAAATGTCTTTACCGTCAGCTCCAAAACCACCTTTATTGCCGGTTTTAGAGTCGGTAGTGGGTAGCGGGTAGTGATAGTCCCCGACTGGGGTTATCACTGTCGGCTGAAGTCTTCAACCGACAGTGATAGTCGGTCCCTGATCGATATTTTTTGGCCCGAAAAGTAGCGATTTTTTTGGTGTGACCAGTCACAAGTCAAATCACGCAAAATACGTGTGCGTGTGGTTCGTGGCACTCAAACCTAGGACCTCTCAAGTTGCGCGATACGTCCTAACCATCCCACTATAAAAATACTAGTGTTAATAATAGCATATATAATCCTTTGATCTCTTCTGTCTGAAACTTCAAATAATTATTTGAACATCTAAATGACTTCAAATGAAAAAAATTTCAACTACAGAATTGTAGATCTCATCTAAAGTTTTTCTACATACGACTTTTTATGAAATGTTATGAATCTTTTAATATAAGTTGTCATCTATTATCACTGTTAGTTTGTAAGTCAAACCGACAGTGATACTTGATGAAATATCACTGTCAACTCTAGCCATGAGCCAGCAATGATAGTCAAGCTATCACTGTCGGTCGTTGGCTTTAGCTGGCAGTGATGATGGAGCTAGGCATCACTACCGGTTCAAGCCATCGGCCAACAGTTGTGATGACCCTTATCATTGCTGATTCACAAGCCACATTGACTGATTCTTTCTGCATGGTTTATGAACTTGCAGTGATGCCCCATCACTACCGGCTTATTAGGAACCGACAGTGATAGATCGGTATATAAGGCCGGTTTTGTAGTAGTGCGCACGCATGCATGCTTGGAATAATTCTTCATGCCACACACCTTTTGATGTAATTCTCTACACCATAGATCATACAACTCCCGTGTATGTCTCATGATGCCATCCTACTTCATATACAACGTTCCTTAGTCCGAACGTCCTACGTGACCTCTGATCGCATTGACCTTAGTTTGTTCCTAGACCTAGTCCCAATATTATCACCAACCACGTCCACCCTTAAGACACACCTGCATATGAATAAAATCAACAACCAATTCTGAGCACAAGTTCTCACAAACTTAACTCATATCAATTTGTTGACACACGCACATCATTAATATACCAAACACTTTGCCAATTTTTGCCAATTTCACAATAAAGCCAATTTTAAAAATTTTGCAACATGATCTCACACTCCCGGGTAATGATAAGGATCGATGACTGCGTTGTGCTATGCTTCCAGAACTGTGTTTGAACTGGTGATCTCCACTGTATAAAGTTGGACCATTTTTGCTTTAGTATAACTTTGGCCAGATTCCATCACTTTTCATTCGATGTCAGGTGGAACTTATATATTGATTCCTGGTTTGCTACACAGACGTCGTTTTGGTCCACCAATCATGTTATGTTTTTCTGTTACTCCAACAAGTACTTAGATAATTGTGTATCTTAACGAAACAATGAGTGTCTGGTTAACAACCTAAGAAAATGCCAAGTGTCAACCAAAAACACATGGTAAACTATCGGATTATGGTAGATAATTGTGTATCTTAACTTCACCTTGGAATGAATGTTTTTCAAACCTTTCCAAGCTTTCGAATCACCATCTAATTCAATAAACTAACCTTAGTGGAAAAATCTCTTTTCCACTTATTCATCTATAATAGTAGATCACAATATTTGAGTCCCGGAATTTCTTATACACAACCAAAATTTTGAGGCAAAGAGAATGACAAAAATTAAAACAAACTTGAACTTTTGAGGCACAATATATAGCTATCTCTCCGACAAAGTGGCATATCTTAAGGACATATTGATGTGTCAGTTAAATATATACCAGTCACACCAATAGCGAGTTTTTTGGGACATCAGAAGAACTGCTTCTAGTTCAAGACATGAGATAGAATACAATAACCAATTTCCCACACTCTGAAAGAAGTGGAATTTTTTAGGCCGCGAGTGGTAACAATAGAAACAATCCAAAAAAACTGCCGTCGAGACTTGATGATGAAGCCGTAGTCTCTAGACTCCTGTGAGCCAACATATGGACAACTAGCAATGCAAGTTGAATTTATAATAATAGTGCGAGAGCCCACAGCATTTTGTCTGAACTACTGCAAATTATTCGCATAAAACAAGCAGAACTACTACAAAATGTTTTTTTTAAAGTGTCGCTTTCTCATAGGGAATAATATATATAGTGCAGTTTAATCTTGTAGTAAAAATCTGGAGGTAAGTTAGTGACTTGGTGCTGTGACACTAAAATTTTCTAGTTTTTAGGAGAAGAACGAACCCATGATTAGTTGAGGCACTCAATGTTGAGTGATTGCAACTCTGAATGTTTCCATTTCATGGGGAACTAATAAATTACACTGAAATGATGTAGCTGCTTACATATGACTCTGGAAAGATGAAAATCAAAACAGAAGGGGAACAGAAGAAGGCTGAGCTGAACTGCGTATTCTGATGTTCTTGATTTATCAGAGTAATTCCATGTTTTCTGTTTGGAGAACATTTAAGAACTTTATGCTGAAACAAAAACATTGGAGTCATAAGCAATAAATGAAATGAAAATATTTGTTCCACTAATCCTGAACAAGCTGGTTCCATTAACAGTAGTTACTAGTTTTGTCACCTCTTAAGGTAACAGCCAGTGGCGGAGCTTGCCAAAAAATTCAGAGGGGGCTAATAAGAGAGTTGGATTAGTGTATACTTAGCAATTAAGTGGCAAATTAGCCATTACTTATATAAATTTTGGAGTTAGGGAAGGGGGGCATGGCCTACCTTGTCCAAAAGGAAGCTCCGCCACTGGTAACAGCAGGGGGAGGACCAACTAATTTAGATGTACTAATTCTTGTTGCATTGGTTTATACACTTTATTTCATCAGTACCTTTAATTTGGAAATTATGTCATTTTTGGGAGACAAGGACATGCATAATGGTCGAGCCGTCCATCCACCTCCGGTCATCACCTGCTCCGAGTGGATCTGATTCTGAGTGATCTTCGCTTCCTCCAATTTGTTGTTAATTATTTTTTCACCGACTGCTAATCCATGATTAACACTCGCAGTTATTGATCGATCTCTGAATGGTACAATATGTGTCATTTTTTTAGGAAATGGAAACTGTTCTAGCCTTTTGCATCTTCAAAAGCATACAACCACGTTCTTTATTACATCACATCAGCCCATAGTTGAATGCTGGATAGAAAGAAAATAATTTCATAGACCATATGAATATGGGTATCAACCAACAAGTAGCCTATTATTAAACAGTTATCCATTCTTGATAAACAAATTCATGACCGCCACTTCCAATGCTTGACACGTCATGAGGGTATCCTCCCTTTAGTCCTTCTATAACCATCTTAACCAACTCTAAAATCTTAGCTGATAGGCACTTAAAAAATGCTTGCATACAAAATATGGTTGTTTTTATCAAATATAATATCGTTACGAAAGCCAAATAGCCTAACATAGGCTGGCCACCCCAACTAAAATCCTTTTCTTTTTACTTGCCCCTATGTCACCTAGCCATCCGCCTAACATGTGGCTAATGATGTATGTTTGTTTATACCTAAAGTAACTTAGACAATTCTCCATAATAAATTGGCACTACTACAGAACCGGGCTTATATATTGGCCTATCATTGTCGGTTCTTTATGTGCCGGTAGTGATGGAGTATCACTGTTGGTTTATAGGTCACGCGGGAAGAATCAGCCATCGTGGCTTATGAATTGGCAGTGATAAGGGGAATCACTGCTAGCTGATGGCTTGAGCTGGCAGTGATGTGTACAGTATAAAATAGTGGCCCCTCCAAGTCCGAGCACAACACCGTCCCTAGCGACCTTCATCACCCTCATGGACACATCAACCATTCTGAGCCCTCTCCGTCCAATTCTATTGCTCGGTGAGCTTCACAGTGCCATACCAAATATTTTGCGCGCGCTAGTTAAATCATAGCTTGTCGTCGGCCCAGTGCTCCATTGACCGCACCTCAAGCTCGTCCACCTCACCGATGAACTCCGTGCCTGTGAGATGCCTCTGCACAAGCCGAATACAAGGTGAGCTTCACCATGGTCTAGAGAACCTCGCTGCTCCCTTCCCTTCCACTCTCTCCCTCTGCAGCGCGCCACCACATCGGCCTAGCTTTGCCGCCCGCCATGGTCGCCACCGGTCGTGCTTGCCACCGTACATGCCGGCATCGACCCCTCAAACGAGTTCACCATAGTGCGTTGAGCATTTTGGTACCCCTCCCCGGCCAAGCTCTGCCGCCGTATAACTCCAGCAACCAGTCAAAGTTGGAAAATCCACAAAATGCCAAAAGGAATATTAGTTGTATTGATAAATTAGCTGAAATAATCTATAATTTGTAGAAAAATATCTAGAGCTCAGAAAAATATGAAACCAAGTTTGTTAGTTTTTTTTGTCATTATCTACATGATAAAAATACATGCATGCATGAAATCTCCATTGAAATACCTCTATTTCATTAAATATGTTGTAACTTGTTAATCCATAATTAAATCTTGAAATATCCAAAAGTGGTCAATCCAACTTTGTTCCTTATTTTGTCATTCTTTGTATAGGAAAAATATATTTCAAGCATGAAATGCTTGTTTAGCACTAATTCTTTGTTAATCTTGATTAAGCCTTTTAAATTTGATTAATTTCTACAAAAATTAATAAAAATCATAAAATGTGAAACTAATTTTTTAGGTCTTCTCTATGTATACCTTACACGGTAAAAAAAAAACCTTTTGCCATGTTGAGTACTTCCCTCATGTGAGTTTGTTTGAACTACCTCATATAATTTTGGATTTAAAAATAGCAAGCATGTAGTTTGGTTAATTAAGTGGGAAAATGAACTCCAATTCATGTGATTCTTCCTCTATTGCATTCATAACCTCATGCACTACATCTCTACCAAAGTTCATGCCGTTTGGATCACATCTCATGACATTTCATTCATTCTCATTTCGATGCACTTTATCACTCTTTAGAGAACGACGTCACGGAGTGTCAAGAGGTTGATCATGAGGGTGAATGTGCTATTTAATTTTGATAAGTTATCACTATATGTATATCATGTATGTAAGGGTTGAATAATAAAGAAAAATTTTAGGGATGACACCAACAAAAACTCATCAGACCCAACTAACAAGAAGCGCCATGTGGTTCTTCAAGAGAAAAGAAAGATTATCGGAATGGAGAATGTCATTTATGAGGAAGACTACAATCAATTCGACTTGCTACCTCCTTTTGGAGAGGATGTCGACCTAGGTCCCAAGAAGTACACCGACGAACCTCCATATGGATGCTGTGATCATAATGAAGGGCGAATCATTCAGACAAAGTAGCTAAATTGTATTAATTATTATGTATGAATTTGTTTTAGATGCAATTGTATCTCACTTATGTTATAGAAGCTTCAATTCATAGTTTATGGTGGAAGATGTCTTTATTATTGAGCATATTGATTTTTTATTTTTACTGAATTAGCAATAGCACATGCACTATTACTATGTAATACTATTTTTGATTTTTAATGAATTAGCAATAACATTAGCATATTGCTATTTGCATATTACATGATTTACATTAGCTATAGTTATGAGTGTATTTATTTTCAATTTTAATGATTTAAAATATTTATTGATGAAATTAAGATATATAGCAAGCCCCAATATAGAAACTTAGGTATGAACATATTTATTTTAATTTTTTATTGAATTAGAAAATTGAACCATGAAATTTAGGTATAAATAAAACTTAAGTTTGGTATATAGAAAGTTCAAATTTAAATAAATATGTATTAGGATTTTAGATCAACGGAATGTTAATAAATATGGATAGTACAATCTTATTCGAAAATACTTGAGTAGCGCATCGGTTTAATTGTTCGGTCTTACTTGGGGCAGGTCGTGGGTTCGAGTCTCGGCGGGCATGCGCGCGTAGCTAAAACAATTTTTTTCACCCCAGACCTATAGTGAGAGGGGTTTCACTGCTGGTAAACATATTTGACCGTCAGTGAAAGTTGTTTCACTGCCGGTGGACTTCTTGGGTCGGCAGTGAAATATGTTTCACTATCGGTTGTCCTATTGAGCTGGCAGTGAAGATCCCCTTTCACTGTCGGTCTTCATCTTGACCTGGTAGTAAAAGTCCTCGTCTATAAAAGTGCTTGACGCCTACGCACTCTGACATTTAGAATTTTTTTCCCCTTCCTAGCATGTGCCCTCCGCCGAATCGCCTCCCAGCGCCAAGGAGCCTGCACGGTCATGCCCTGCGCCATCGTCCATCGCCGCCGTGACTGAGTACCATCACCCCAACGCTGAGGAGCCCATGTTGCCGTGCACTGCGCCCTCATCCATTGCCGCCATCACCGAGGACCACCACCCTGACGCCGAGGAGCTTGCTACCTCCACCCCAATGAGCATCCCGACACCGAGGAGCTCGTGCTGCCATGCCCTGCTCTCTCGTCCACCACCACTGTTGTTGTGGACAACCACCTCGACATTGAGGTAGGCCTCCCGGCTCCCCCTCTGTCTCCTTCTCCCCTCCGATTTCTAGGGTTTCAGTGCAAGTTCGTACTGATTCATGGCCGGCTGCTTGTGTGTTTAAATGATAAGAACATATGCTTGGCTGCTAGTCCTTTTGTGTGTTAAAATGATCAAAATAGATGCTGCTTGTGGTCCTTTTGTGTGTTAAAATGATAAGAACAGATGCTGCTTGTGGTCCTTTTGTGTGTTCAAATAATAAGAACAGATATGTTGCATCGGTCCTTTTGTGTGGTCAAATGATAAGAACAAATGCTGCTTGTGATCCTTTTGTGTGTTCAAATGATAAGAACAGATGCTGCTTGTGGTCCTTTTGTGTATTCAAATGATAAGAATAGATATGCTGCATTGGTCCATTTGTGTGTTCAAATGATAAGAATAGACATTGCCTCAATCCTTTTGTGTGTTCAAATGATGCTTATGAGTATTTCCCCTCTTGTGTTCTGGATAGTATTGGTACATATTCCCTTTGCTTGATGATGAATTAATGCACTGAGATTGGGTAATTTACTGAGTATAATAGTTTAGACCTGTGATTTTCTAGTTGTCTAATATTTTTGTAGCCCCTGGTGAGACTTGTTGATGGTTCTTGCTTATCTGTACTTGTATACCAAGACATATTTATTGTGTTGTCTCTATAGTGGGCTACCTATTATAATTTGATCCCTGGATGGTGTGCTTATAAGTTCAAAGATTGATTAGCATATTAGATTCTGGATAAGTAATTTGATTCATCCTTTTTGTTCTGTCATTACTTGTTTGAATTATGTTGTTCAGTCTCTATTTCTATCTCAGTAGGAAATTGCTTGTCTTTTTTAGAATCTGTGCTCTCTGATTTGGTATAGCCGCATTGTTCATGATGATATTGTGTGATTTTTGAGATATGTCCAGGTTCTAATAAATTGTCCAGTCATCGATGTACTCAATAGAACAATTAGGGGGCATGACCTTGATTGTCCTGGGATCAATTGTTATTCATTTCCTAAGAGCATGTTTATACACCTACTGTATAGTTGTTGTACACTGAGGCCGTATTTCTTTTTTACTCTTGTTATGTGTTGTATTAAAAATTGCATTGTTTTCATACTTGGTTTTCTTTTTGCAAATGATGAAATTGGAGACCATACATACGAGCATGAGAGGGTGGCTCGTTAGTGCGCTGTGGAAGAGGCCGAAGGCTCAAAGTGTAGTGGTGTTCAGGCGTTCGACTTCGATGTCTTTGACATGCTAGCGATCCTGGAGCATAGGTGACTCAACAATCGATCAGGTGTGGTCGGGTCCTCCGCTCCACCACCATCCACCGCACCCCCCCCCCGGCGTCCTCAACGTATACACGCCATCAACCGTCCATGCGAAGACACGGTCCTCATCGCAGGAGTAGTAGAGGGATACTGGACTGGCTCAACTCGACCGAATTTTTGGGGGTGACCTGTGAGAACTAGTATGTATATATGTGTGTTTGTCGATGTCCAGTACCTTCATTGTATGACATGAATTACTATGTATTAATGAAGGTGCCTTTATTATTGATTTACATTAAATATATGTCTCATTGTATTCATGTATTGAGAGGGAGAGAGACGGAGAGATTGCGGACAGAGAGAGAGAGGACATGGTGGCGATAGGAGGGAGGCCGGAGAGGAAAAACACTGATGACTGAAGGCTCCAGTTGGCAATGATGCATTGGGAATCACTGCTAGCTAAAACCACCAGTTAACCGTTGACCTTATCACTACCGACTGGAGACTTTAGCATAGTTAACCGCTGAAAGGTTAGCCACTTAAGGAATTCAATTTTTACCTTTGTATCAATGCACACTGTTGGCGCATGAAAATGTGCCACAGACAGAACACGGTGAAAGCCTCTCCCTACGGGGGGGGGGGGGGGGGGGGTGGGGCTCAAGCTTCAAGAAGAACAGTGAGTCGAAAAGAGAGAGTGAGAGAAAAGAAGAATCGGTTTACCGGGGAAAAATCTGTCCCCACTGCCTGCCCTTGTGGGGCTTGTTTTATAGAGTAAAGGGGTAGGGGAAAGTACCATCCTGCCCCTAGGATATTATTTTACAACCCTGTGTATATGACGGTTTTAGCCTTTCACCCCTTTGCATACTAGGTGGTAGCTGGGATACTATAAGTGTGATAATAACTCTGTGGTACGTCATCTAAATATCTCAAGGATGGGATGTTTCTCCAATAGCACCCCCTCATCTGCCAGTTTTGAGGTCCCGAGGGGCGAGTGGATATATAGGGAACTAGTTCCAGCCTTGGTGGGGTCAGGCTATCCCGGACCATTCGCATCCGTAGTGGCGTGGACGTTGTTGGCAAGGAGCAAATGATGAAAAGCTCCCCGCGGTCGCACGCTACGGTTCCAGTTGGAAACGTTCAGAGCTAGTGGCTAAGGTGATGACGATGAGGTCCTGACCCCCTCAGTGGGGTGGCCGCAGTGAGGGCTGGAGGCAAAGTTGAGGCAATCAGCGACCCCCTCAGCGGGTGGCTGTGGCGATGATTGATGGAGGTGGGCTGTTTAGAGCGCTGCGGTGTGAGCTGGAGGCGAAGTCAACAGCGATACTGAGGGAGGCAGTCGAGTGACCCCATGGTGAGTAGCAATGGCGATGCTCGATGGAGAAGGGCCGTCCGGAGCGCCATGGCGTGGGACAGAGACAAAGTCTACTGTGATGCTGAGGGAGGCAGTCAGCGTACCCACCCCTCGGTGGGTAGCCGCAGTGATGCTCGATGAAGGTGGGATGTCCCGAGCACCTCACAGATGGCTAGAGGTGAAGTCGACGGCAGTGCCGAGGGAAGCAGTCAGTGACCCCCTCGACGGGTAGCCACAACAATGCTCGATGGAGGCAGGCTGTCCGAAGCCGCATAAATACTTTTCTATTTGGTCACATTGAAGCTCGATGGAGGCGGGCCATCTGGAGCACCATGGTGTGGGCCGGAGGTGAAGTAGACGGTGATACCAACGGGGCAGTCGATGACCCCCTCGGTGGGTAGCCGCGGCGATGCTCGAAAGAGGCGGGCCATTCGGAGTGCCGTGGCTTGGGCCAAAGGCAAAGTCATCGGTGATGCCAAGGGTTGTCATGCTGATGGTGAAGCTCTGGAGCCAACTTACTCCGAGTTCCACTCAAGCTTCTCAGAATCTCAGCCCCTGCATTGTTCCTGTAATCATCTTAAAAATGATGTGTTTTGACAGAGTTAGCAAAATCCTACAACTTGTGCGGGATTGGCCCAACCTTTTACTCCCTGACCCCCTCGTGCTTTTCAGCCACAAGCGAGCGGAGGGCATGTCTCACATCTTAGGCACAGTGTGTACAACATGGATCATTATTCCCCTAAACCCTAGTGTCCTTTGGCCGCAAGAGGGAGGAGGGCATGACTGTAGGGACCCCTAGGTTCAACTGGAGCGACATCACATCATCCTAGTGAGTTCTTTGTGAGGTCCGTGGTCTGTGGCGGTAGAGGATTTTGCACTCGACGCGACATTGGCATACGACCTGTGAGGTGGCTGAGGAATTTACGCTTGACATGACATAGGCCTATAGGCTTTGAGGTGGTGGAGGGTTTGATGCTCGACATGATGGAGGCATACGCCCTTCGAGGTGGTGGAGGAATAGACGCTCGATAAGACGGAGGCATACGACCTTTGAGGTGGTAGAGGAATTTACACTCGACTCAACGGGGCATATGGCCTGCGAGGTGGTAGAGGATTTAACGCTTGACGTGATGGAGGCATACAACTTTTGAGGTGGTAGAGGAATATACGCTTGATGCGACAGAGGCATACGACCTTCGAGGTGGCAGAGGATTTGGCACTTGACACGACAGAGGCCCATAACCTTCGATGTGGTGGAGGTAGTGCCACTATGATGGTCTTATGCCATCGTTGTGGGCTTTTGCCGAGGCACAGGGCCGTTGAGGTAGTACGTCATGCAACCGAGGCTTATGGCCTATGAGGTACGGAGCAAGTGTCACTATAATGGGCCTTTGACATCGTCATGGACTTTTGTTGAGGCACGGGGTCATCGAGGCAGTGCGTCACGCAATCGAGGCTTGTGGCCTACAAGGTGTGGAGCAAGTGCCACTGTGATGGACTTTTGCCATCATGGTGAGCATTTGCCGAGGCATGGGGCCGTCGAGGTAGTGCGTCACGCGATCGAGGCTTATGGCCTAGGAGGTGTGGAGCAAGTGCCACTGTGATGGGCTTTTGTTATTTTCATGGGCTTTTATTGAGCGCAGGGCTATCGAGGCGGTATATGCTTGTGCAACCGAGAGGTAAGACAGCCTAGGTTTAGACGTTTATATGTTGTCAAGGCATGCTGTAGTGTGTTCTAGCTGCAGACAGTCCTACCTAAGGACCCAATCAATACGGTACCGTCCTGTTGGTCCTGGCATCTATATGGCATTAAACGAACGTGTTGCCAAGCCAAAGCTTATTTGTGGATAAAGCTAATCAAATGACCAACGAATACGATCTATGTAAATATTCACCGAGAGCCAAATATGTGATTTTAGAATTGATGTATTCTCATGTAGCTAACCCTTGCAGGATCAAATGGTGCCATACCTAACCTTTTTTGACTCTCTCTAGACGGCTAGATCTTTCTCGTATTTGCACAATTGAAAGGGCAGCGTCGATACCTGTAGAGGTCGGAGGCTTGGACTGGAGCTGCGGTGGTTCATGGTTGGTGCCAGGCTATCGTATAGACGTCAGTCATGACCCGAAGTGCGAAGGGGGTCTCCGCCCGATAATCATTGCCCCAGCCTCCCATGACCCATGACACATAGGTGTCCATGGGGCTCATGTCCGACCAGTAGTGCCTCTGCGTGAACCCAAGGAACTCGTTCCATGTGTAGTCTGGGTATGCGTGCGAGCGCCTGACACCGACGAGGACATCCGATGGAAGCATGACGCGGTTCAGCTATGGGTTGAGGAAGGAAGTGAGCGGCCTGTGCACAACAATATTTTTCTCAATGGCCCTGTGGAGGTAGCTGGTGTGGCGCCCGGCGGTGCATGCCGTGAAGGTGTCGCTGACGTAGGTGAAAACCTGCAGCATACCAGCATCGTACTAGTGTAACATCGTTAGCGATGTCAGGTAGCAGTGCAAACCGATCACCAGCTCCACGTGCGGCTACCGGCGCGGCTATACTGGTTCAGCCGTATTACGGAGTTGTCATAAATGAAGAAGCCGGGAAGCACGCCGTGGTCCGAGAGGTCCAGTGCCGCCACGAGCACCTTTGTGGTTTCCCATGCCAGATGCATCATTGCGTCTCTGTACTACTAGTATACCTCCCCTATGTGGCGGTGCTCCACATGGATGTGGCTAGAGCAGAGCATGATTGGAACAAGGAGGGGGGGCCTTTAGCATGGGGAGGATGGAACACGGTCTTTGATTCGAGGCGCGGAGGTCCCCAGAGTGGGGTGGCCAGAGCGAGGAGAGCCTCGGGTGAGGAGGTGGCCAGAGGCTAAAGCATGGAGGGCCTCCGGCACTGAGGGCCACCAGCGCGTGGTGGCCAGAGCGCTGAGGACCTTCGGAGGGCTCCGGAGCATGGAGGGCCACCGGCACGTGGTGGCCAGGGCGCCGAGGGCCAACATCGAGGAGGCGGCCAGGGTGCGGAGGGCTATGATGCATGGTGGCCGGAGTGCTAAGGGCCTCCGATGATGAGGCGGTTGGGGCACTGAGGGCCTCAGGCGCGTGAGCGGCCAGAGCTCGAAGGGCCTTCAGCGCGTGCTGGCTGGGGTGCAGAGATCCTCTAACGAGGAGGTAGCTAGAGGTGGAGGGCCACAAGTGTGTGGTGGCTAGAGCGCTAAGGGCCTCCCAGGTGTGAGTGGTCGGAACGTGGAGGTCATTTCTTGGCTAGAGCACGGCCTCCGGCACGGAGGGGTCTCCGTTTGGCTACGTGGGACTCCAGCACACTGTGGCTTCATTGATGAGGTGGGAAAACTGCATGCATGACAGGATAGGCATATACTAGCGCAAAAAACCCACTAGGCGCTAGTTGGGACAATACATGAACATTAATATTATGATAAGCTGCTGACACTAGTACTATAGCCATACTTGTCGGTGTACAAAGATGACACAACTACAGCCATACCTTTGGGCTTGAGATCATGTTGCGACTGTTTCCATGCCTGCAAGTCCAGTCTATTGGTGCAAAGATAAATAATCTGACAAGATATGGCTAGCTAATAGCACTACACTATGCAGAGCACAATATGCTAAGGTTGGAAAAAGTAGAAGCAAGTGGTGTGGAAGCACCAGGCGCGTGTTGTGTGAACATAGCATGGCTTTTGACTTACTCTTCACATTTTTACTATCCGTACGGTGGAGTAGCCATAGCCTCATTATTTTAAAAGGGGCTGCTCTCTTTTCCACCATTATTTTCTTCTAGACTAGCGTAGCCCTCTGGTGCTAATAAACAAAAAGCTCCAGTGCCCAAAGCTGACAACGACCCATCATAGCGATAGGACGGGCAACTGCATCCACCTGCTCATTTTTCCAAGCGTATGTGACCATGCGCGTTGATGTGTACCTGGTGCCGAGTCAGAGGGGCCCAAGAGGTCCTCGTGCTCCTTCAGGAGGGTGTGCGGGGCGGGGGGGGGGGGCATGCTCCAGCTTGCACTTGCAGGTGTGGCCAGGTACAAGCTGGTGTGCGCGCGCAAGTAGTTAGGTCGTGCTTCACTCGTCTTGCCAGTGAGATGCCACCGTGCGATGCTTGTGGTTGCTACACGCACTTCAAACAGATGTTTCTCTTGCTTTCTCCTTCAAACAAAGCTCTTTGTTAATCCCCACAGATGACACCATCTGTTGGTACAAAAAAATGTGCCCCCGAACCGAACACAGCGAGGGCCCTTCCCTAAGAGGGAGGCTCAAGCTTGGAGAAGAACAGTGAGTCAAAAGGAGAGAGTGAGAGAGAAGGAGAATCGGTGTATCGGGGAAAAAATCCGTCCCCTCTGCCTGCCCCTGTGGGGCTTATTTTATAGAGTAAAGGGGTTGGAGAAAGTACCACCCTGCCCTTAGAATATTATGTTACAACCATGTGCATATAAGGGTATTTTGGGTCTTTCACCCCTTTGCATACTAGGTGGTAGCTGGGATACTATAAGTGTGATAATAACTCCATTGTACATCATCTAAATCTCAGAGCTAGGGTGTTGCCCAACACACACTAAATATATATCTAAGTGATGATTGACATAACATGTGCAATCTGATTTGTGTCCGTGAAGAGCGGATTAACTAATCTCTAGCTAAGTAGGACATTAAAGGAATCTTTAGCAAGCATTCTCTAGTTCTCTAGGAACCTTTGTTTTGGACTATCCAACGGCGTCATCTTTGAACCTAGGCACCTAGCAACTTTTTTTCGATAAAGGAAGCTTTTATTGAACTCAAACAATTACATCAAGGTGATACAATCACACTGAGAATACTCCCGGCCTCTGCATAACCAAGATGCACACAGCCAAAAAAGAAAAGAGAAAACATAAATAAAGTTGAACATAGGTGAAAAAAGGAGATGCTAAGGCGCTCCAATCCTCCGACTAGGCCGACACCCATAAACCTGCGTAAAACACTCCCTGACCACCCTGTCCAAATGCTGACACGCCACTATAACCATATCCTGAGAATTCGACTTCTGTAATATAGCCCAGGAACAGAGCCAGTGAGTACAAAGGTAGATAACCTACAAAGGAGATGAAATATTTCTTTTATCAAATATCATATCATTCCTGCATAACCAAAGTGACCAACAAGTAGCAGCCACCCTTAATAGGACTTTCAATTTCAAGTCCCTCCTAATACCCTGTAACCATGTACCGATCATATGTTATACACTACGAGGCAGGAAGAGTCATGAAGCCACTTGTATGATATACGACACGACACGGGCAAGATGTCATTCAAAGAAAAGATGTTTAATTGTCTCTTCTTGGTGACAAATACAACAGTTTGTACTCTCTTGCCAATTGCGCTTAGCCAGATTATCCTTTGTTAGAACTACACCTTGGCGTAAGTACAAAAGGAAGATTCTGACTTTGAGAGGCACCTTTAGTTTCCAAAGGCGTTTATTAAGATTGGGAACATCACTATGCACTAAAGCAAGATAGTGAGATTTTACCGAGAAGTGCCCATTTGGGGTTAAGTTCCAGCGGAACTCATCTCGCTCCTGAGTTAGCACAAAATTAGCGATTCAAGGCAGTGAAGCATTCCACGCTATTAATTTTGGCCCTATCAAGTCCCTTCTAAAAGAAACATTTGGAGGGAAGGTTCGAAGGACTTCTGCTATAGTTTTCTATTTGTTCCTTACTATATTGTAAAGGCATAGATATTGTTCTTGCAAAGGTGAAGTTTTTAACCACTGGTCTTCCCAAAACCTGATCAGGGTGCCATCTTTGATAGTGAAGGTTCCGAAGTGTAGAAAATCTCACTTCACCTTCATAAGGTTGGCCTAGAAATGTGAATCCCTAGCTTTCCACTAGATCTACGATAAGGATTTAGAACCTAAGTACTTATTGCGAATCAGCTTTTACCACATTCTATTAGACGTGAGCAACTTAAAAAGCTATTTGCTGAGTAAGGTAATATTCTTAGTATATAGATCCTTAATCCCTAGATCCCCTTGATCTCTAGGTAGGCACAATATGTTCCATTTAGCAAGACAATATATTTTCTTTTGATCGTCACTTTGCCAGTAGAACCTAGAATGAAAATAATCAAGTTTTTTAAGCACCTTCCTTGGTATAGAAAAGAAAGACATCATGTACATGGGTGGACTGCTAAGCACTGAATTTATCAATGTCAGTCGCCCACCAATTGAAATGTTTTCCTTTCCAACTATTGAGTCTCTTCTCCAACCGTTCCTCGACCCCTTTCCAATCAGAATTTCTCAATTTTCTATAATGAATAGGAATGCCTAAATATCGCAAAGGAAATTCACTAATACCATAGATGGAAAGTTCGGTATACTGCTCGATCATGGATTGGGCATCGCCAAAACAAAACAATTCGCTTTTATGAAAATTGATCTTAAGACCCGATAGTTGCTCAAAAGCACAAAGCAATAGCTTCATATTGCGAGCCTTTTTAAGGCCATGATCCATAAAGAGTATCGTGTCAACGACATATTGTAGAATAGAAATAACATCATCTATAAGATGAGGCACCACTCCACAAATTTGCTCATTTGTTTTGGCCCTTTTGATAAGAATAGTTAGTATGTCAGTTACAATATTGAACTACATTGGGGAAAGAGGGTCACCTTGTCGGAGGCCTTTTTCCATTTGAAAAAAAGGTCCGATGTCATAATTCACTTTGATTGCTACACTACTTGTTGAAATGAAATTCTCAATCCAAGAAATCCACTTGGGCGAGAAACCTTTCATCTGTAAAGTCTGTAGTAGGAAAGACCATTTGACCTTGTCATAAGCCT
The DNA here is from genome assembly GCF_958298935.1 of Phragmites australis. Classification (NCBI taxonomy): domain Eukaryota; kingdom Viridiplantae; phylum Streptophyta; class Magnoliopsida; order Poales; family Poaceae; genus Phragmites; species Phragmites australis. The sequence goes on from NC_084940.1 coordinate 13,503,958, forward strand.
TCTCAAAATCAACCTTAAAAATTAATCCACTCATTTTCTTTTTGTGTAATTCATGTATTGTTTCATGTAAGATGACGACTCCCTCTAGGATATTTGTCCTCACATGAACGCAGTTTGAGTTGGACTGACCACTTGATCCGCAACGAAATTAATCCGGTTTGTGGCTACCTTTGTGAAAATCTTGAAGCTGACACTCAGTAAATAAATAGGTCTGTATTGTTGGATTTGATTTGCCTCTTTGATTTTCAGTAGCAATGTTATAACCCCCAAAATCGAGGCTAAACAATGACAGTTCACCCACATATAATTCATAGAATAAATTCATCAATTCAAACTTGATGACATCCCAAAATCTCTGGTAAAATTATGCCAGAAACCCATCCAGGTCGAGAGCTTTATTGTGTTCCATGTCAAACACAACATCCCAAACTTCCTTTTCTGAAAAGGGTGTCATAAGGAATTCATTCTCAGCCCCTGAGACCTGAGTGATGTCCTCATTCCTTGACTCATCTAGTGAGAAGGAATTGTCCTCTAACAGTCCAAACAAGATCTTATAATAATTGGTAATATAATCCTTTATAGCGGTCTCACCTTCGATCTTGCCTTCATCTTGCTCTAGACTAAAGATCCGTTTCTTCCTATGTTTGCCATTGGCAACCATCTGGAAGTACTTGGTATTATTATCACCTAGCAAGACGTTCGTCACCTTCACACGCTAGTACATCTTGAGTTCTTCTTCATGAAGAAGTCTGGCCAGCCGATCTTTAGATTGAGCCAACTGCTCTCTCTCAATGTCAGACAGGCCGTGTACGTTGGTGACAATATCCAAATCATCTTTAATGGAATGAAGGTTGGACTTTTCTTGTTTGTAAGTACCACTAGTATGGACCACCCAACCCATAGATGTCTGTGCAAGGCGTTCATCTTGTTATTCCATCATTGGGCATGGTTACGCCATTTTATCGGCTTATTCCAGATTTCTACTACACGGTCATGGAAATCATCCCTAAGTGAACTAGCTAAGTTCTAATTTGAATTGCCTCCGATTCCCTAGGAAAACCACCGTTCCAGTGTCAAGCAACAGGGGCGTGTGGTCTGAAACACCTCTGTCCAGAGCGTGTAGAGAGACCAATAGATACTTAGACTCCCATTCCGTAGATATAAGAATTCTATCTAACTTTTCAGAAGTTGGATTAGGAAGGAACTTTGCCCAAGTGAATTGTCGACCTATTAAATCATTTTCTCTAAGATCAAAGCTATCAATGACAGCATTGAACAGAAAAGGCCAATTGTCATTATATTTATTGTTATTCTTCTCATTGCTATTCCTCGGGATATTGAAATCCCTGCCAATCAGGGTTGGGAGGTGGTTCTACTCGCAGGCACGCACTAACTCCACTAAGAAGCTAGATTTGAAATCGTCCTGCGCTGGTCCGTAGACCGCTAGAAGTATCCATTTAAATTTGTCAATCTTGTTGCTTAGATGGAATTTAACAAAAAAAATATCCTTCCATAATCAGAGACAAATCTAGAGTGGATGCATTAATCCTGAGGAGAATGCCTCCAGACCTGCCATGAGGAGGGAGACAATGCCAAGCAAAGTCAGCACCACCAGAAAGGCGAGCCTGATTTGTTTTCGACATATCTCTCTACCCTGTTTCTAATAAAACCACAAAATCCAAATTATGCTCCCTAATACCATCAGCAACATACCAAAATTTAGCCAAGTCAGAGAGACCTCTACTATTTCAGAAGATGTCTTTCATTAACAAATATTTTTATTGGATTTCTTGTTACTGTTCTGGGCCTTTCGCCCTTTTTTCTTAGAGGCTGATTTAGATTTTTTAGCAGTAGCCATAACGTCGCAGATTTTTGTGCCTAGCTCTGCCTCATCCTAATCGACCTCCGACACATCCTTAATCAAGTGAGCGAGTAGGGCACCGTTAGGTTCAGTGTCCTCGTCATCACTTCCATCAAAGGAATTAGTCTCTTTTGTGAAACCATTATTTGGCAATTTATTCGTTGTTTTGAAATTAGGGCATCTAGCAACTTGACTATTGTTAACCATTTTGTTTTTGGGGGCGACAATTTTTAACCTTTTTAATGAGGATGCTCCACATCAGAAACAGAACAGAGACCTGAGATTGCTCAAAAGCAGAGGAGCAGCAGAGTCTCTTTGTCTTAAAAAATTTCAGTTCAATTCTATTCCAGTTCTGAAACTATCCCAGTACAGTTTGATGGATTTTTTATCATCGACATAAGAAGCCATCACAAAGTCAAGAGTAAGATTGGGGCAAATCTACCGTTCCAGCAGTAAGCAGCTACTAAACCCAATGACCTTATTTATGTAGTTTAATCTAGTCTTGTTTAGTTTCTTCTTGTTCCAGTAAGAGTAGTGTTGCACGTGTGGTTCACGCTGTGTCGTGAGAGCCGTGCGAGTGTGGAGAACCTGAGGCGTGCTGCGGCGAGGACCGGGTCTGTGGCGAGCGTGGGATGGCGCGCATCGTTTCCGGATCGTGAGTGGGTTCGTGGCCGAGTTGTTAGGATCTAGTGGACTCCGTTTTGCTGTTAAATAAATGAGATAGACGCACAGAATAGATGCCGCAGTTTGCAGCACAAAGCTCACCGTGTCCACCTGTGTTTGTGTTCGTGTGTGTGCGTGTGTCCTCGCCGGCGTTGAGCCGGAGCTCGGCTGACAATTGGCATCAGAGCCACTACGTTCCTGGCCTGCGACGATGTCGCTTCCTCCGGAGGGAAGCCGCCGGCGTTGTTCTCCATCGCCACCGCCGCGACGCCCGCGCACTCGCCATGAGGTCGTCGTCGAGCGCGTCGTGAAGGAAGCAACCGGCTCCGTCGTCTACCCGACACTGACGCGCACGAACTACACCGAGTGGGCCTTGGTGATGAAGGTGAATCTACAGGCGCAAGGCCTGTGGGCGGCTATCGACCCTGGGCAGGCAGACGAGCAGGCCGACCGCCTCGCGCTCTCGGCGATCCTCCGCGCCGTGCCACAGGATATGTGGGCGCGGCTCGCCGTGAAGGCCACGGCGAAGGAGGCCTGGGACGCCATCCGTGTCGTGCGCGTCGGGGTCGAGCGTGTTCGCCAGGCGAACGCGGAGCAGCTGCGGCAAGAATTCAGCGACATCGAGTTCAAGGAAGGGGAGTCCATCGACGACTTCACCAATCGCATCTCCGGGCTGGCAAGCAGCCTGCGCACGCTCGGCGACAACATCTCCGAGGGAGAGGTGGTGAAGAAGCTGCTCCAAGTTGTTCCTGATCGCTACATGCAGGTCGCCATTTCGATCGAGACTCTCCTCGACGTCTCGTCGCTCTCGCTCGAGGAGGTGTCCGGGCGAATCCGCGCTGTCGAGCAGCGGTACACGCGCGCCACTGGTGTGCGCGAGAAGGGAGGCCGCCTCTACCTGACCGAGGAAGCCTGGAACGCGCGACAGCGCAAGCACGAGCAGGAGGGCTCATTCTCCATTGGGGGGTCCAGCAGTGGCTCCTCTATTCGCGGCAAGGCGCCGGTCGGATCCGGCAAGGGCGGCGTCCGTGACAGAAACGCTGCAAAGTTCCCTGGCGAGGGGCGCAAGGCCACGAAGCAGGACAAGTGTAAGTATTGCGGGATCAAAGGGCATTTTGCCCGAGACTGCCGCAAGAAGAAGCGTGACGAGGCGAAGGGAGAGGCTCATCTGACACAGGAGGCGGACGACGACGACGAGCCTACCCTGCTGATGGCCCAGGTCGCCGCCCTGTCCGATCCCGGGTGGCCTGAACAGGACTGCGTCGGCGGCCACGTCTTCCTCAACGAAGAACGCGCGCGTGTCCAGCTGGGCACCGAGGCATGCGAGGAGAGTGTCTGGTACCTTGATACTGGAGCCTCAAACCACATGACGGGGAACCGCGCGGCCTTCTCCGAGCTCGACCACAACATCATAGGCGCCGTCAAGTTTGGTGATGCCTCGGTCGTCGACGTGGCCGGTCGCGGCACTGTCGTCTTCGCGTGCAAGGATAGGAGCCACCAGGCGCTCTCGGGCGTCTACTACATTCCTCGTCTCCGTAACAACATAATAAGCCTCGGCCAGCTCGACGAAGTGGGCTGCAAGGTCGACATCGACAAAGGGGTGCTGCGTGTTCGTGATCGCCAGCGGCGGCTACTCACCAAGGTGCGTCGTTCGGCGAACCGGCTCTACAAGCTCTACCTCACACTGGCACAACCGGTGTGCTTGCTTGCTCGCGGCGACCAGGATGCGTGGCGCTGGCACGCTCGCCTCGGCCATCAAAGCTTCGACTCCCTCCGCAAGATGGCTCGTGGCGAGCTCGTGCGAGGCCTGCCACTCGTGGAGCATATCGAGCAGCTGTGCGATGCCTGTCTCGCCGGCAAGCACCGACGCGCTCTGTTTCCGCTGGAGGCCAGGTACCAGGCGAAGGAGCGCCTTGACCTGGTGCACGGGGATCTCTGTGGTCCTGTGACGCCGGCGACCGCAGGCGGCAAGCGGTATTTTCTTCTCCTCGTCGACGACGCGAGCCGCTACATGTGGCTTGTCCTGTTGCGCAGCAAGGATGAAGCAGCCAGTGCCATCATCAAGTTTCAGGCCGGCGTCGAGGTAGAAACTGGGCGCAAGCTCCGCGCGCTCCGCACCGATCGCGGCGGGGAATTCACGTCGATCACGTTCGGCGAGTACTACGCGTCCAAGGGAGTTCATCGTCAGCTCACGGCGCCGTACTCACCTCAGCAAAACGGCGTCGTCGAGCGCCGAAATCAGACCGTGATGGCAATGGCACGCTGTCTGTTGAAGGCAAAGAAGATGCCGGGCTCGTTCTGGGGGGAGGCAGTGAGCACAGCAGTGTTCATCCTCAACCGTTCGACGACTCGAAGCCTCCGAGGTAAAACACCATATGAAGTCTGGTTTGGTTCAAAACCTGCAGTACATTTTCTACGTACATTCGGGTGTCTGGCACATGTCAAGGTGACACGGCCACACACTAACAAGCTGGAGGATCGAAGTGTGCCCATGGTGTTCCTGGGTTATGAGCACGGCTCTAAGGCCTACATGGTTTATGATCCTGTGAGCTGCCGCGTGCACGTGTCCAGGGACGTCATCTTCGACGAGGACAAGGCATGGAACTGGGAGGACACTGGTGCCGGGGGGAGTGACTTCACCGTCGAGTACACAGTCACTCTCTCGGGGGACGCGGTGAATGACACAACGCCCGAGACGCACGTCGACGCGGCGAACGCCGAGCCCGCCTCACTGAACGTCGCGCCAACTCCTGCAAGCTCGCCGGTCGTCTTCGCCACGCCCCCAACAACAATTCCGGACGGCCTCGACATCGACGACGAGGGTGCACCGCGACGCTTCCGGTGCATCCAGGACTGCATCGACTCTGCTCCACCGCACGAGATCGCCCCCGACGAGCTGTATTTCGCCGCCACTGAGGAACCCACGTCGTTCATTGTGGCCGAACGCGATGAAGCGTGGCGAGCAGCTATGCAGGAGGAGCTGGACGCCATTGTTGACAATGGCACATGGGAGCTGGTGGACTTACCTGCAGGTCACCGCCCCATCGGGCTCAAGTGGGTCTACAAGCTCAAGAAGGACGCAAGTGGTGCTGTCGTGAAGCACAAAGCTCGCCTAGTCGCGAAGGGGTACGTGCAGCGCGCCGGCGTCGACTACGACGAGGTGTTTGCCCCAGTGGCGCGGCTGGACTCCGTGCGCGCCCTGGTTGCTGTGGCAGCGCATGAAAGCTGGGCGGTGCACCACCTCGACGTCAAGTCTGCGTTCCTCAATGGTGACCTCAAGGAGGAAGTTTACGTCGCGCAACCTCCTGGGTTCGCCGTCCCTGGACGCGAACGCCAGGTGCTCCGGCTTCGAAAGGCGCTCTACGGGCTGTGCCAGGCCCCCCGAGCGTGGAACGCTAAGCTCGACGGGACGCTTATGGGGCTCGGCTTCAAGCGGTGCACTGAAGAACACGCAGTCTACACCAGAGGCACTGGGCGCGGCCGTTTGCTGCTGGGTGTGTACGTGGATGACCTGATTCTCACCGGTGCTGACCCGGTTGAAATTGGTCACTTCAAGGAGGAGATGATGCGCTCTTTCAAGATGAGCGACCTCGGGCACTTGACCTACTACCTCGGCATCGAGGTCAAACAGCTGCCCGGGATGATCACCATGAGCCAAGCAGCTTATGCTGCGAAGCTTTTGGAGAAGGCAGGGATGGACGGGTGCAACACGGTCCAATTGCCCATGGAGACACGTCTGAAGTTAAGTAAGAACAGCTCCAATCCTCCTGTTGATGCTACACTTTATCGCAACATAGTTGGAAGTCTAAGGTACCTGGTGCATACGAGACCGGACATTAGCTTTGCTGTTGGATATGTGAGCTGGTTCATGTCGGCTCCCACCACTGAGCACATGAGTGCAGTGAAGCATCTGCTCCGTTATGTGGCTGGCACCGTGCACTACGGTTGCAGCTATGTGAAAGGGGCTGGTGAACTCAAGATTGAAGGGTACTGCGACGCAGACATGGCTGGGGACATGGATGACAGAAAGAGCACCTCCGGCGTCCTCTTCTTCCTTGGGAGTTCACCTGTGACATGGCAGTCACAGAAGCAAGCTGTGGTGGCGCTCTCTTCATGTGAGGCTGAATATATAGCTGCCTGCACTGCTACTTGTCAAGGGATTTGGCTAGGGCAGCTCGTTGGAAGCTTCTACAGCAAGACACCTGAAGCTGCCACCCTTCATGTCGACAACAAGTCGGCAATTCAACTCTGCAAAAATCCGGTCTTTCATGGCCGAAGCAAGCACATTGAGACGCGCTTCCATTTCATCAGAGAGTGCGTCGCTGACGGCAAGGTTGCCGTTCAGCACATCAAGACCGACGATCAGCTGGCGGACATATTGACAAAACCACTTGGTCGGGTGCGTTTTCAGAACCTGCGCTCGAAGATCGGCATCGTCGACACCAGTCACAACTAGATTAGGGGGAGTAGTGTAGTTTAATCTAGTCTTGTTTAGTTTCTTCTTGTTCCAGTAAGAGTAGTGTTGCACGTGTGGTTCACGCTGTGTCGTGAGAGCCGTGCGAGTGTGGAGAACCTGAGGCGTGCTGCGGCGAGGACCGGGTCTGTGGCGAGCGTGGGATGGCGCGCATCGTTTCCGGATCGTGAGTGGGTTCGTGGCCGAGTTGTTAGGATCTAGTGGACTCCGTTTTGCTGTTAAATAAATGAGATAGACGCACAGAATAGATGCCGCAGTTTGCAGCACAAAGCTCACCGTGTCCACCTGTGTTTGTGTTCGTGTGTGTGCGTGTGTCCTCGCCGGCGTTGAGCCGGAGCTCGGCTGACAATTTATAGTGTACTATTTTTGGTTAAAAAGCTTGTGTAGATCGGGTGGTCGGAACGAGGTTTGTTCATTGAAACCATCATAGAAACGTTTTGTGCGTGCGAATATTGACCTGCAATTGCATAGATCGTCAACAACCAGCACCAAGATTAGTCCATCACTGTTCGCGTGGTTTCCTACACCAAACTTCCCTTGTTATATTCCCTTCTAGTAATCTTTCTTTGACAGGGATCAAAGCTTATCACTTTCTGAAAACAACATTATCAGAATAGTTCTCCGCTACCCTCTTGCCTAGTCGCCTCTCTTGTTCTATATATACAGCCATACCGGCATTATTCGTTCATCGTGTTTCAATCTAGCTAGTTGGTTACCAGTACCAATTCTTGACTAGAGGCTAGGCTGCCAAAATTACCTAGACAGAAAAGCAAGAGAACACCATGAATGCCACCTCATTGGATGATATGTACATCGTTGGCGAATGCAAGGACCAGACGACCATAGACGGCACACCGTTAAACGAAGGTGGAGGTGATGATGACGGCAACGACAACTATAATGGTCTCATGGCTGCCCTGAAGGCCAACAGGGGGTGGCTGGAAGCCAAGGTCGCCATCAACAACGCCATGATCGCCATGGAAGATACCTCGCAGGATTTCTTCAGCGTTGGCGAGTGCGAGGGCCAGAAGACCATAGACGGCGAGCAAATGCCGCTGGTCCTGACCCCCTCTGCAGATGGCAAAGGCTGCGCCGGTCGCACGGGCTACGAGGCGCTCGTGGCCGCGCTGAGGGCCAACCGGGAGTGGCTGGAGCGCAAGGTCGTCACCCACAGCGCCGTGCTGTTGCGCGGCTTCGACGTCCGTGACGCCGTGGAGTTCAACGCCATAGTGGAGGCGCTGGGGTGGCCCAACATCCGGTACGTCGGCCCGGCCCCGCGTACCCACGTCCACGGCCGCGTCTGGACCGCCAACGAGGGGCCTCTCGAGCAGTTCGTTTACTTCCACCACGAGATGGTGCTGGTGCGTACGTGCGGTGCACTTGTTGCCTCTGCTTAATCACAAGCGCTAGACACCTTGTGACTCTGTATCTATGTGCAGATCAAGGAGTTCCCTGAGAAGGTGATATTGTTCTGCGAGGTGCCGCCACCGGAGGGTGGGGAGACGCCGTTCGTGCCGAGCTTCCGGGTGACGGAGCGGGTGCTGGAGGAGTTCCCGGAGATGGTGGAGGAGCTGGACGTGAAGGGGCTCCGGTACACGCTCACGGCGCTGAGCAAGAGCGACACCAAGTCCATGAGGGGGCGAGGGTGGGAGGACGCCTTCGGCACCTCGGACAAGGCCGAGGCAGAGAAAAGGTAATCAAACACGTCAGCTGGTTGCATTGCTGATTATTATTTATTTCAGTACCTTTCAATGCTCCCTATTTGTTTCATAAAATTCTCGAAAGTACTTGTAGGAGGGAAAAAGTGTAAAAAACAAATCACATGTGCTGGAGCGAGTTGTTATTTCTAGACGCTAAAAACCGTTTAGTCCGGCCTTTCTATCAGCACCCATGTACAATCCACTTGGAAGCCTCCCCATCAACTATGATGTATGCAAAAATGTGTTGATGAAATGCCACGTGAACAAAGAGCAAAAGGACGGATCCAACCTTTTCCAAACAAACAAAGAGATGAAACGAGGAGCATCGTCCAGTACTTCGATTCTCAAGATATCTTATTAACATCTAACTAAATTTCATGTACTTAGCAGAAGAAACAGTATGACAAATTACAAGACCAAAGTCTTGTTTACAATTCCTAATTTCCCTTAGACATCTTCGCACCAAATTGGAAGTACTACCTCCTTCAAATACAAAATATAATTTATTTAGGACATCGATCCAGTCTTCAAGATGGCATATTGACTAACAATTTCTACATAAGTAGTATGTTCTTTCAAATAAAAGAAACATATATATATATATATATATTTCAAAAGTACTTTAATAATATGGATATCTAGATTTTCAATAATATGTTGTCAATCTATGTGATTGTTTATATATTGTTAAGTCTAAACTAAAGAAGTTTGGATGAAGAGAGCAGTATTAAGTCTCCAAGCATGTAGCAAAGTATCCAATTAATACGAACTACATGTGGACAACCACAACTCGTGTGCAGAGCAAAGTTGCTGGGCATGGACATGGAGTGGCTCCCGGACGGTAGCGTCAGGACGATCCTAGGCCCGCACACTTTGACGCGTGTCTTCCCGGGCCGCAGGGGCCGAAGGATGTGGTTCAACACGGTGGTGGGGATGCACGGCAAGGAGCTGAGCTCCGCCACGTCAGCTGACGGCGGCGAGATCCCGGCGGTCTTCGTGCGGCGGTGCGAAGAGATCATCGAGGAGGAGAGCGTCCAGTTCCGGTGGCGCAGGGGCGACATCCTCATCCTCGACAACCTCGCCACGCTCCACGCCCGGCGGCCGTCGCTGCCGCCCAGGAGGATCCTCGTTGCGACGTGCAAGTGAGGTGATCCATCAACTACGTTAGTATTGTGCATCCGGAATGAGAAATGACAGCGTTGCGATGCCATTTGCACTGTTTTTATTTTTGAGATCAACTGGTTTGCACTGTTGTACCTTTTACTTTAAGATCTCTCTCTCTCAAACGGATTTACATAATGGGCTACAGCTTATTAAACTGTAGAGTGCTAGACTAATAATGGTATTGGGTGCATCCGTATTTGTGTCGGGAAAATTCATAGTTCACACCACGAATTTGCCCGCCCCGTGCAAGCTGCTGCACTCGGCCTCCCCTACCGACGCTGGTGCCCTCCGCCTCCCGCACCGGTAGTGCCGTATTCAGGAGTGGAGCTACAGGGTAGTCTAGATAGGCTCAAGATTACCATTTCAGCCTTTTTTTTATTAGTAGCCAGCCCATGGCTCACCTTGCAACCAAGAAAAGGCCTGACTCCATCACCTCCCGGTCTGGTCGCACGTTGCTGCCGCTTGACCGCTGCACGTCTGCACATCGACATACGTGACTCCGCCAGACGCCCAGACCGACCTCCCACCTCTCGATCCTCAGTTCCCCATCCTCTCTCTACCTAACCTAAAAGTCTCCATGCCCAGTTCTTCATCCCTAGATGGTGGCACCAGATCAATCACTCGCAGCTTCGTTGCGAGCCCACGACACTGCCGACCCGTGCTCACCGCTCGACGTGCCTGTTGGCAGGAGGCAGGACCGCGCGTTCGTGAAGTAGATGGAGGGTCTGCCGGCTGCATTGCCGCACTCGCACTGTATAGGCAAGCAGAAGCACTGAAGCAGCACTGCAGCTGTGCGACAGGCCGGTAGCTAGCAGCCAACGCAGCATGGCAGCAGGCCAGCAGCGCCCAGCCAACTAGCCAAGAGGCAACAATTAACCAACAGGTTGTTCAATCTTTGATTTCTTTTGCAATTTCCAATATTCAATTATTCAACAGAATTTAAGAATTAGAATACATTGCCATTGTCAAACAGTGATTCACTATTTGACTTAATTGTACTTATGAATTACGAATGTGGAATTGTTAAAACATAAAGAGGAATGCTCGGGGCTGTACCGCAGTATATACGGGCCCTGTGCAAAATTAAAATTATACATTTCTTGAATACAATTGTATGTGTATCATTAAAGACAGAATTAATGTTATATGCAGTCAATATTTATAAATAAAAGAGGAGTATTTGAGAAATTCATAAAAAATATAATAATGTCTAAACCTCTACTTGACAAGCACTAATTACCACTTATTAAACACAATGGAATGATATTTGTGGAATATCGTATCTTTTCTTTTTCTACAGCTATGAGGATAAAGCACACACACCACACACTCACATCTACAAATAATACTATTGAAAACACTCGCGTGTGTAATTCATGGGCACTAGGGTTTGAATTTTGGTGGCTGGAGTAGTATTTTGATGCATAGTATTGCAACTAGAGAAAACAAATCTAGATGAGTTGTGGTTTGTAAAGAGTCTATTTATATTCTACATGCTATACCATATTGTCTAATTTGAATGAGTAATGAAAATTCAGTTGCACCTAAAGGTTAAAATATACTTAATACTAGTAGTATAGTTCTATCTAATCTTCACATGAAAATCTATGAGACGTAGTTTCACAGTGAGATGAATAGCCAAGTTAACGGGTTGTTGACCTAATTAATAACCTAAAATTACAGAAATTAACTTGGTAAGGTAAGATTAATGACCACATGGGCCCCTTGCAGGGTGGGGACCCTGTGCGGTCACCCACCTTGCACTTGCTAATCGATGGCTCTGGGATGCTGACAGTGCATTGCTTTTTCAGAAACATGAAAAAAAAGACAGAGAAAATTTCATCTTGTCCACCACCAATTCCGGTTACAATGGAAGGGCAAGCACAATTACAAGAACCTCCTCTGGCTCAGGTAGTGGTTGAAGGACAAACATAAGAACAAGAACCACTTTCAGTTCTGATTATAGATGAAGAGCAAACTGCAGAACAAGAACCACCTCTAGTTTATAATGTTGATCATCTCCAACATGATCTAGGCTTAAGGGTGCCTATTTCAAGTTATGATGTCAATGATCAAGATGCAGTTTGAAGATGATATATTCTAAAAGGTCAATCCCAACATTATGTCCATGATTATAAAACCAGGAAAATATATGGTAACTGCTTCGGTATTATTTGGTTCTATAAATATCCTTGGCCTGAATATAGTATTGAGAATGATACAACATTTTACATGGTATGTTATTTGTTTAGCAAGAAAAGTGGTAAATTTGTTAAAGGTGAATGGAAAGAAATTGAAACATAGGTGGTGATGCACTTGACAAGCATGTGAGGGGTATAATAAGTGCTCACAACATAGCTCAAGAGTAATATAACTCATTTATGCAAGGTAAATCAATTGATAATGTTCTTATGAAAGCATCTCGAGAAAATCTATGTCTTTACAAGGCTAGGTTGACTTATTTGCTTGGATGTTTGAGGTTCCTTTGCACCAAGAATTTGCATGTGGTGACATGATGAAAGAGAAGAATCTAGCAATAGAGGCAACTTCTTTGAACTTTTAAAATGGCTTGCAAAAAATAATGAAGAAGTTAATAAGTTGGTTTTGAAAAATGCTCCAAGAAATTACATTTTGACTTTCCTCCATACAAAAGAAAAGTATTTGTTATTATGTTGAGAAAACTACTAGACATATAATTAAAGAACTTGGTAATGATCATTATGCAATTCTAGCTGATAAGCCTGGTGATGTATCATATAAAGATCAGCTAGCTCTTTGCTAGCGTATGATGATAAACTTGGTAGGGTATATGAAAGGTTTTTTGGAGTAGTTCGTGTAGCTGGTACCAGCTCTTAAAGTAACAATTCAATTTTTTTCTTATTGACCACTTGACTCTTACTAAAAGTCTATGGGCAAATACATGATGGGGCTAGTAACATGAAATGAGAGACTAATAGGCTGAAAACATTTATCATGAAGAGTCTCCTTCTGCTTATTACATCCATTATTTTGCACATCAACTTCAATTGATTCTTTTTGCTATTGCCTAGGGAAATAATGGTTGCATGTGCACAACCACAAAATCAGTGAAAGCAGGTGGAGTATCACAGATGATTTTTTATAACCTATCACTGACAAAATACCTACAGACGGTTGCTAATACAGACGTGTCTATAATATGACTGTCATCTAGGTGTGCCAGAAATCACAGATAATTTTTATAAATCTGTCTATTTCTATCATGCAGACAAAATCAGAGTTTAAAAAACCATCTGTGATATTATTAAAGACGGTTTCTTGTAAGATCCATCTGTGTCTGTATGACACACAGACATAATTTTCTGAAAACCCATATTTAGTTAAAGACTATGGTACTATTTATTTCCCTAAAACGACGAGAAGTTCATCTCCCTTGCTCTCCTCGTTGCAATTTGAGTCCCTTCTGCAAAGGTTTTTTAGGGTTTGTTCTTGTCGATTATTGGTAAACCGCCAATCTAACTAACATGTTGAAGAATAGATGATACTTTGAGTAGATGAATCATGAGGGAAACACATAGAGATTTTTAGACAAGTTTAAGCCTCCCTGAGGATAAGAACACTACATCATGCTTGTCTTGTTTTGATCTAAGCCTGTTAAAAGGGGGTGTAGCTAGCCTAGATGGTCCTAAATCTAGTCGGCGATTTCTTCCTTCCTTGGCTTATGTTGGCTTGTATCGCTTCTAATGACTTATCCTCCATAGGGCCTCTTGGCTCCGAATATATATATGGGTGTTGTTCGTCGTCTATACTCTTTCTTCCTATTCCTGAAGATAAACCTTTTCAGTTACGAGATGCCTTAGGTACCTGAGGGTGGTTTACTTTCTTCCAAGGATCGCCATCCTAGAGATAAAAATATGTCCCAAGAATTATAGGAAACTCTAAGGTACCCAGATATAGTAACTATCCATTATTCATCGTCAGTTCCAACAAGGGAGGTTTAAGATTTGGGCTCTGAATCTCTTTCCTTGCACTGAGGTGAGTAGGTTTGCATCACGTGCGGTTTTGTTAGGGTTTAATTCGATATGTGTACTGAGGGTAATGTGGTGTTTGTGTGTCACAGATGTACATTAGAGTGTCTTTGTTCACTGCTATTAGGCGCTGGGAGGATGGAGTTGTTGCTATGGCTGCTTCCATGGTTTGGAAGTTTGGTGTCGATTTCGGTCGTATGGAATATGTATTGTTCACTGCTGTGAAGATTACCACCGTGAACCCAATGTTTACTATGAATTGTGTTTTATTGTATGTTATTTTTGATGAAAGTTTCTCTATTGTTGGCGAGACATATGTCAAAGAATGGTGCTACAACATTCCTTTCCTTAACTGCACTCTTTTACTACTAGGAAAAGACTGACCTTGCAAAAAGCATATCTCTGGATCAGCTTTAAAACATCATTCAGCTGCCTCTCAACTCAATCTTTTGCTCAATTCTTGCCGCTAGAACAAGCTCTGCTCAACATTGATCTCAGTGAAGATGACACATCTGGATATATGTATAAGGGGGAATGGACAATTCTCATTTGTCAAGGCTTATAAAACGCTCATTGGACATTGTCAAGTGCATGCACCCAAGTATACACTGGCTTTGGAAACCTCCTGACAACCTAAGCATAAAGTTTTTTCTGGCTGCTAATGAATGATCGGCTAAACACGAGGTGCATACTACGCCAGAAGAATATGCATGTGCCCTCATACAACTGTGAGCTATGCAACCATCGGATTGAAGAAACAATTGATCATCTATTCATCAATTGTGCATTCTCAATGGATTGTTGGGCAATGCTTGATTTGACTGTTCCTCCATTAATTACTTGAACCTAAACAAGTTCTTCAGTACTTCAAGAATAGGCTGTAAGTGCCGTTTTTCATGGAGATCATCACCCTCATGTCCGGGAGCATTTGGACCACGAGAAACGACTTTATCTTCAATCAGGTTGTTCCCTCAATTGTCACTTGCAAGGAAAAAATTTAAGCATGTGTTTGCCTCAATGATACACAGAGCTAAACAAAGTTACTCCCCTAGCATCAACACTTGGCTTGAAGGATTCAATTAGCTTTTGCTTTGTCTTTTTTTGTGTGTGTTTCTTCTTGTTCTTTTTCCATGTATGGTTCTTTAATTAATATATAATCAGTAAGGGCTAGCCCCTCTTGTTCCTTAAAAAAAATGGGAGGTAGTGCTTTCCTAGGAGTCCACTTACCGAATGGGCGTGTGTGCCACGTGCGTTTGTTGCCTAATATAAGTTTTTCTTTTGACTTTGTTTTCTCTCTATATTTTATAAAACCATTTCTTTCTAGATAGTTTGTTAATTCCTATTTGAGACAGATTTTATTAGAGGAACCAAACTACTCTGTACAAGGGAAAAGGTACGATTTTAAGACAAAAATGTTTTAGTTCCCATTGGGTTAGTCACAAGCAGGGTTCACACTTTCGGCGAAATTCGGACAAAAACTGGCGATTTTCGGGTCTACCAGACCCCGGTAGCAGCATGTACCGGTCAAAATGTTTCAAGTTTATTTAAATATTTTTTAACTTTATAAACGTTACGTAGTGTTATCTCATTAAACCATTCACTAAAGAACATGTGTGGTAGTGATGGCGCATTACGCTCATCAACCCGAAGACCCAGGTTCGATTCTCGCAATTGCTTTCCTTGCCCGTCCAATTTCTGTGGCTGACATGTGGGACCTACACATCGGATGGAAAAATAAAATACAATGAATACTACTGGAATCGAACCAACGACCTCCGGGTTCGCAATTGAAACTGTAATAAATTATCTATTTTGTAAGAGATCTAGACTCTATTTATTCTTATTACAAAAATTGAATTTGAATTTCATTTAAATGATTTTGGACAGAAAATCCTAAAAAATCGGCCATCTAGCAGTATATTGGAGGGGTCAGATTTTTTTAAAAAAATGGTAAGCTAAACCCTGGTCACAAGTATATATTCTTTTTTTTTGGTTGTGTAGGTCTTCGTTTATAATATATTGCAATGTTCATCATATGTGAGATTTTATATTTATCAAATATATTTATCCTGTGCATTTATTATTAATGATGGTTATTAGGCTAAAACCATCTTCAGCAATAGAGATCATTGTCACTGACTGTTTTTTTTGGTTGGAAATGTTTGTGATACTAGCTTATAACTTGCAGTTCTAGCCATCGCTACTACAGAAATTTCCTTTACTGCTAGCTTCAAAATCCTCTTCACTATCGGTTTTGGAGGATTATCACTACCGGCTCCATAGACTGACAGTGAAAGGGATTATCACCGCTGGCTGAAGGATTCGACCGGTAGTGATGCCCTGGGTATCACTGCCGGCTGGTGGTTTCAGCCGGCAGAGATGCCTTGGGAATTACTATCGACTGAAAGCTTCAGCCGGCAGTGTTGTGCCTCCCCCCTTCTACTCTAGCCCTATCCTCCCACTCTGTCCTCCTTCTTTCCTTGATCTCTCTGTCTCTCCCAATCAATACATGCATACAATGAGACATATGTAATGTAAATCAATAATAAAGGCACCATCATTAATACATAGTAATACATGTCACACATATATACATAATAGTTCTCACAGGTCACCCTCCGAAAAGTCGGTCGAGTTCAGCTAGTCCAGTATCTTTCTTACAAGTCACATCATCTTACATAGCAAAATAATGATGATTACAACCAGAATTAGGATTATAACATCTTTACACGTGGCATCACACTTCTTATTTTTGAAGTTAACCAATTTTAGCCCTCCCTTTGTATGCGCAATAACTTCATGTTTGGACTTATATCCTTTGTAACATGCTCCTTTGATTCCATTAACTTGTGCATGGCATTCCTCCCTGTTGGAGAACACTTCACTTTGCCGATCATGATGAACAACATACCATGTCATAGCCGTCCTAAATTTCAGAGAATATGCAAAAATGATATACTACAAACGGGGAAGGGGACGGTGGGGCTCCGGGGAAGGGGACGACAGCCTCCGGGATAGGGACGACGGGGCTCCGTGGACGGTGACCTCTGGGATGGGGACGACGGGGCTCTAGGGATGGTGGTGTTAGGGAGGATGAGGCGAGGATGGCGGCATTGGGGAGGAGGCGGCAGGAGGCATTTCGGCGCGGAGGGCACAGGCTGGGAAATTTTTTTTAAGTGTCAGAGGGCAGGCGTCGAGCAATTATATAAGGGAGGGCTTTCACTGCCTGCTCAATAGGATGACCGGCAGTGAAACTACTTTTATCGTTGGACTAATAAGTCCACTGGCAGTGGAAGGGGTTTCACTACCGATCCAATATGTCCATCGGCAGTGAAACCCCTTCCACTGTTGGTACCGTGGGGTGAAAAAATTGTTTTAGTTTCACGCGCGCGCCCAGAGAATCGAACACACGACCTATATCAAATAAGAACAAACAAACCACTAGGCTACTCAAGAGTTTTCGATTGAGTTTATACTATATATATTTATTAACATTCTATTGATCTAAAATCCTAATACATATTTATTTAAATTTGAAAGAGTACCTCCACTGCTAACTCAATAGGACGACGGGCAGTGAAACTACTTTCACTGTCGGCTTAATAAATCCACTGGCGGTGAAAGTAGTTTCACTGCCGACCTAATATGTCCACCGGCAGTGAAACCCCTTTCACTGTTGCTACCGCAGGGTGCAAAAAATTTATTTTAGTTTTACACGCACGCAGAGAAATTGAAGCTTCCATAACAAAAGTGAGGTATAATTGCATTAAAACAAATTCATACATAGTAATTCATACATATTGTAGACTTCTAAATTTATTCCTATGGTTCATTAGGATCAACTTTGAAGATTTGCCTATGTCTCTATAGGGATAAGATCATCTTTGGTTTTTCGGGTAACATTTTAAGTTAAAATGCTAAATATAGGATTAACCTTAGGGATTTTAACTTACTTGAGCTCAAGAGGCTCCTTCTAAAAGCTTGCTTGCTGTTTGAAAAAAATCCAGAGTTCACTTGTCTAAAAAATAAAAAAATTACAAATGAGCAAATGGAGAGGAAAGAAATAATTTTGTTTGGATAGCTAGAGAGAGCTCATCTAGACCTTCTTCTTGACCAAAATTGAGTTTGAGTGGTAGGGGAATCAATACGGGAGAAGGGATGAAGTGGTTGTTGGCATAGAAGATTTTGTGAGGGAGAGAGTACTTAATTGACTCTGTTAGCTCAAGGTAGAAGAAGGTGAGAAAGAGGAGGATATTACTATCTGCTCATATAATCCACCGGCGGTGATGTAGAGATATCACTGCGGTGATGTAGAGATATCACTGCTGGTAAGTAGATTAAGCCAGGAGTGATGAGATGTGGGTGCATCACTGCCGGCTCAATCTATTCAGCCGGTAGTGATGGACCAGCATATAAGTCCAGTTCTATAGTATTCCATAGCTGTTATTATCGAAGTTTAGAAGATTGACATTTCTAGTGGTGTAATCCTTTAAACGCCTATCTTTCATTCCATTTCGATGCGTTTGGAAAATGAACGCTTTGTGGTTCCAGTCGAACCTATAGTGTTTGGGATGCAAGTGGTTACCGAATAAATAGTTGAACCGAATGAGTTCTGATTCGACCCGATGATGAAAAAAAACTTCCATCCTACTTAGAGTAGCTGATCGGCGGCTGTTTCTTCCGATAATTTCTTTCGCCGTAGCAGTCTGATACTTGGCTTCCCCGTTCGTCAAAGTGAAACGGAGCGACCGAATCATTCGACCCTTCGCTTTCCTGCATGGGCACTGCAAAAGACAAATTACGCACATGGAAAGCCCAAGGACTCCTGAAGCACGGCAAGTATACATATGATCGAGCAATTGGCATCTTCTCGTGCTGCTTGGATTTGGAGCAAAGTGTACCAAGGGGCTCAATAACACATGTATATATATCATCGTCCCTTACCATTTTTTAATCGCCTCATGCATGCAAATGACAGTTGACAGGTACACTTTTCACATCCACCAGATTTGTTGTAGTCTTTTGCTATAGGACCCTCGATTAATTGTAAGAAGAACGATGCACTGCAATGACATCTACTCGAGCAACTCGACAACGTACCAGTTCTGCCATGGCGATTCTTCTTCCCGGCAATGGTTCGTGAGCAACTACGACTTGAAGGACGGCCACAGAGCGGGGCCCGCCATCTTCCTCGCGGTCCTCGCGTCGGCTGTCATGTTCGGGCTCGGCGTTCTCCTCATCGGCCTCAGCCTCTTGGGCCGCCTCTCCGGACGCGCCGGCCTCAACCCCACCGTCCGCGTCTTCCTCTACGCGTCCTTCTCCCTCTTCCTCCCTCTTATGTCCTACATGTTCTCCCAGGCCAAGGAAAAGGCCGCCATGAAGCAGCAGCAGTCCAGCGCCAACGGCGGAGACCCGCAGCTGCCGTTCCGCGCCCAGGTCATCCTCGTCTGGATGCTCAGCGTGGAGCTGCTGCGCAAGAAGTTGGACGCCATCCTCGTCGCCATAAGCTCGTCGCCGCTGCGCGCTGTCCACCAGCAGCAGACGCTCTGGGACGCCATCGACCAGATCGTGCGCATCGCGTGGATCGGCTACCTCATGTACTCGTACGTGCAAGGGATCCTGAAGCCGGGGTTCATGATCCTCTGGGTGCTCACCCTAATCAAGGCCGCCCAGAGGGTCGCTGCCGTGGAGCTTGCAAAGCGCTCCTTCGCCGTCGGCAAGAACGGGCACCTCGTCGTGGGTTACATCGCCCAGATGATGGAAGAAGAGGATATCAGAGGCGAGCCGGAAAGTGGCACTAAGCTTCTGAGGAAGTGTTGGTACGCAGTCATGGGTGAGGAGAGGCTAAAGAGGGAAGCAGGTCCCGAAGGCTACCGAGTGAAGCTACCGGAGTCGGACGAGAAGAAGGACCTCGTCACCGTCGGCGACATATGGAAGCTGGCCGAAGGAGGTGATCGCAAGCCGCCTGACCGCTTACTTGCTGACCATCCGACACTGAAGGATCTCTGCCTCGCCTTCGCGCTCTTCAAGCTGCTGCGCGCGAGATTCCAGAACCTCCAAGTCGACGAGGATGTGACGGTAAAGAACCGCGACCTCATCTTCCGAGGCCTCGGTAGCGGTGACGATTGCCGCGAAGCTAACAGCAACAACAGGGACCGAGATGGCGACGGCAGCGAAGACATTGACGAGAGGGTGTTCGGCGTGATTGAGCTCGAGCTCAATTTCGTCATGGACTACTATCACTCGGTGGTTCCAGTGGTGCTGTCGAGCCCGTGGTTCTTTGTCGGCAACTACTTCTTCGTGCTCCTGATCGTGGTGAACCAGTGCATAATTGCACTCATCATCACCGGCAACGGCAATCTGGTGCCCGTCATTGGCTGCCTCGTCCGTGACGTCGCCACGCTGTCGCGCCGGGCGATCGACCTCTTCATGTGCCTCGGCCACAAGGTGCTCCAGACAATCATCGTCATGTTCCAATCCTTCAACATCCTCGTGAGCCTACTACTCTTCCTCACCTATCTGCTCATGGAGGCGTGGGAGTTCGTGGTATACGTGCTCTCCGACTGGTTCCTGGTGTCCCTGCTGTGCGAGTATGCTCGTAGGCCCAAGTGGCAGTCGTGGCGGTGGCTGCGAAGAGCCTTCGGCGTGCTGCTGTGGCTGAAGCGAGTCGGCCGGCGGCGTGCAGAGGTGCGGTTCAACCAGGTGCGCATCCTCGACCTCCGCAGGCACACGCCGTGGGTGATTGTCTCCAAGGTGCTGCAGCACAGGTTCCTCGGCATGTCTTCTGTGCCCGTGCCGAGGGAGGTGAAGCATGCGGTGTTCGCTTCTCTCAAGGCAAAGGTCGGCGGCGAGCCGCTCAGCAACGGGGTCGCCGTGCTGCACCGCCGCGGCTACCAGCAGCTCCTGTGGGCGTGCGATAGCATGAGCGTCACCGAGGTCATCCTCGTGTGGCACATCGCGACCAGCCTCTTTGATATGAACTCAGCGACGGTGGCGGCGGCCAGGAGGGCGGAGGAGACTGTTGCGACGACGCTATCCAAGTACTGCGCCTACCTGGTGGCGTGCGCGCCGGAGCTCCTCCCGGAGGACAAGGAGGGGTCGCAGCACGTGTACTCGGGCGTGAAACGCGACCTCCTTGGCGCACTGCGCAGGAAGCAATGTTGGAGCACGTCGGAGAGAAGGCTGGAGCGGGTGATGAGGATATTGATCGAGGGCCCAGACCATGAGGCGGCGGCGTACAAGGGCGTCGAGCTGTTTGCACAGCTCGTGGGGGAATGTGGTTTCGAAGGCGACGACGCAACGCGTGGGTGGGCGCTGCTAGCGGAGCTGTGGACCGAGATGGTCGTCTACGTCGCACCCTCAGAGAATATCGAGGGCCACGCGGAGGCGTTGGCGCAGGGCGGCGAGTTCATCACGCTGCTGTGGGCGCTGGCCACCCACGCCGGCATCACCCGCTAGTACTTCTGGTTCACCTCGAGCGGCCGGAAGCGTCGTTTGAGCTTTCCATGTCTTGACAGTTGACACGAATTTCCATTTCCATACCTATGCTGTCTTGCATTATTGTGTGTATGCATGTGTGTTTATTTGTGCTCAAGCGCGTAGAGTCTAGAGTGCCATATTGTTCCTTTTCTTTTGAGAGCCTAGAGTGTCAAATTGTTCTATCTCTCAATTACTACATTGTGGTGTCGATCAATTAACAAACAAAGTCATGTAAGGTGTGATGCATGAGTTCCAGCAATAGCTTCGTATTGGGTTGTAGTTTAAGCCCTCAAAGAAACAAATGTTGTGCCTTTGCATAAAGACGTGGCAAAGAGAAATTGGATAGGTAGTCAGCAATGTTCTCTTTTAAACTGTAACGAGACCATTCAACATTTTTTTTTCATGACCACTATGCTTGATTGATTTAGGAGTTAGTCCAAATAGCAGCTGGCCTATATCCACCTAATAGTATCTCCCATATGTTTGGCTATTGGTTTAGTGGGTATGGGAGTAGATCAGAAGAAAAATATCTTGGATGGGGTCGCTGCACGTACTATGTTGGTTTAATTGGCTCTGTCTAAATGGTATGGTATTTTATAAAGAAAAATATACTATTTTTATACATACTTGAGGATGGATAATGTAAAACTATCATATCCATATACCTTAGGGTTTTTCTATATTTTCGGAGCATATATATATATCCATGAGGAGGGAATTCTTGGACACATAGAAACTGCCCGTAAATGCCTAGGACATCTCGTGAATAGGAAAATTTGTCTCCGAGAATAAGAATGAAGGACTTCAGAGGACGTACGATGACCCCCTATATATACGGAGCCAGGACGTACGATGACCTCCTATATATACGGAGCCAGAAGATCCTACGGAGAATAGAGAACAAGCTGATACAACCCCATTGAAGCCATTCACATTTGCAGAAGCTCTGAACCATTAAGTCTTCTGCATTCTAGATCTGTATTAGCAACTCTCCCCTACTACACATGTTAAATATCTAACTGTAGGATATATACGCATAAGGAGTACACTGTATATAGATATGGTACATTGTACACATTCTTAACAACTCTGGATATTGCGGATCCGAATCTACGGGACCCGGTATACTTAGAGATCACGAAGACATATACTAGGAAGGTCTCAATTGGGTTAACCGACTCGAGTACGACTAGTATCAGCTAAATTTGGCTGCCTTGCCTTGGCCGACAGGACAAATGACCCTCTATTAACTACGGCTAGATCCAAGGCAGTGTTAGGTCCCTATATAAAGCAGGGACTCAGACCCCCAGGGGAGGACCAACGCATACGCAACTTGATGCAAGCAGCGCCACAATCCTAGCAATCAGAGATACTCGGCGACTTCAACCCTAGATGAGTCTAGATACAATATGCTCTATTGTAATAGGTCTAGTCACAGGTTGTACTCTAGATAGTTTGTATATACAACATCATCCACACAGGATGTAGGGTATTACTCCATACCGGGAGCTCGAACCTGTATACATCATGTGTCTTGTCTCTTGCTCAATCCCTGATATCGAAGGCACCCCTGTTTAATTACGGACATATTATAGGGAACTAATCTTCGACAACACATAAGGGATCCCTTCGACTAAGTTTAGATCCATTTAGGCTAGCCAAGACCCACTGTAAATAGTCTCAGAGATCCATACAAGATCAACAGGACATAGGGCTGTTGTCCTGAGGGAGACCTAAACTTGTATAAAACTCCGTGTGTGTTGTGCGATTCATCTGTTGGAAGCATCCCTTACTCTTTCTTCAAGTTTGTGAGATCGACGGTTCACCAATCGTCGACAATGCTATTTTAAGAGAACATATTGGTTGCGCTTCTGGGAACTGTAGTAGCATGAAGAGACAAATGAGCAAACCTGTGTGGCATATCACCTGTGTGGTAAATAAAATTTACCGGAGGTCACCGGTAAACCCGATTTCTCGGAGGTATTGGATTTACCAGGAATTTACCCAAAAAATTTAAAAAAATTAAAAAAATCAACATGATTTCCCTAGAAATTGGTTCCAATCCATTTAACATCACAAATTACATATAACAACAAAGATTGGCTAAATTGATGAACAAGGCCTAAAAGATTGGCTACTAATGAACAAGCCCTGAATTATTATTTCATCATTCGCAGTGTCTCAGCTCTCAGGCACACACTAGAGTCATGTGAGAAAGAGGCAACAAACATTTGCAACAGAAATTTTCACTTGTCATCAACAAGAAATCCATCTTTGTACAGTTCTTTTATTTTTTAAATAAAATCTCAGTAGGGGCCTCCCCTACTGTTTCTGGTTAAAAAAAAAGAAATCCATTAGATTTAAAAAGCACGGAAAATTCTGAAAAGAAAATATATCAAGCAGTCAAAACTGCCATGATACAGAACATACCAAATTGACATGCCAGTACTGTCACTACCATCAAAAACTGAACTGTCATATGAGATCAGCTTCTGTGCTAGAAAGCTTAGACAAGATCATGCTCACACCCAGATCATCAATAGCAAATTGCAATCAGAATCAATTAATGTTTCATGCACGTCATGATACAACGGTCAATCGTGCCTCAATACCAACATGCCCAACCAGTTTCAGACTGAAAGTAAGTACCGTCACTTGCATCAGACAAATTTCCCACACCTCATGTGTATGCCACGCTGCCTCCAAGCCTATATAACAGTTCATCGCAATGAACTAACACATTTGGAGTTCTTGTAGCATCTGATTAGAAGAAGCTAAGGCATCCAAGCAGCCATCCAGATCAGACGCGATCGAACAGATCGCAATTAACGAGAGAGCTAAATTTACGTCCAAAACCTTTATTCTCCGTACTCTCTATTCACAGTTACAACTAGATCAGAAGTTATTGCAGAAAGTATTGAAGACAGTAGCCAAGTAAAGGACCATGTTACTCTGGGTACTCTGCGAATAGATACTCAACTATTTTGAGGCATCATGCATTTGGAACAAACAGAAAATAATCTTTGGAATCAATTGGTGAGGATATAGCTGGTAATCGGGAGACTGCTCGGAATGAAGTTAGATTTTTTTTTTCCACAACGGGTAAGTCCCGAATTTCATTACGCATACGCAATAAAATTACAATAGGTTCCAACATACAAACTATCGGTACTCGAAAATAAGAACCTGAACATACCCCCAAGATCAGCGATGCAGCACGCAGGGCTGCTGGACAACAAAACCTGCCCACTAAACCCACATGAACGATCATCAGATCACCAGCTAATAGGGCCAACAAAGGTCAGTCTAAAATATACAGATGCGGAAGAAAAACAGGAAGCAGGACATTTAGACGCAACCAAAGGCGGCTCCCAGCGCCACTGCCCACCAGCCATGACCCATCTAGCTAAATTTGATGATGGCATCAGCTTGGTTGATTGCATTTCCATCATCTTGTTTCTTGGGGTGAAAGAGAAGCGCCGTATCCTGAAGGGTCTGGACGCCAGTTAGCAGCACGGCCTGGTGATCCCCGTCTTGTTGCCCTGCCCAATAACGCAAAAAGGAGCAAGCATAACACACAATCTCAGTTGGCGATCTAACAGTTTTTTTATCGAACACCACACTATTTCTCATTCACCAAATTGCCCAAATAATGGCCGCTAAGCCCACCATGTAGAGTTTTTCAGCACCAGGAAGGAAGTGGCTAACCCAAATCAGGTATTGTTCAGTATTTGTTGGCCGGCAGTTAGCCCCAATCACCAACCCTACAAGGCTCCACACATATTTGGCCGTGGTGCAACCGAAGAACAGGCGATTAACACTTTCAGACTCAGAACAGAAAACACATTTGATGTCCTCTGTCCACTTTCTCTTTGTGAGATTGTCTTTAGTAAGAATAGCATTTTGGTGCAACAACCACATGAAAACTTTAATTTTCAAAGGAATCTTGGCTTTCCAAATAATGTTATGTGGCAACCCATTCTGATTTCTGCATAGGTGTTTATACATAGACTTTACAGAGAAGGTTTTAGCTCCCTCCCGGTCCCATATTGGTCTGTCCTCCTCAGGAGACAGAGCACAGGTTGTTAGCATATCTCTCAACTTTCTAGATTGACACTGGAGGTCTTCACTCAGCCATCGTCTATAAGAAAGGTTCCAATGGTTCGAGGCAGCGTTAACTACAGTACTGTTTTGCTCATTACAAATCTCAAACAGGCTCTTAAATTTGTCAATAAAGGAAACTTCCCCACACCAAGCATCACATCAGAAATCGGTTTTCTTACCATTGCAAAGCCTCATTTTTTTTGCCAGCAAGGTATAAATCTTTAACCTTTAATAAGTCATTCCACACAGGGGAATGCTTTTGATTAGGTTTTAGTTGGGCAATACACTTATTTTTAATGTACTTTTTCTCCACTATTTGCTACCACAGCCCATTCTCATTTTCAAGTTTCCACCACCACTTGCATAACAAACTGATGTTCAGTTTACTGAGGTTCCGAATCCCAAGGCCACCCTTTTTCCTGGGGCTACAAACTTTTGTCCATTTTACAAGATAATATCTTTTTTTAGATTTGCCCCCTTGCCAAAAGAAATTCTTTCTAGTTTTATCAAGTTTGTCATGAATAGTTTTAGGCAAAAGGTACATGGACATGTGGTATATGAAAACACTACTTAGGCTGGAGTTAACAAGGGTGGTTCTGCCCCCAAGGGAAAGGTAGCTACCTTGCCAGCCATCAAGCCTCTTTATAAGTTTTTCATCCAAATGCAGCCAGTGAACCACTTGAAGTCTACTACCATCCACTGGGACCCCAAGGTACTTGATAGGCCACTCCCCAATGGGACAATTGAACATTTCAGCAAAGAAAATTTTCCTTTCTTCCTCTTGTCCTATCATAAGAACTTCACTTTTTTGAAAGTTGATTTTGAGGCCAGGCATGGCTTCATAATTGTAAAGAAGCAACTTTAAGTTGATTGCCATTTCTACATCATCTTTCATGAGCACAATTGTGTCGTCTGCATACTGGAGTATAGCAATGCCATTTTCAACATAATCCGGAGTCAACCCATTAATAAGTTGATTTTGCTTTGCCATAGAAATCATTTTGGCCAAGGTGTCAGCTGCAATATTAAACAAGAAGGGTGACAAAGGGTCACCTTGCCTGACACCTTTTTTGCTTTGGAAATAAGGCCCAATTTTACCATTTATTTTGACACTGAGTGTACTCTGAGTAACTACATCTTTTACCCAATGGCACCATTTCTTGTTAAACCCTCTTTGCTCAAGGCAGTTGAAAAGAAAATCCCAATTGATCTTATCATAGGCCTTTTCAAAGTCCAGTTTCAGCACTAAGCCACTCTTTTTTTTGATTCGAGTGTCATGCAGAATTTCATGGAGACACATTATCCCCTCCATGATATTTCTATCTTTTATAAAGGCATTTTGGCAGGGATCAATCAGTTTATGCATGTATTTTTCAAGCCATAAGGTTAGCACCTTAATGAAGATCTTATAGCTAACATTTAGTAGGCAGATAGGTCTATACTGCTGTATTTTATTGGCCTCTTTCAGTTTGGGCAACAGGGTAATGATCCCATAATTGAGTCTGCAAATGTCTAAATTATGATCATAGAATTCATAGAACATACTCATCAGCTCAGGTTCTATAATATCCCAACACCGTTGGTAGAATTCAACAGGTATGTGATCTGAGCCTGGGGCAGTGTTCTTCTCCATAGAGAATACTGCACTATTCACCTCCTCGACTGTAAAAGGTCTAGTCAGATCCATGTTGGCTTTGTCATTAATTTTTCCCTCTCCATTCCAGCAATTAGCATCAAAATGGAAAAGGGGCTCATCTCTAGGCCCAAAAAGGTATTTATAGTACTCAGTTGCATGAAGGAGATGGTTTTGGTCTCTCTCAGTAATCCTATCTTCCTGTTGGAGGCAAAAGATAGTTTTTTTTCTCTTTCTACCATTGGCAACTCTATGAAAAAATTCATTGTTGTTATCTCCCTTTAGGAGACACTTAGAGTTGGATCTCTTGTTCCAGTAGATTTCTTCTTCCTCCAGGCTATGCATAAGTTCAGTTTGTATGTGACATTTTCTTCTGAGTTGGACCTCACTTAAGCAGTCATCTTCCTCTAGATTTTCAAGGGCCAGTAACTCTTCATTAAGCTCTTTCTTTTTCCTCCTATTCTCTCCTCTGATATTGTTCCCCCATCCTTTCAGAAATTTCTTGATCCTTTTCTCCTTTATAACCCACACATCTAAGCAAGATTTGGCCCTCACTGGTATACCCCAAATTGCAGCAATCTTAGCCCTGAAAACAGGGTGGGAGAACCAAGACAATTCAAAACAAAAAGGTTTTGGTTGTCTGGTAGGGGCATCTCCAATATTCAACACAAGGGGATTATGATCTGATGTATATCTGGAGATTTTTTTAAGTGTTGTAAGGGGGAACATTTGTTCCCAGCCTTTACTCATCAAGACTCTATCTAGTTTTTCCATGGTAGGGTCTGCTCTGTTATTGCTCCAAGTATACTTGCCACCA
The DNA here is from genome assembly GCF_958298935.1 of Phragmites australis. NCBI lineage: Eukaryota > Viridiplantae > Streptophyta > Magnoliopsida > Poales > Poaceae > Phragmites > Phragmites australis. The sequence goes on from NC_084940.1 coordinate 13,531,860, forward strand.
ATCATGAACACCTCCCTAAGCTCATAAGAGTTTATAATGGAATTAAACATATCACTAACTCTATTCCCTTGAATTGTTTATTTTTTTCTGAACTGAATCTAATGATATTAAAATCTCCTCCAATCAGGAGAGGGAGGTTGTTAGAATGACAAATGTTGGACAGTTCAAGCAGGAACTGTTCTTTTTCATCCTCCTGTGCAGGGCCATAAACAGTGGCCATAGCACATTTCTTATTTGATCTTTTCTCTGTCACATGAGCTAGAGTGTGAAACTTTCCGGAAGAGAAAGAATCAACATCAAACCTGTCAATATTAATGCCACACAGGATACCCCCTGACCTGCCAGAGGAGGGCAGCCAGTGCCAGGCATAAGATTTTCCAGCATCTATTTTCCTAAAGAATCTGTCATCAAATTTCCTTCTCATAGTCTCTTGTAACCCTATGAAGTCAGCTTGTTGTTCCTGCAGCAACTGTCTTAGGAAGGTCCCCATGCCCTTTTTGGAGACTCACCTACAATTCCAAATGATTCCAATCATTATTTATATTTTGGTTTGTTACTGGTCTCATTATGAGATTCCAGCCAGAGCGAATCATGGTGGTTTCTCCTTCAGAGTTGGTTTCACCATCAATAGGTTGGTGTACCACACTGCTGGGGCAAACATTTTCCTTTTGCTTACTCAATTTTTTGTGTTTCTTTCTCTTTTTTCTTGGTGTGACAAGCTAGAATCCTTCCTTATCAGATTCATCTGACTCCAAAATCATAGCTAATTGCTCCTCAAAGGAGAGAGAATTTTTCTCATTGGTGAAAAGTTAGATGAAGGGCATTGGCGAAAAGTTTCTGACAACGAATGGTGAGGACAATTACAAAGATCTGGCTATTACTAATCCAGCTTTACCTTTGGTAACGATTGCTAAGTGATCGGCTAAAGAAATGTTTGGCTTACCATTCAATCATTCACACTAGCATATCGAAACTATACGTGGTGGAGAAGGAGGTGGCGCAGGTGGCAAGCTTGGTGGTGGCTTTGGAGGAGGAGGAGGCAGCGAGCTTGGAGGAGGTGCAGGCAAAGGCAGCGGCTTTGGTGCCGGTGGTGGCGTGGGCAGCGAAGCTGGTGGCGGCGGCGGCCTTGGTGGCGGAGGAGGTGGTGGAATGGGTGGCAGTGGGGGGTGCAGGTGAAGGCTTTGGAGCTATTAAAAAAAATAGGGCTCAAGAACTCCCCTCGGTTCTATGGGCTGTAAGAACGACTAAGAGCCATGCTACAGGGGATATCCCTTTCTTCCTAGTTTATAGAGCTAAGGTTGTCCTCCCCTGTGAAGTAAAGTTTGGTTCCCCACGAGTGGAAGCATTCTTGGAATAGGAATAGATTTCTCAACAAGAAGATGATATCAACCTTCTCGAGGAACCACATGACCGAGTGCTATATAGGGTCGCAAGGTATCAAAAAGAGCTTCGGCAATATTATGATTGTAAAGTCCGTGCTCGGTCTTTGGTGGTAGGTGATCTGGTCTTCAAAAAGCAAGGAGCCACATCAAACTTTTCCCAGCATGAGAAGGCCTATTCAAAGTGGTTGAAATAACCTGGCCTGGCTCTGTACAACTGGCCATGGAGGATGGGTGTATCCTTAACAATTTGTGGAACATTGATAGATTACAATTTTTTTATGTTTAATAAAATAAACTTAATGTATTCTTTTTTTTCTATGAAAGAGTAAATAGAGTCAGATTATACCTCAATATTCATTTTTCATCAGTTAATTAATGGCCGATTCCCGGGTCTGGTAGATCTTCACTAGTCCGGTGATACATTGGCATTCTAAGTACCCTTCGCGGCAGGGATGAATTACACAACTTTTTCCTTCTTGACTAACGATCAAAAAGATTTCCTTCAATCGAATAGTCAGGGGCTAAGGGAAGTCGATCTTTTTTTTTCTCTAATAAATAATCATTCCTTGACTACCCGACCAATATAATCGTTATATCAGCCTAACTATCGGGGGCTAGGGGATGAAGATGCTACTAATGGAAAGTTTAAAAGAAAAACTTACCAACTAAGACAACAAGGACTTGACGTGGTCTAAGAAATCTCCCAAAAGTATACACAAACCAATGAGTTTGTAACACTTGGAGTTGTAAAGCCTAATCTGAGTTATCCGCGAGATGCTTTAATAAGTTTTCTTTTTTTTTACCCAAAAAGTATGCATCCTTATCTTTAACAATCTAAACGCGATCGCGTTCGCCAACAACCAGCTAGGCCACACAACTTTTTTTAACCGCTGCCATCGGATTCGTTACCGACATCTATGATCTGCAAAGTATCGGGCATTCAGCCAAGGTTGCCAAAGTCTCTAGAGAAAGGGTAAAGAGAAAAAAAAAGATCAGCACACCCGGGCAGCAAAAGGATAAGGAGAAAAAAAGAAAGAAAAAAGACACCGAAAATATCCTATGAGATCCACGCGTGCCGAGCAGAGCTACCGTGGCCCCCTACTTCATGCTGCCATCGCCTGTTGGATCCCGCTCACCGGCGTCAGCGCAGAACAGCGGCTCTGGCATGGCTAACCAGTTCCTCCGGGCACTCCAAACAGAATCTCATCTCTACGTAGCAAGCAACCAAAATACATGCACCAATCAGATTAGTAGCTCACCATTTAATCTCCTAAGTGATTCATACACGTGATGCAATGCCAGTAAGAGACAGATCAAGTTCACATATACAGCTTGAATGGTTGTGTTCGGGCCCTGGACGGCGCGCACTACAGACAACCCACGTCCGATGTCTCGGCGGTTTGCAGGGAGACTGACGGCCGCGCGGAGTGTCAACGAGCGGAGGGCGCTGAACGAGGAGCTCGGGATCACGCATATGTAGCGCGCAGGTGAGGCGGAGGCATCGAGGATAGGGTGCCATGGCAATTGGCAATGGGGATTGGGGGAGAGTTGGAGAAGGAATGAGAAGTCGGGCGTTGTCAAAGGTTGAGCTGGATTATATGTTCGTAATTGAACTGGGTTATCTTCGAGATCAGAGGTTGAGCTGGAAATAAGATATACGATGCATACAGGTTCGGGCCCCCGAGGCAGAGTAATACCCTATATCCTGTGTGGACGATGATGTATATGAATTTTCTCCAGTACAAGCAAGGTGGTTAGAGCTATTACAATGAAGTAGATTGGATATAAGCTAGTCCAGAGTTGAAGTCACCGAGTATCTCCAATGGCTATGATCTTGGTGCTTGCGTTGAGTTACGTATGCGCTTGTCTATTGTGTTGCGAGTTGTTCTGTTGGGGGTGTGGGTCCCCGCCTTATATAGGGATCCTGACGCTCTCTTGAATCCAAGCCATAATCGATAGAGAGTCCTCTGTCTTGTCGGCTGAGACAATGCAGCCGAATCCAGCCTGAATAATAGTTGTACTCGAGTTGGTTAACCCGATCGAAACCTTCCTAGTGTAGGCTTTCGTGGTTTCTGAGTATACCAGGTCTAGCAAATTTGGATCCGCGATATCCAGAGTTATCTATTAGGTGTACAACGTACCCTGTCTGCATATGATGTGCTCCTTACGCGTATATACCCCATAGTTAGATATTTGACAGTAGCCCCCTTAACTCTGCTCAACAGGGAGGGTTTCCACAAGCGCCTGCCAAGTCTAGGCTTGGTCGAGTAAGGTGTATCAAGTGTGTAGTTGAAAGAATTGAGCAAGGTAAGTCCTGTTTTGAGTATCAAATGGAAACTCAATTAGGTCGAGCGCCTTGTAGTTTTCCGCACTCGAGTATCAAGAAAGGTTTAAAAAAATCGACTTATCAACACCCGACTATGAGTAGAGTTAAAAAGAAATCTCCAAAATTTGAACTGTTGGGTATAAACGCAGTTAAGGCATCCAGATGGCCATGCAAAGATCCGCACGACGCCATCATGCCGCCTTTCACGCCGAACAAAGCACCATAGTAATGGGGGTGGTTACTGTAGGATCGATTACACTCTAATAAGATGATCAGAAGGGGGGTGAATGATTGTGGAAACCAAATTCAAGGATTAATTCACCCAAACCGAAAATCGATTTAAATTCAGTATTCAACTCAAAATAGATTGTATATGCTCTAGTAAAAACAATGTAGAGAAAGATCCACTAGTCCGATTGCCCTCAAATTTGGATAGCTGAAACTAGATTCAAATACAAAACTAACTCAATAAGAATCGAGTCAATCGGATATATGGATCAAGAATTATGCCTAGTCGAAGTAGACTGTATCAACCAGAATCGAGTAGATCGAAACCTAGTCGAGTTGACCAAAAAGCTACTCGAGATCAAATCAAAACCAGTCGAATTTTTCTCAAATCAAACACTAAATATTCCATCAAGGTTTCGGATGGATTAATCCAAGATGAAACTTGATAGAAACACAAAATTAATCGAAAACCAAAACCAAGTACGTAGAATATAAAACAAAAAGAAAATTCCGAATCAGCAACTCATCAACTTACAAAACTTGATTTTCATTGCATAGATGAGTTTTCATATGCCTCTCCAAAGCATCCAATAAAGATTTCCATGAAATCTCAAACCCTAGAAAGATCTACTCCATAGATCAAAAGTCTAAATCTGATCTCGTTCTTGACGCTACTTACCCTGATCGAGACCCTCTCAATATATAGTCCTCCAAACCATCCTTGGTTTGGAAACAACCTGTTCGTATCCTACCCGGACACAAACCATACCAAGACATGTCCACCTATAACCGAATCCAACTCGTGCTAGAGTCTAACTCAGACTAGCACTCGATTCCTTATGGGATTGCTCGATTCCTTATGGGACTGGACTCTTCAACCAATCAGATTGTAGCCTGACCTTGCCATGTAGTTGAACAACTCCATCATCCAAACACAGAATCTGGTTGCCCACGATCTCGTATACGTCTGCCCTTCTCCACAACGCACCTAGTCATGCACATGAAACCTTATCTTTACATACACTGTTCTCTACCCCGAACGTCCCGCATGGCATCCTTGATCACTACGACCTCAGTTCCTCCTGAACCTAGTCGATGAACCTCATTTCCTCCCTAAACTAAGTTCGCTGATCCATCATTGACCACGCTCACCTTCGAGCAACACCTGCACATGAATCAACAAACGAGTACGAGCACAAGTCTTTTCCGACTTGACTCAAGATTAATTCACGCAACACTACTCACATGAGTATATTGCATCATCTCTATGCTAACACCAGCGTAAAGCATATCTAAGCAGCAACTTAGTAACTCATGAACATTATCCTAATGTCATTAAGCTAAATCACTTTGCTTTGCCAATTTCATCATCCAAACCAATTTTTCATCACATGATCTCACAATCTCCCCCTTGATAAAAACATTAGCAACCCTCATGTGAACATTAGCAACATCTTAACAAACATGATTTGATTTTAAAACCAAATGCAAAGTGAAATAAAAATCAAGAAAAATTTCCAGCACAGAAAATCTCTCCCCCTTTGACAAAAAGAAAAAAACAAAAATCTCTCCTAAATGAACAACTCTCTCCCCCTTTGGCAATGATTTCATCAAAAATTCAAAAGAGAATCATTTTTTGTTTTATCATAATGAGCATCATAGATCAGCCACATATATAACAGATACTCGAGCAAACTACACTATCAAGAATATCTACACCAACCCATCTACACATATAAAAATATAGTGTGAGCATAGCTTATCAAGTATAATTAATGATTTATTTATAAGGCATGGTCTCATAATCTCAACTACTCAAATCCTCAAATTATATGCTATCAAAAACATGGATACAAAAAGTATGTCATTATTTTGATTACAATCACATGTAAGAAGATACCAATTGTGCTGTCAAGAACATCTCATATTATTTTGCAAGGAATTATATGCACCATCAGTCTTATTCTATCAAACCATGCCAAGCCTATGTCAAAGACAATCAGAAGCTTAATACAATGGTTACAGTCATACACGACTTCTTTCAATTTCATACCAAAGTGCAATTATAAACAGTCTCATAAAGAAGAAGTGCGACATCACATACTTTCTTGATCCCTTTCCTATCAACTATTATTTAGCACCTTTTCATTTCTTTGAGTCTTTCACATATAGCATTTTTTTTATCAAAGATTAAAGTAATCAAGAGAGTTTAACCATGACAAGATTTAATTCAAGTTCTCATTCGATTTAGAAAGTCATGACAAAAACTACATCCTACATATATAGATATGAAGGTGCAAAAACTCCCATGTAGCATAAGCAATAGCTTTAAAAGTCACATATGTATAAGATAATGCTCATCATATTTCATTGTTTTCTCATTTTTAAACTCCGACAAGCTCCAAGATATAAGAACTCTCCCTCAAAACAAACACAAAGGATGAATAGCACCAAGTTCTCCCTGAAGAAAAGTAAAACAAGAAGAGTCCAAAGGTTTTATGAAAATGTTTGCCAATTGGTGTTCAGTATCCACATGGAGAAGTTTAATGTTCCTTTTTTCCACATTGTCTCTAGAAAATGAAATCTGATATCAATGTGTTTAGTCCGAGAATGTTGCACATAATTTTTAGCAATACTTATAGCACTATTGTTATCAAAAAAAGTGGAACACTCTCTAAATTAACCTTATAATCTTTAAGTGTAGCAACTATCTAAAGAGTTTGTGAATAACAACTAGTAGCAGCTACATATTTAGATTTAGCAGTAGATTATGCAACAGTAGATTGTTTCCTAGATGACCATGCAACAAGAGAATTACCCAAGAAATAACATGTACCAGATGCACTTTTTCTATCAATTCTAAAACCTCTAAAATAAGCATCAGAAAAAGCTCTTAAGCTAATACAAGAAGAAGCAGAAAGCCATATGACAAAGTCTTAAGTGCCATGAAGATACCTGAGAATCCATTTGACAGTTTGTCGATGTGAAGCACGTGGGAAGCTTGAAATCATGCACACAAGCATACAAAAAATTGTATGTCTGGCGTTGAAGCGATGAGATACAAAAGTGATCCAATTATGCTTCTATATTCTTTTTGATTAACTGGCTCACCATCTTCATCAGGATCAAGCGTCGTTGTTGCTCCAAAAGGTGTCATGATTGGCTTGTTGTTTTCCATCTCAAAACGTCGTAGCAGATCTTGTGCATACTTACTTTGATGAACAAAAGTATCTTCTTTGGTTTGTTTGACTTGATGACCTAAAAAGTATGTTAGTTAACCCATGATACTCATCTCAAATTCACTGCTCATCGTTTCTGAAAACTAGGACACAAAAGCATGAGAAGAACAACTCAAGATGATATCATCTACATAAATCTGAACAAATAGTTGATCATTAACATGCTTGAGCACAAACAACGTCTTGTCCACTTTTTCCATTACAAAACCCTTTTCAAGCAAGAAAGTTTTAAGTCTAACATACCATGCTCTAGGGGCTTGTTTTAAATCATACAAAGCTTTAGACAACTTGTATACATGATTTGGATATTTAGGATTTTCAAAACCAGGTGGTTGCTTAACATAAATCTCTTCATTAATGTAGCCATTCAGAAAAGCGCTTTTGGCATCCATTTGATATAATCTAAAACTTTTAGATGCAGCAAACACTAAAAGAATTCTAATGGCTTCTATTCTAGCAATCGGAACAAAAGTTTCCTCAAAATCTAGCCCTTCTACCTATGTAAAACCCTGAGCTACAAGTCTAGCTTTGTTTCTAACAACAACACCATCCTCAATTTGTTTATTTTTGAAAACACATCTAGTTCCGATAAGGGTATGACCCGGACAAGGTGCGACTAGCTTCCAGACTTTGTTGCGTTAAAAAAATTTCAAGTTCCTCATGCATGGCATTGATCCAAGATTCGTCAATTAATGCATGTGAAACATCTTTGGGTTGAAAAGAAGCAACAAAAGCTGAATGAGCATGAGAATTAGAATCAATAAACCTGGACCGTGTGACTCATTCATGCAAGTCTCCAATCATCTGATCAGGTGGATGATTCCGCTGAATGTGCAAAGGAGCATTGACTCCAGAAGCAATCTCTTTTTCTCTTTCAACATGAACTGATTATGTAGTAGTTTGAGGATGTCCAACTGTAGCCGAAGTAGTCGAAGGTGTCAAGGGATCTACAACTGATTGTGTCATCAGAATTAAAATATCATCCTCATCCTCCTCATCATCATCCACAAAAATGCTCTCAGACTCCCCCTGAACATGTGTACATGTACCTGCATCACTTGATCTAGTTCCATGACTACTCATCGAAAGTAAGCTCACATGTTTCAATAATTGTGTTAGTCTCCAAAACAAGAACACGATAGCCATGAGTATGAGCAGGATATCCAAGAAAAACTCCATCAGTTGATCTAGACTCAAACTTATCCAATTTTTCAGATTTTAGCACAAAGCACTTATAGCCAAAAACTCTAAAATGAGATACACTAGGCCTATGTTCAAACCACAACTCATATGAAGTTTTACCCAATTTAGATCTAAAAAAACACGGTTTGAAACCTAACAAGCAATAGATATAGCTTCAGCCCAAAAATTTTTAGGAGTAAAAAATTCATCTAATATGGTCCTAGTCATCTCAACCAGAGTTCTATTCTTCCTTTCAACTATACCCTTTTGTTGAGGTACTCTAGGTAATGAAAATTGAAGTTCAATACCTTTCTCGACACAAAAGTGATCAAAAGAAGAATTTATAAATTCAGTTCCATAATCACTTCTAATAGCTCTAAGTGAACGAGGAAGCTCAACAGACAATCTAAGAAATAGATTCCTTAAATGATCAAAAGCTTCATCCTTAGATGCCATAAAGAAAACCCAAGAGTATCTAGAGAAATCATCAACAATAATAAATACATACCATTTACCTCTAAAAGGACCAACAGTATCATGGTGCAAAAGTTGACCATGTGCATTTGTTATAACCATGGTAATAGGTAGATATGAACTTGAATGCATTTTACCATGTCTACACGAAGATCATACTAATCCGCTATCACCCTTAAGCTTATGCAAACAACGAATAAGATATAAACCACTAACTCAAGTGAGATGATCTAGACCAACATGACCAAGTCTATGATGCCAAAAGAATAGATCTTTAGAAACATTAGCAACAAGACATCTAAGTATAGAAGAAGGTGATGCATCAAAATTAGCCTTAAAAACTCTAGCAACAAGACATCTAAGCATAGAAGAAGTTGATGCATCAAAATTAGCCTTAAAAACTCTTCCAAAATGTGAGATACTAAAAACAAGATCACATGAAGCATCTAATACTTTGGATTCATTTTTCTTAAAACACACCTCAAGGTCTTCATCAATCATTTGTGAGACAGAAAGCAACATCCTTGAACATAAACTTGTCATTTACTTGCACTGTACCTTTTGCAACAACTGATGTAGAAGAAGCATCTCCAATAGTAACACTTTTAGCACGAGATGCACGTACAAGAGAGGAGAACCAATTCTTATCACCGGACATGTGGTGTGAGCATCCGGAATCGACTAGCCAAATGTTCTCCTTCCTCGCTCGAGAAATCTACAAGGCAACAGAAGATGTCGAGGCCACAGTACTGGGGTTAGTAATATGGTATTTAGGGATCCATTATTGAGTCACTTGGCTAGAAATGTGAGTAGGCAAAATATGAGTAATCCAAGTAGACTCAACTGGAGAAGCTCGAGTAGCTTCAACTTGAGAAGCACTAGCAGCTCGAGTAGTCTTAACTTGAGAAGCCCGAGTAGGCTCATGACGAGTTACATGAGTAACAAAAGGTGATGACTGTTTCATTTGAGGCACAAAATGAGGTGCAACAACCCCATGAGGGATAACACGTGACTTTCCGAAATTAGATCTAGTCTTAAACTTTTCTTTCCTTTGTTGTTTAGCTAGTCTAAAGCAAAAGTCTACTAAATATCCATCTCTGTCACAATAAATGCAATTGTACTTAACCCAATGTGTGGATTTAGAAGAAGAAGCAATATTTGTATTCATTGTAGAAGATAAAAATACAATAGACTTAAAAATAACCTTCTTCGATTCAGATTCAGCAAGTGTTTCAAATTTTCCATTACCAAGAGTCCTAAAAACAGTGGGTGCATTTTTCTTAGAACGAGCATAGGGATAAAAAACCTAAACCTTGTTTACATGTGCTTGACTTAGATGAATCTAAATCATGTTCAGATTTTTGTTTCCCTTAGAAAAACATTCTATAGTTCCTTTCAAGTAATCAACCTATTTAGAAAGAACTGGATACTTATTACAAGCAATATTCATAGGTTTTTTTTGTTTATGACAATTAAAACATGAAAGAACTTCATCAGTAATCATGTCATTAGCTATTTTAGAAACTCTAGTATTAGCATCATGCAACTTCAAGTCTACAATTGAGCAATTAGAATAGAAAGTTGAATCAAGCAAATCAGACGTTAAACAACTAGCATTTTTAACTTGTCTGCAATTTAACACAACAAGTTTCTCATTCTTCTCAATTTCTTCTTTGAGTTTCTCAAAGTAGAAGCATTGACGTCTCTAAGAGAATTGAGATCAGTATAAATTAAGTCACATGACTTGCAAGCATCATCATTAGGAATTAAAATATTAAGTCTTGCAATTTCAAAATTTAGTGATTCAATTAAAACATCTTGTTTCTTAATTTTTTACTACGTTTCTCTAAGAGTACCAAGACGAACAACAATATTAGATAGATCAGCATAAGTAGGTAATACCTCGTTACCATCGCTGTCATATTCATCCTTGGTTAAGCTTTCTTTGTTGCTTGCCATGAGACACAACTCAGTCAAATCATGCAATGTCTTGCTCTTGGATGTTGTGTCATCCTTGCTCCTCTCCGGATCAACGTCACTCAAGTTGACTTGTTCAAGTGCCAAAAGAACTCGATGCACAACCTTACGATTGAGAAAGCTCTTCTTCTTCTTCTTGTCATTAATCAAGCGCTTCTTTTTCTCCTTCTTCTCTTTTGATGCCTTCTCTGCAAGCTTAGGATAATTGGAACGAATATGGTTGAGATCGTCACATTCATAGCATCTTTGAGGACCTCCACTTCCTCTCTTTCTCATACGCACATTCTGCAATGCTTTAAAGAAACGAGTAGATAGTAGTGCTAAATCTTCTTTAGAAATCAACTCAAGCTGATCATCAGTTAGTGAAGATATAGAAGATAATGAAAAGCTTGATGAGGAAGATTCAATATGAGACATGCTGGGTTAAGAGACCAAAGCAATTGATTTATTAACATTCTTTCTAGCAAAGACATCTAGTTCATGAGTTCTTAATTCAGAATAAAGAACATCTAATGTAAGTGTACTCATGATAGTAGATTCTTTAATAGATGTAACTTTCATCTCCCATACTGACATATCTAAAGCTCTTAGTAATTGATGTGCATTCTCAGCATCAGTATATGTAACATTAACAGCATGCAAATTGCTAAGAATTTTATTAAAGCGAGCAAAGAAATCATCAAGGGACTCACCGGGTTTCAACTCAAATTTCATGTATTCTTTCTTATATAAATCTTGAGGTGCCTCTTTAATGGTAGATGAACCTTCATGGTAATCATAGAGTGTTTTCCATACCTCATACGCTGATTTGAGATGTATCATGCGGTCAAAGTCGCTTCTTCCCAGCCTTGGATGATCAAATTCCTTGCCTTGATGTTCGCCTCGACGGCCGGCATGTTGTGCACCGTCACTTCATTGTTCTCCGGAACCACGTATGGCTTGTAGACCTTTTCCCAAATTGCAAAGCCCAGTGCTTGAATGTAGGCCTCCATCTTTGCCTTTCAGAATTGAAAATCAACTCCATCAAAAACACAAGGTTTGGTGGAATACCTATCTAAAGCCATGTTTCTAATTACCAATTAAGATCAATTAGAAAGAATTAAGGCTCTGATACTAATTATAGTATCGATTACACTCTAATAAGGCAATCAGAGGGGGGTGAATGATTGTGGAAACCAAATTCAAAGATTAATTCACCCAAATCGAAAATCGATTTAAACTCGGTATTCCACTCGAAACAGATTGTACATGTTCTAGTAAAAATAATGTAAAGAAAGATCTGCTGGTCCGATTGCCCTCAAATTTGGGCAGTTAAAACTAGATTCAAATAAAAAAACTAACCCAATAAGAATAGATTCAATCTGATATATAGATCAAGAATTATGCCTAGTTGAAGTAGACTATATCAACCAGAATTGAGTATATCGAAACCTAGTCAAGTTGACCAAAAAGCTACTCGAGATCAAACCAAAACCACTCAATTTTTTTCAGATCAAACACTAGAATTCTAGCAAGATTTTGGATGGATTAAACCAAGATGAAACTTGATAGAAACATAAAATTAATCAAAAACTAAAACCAAGTATGCAGAATACAGAACAGAAAGAAAATTCAGAATCAGCAACTCATCAACTTACGAAACTTAATTTTCATTGCATATATGAGTTTACAAGATGCCTCTCCAAAGCATCCAACAAAGATTTCCATTAAATCTCAAACCCTAGATAGATCTACTCACTAGATCAAAAGTCTAAATCTGATCTCGTTCTTGACGCTAATTATCCTGACCGAGACTTTCTCAATATATAGCCCTCCAAACCATCCCTGGTTTGGAAACAACCTGGTCGTATCCTACTCAAACACAAACCATACCAAGACATGTCCACCTATAACCAAATCCAACTCGTGCTAGAGTCTAAATCAGACTAGCACTCAATTCCTTATTGGATTGGACTCTTCAACCAATCAGATCGTAGCCTGACCTTGCTATGCACTCGAACGACCCCATCATCCGAATACACAATCTGGTTGCCCACGACCTCGCGTACGTCTGTCCTTCACTACAACACACCTAGTTGCACACATGCAACCTTGTCTTCACGTACACTATTCTCTAGCCTGAACGTCCCGCATGACATCCTCGATCACTATGACCTTAGTTCCTCCTGAACCTAGTCGATGAACCTCAGTTCCTCCCTAAACTTAGTTCATCGATCCGTCATCGACCACGTTCGCCTTTGAGAAACACCTGCACATGAATTAACAAATGAGTACGAGCACAAGTCCTTCCTGACTTGACTCAAGATCAATTCACGCAACACTACTCACACGAGTATGTTGCATCATCTGTACGCTAACACCAGCATATAAGCATATCTAAGAGTTCATCAAAAGACATGCCTTTAATAACTAGCACTGATAATGGCTGTCACTGCCAATTGTATTTACAAACCAGTAGTGATACTCAAAAATCCATACGACCTCCTGTGCACGCCTGCTTGGCTTCTCCTGAGCACCTTTAAAATCACACTCATAGATGATCACTCTCGCTCGCTATTACTCGATCGCTCTCTCCTGCTCTCACCCTCTCCCCTCCACCGCCACCGTCATCGCTTTGGCCATGGATCCGCGTGATGCTTCTCCACCGCCGCCTTCACCGCCACCTTCTCTGGCCACACCTCCCACACCCGTGTCATCGTCCGGCAATGAGGCGAAGGCCCCATTGGCTAGGTCATCAAACAAGGTGGGGAACTCGGACTGGCGACTCAATGATGTCACCCTCTTAGGACATCATCTGGGACTTCTTCCTTGATGAGCCAAAGGTGAAGAAGCACCGATTGAGCTCGAAGGAGCAAGAGGAGTAGGACGAAGAGGAGGAGGAGGAGGCTAGCAATGATGGTGGTGAAGGCGACGATGGCGAGGACAAGGACAACAATGATGGTGACGATGAGGGTGATGACAACAAATACTACTTCTTCTTCGTCGTGGCCAATTGCCGGTAGACGTCGTTGATCGCTTATGGTGTTTGTGCGTGTGGGTTTAGGGTCTGTTGTGCACGGGCGTGCATGTCTTTTGATTTTGGTGTACAGTGATGGATTTAGTAAGTTAACTATAGATTAGTGTGATATAAAGCTCTAATTTTGGAGATCAGTAATATAAAGGTCGGTTAAATTATTGTCTGGCTGCTTACTTTTTTATTTTTGGTCCTGGATTGAGTATCACTACCGATTCATAGCTGGAATCGCCAGTGATAAGTACACAAATCGGCAACTTATGCCCAAGAACCAGCAGTGATACTTTAAAACATTGCCAGTCCATTACATGAACTAGCAGTGATATGTACAATCACTGCTGGTTCTGTAACTGGCAATGATAATCATGATGTATCACTGCCGCTTAATCACTGCCAGTTCAAAAACTATCAGTAATGCAGTTTTGAACTGGCAGTGATAACCTTTTCTATAGTAGTGGACATTGAATGGTTTCAACATTGGTACAAAAACAAATGTTAATAATTTGTGAACCGCCGATCTTACGAACTTATAGAAGAGGTAAGGGATGCTTCGAGTAGACGAATCATAGAGCACATAGAGAGGTTTTTATACAGGTTCAGATCTCCCTTAGGATAATAGCCATACATCATATCTGTCTTATGTTATTCTCCGAGACTATTACAAAGGGGTGTGTTGTTAGCCCAAATGGATCTAAACCTAGTTGGATGGCTCCCTTGCGAGTAGTCGGGGAAGATGCTAATACAGATCTAACTGCATAAGGCTTGGTGGGTCAGAGCATCCGCAAGCTTCAATGGTGTATGATGGCATGTGTCGAATTGTAAGCACTTTTTCTTCTGCAGGGTCCCCAGGCTCCGTATATATAATGGGGTTGTCGTACGGCCTTTGGAGTCCTTTCTTCCCATTCTTGGAGATAAACTTCCCAGTTTATGAGATATTCTAGGTATCTGCGGGCAGTTTCCATATGTCCAAGGGTTCCCATCTCAGAGATAGAGATATGCTACAAGAATGACAGAAACCTCAATGGTATCCGAATATGGTAGTTCTATACTACTCATTGTCACAACATGTTTTACTTCCATTCTAGATATGGTGCATCTAACCAAGTTATCGAGATCTGTGGGTCATCTATTCGGGATTTCGATGGCCTTCGAGTTCTCAAGTGAGCCCTCAAGAAGGTATTGCATCTGATTAGGATTCTCGATTTGCCCGAAAAAATATTGTCCCAACCTTGAGAAAGGATGGGGAAGAAAAGACTTATCGCTGGCTGGGTTTGAATGTTGAGCCGTCGCAGTGGAAGTTTGGCATGGTGGTGAAGGGATTCTTCATCTAACAAAAGCATCATGACAACTCCTAGGAACTGTACGAGTACATAGCGAAGTAATGCTCTGTCTCTTCAGCTGCCCCGCATGCCTCAAAAAACACACTGGGTATTTGAATGCGTCAAAAGGCTGTTTCTTTGTCTATGCAAGCCAACCAAAAAGATGCGACATTGATGGATGACTGGCGCTTGGTTTACCTTGACGTTTTGTGACCACGCCTAGCATTTAACACTCGAAGGCAAAGAGACGTCATCTCCCTAACCCGGAAGCCTTTATAAGCCTTGGGTGATGAGTCATTGCTACACAAGACCAGAACTTAGCCATGGAGTCTTCATTTCCATCGAGCCCTCCGCCTTCACCACTAAAATCTCCTCTTCTAATGCCACCACCATCTCCAACTAAGTCTGGCTCCACTGTGGAAGTCGTCGACATCTCCTCTGATGAGGAGGCAAAAGAGCAAGCAGTGACCAGCAGCATCTATGTTAATGATTGCAAGCCCTCAGCTCCCAAAGAATCATCTTCAGTCCAACATTAAGTGAACTAGGACCTCTTGGAGGCGGAGATACGGGAAGAAGAGACAACGGCTAAGGCAAAGAAAGAGGAGGTGGCCGGCAGTGTCTTCATTAAAGATGGCAAGGTCTCAGCTTCTTCTTCACCTTCATCCTCAAGCGACGCCGACGATGATGGGGGAGAGCCAGGGCTTCCACTTTGTCCTCATCCTCCACGATGTTGATGATGACAGCAGTGGTCGAAGAGGAAAAGGAGGTAGGAGAGACTTCCCTAATTGTTTTCTTTCTTCCTTCGCTGCTCAGCATCAAATAGATCATGGGGCTTCTTGTAAACCTTCATTATCTTCTTTTAGCTTATCTATAAAAGAGTTTGAAATCTTGTTAAATGAAAATATCATATTTCTAATGCAATGCCTGTGTATGACTGTGGATTTTCATGAATACAAGGAACATTAAACAAGTGTTCGACCTTTGAATAATATCTTCCGATTAGTTTGGGGAGTTTTGGAACCACTTGTGAGGATGTTCATCATGGATTGCCTTAGGTCCAACTTAGAGTGAAAAGCGTCTTGGCTTTTCAGCACTCGTGGACTCGATATGGACCTTCATGGTCCCTAAAGAAGTGGATTTAGATTGTCATCCCTTTTGGTCAAAAAGTGTTTTTGCGATGTGTACAACAAGTTCTTGTAGTTCAAGTACACATGAAGCCCCCGACTGGTTATAGGAGAAAAGTTGATGGATAAGAAGTCCAGAAACTTGAGTGTGAGCATGGGAGCAAGTACCCGAATGGTGGCTTATCTCAACTCTAAGGCATTGGATCAAAATAGGGAAAAACGATATACATTGATCTATTTAGTAATATGACAAATAATATTACAAAATATATCCTAAGTACTTACACATAGAACTTACAAAGTTGGTCGATATTCCAAGAGTTTTTAAGGATTTGACCATCTTCCATAGCTAACCTATACGACCTTGGTCGATTAGACTCAACCACCCTATAACAAACCTCCCACTTCAAAGATAGCTTGTTGCTATTTTTCTGGCACTGAACGAGTCTTAGAACTAGATCTCCGGGTTCAAAGGATTTATTTCGGACGTTCTGGTCATGGTAGCGTAGGATAGCTTGCAGGTACCATGCTGATCTTATCAACACTTGAGTCCTTTTTTCCTCAAGAATGTTAAGGTCATCCTGTCTTCTCAGGATTTCATCCTTGTCGGCGTATAGTTCAACGCGTGGAGATTTAATCTTTAGTACACAGGGTAGCATTGATTCGGCCCTGTAGACTAGGAAGAAAGGCCTTTCACCCGTCATCCTGTCAGATGTCGTCCGGAGTGCGTAGAGTACATTAGGCAACTCAGAATCCCAGGCTTTAACATGGGAGAATAAATGGTTGAAGACGCTAATCTTGATTACTTGGAGCACCAGACCATTGACCCACTCAACTTGTCAATTGCTTTGTGGATGAGCCATGGAAGCAAAGCAAATTGTAGTGCCTAGTCCTTCCCAATAATCGATGAACGCCGCACTGGAGAACTGAGTGCAATTGTCAGTGATAATCCTACTCGAGACGCAAAACCTTGTCATGACGCTTTTCATGATGAACTTCTTGGCAGCTACCGAGGTGATTTTGCCGACTAGCTTAGCTTCAATACACTTGGTGAAGGTATCGATTGCGATGAATAGGAACTTAAAGCCCCCGGGTGCTATCAGGAAGGGCCCTAGAATATCCAGCCTCCAAGTCATGAATGACCATGATAAGTGAATTATCTATAAGGCTTGAGCAGGCTGGTGTACACGTTTGCTATGCAATTGACAGTTGGTACACTTTTTTACCAACTCGCTCATATCATGGAGAGTTGTAAGCCAATATAAACCTTGTCTAAATACCTTCCCAACGAGGTTTCAGAAGGAAGCATGAGCTCCGCACACCCCTCCATGGCTTTCTTCGAGTAGTTCTCTACCCTACTTTTGAGATATGCACTTCATGAGCACTCTGTGAGCACCTCTTCAATAGAGGATACCGTCCACCAGGGTATACATCCTGGATTGACAGGAAGTCTGCTCAAATAGTGCATCATCTTCAGGCACAACTCGTTCTTGAAGGTACTTGCAGATTGGTCCATCCACGAAACTTCGCTTTTGAGCTGAGCCATGAGTTCCCCCACAACTCCTTTTGGGGCGTCGATCCCTAGTGAGCCCCCAAGCTGGTTAGAGGTCTCGTAGACCACCACTCCTTTGGCTGTGTCATCTGATGATTTCATAGACGGCTTCGGGAGTTTCTATATGAAAATCCTAGTTTGTTCTGGATATCACGAGGATGCTAGGTGGGCAAAACTATCAGTGAGGCAATTATCCTTCCATGGGATATATTTGACCTCAAGTTCAACAAATTTCCTTTTCAGCTTTCTCACCTCCACGAGATAGTCTATCATAGTCTTATCGAGGTTTGATACTCCTTGCTGACTTCCTTCACCACCAACTGTGAATCC
Organism: Phragmites australis; assembly: GCF_958298935.1. Classification (NCBI taxonomy): domain Eukaryota; kingdom Viridiplantae; phylum Streptophyta; class Magnoliopsida; order Poales; family Poaceae; genus Phragmites; species Phragmites australis. The sequence continues at coordinate 13,550,006 of NC_084940.1, forward strand.
CCTTTCACAAGAAGGTGGCAGATACCAAGAGCAGAAGCTACTCGAAGACTGGTGAGCAGACCCTCATATTCGGCTACGTAATTCATGGTCAGGTAGTTAATATGTAGAGTGTATTGCAGGATTTTTTCTATGGGAGAGATAAGTATAATCCCAGCCTCCATGACTTGAAGCGTAAGTGATCCATCAAAGAAAAGCGTAAATCACCACGACTGTCTTGGGGTTGATCTAGTTCTTTCCATTTGGCAATGAAGTCAACAATCACTTGTGACTTGATAGTTGTTCAAGGTACAAAGTGAACGTTGAATTCCCTGAGCTCGACAGCCCACTTGGTGATTCGGCCGATTGCATCCCCATTGTGGAGGATTTCCCTGAGTGGGAATATTGAAGGTCTGTAATCTTGTGAGCCTGGAAATATTATCGTAGCTTATGAGAGGTCATCAGGACATTGTATAGTAGCTTCTGCACCTGAGGGTAGTGCTCTTTAGGACCGTGGAGTACTTCTCTAACATAGTACACCGATCGCTGGCTCTTCTCTCAGTTGTCGGGCACTTCCCTTTCCACCTCAAATACCCCGCTCATGGTACGTGGTCTAGCTGCAATGTATAATAGAAGAACTTTATTTGGGTTGGGAGCGACTAGCACAGGGGGGACGAAAGATACCTCTTTAGATTTTTGAAATGCAACATCTGCCTCTTCTGACCATTCAAACTTGTCGTGTTGGCACAGCAAATTGAAGAAAGTAACTCATTGATCTCTAGGTTAGGATATAAAACGAATGAGAGCTAACATGCATCCAGTTAATATTTGAACTTCTCGTACCGACCTTTTTGATTGCATCTCTTCGATGGCTTTGATCTTCTCGGGATTAACTTCGATCCCTCAGTACGACACCATGTACCCTTGTAATTTTCCTGCGTTGACTCCAAATGCACACTTCTCTGGGTTCAACATGACTCGGTCCTTGCCCAAATTGTTGAAGGTTTCTTGTAGGTCAGAAATAATATCTTCATTCTTTTTAGTCTTGATGATGAGATCGTCGACGTAGGCTTCGACGTTTCGAGCAATCTAGTCATGTAGGGTTATCTGCATACCTCATTGGTATGTGACACCAGCATTTTTCAATCCAAAGAACATCATGACATAGCAATATACTCCAAAAAAAAGTAATAAAGGAGATTTTCTCCTCATCTTCTGGATGCATGCTAATCTGGTGGTAACCAGAACAAGCATCAATAAGGCTTAGATAGTCACACTCGGAAGTGGAGTCCATTATCTGATCTATGTGTGGTAGAGGGAAGGTGTCCTACGGGCAGGCTTTGTTGAGGTCGGTGAAGTCCTTATCGAGTCCAGGAGTGCTGAAAAGCCAAGACGCTTTTCGCTCAAAGTTGGACCTAAGGCAATCCATGATGAACATCCTGACAAGTGGTTCCAAAACTCCACAAACTAATCAGAAGATATTATTCAAAGGTCGATGTGGAACCATCTCGTGCTACCGTCCTAGCCACAGTCGAGCTGCCGTGGCCCGCCTCGAGTTCAGTCGGCCGCACCGACCCAACCGCGCCCCTCCACCGAGCTCCCTTGGCTTCGGCCTCTGTCTGCCGAGCCGCCCCTGTGCGTGCCTTGTCGACCACTACCATCGTGCCGCTGCTCTACCTGCGTGGAGCCACTGGCCCACACCATAGCGTCGTCCTACATTGCCACTTTGTCGCACTCCTCCGCAACGTGCCCATGCCGCATAGCCGCTCGACCGTGGACACCTGCCAGCGTCGCGCTGATCGAGCCATCCTCCTCGGTGAGCTCCCCGTCCTCTGCTCCTTCCCCCCTCTTACCCAGCGCCCCCGTTCTCCTCGGTAAGCCTCGACCGCCATCTCGTGTTGCAGTCCCGCGCCGCACCACCGACCTTCGCCGCAAGTGTGTGCTGCGGGTGTGCCTCCATCCCCTCTAACCATCCTCCTTTTTCGTGCTCTGCTCACCACCCGCGCGTTGCCCTGGCCGGCCCGTGCTAGCCATCCCGCCGCCAGCTCACGCCGTCCCGACCGTGTCCTTCCATGGGCGTGCTGTCCCTAGCCGCCTAAATCTGGCTCCCACTGCCCTCAATTCCTCCTCTGGACACCACCAGTCCACATCTTCGCCGGCTCCTTCACCCGGCCAGCCACCTCTGGCCTCCATCTCCATCTGCTCCTCCCAGCTGGCGCCTCCCTCCTCTCCTCTTTCTTTCTCAGCGCCTCGCACCCACTTGGAAGCAAGTCAGCTGGCCTTATCCTTTTGCCCATCCTCTCCCTCACCTCCATGTGGGCCCCACGGGCTGGCTCCCTTGTCCACCAGCCTCGGTCCACCATGAATCGGCCACTAATACCTCCCTCCGGTCTACAACCCTATACACCGAGTCCACCGTGCAACCCCCTCCCCAGTCCACCGTGAACTCCCACACAAAACCTCCTTCAGTTCACAGCCTTGTGGATCGAGTTCACGAAATAGTACTCCTTTCCAATTTCCAGTATTTCCAATTTTGATAAATCTTTCGATAGCCCTATCTCCTCTGTTTCAACTCTTATTTCGGCGATTCCTTTGCTGATATTCCTCTAAAATCATAATGTATCTATCAGCCAAATCTTGTAACTTTTGGAGTTCATTTAATTTTCTTGTCCGGTATTTAATCCATGTCGCAGTGTTTGTTCTAGAATTAGTTTCGTCATTGTTAATTAAAGTTGAGTTTAGATAGTTCGATACCTATATTTAAGTTATGACCGTAGATTAGTCACTTTTGTTAATCTAGTTAGGTGTAGGTTTAACCTTTTGTTAATTAAATAATGAGTTCTAGAATTAGAATAAACTAAAGAGCTAATCTTTTAGTTCATATTAGAGTAGATTGTTATTTCATGCTTTAATTGATAGGAAATTAAACCTTAGTTTAATTAATGTCATAATATTAACCAATGTAGCTGATAATTAAATACCAATCATTAGAATAATTTACTTTGATAATTAACTATTAGTTACCCTTTTAATAATTAATTAATTAGATTAATGCAGTAATTAACCTAAGTTAATTAATTACATGTTTGCTTTTACCATAGCTATAGTTTATAGCTTAATTAGTGTGGTAATTAAATAACACTAGGTAATTAAGTTTAATTACTAGATAAACTTAGTTTAGTGCTATAGCCTAGAATGTTTAATCCAACACTTAAACACATATAATCATCTAGGGTTATACTTACATATATATGTATACATGCTCACATACATATGAACATAAGTATCGCACATACGTTCATATCTATACACGTGCACTCACCTACACGTAGAATCTCTAACTGTCGTCTTCCGGCGGTTAAGCTAATAAACGTTCACCTAGTTGATCATAACTTGTTTATGGCTTCTCTTAAGTTAATAAAATAAACTAAGTTAGCATCTGACCTAGCTTCGCTAGATGATCCCACTATTCTCTGTTTATTAGCTTCGCATTTCTTAGAGTTGCCGATCGTCTTCCGCGAGGTTTAGCTTTCGTCTTTTTTCCTTCAGTTGTTGTTCTTCCGCCTTGGTGTTTCATTTGGTTTTGTTCTGGTGTTCATCTACTTAGTCGCTGTGCGCTTTTTGTCCTTAATCTGCGTAGGCTCGAAGTCAAGATTCTAAGCAAGAACGCGAGGAAGGAGCTGAAGGCGAGGTCTGATGATGAAGGACCCGAAAAACTTGAACGACAAGATCAATCGTGAATTGGCATTCGTCAAGGTAAGTCCTATCTCCTTGATCAGATTGAACCTGTGTTTTCAGATAATCTACATGATCAACTAAAACTTGACTTATTATCGCATGTGCTATGTATTACGCTTTTACAAACCACTTGCAATAGTTAAATCCTATTAAACACTTGCCATGCCATAAATTTTGTCATCCAGTACACATATTACCCTAGGATTACCTGTTGTTAACTATAATAACAATGGACGATGCCTTGATATCTAGCAAGCTTAGGATTAAATACGTCTTCTCGGAGACATCGCTTTTAAAATATATCTCTTCAGAGATAATGATTTATTGTTATCCATGTTAACTCATATACCATGAATCCTTGACGGTTGTGAATTCCATGATGATTGTGAAATCCTTGATGTTGTGTGGTAAAAGGTGAGAGATGTGTAAAGATGGGTGAAACTATTTCTGGCAGGGGGCAGGTAGGGTAGTCCTCTAGGGAGGATGCTCTTGGGGGCTTGAGATATCGTGGGGGGTACTCATTGCCATAGAAGATGCCTGCCTCAGCCGTGTAAGGACCGAATCAATTGCTCCGACATGCTAAGCCACCCTGTGCAACTATACGTCCTAAATGGGCAACACTTGACTTCTCCTTCACCGGACTGAGTTAGGCATCATAGCAGGAGGTTGAGAGCAGCGAGCAGTCAAGTGACCATCTGTCCCTATATTTGAAGGTTGCTAGAGCCGGCCTAGGCTTAAAAATGGGACTGGCCTTCAATACATGGCAGCTCTGGTGCTTGGGGGAAACTCGTGGAAAAGCCTAGCAGGAAAGGTGTTTGGAGAGTCTCGGTATGATTCGCTCCTCTACTTGCAACAGTTAGAGGCTGAGCATATCATGTGGGTAAAGCTATACAACCTTTGAAGAGTGTAAATCTATTCGAATAGCTGTGTCCATGGTCATGGACATGCGAAGCATGACCCCATTTGACTAGACTCAAGGTGCGTGTGTCTTGATGAGTGAGTGTGTGGACTAGATGTCCGTGTGATGAAGTTCCTGGCTCGATCCGCCAGAAGTTGTGTGGTACTAGAGGTACACTAGGTGTGACAATAGGGAATGCGGAGTGAGGTGTAACCCATCCTAGGACCGAAAAACCCCCAGATATAACTTGTGGCCTTGTTTTGAACTATTTAAACCGTTTCAAATGCTTTGTTACAAGGTTACTTTTGTTTTGAAAGGTTGACAGTAGAGAATATAACTGGATACCAGCATAAAACCTGCATTACGCTTAAAACTATACCGTAAACACTACATAAGAAACTATCAAAGGAGACATGTCATTAGTGACGGCTCCTGAGTACGCATCAGTAATGCACTATTAGTGACGGGTCCAATGACGACCTGTCACTAATGTGTGGCCCAGGCCGGGATGCAGTCACGATCCGTCACTAATGAGGGTTCATTAGTGATGGTGAGCGAACGACCCATCACTAAAGATATTAGTGACGAGTCACATTAAAGTTTGTCACTAATAATTCAGTCATTAGTGACGGGTATATGGGGCACACGTTACTAAATGTAGCCTACTCATTAGTGACAGGTCGTTATGATACCTGTCACTAATATTAAAGTAATTAGTAAATGTAGCCTACTCATTAGTGACTTGGATGGATTCCGACAACTCCTCCATCGGCTCGCGCACCAGGTGTACACTACTCTCCAGGCATTCCCCCACCGACATTCCCCCATCGGCCATGATCGAGACCGATCATAGTAACCTCTTTTCTTTTTCTCCCTCATTGTTAGGCTCATAGTAACACTAATTAGGACACAAAAATTTAATTGAGTTTATAGTACGTTAGGCTCAATTCATATCATCCTATCATGTAGGTCTTGAAGCCGATCGTATGGCTCAAAGATGTAACCCCTGCTATAGGTGGTACTGTACCTTTTGTGCAATCCACTCTAGATGGAAGGAATTTTGTGAAGCTATCTATCTCTTTTGATATACGTTCAAGGGGAGAAAGTAGTGGGGATATCACTATTAGGGCTTATGGCAATGCATCATTGATTTCGTTGCATTCCCAGAAAACCACCGTTGAAGGGAGCCTGAAAGTGCTTGAGGAGCATGGGTTCTTTTTGCCTAACTACAACTATTTTTGAATAAAAGCGCTTGAGGTGGGTGAAGAGGATTTGGCTTTGATCAGTGAGAGGCTTGCTCAGTTCAATGAATATGATATGGTACAATAATATGTAATCCGATTGTTTTGATATACATGACTGTTAGCGTGTATTATTTTCACAATTTTATTTTCTTTTCTTCTAGGATATTTTTGGTGACACCATGATGAGTCCATGGCTCCTTCGGATATGATCAATACCGCCAATGATCCTCAAATCATACAAGATCTAATTACAAGAGCACGTGTGCAACAATTAGACCACCAGGTGGACTCATTTCTCACTGTTCATGTTTCCTTGGATGGATTACTACTAAATTTTTGTGATATTTTATTGCTTAGGAACATGAGAGAAGCACTACAACCTTACTTGGACTCGAGGCTGAGCTCTAGTCGAAGTCGTGGTCATGGTCTAACATAGTACGTCAGTAAAATGGACATAACTCTCTCATACGAAGTCCGTTTTAGGCGTTCTTGGACTTGCTGGAAAGCTTATGTCGAGCCATTTCCAATGGATCTATGTTCAAAAAAATATTCCTTATAGTTTAGTCAGAGTCAAAGGAATAAAGTATTGCATCACCATTCTAGACCCTGTCGGGTTTTGTAATCGTGTCGAGGTCGGAGTCCAGGTTGTACACGCCTCTTTCCACAGCTGCACAACCCTAGGTTGACCCCCTCATGTCCCCCTATAAATATACGGTAGCCATCATAGTTTAGGCTCGAGTTTAGCTTAGATTATTCTGTTTTAACAGTTTCGCTGTTTGTTGAACCCTAAACTCGAGTACTTCATTGGTAATTAGCAATATTTAGATTGCATCTACCTGTTCTTGCTTGTGTTCTCGATTCGCTTGCAGGAAAAGCTTTCTTGGTGAGGTCAACAACGTCTTGGCACGGTTGATAACCACAGAGTAGTGGTGTAGTGGTTGCAAGGGTTCTCAATCTGTTTTGTTTGGAGCCTTTGGATCATCAATGTCGAAGCTTCACCAATCGACTTATCATATTACCTTTCAGAAGATCGGGCAAACGCGCATCACACCTTTGTGGCAATTAGCTTTCAGGATATCTTATATCAAGCCATGGAGCATCTTGGGTTAAGCTTTTATGGACCCAGAGTGGACTTCACTGCTGAAGCAAACTACTAGGCTGATATAAGGTTTCATTTAAGTGGAAATGAATCAGCTAATAAGACATTGTTTACTATCTATGGTAAAGCATCGGGTCGTCCATGTGAAGCAAAAGAGAGTGCACTAATTAATGCTCTAATGTATGTCGATGAAGTACTAGGATACAATATATATTAGATTTCAACTAAGTTAAATATCAGAGGTTACGTGCTCTGGCAAATGCTCAAGTGTAATGATATATGGATATTTGGATAAGTACGTAATGTATACAAAACTATATTGTATGACTGACTTGAGTTAAATTCAAGTTTCTGGATGTATATCTGTGTTCTTGAAGTATTCCCTGTTCTATTCTGTTGTTGAAGTACTCTCTGTTTGCATGCATGCCTTTGATCCAAAATTCGATCTCTTCTTGAAGTCATTAGTGACGGGTCTTAGTTTTCACCCGTCACTAATGTGTCATTAGTGATGGGTGTTCTTATCACCCGTCATTAATGTTAAATCATTAGTGACGGGTGTCTGTAGAATTGGAGGTTCACTGCCAGGGCTACACATTACTGACGGGTTGTGATGAGACCAGTCACTAATGGCACACTCATTAGTGACGGGTGTCCTTATCACCCGTCACTAATGAGTGATGTTTACTGTTATTTTCTTCACCGAGCAGCACGACCAGACAATGTTTGTCCGCCACGGTTGATCGGTAAAGGGGCAATTTTTTTGGTGATTCTGTTGAGGCCAAATCAAATCTCGGTGATTTGAAGTTGGTTCCTATCCCTAGACTTTGAAGGTTTGCCTCCTCCCTCTCCTCCTCCTCTTGCTCATATATGCATGGTGGATTATAGAGTTTGAGTTGGAATCAACAATTTTTCTACTTCTCCTTGATCTTGATATATGTGGATTGTCCCCCTTAGTGTACATGCATGCGTAACCTATGTCTCCCGTTCAGGAGTGTTTGATTATAAATATGACTTGGTAACTCGTCATATTTATAAGAAGATGCTCTTGAATTATCCATGTACTTTGGACAGTTCGAGTATATGTGGCATAGGTTTCGATGCTCTTGTTTGGTTCTAGAGAGAATTTATGTGGTGTCTCTCTATTGTTCTCTGGATACACACCCTCTCGGCTCGTTGTCGAGACGTGTATTTGGAGAACAGCGGGAAGGTACTACCAAAATTTTCTATAGAACCGTACAAGAGCATGGAAACCTACTCGGGCCACATATCCTCGAATGGGATTAGGACCTATCTTTGCCCATTAGAAATTAGCTAGGATCCTTCGGCATAGATAACATGTATCATACTTGGATGTTAATTGTTGGCTTGAATATCACTAGAACACACGTACACACTTAATTTAGTTAAATTAAGTTAGAATTTTTATACTTATTCTACCTTCTATGTCGTTTCTATTTAGAATTAATATTTTTCAATTTGTAGATGGTGGACTGAAGTTGGATGTACCTTGATTTAAGAACTTGTAACGAGTACATAAGCGGGGTGAAGTCTTTCTTGATTGTCACGGTGGCGGATATGGAAGGTTGGGGTAAAACGGCAATGTGGTGTCCATGCTGTGATTGCAAGAATAAGAAGAAGTTCCCAAAACCTAACAATATGTACAATCACTTGTTAAGGCGTGGATTCAAAGAGAGATATCCCGTTTGGAACAAACATGGTGAGGAAGGCCTTAACGAAGGGGAAATAGATCAGGTCCTCCCAAGCAGCAATACGGATCAAGGACTCCCGCCAGACGGTGATATGGATGATTATCTCAGGGACACAGACATATTAGGATTGAATGATGACTATGTGGATTTTTTGGAGAATGTGGACCAAATGGTGCGTGATGCTGAGGGGCACGATGAGTATAGTGATGGTGAGTTTGCCAAATTGAGGGAACTCTTGCGAGACTCAAAGGCACCATTTTATCTTGGCTGTAATGACAAATACACGCTATTGTTTGAGGTGCTGACACTTCTGCAATTGAAGGCAACCCATCGTTGGTCTGATAGGAGTTTCAAAGTATTGTTGCTTCTGCTAAAGGACATGCTACCAGAGGGGAACAAGGTGCCCAAGACCATCTACGACACGAAGAAGATAATTTGTCCTTTGGGATTAGAGGTAGAAAAAATACATTTATGTAAGGAGGATTGTGTCCTGTTTCGTGGAGAGTATGCAGACCTGGATCAATGTCCTATTTATGAAATCCATCGATACAAGCGTAGAAATGATGGTGGCGACGTGGAGGAAGGAAGCAAGAGAAAAGGGCCTCCTAGAACGGTGATGTGGTATTTCCTTGTAATTCCCGAATTGAAGTGTTTGTTCCAGAACAAAAAGGAGTCTTAGTTGTTGCGGTCGCATAAGGAGGGTCGTAAGAACGACGCAATGATACGGCACCCCACAGTTTCAGCTTAGTGGCGAACCATTGATTCCACATTTGGGTTGTTCGCTAAAGAATTAAGAAATATTAGGTTTGCTATGAGCATAGATGGCATGAATCCATTTAGTAACATGAGTACCTCACATAGCACCTGGCCTATTGTACTGTCTATCTACAACCTTCCACCTTGGCTTTGTAAAAAGTGAAAATATATTATGTTGTTGACCTTAATTCCTGGTCCGAGGCAACCTCGCAATGACATCAATGTGTACCTCAGGCCTTTGGTGGATGATCTTAAAGCACTCTGGTCTGAAGGCGTTGAGATTTGGGATCAGTACAAGCGAGAATACTTCACCCTACATGTCATGTTGTTCGTCACCATCAATGATCTGCCAGCACTTCGTAACTTGTTAGGAAAAAGTAGAAGAAAAGGTGAAGCTTTCCCCCAATGCTTAGATGACACTGAGAGTATGTGGTTGAATGAGTCAAAGAAAATAGTGTACATGCGGTATCGACATTTCCTTCCAAGGAACCACCAGTACCGAAAAATTAATTCTCAGTTTGACGGTACAAGGGAGAAAGCGTCACCTCCAAGGCATTTGAGCGGGCAAGATGTCTATGATAAGGTTAAGGATATCAATGTTGTCCTTGGCAAGCGAAAACGATCCTCCACAAGTAATGAAAATGGAATGTGGAACAAGAAATCAATTCTCTAGGAGCTTGATTATTGGAAATACTTAGACGTTCATCACTGTATTGACCTCATGCATGTAGAGAAGAATATCTGCGATAGTCTCCTCGGTACAATGCTCAACATGAAGGGGAAAACAAAAGATCATGAAAACGCATGAGCTGAGCTTGAAGAAATGGGTTTAAGGCTGGAGCTTCATGTCAAGGATACGGATAAAGGGAAATTCCTACCCCCATCTTGCATCACCCTATACAAGGAGAAAAATGAATTTTGCGAGTTCTTGCATGGTGTGAAAGTTCCCTCCAGTTACTCGTCCAACATTAGAAGACTTGTTTCGGTGGAAGAGCTGAAAATGGTTGTAGGCATGAAAACTCATGATTGCCATGTGATGTTGATGCGAATGATTGTGGTTAGAATTAGAAACATGTTTCCAATTCGTGTTCGAGAGGCTATCGTGAGCTTATGCTTTTGTTTCAATGCAATTGGTCAGAAGGTACTCGATCCGAAAGCGTTAGGCAAGCTACAAAAAAGACACTTCGAGACTCTATGTCTTCTCGAGATGTATTTCATACCATCCTTTTTCAATATTATGGTCCATCTCAAAGCTCACCTTCTGAAGGAGATTTATTTTCTTGGCCCTGTATTCTTTCATCAGATGTATCCATATGAGCGATTCATGGGCGTTCTCAAGTTCTACATAAGGAATCGAGCTTTACCTGATGGGTGCATCATATAGGGTTACTCTACAAAGAAGGTAGTGGAGTGGTGTGTTAACTACACAGACCCAGATAACCCAATTGGTGTGCCTCATTCTCGCCACAAGGGTAGGCTCGCTGGGCAAGGAATTCTGGGGAAACATGCAATTACTCCTGAGCCGAAGGCATACGGCCAAGCTCATTTCCTCGTGTTGCAACAAATGAGTGAAGTGTCCCCATATATCGATGAGCACAAGCAGTTGCTTCTTTAGAAGAATCCAGGGCAGACCGAAGCTTGGCTCTCGAAGCAACATATGCAAAGGGTCAACACTTGGTTTTGAGAATGAATCAATCAATCGAGTACTCTTACAAGTGATTTGATCAAGAAACTAGCAGCAGATCCTATATACACAATTACAACATATCAAGGGTACGATATAAATGGTTACACATTTTACACGATTGCCCAAGATCAGAAAAGCACATACTAGAACAGCGGTGTCCATATAGATGCTTACGATAACAACATGCACAGGAGGACATACTATGGTCAGATAGAGGCCATCTGGGAACTGGATTACTTGGGATTAAAGGTACCCCTGCTTCGGTGTTGTTGGGTACACGGGACAAAGGGTGTTACGAAAGACAAGTACAGATTCACTAGCGTAAATCTCAAACTTGTCGGATGTAAGGATGAACCTTTCGTACTCACTAAACAAGTTGCCCAGGTATTTTATGTGACTGACACGGCAAATAAGAAACTTGATGTGGTTCTTGCCGGGAAAAGACGGATCGTCGGAGTTGAAAACGTGGTTGATGAGGACGAGTAGAATCAATTTGATGAAATCCCCCTTTTGCTACTACAATCATTCCACAGGTTGCACAGAACGAGAAGACTCCATACCTACGTTCTGACCATAATGAAGAGATCCATGCCAAGAAAACACAAAAATGGCGAGTACATGAATCAATGTAACCTCAAATTAATTTGTAAAATTTATAATATTAAGTTAAGTCTGAATTTCAATTTAACCTCAAATTTGTAATATTTAGTTAAGTCTGAATTTCAATGTAACCTCAAATTTGTAATATTTGTGATATTCAGTTAAGTCTGAATTTCAATGTAACCTCAAATTTGTGATATGTTTGCAAGAGGAGAAGGCTACCAAATCCTGACTTTGCTTCAGGATGTAGCCAGTATACACATAACTCCCTTAGAGGGATGAGATCATTAGTGATGGGTGATAAAGTCATGCGTCAGTAAAGAGGTCATTAGTGATGGGTGAATTTACCACCCGAACTAATTAACAAGTCTCAGTGATGTGGTGGCAAATCATTATTGAAGGGTGGTAAATTCACCCGTCATTGTTATCTGAACATTAGTGACAGGTGGTAAGTTCACCCGTCACTAATGGTATGATTATAAATAGTAGGCCTGGAACGCCCGCCACCCTAGCCTCTAATTTTTCCTAAGTCCTGCATGCCCGCCACCCATTCCTCCGATTTACACATCTTCCTTGATGCCACCGCACCCCTTGCCCTGCTCCTCTAATCCAGCATCATCTATGGCCGCCAACGACAAGGACTTGGTGTCGTCATCCTCGGTGCCAGCCCCCGACGATGACTACATCGATTGGGACCTGTTGATGGTGGAGGCGGAGGAGGAGGATGATAAGGAGGAAGTGATTACCAATGACAAGGTGATCGCTCGCACCGTCCATGAGGTGAAACTCATTAGCGTAGCCGAGGAAACAGTGGAGGCCATCGCACACCTCTTGGCGGAGGAGGTGGAGATGGGTGGTGACTCCGACATCGACGTCGGCGAGGAGGAGAAGGAGAAGTAGGAGGATGACGAGATGGGCAGCGACTCTGACACCAACGACGACGACGAAGAGGAGGAGGAGGAGGAGATGGGTGGCGACTTCGATGTGACCGACGAAGAGGAGGAGGATGAGGAGATGGGCGGTGACTCCGATGTGACCGACGATGACAGGAGGATGAGGAGATGTGCGACTCCAACATGACCAACGAGGAGGAGGAGGAGGAGGAGGAGATGGTCATCGCCGGTGGCAACTCCGACGATGACACTGGTGAATCATAGTTCATTACTTACCTAGGTTTATGGTGGTAATCCGAATTTAGCAATTTGGATTTAGCACCCTTCTTTTATAGTCTGGATGGGTATTTTTTTGTGTAATCCGAACCTACTTTTGGAGTGATGAACTTATTTATCATCAAATTTGTAATATGTTAAGTCTCAATTTCAATGTATCTAGATGTCCCTACAATGTGATTATGTAATTTGTGGTTGCATATCTTCAAATGAATGGTGATTATGGCATGAATATATCTGGATATGTCTTATTTGCAGGAAAAGATGGCTGCCAAATCCTGACTTCGCTTCAGGATGCATCCAGTATACAAGTAAAACCCTTAGAGTGATGAGCACATTAGTAACGGGTGATAAGGTCACATGTCAGTAAAGAGGTCATTATTGATGGGTTAATTTATCACCCGTCACTAATTAACAAGTTCCAGTGATGAGGTGGCAAATCCACCCATCACTGTGACCCAATCATTAGTAACGGGTGGTAAGTTCACCCGTCATTGTGACCCGAACATTAGTGACGGTTGGTAAATTTACCCGTCACTAATGATATATTTATAAATAGCGGGCCCGGGAACCCTAGCCTCCAATTTTGCCTAAGTCCCGCTCCGCCTGCCACCCATTCCTCCTCGCCTCCTTCTCCCGGTCGTCCCCGAGGTCGCCGCCGTCTCTTTGTTGTCCCCATCCCTCTCCCCGACGTCGTCTTCCCCTGCGACCTCATCCCCGACTACCCCGACGCCAAGGAGCCCACACCACCATCACCTCCTCCCCGACGAGCACCCTGACTCCGAGGAGCCCGCGCCACTGTGCTCCCCTCCTCACCGACGCCTTCCACCATCATCCTCACCTAGTGTAAGTCCAAGCCCACCAACTTGTGTGGTTAGTAAAAATATTGGAGCTCCAGAACCCTTTGGAAGTCCCAGAGAATGCAAATGCAGGTGGCTATACTTTATCCAAAATGGTTCCTATTGTTGTATAAATCAACTTCAGAAAACTGTTGTAGTTTAAACACAAAAGGAATTGAAATTGAAATTGATTACTACTACTATTTGCTATTGTTTCAGTTAAGCTTTAGTTTTAGTTAAGCTATTATTTGCTACTAGTTAAGCTACTATTTGCTTGAATGTTTTTGATGCATATGCTTAAATGTAGTTGTAAGCAGCCAAACCAATATGATCGATTCATATGCTTCCAGTAGTAATCATAGATGCTTCTTCTAGTCCTATTTACCTATATGCAAGTTCTAGTCATTTTATTCAAGTTTATATGTATGCATATTTCTTTGATGATGACATTTAGGAAATGAAAACTAAATTTGTAAGAAAATCCTAAAAATGAATTTAGGTTGCGTAACCTATTATGTCGTCTCCCGTTCGGGAGTGTTTGATTATAAATATGACTTGGAAACTCGTCATATTTATAAGAAGAGAGGTGCTGCCAAAATTTTTCTCTAGAACTATACAAGAGCATGGAAACCTACTCGGGTCACATATCCTCGAATGGGATTAGGACATATCTTTGCCTATTAGAAATTAACTAGGAACCTTCGCTTTAGATTAGAAATACATCATATTTTCATAAATTCATATAAAAGTGAATATAGTTACTAAGACTTCTATAATTGTATCTGTGTATTCGTATCTACTAGATGTCTGCCAATGAGTCATCGGGATCATCTAACGAAGCACAAGCTCCCTGTCAGATGTCTACACAACTAGGTCCCAGTGGAACAACAGTGTGAAAGCCAAGGGCACAAGCAAAGTGGCCGACTGAAAAGATTACCGTCATGGAAATCAATGATGATGGCATGCCTACGGAGAAGAAGGCCCTGCAGATGTTGCGGAAGCTCGCATGCCTTAATGCTTGGGAGAGGGTGCCATTGACCCTGCCAAAGTTCGATGACCTCACTGTGGATCAAAAGAACGCCTTGTTCAATGATGGTGTCAATACGTTTTTGGAGTTCCTGGAGAACATGAAGGCGAAGGCTTGCAGGGTTTCTATGAAAATGATCGCCAAACTTCAGAGAAACCACACGAGCAAGCTTATAAATGAGTATATGGCAAAAGATTTGGAGCCCTTCAACAAGTACCCATATATTAAAAGAGAGGATTGGGAAGCTTTTGTGGCGTTGAAGAGCTCTGAGACGTTCCAAAATGAGAGTTTAGCAAAGAAGCACCTTCGGGCAAAGAACAAGCAGAATCACAACCTGGGCACAGGTGGGTACGTGGAGAAAAGGGATAAATGGCAGGTGGAGGATGCAAAGTTAGCCAACGAAGGCCGCGAGAACCCTTGGTTGCAATTCTTGGGATGATCGCAATCATATTTGCGCGCGAGCGGTACGCTATCAGATAGTGGAGAAATCACCTTCAAATCTAGCAAAACCGAGTCAGTTGCTCAAAAGGTGAAAGAAATAGCTACCCACTCCTCCGAAGGTTCATCCACTAGGGTCAGGGAACATGACGTGCTCTCCACTACGCTGGGAAATCCTGAGCACACAGGTCGCGTTCGAGGCGTGTCCAGTTCCCAGGGTTGGAAGTTAGGCTTCCCCGAACACGTCAGGATTTATAAGAAGAGGAAGAGGTCGGTCCCAATAGATGTGGAAGCATTGACCCAGTCAATTAGGGAGATCGTTTATCAAGACGTCTTGCAAAGGTTTGCAGCACAAGGAGTCATAATTCCTAGTGCACCAACAGGTGGTAGCCCCATTGCTGGACACAAGAGTAGTCAAGCCTCCATGGAGGTTGAACAACCTGCCTTCTCTCCATCTGTGGAGCCCGGTACCATAGACCTTGTCGATAGGCCCACGCTGTGCTCGCTAGTCATAAGACCTGGAGGCTACTATATTGAGGTTGCAAAGGGCAAGGTGCATCCAAATGTCTAGGTGTTACATACGATCCCGATACGTCCTAGCTATGCCATGGTCTTCATGGATTTTGTACATGCCAATGCTGTGGACACAGATTTGCCTGTCCCCCCCCCCCCCCCCAATGATGAGATACAAAAGCTGAGTCAAGCTCGTCATCAAAGGATCCAATGGAAGAGGGGGGACAATGTGGTGCACACGGAACCATATAGGAGCGATCCGTCTGGACGTTTAAGTTCCCTACCCCCAACCTCAGCCTCGAGATACGCTAGTTGTGTCACCTTTGGTCACTTCGCCATCTACAGTTATGCCTGAGGGCAGCCCAAAGAAGAAGAAGAAGCCTTTGCCCACTCTGCCATCTACAATTAAGCAACCTAAGGGCAGTACAAGGAAGAAGAAGAAGTCCAGCCCAGGGTCCAAGAAGCAGCTGCCGAAGAAATCCAAGTCCTCTGGTAAGGACTCATTCGCTAAGAAGTGCCAGATAGGGGAAGCTTGGACTACGGCAAACCCAAAATTCAAGCCTGAGAAGGCCTTGCTTCTGGCAGATCCACTTCGGTGGATGGGACAACTTTCTGTTGAGTGGCATAATTTCTACCTGCAAGGTTGTAGAGAGAGGAAGATTTTCGTTGTCTTATATTACCAAAATCGTCACTTCTTGACTAGGGACGGCTACTTCCTCGTGGGCTTCAACGACTTATACGACCTCTTCAACCTCGATGGCCTGGAGTTGGGTTATTGCGATGCTTTACATTGTAAGCCCTTTCAAAATAGACGTTTGTTAATTATTACCACTAAATTCTCCAATCTAACTAATTTCTTATCTGTAGACACTTGATACAAGAAATGAGGAAGGAGCCCTTCGGATTCCTTTACCCCCATAATATGTCGATTTCTATGATGCAACAACAAAGGCAATTCATTGTGGAATATGTGGCTAGGGCAATGAGCCACTTTTCGAAGAGGGACTACCTGATGGAAGCCCACAACACAGGTGGCCATTGGATCTTACTGGTCATTGCCCCAAGTGGAACTTGGTCTGGTACCTCTATTCATCAAGACCAGTGGTGGGACATAACGGTGAACTGGGACAACGTGACTATACTGTTGTCAAATAAATCCTCGACGAGTAAGCTCTTCATGACTTAGGTTACATATTGAACTTTTGAAACTTACACCAAATGTTGACTATTGGATCCCTCTTCGCATGTAGGGCTTTCGGTAAGTATATGTGCTGTGATCCAAAGTACGATCCGAAGGAGCCCCGCACACAATAAGACCGCCTTCACGGTAAGTGCCAGCAGACATATTTGCAAATACTCTACTACCACATTTTTTTTCCTTCTCCAGTGCCACCAACAACCACTGGGCAACTCCTACGGATTCTACATTGCGCGTCACATGTAGCTATTCATGGCAGCAAAGGATATGAAATCCCTAGATGTAAGATAATTGCATAGTCTTTTCAATGCTGCTTTTATTCATTACAAATATCTGATGATAATATAATTTTGCTCACGCTAATTGCATACTTTTCCCATAACTACTTTCATTAAGCAGGAATTCAGCGTACCGAACGACAACATCGAGGAGTCTACACTCTCCAACATTCGAGCACCGATCGCCTCATTCTTAATGACCGAAGTCGTCTCTTTGAAAGGCGAGTTCAATTGTAGGGAGGCACGGCTCTGACTTATGTAATTTGTGGTTGCACTTTCGACTTATGTAATTTGTAACTATCTAGATGTGGACTTGCGCCGTTGTACGTTTCGAGGACTTTTGATTATATAATTTGTGGTTGCATATCTTGTGACTTTGTCCCTACAATGTTGGTCGTATCTGGATGTCCCTACAATGTGATTATGTAATTTGTGGTTACATTTGTATTTGGATGTGTCTTATTTGCAGGAGAATACGATTGCCAAATCCCGACATTGCTTCAGGATATAGCCAAAAAAATAGGTAAATCCCTTCGGGGAATGAGAACATTAGTGACGGGTGGTACATTCACCCATCACTGATGACCGAGTCCTAGTGACGGGTAGCCTTCCAACCCGTCTCTGGGACTCCGTCATTAGTGATGGGTGGTAAATACACCCATCACTGATGACTCATAACCAGTGACGGGTGGTAACACCCCATCGCTGATAACTCGGTCACCAGTGATGGGTTGTAGCTACCCATCACTGGTTCTAGATAGTTAGTGACGGGTGATAAATATACCCGTCACCAATGACTCGGTCACTAGAGGTGGGTTTTTGTTAGCACTCGTCACTAATGATAGAATCCCAGAGACGGATTGAAAATTTACCCATCACTAATGACTCGGTCACCAGTGACGGGTTGTGGTTAGAACCTGTCACTAATTATCGAGTACTAGAGACGGGTTAGAAATCTACCTGTCATTGGGGATCGATTATTAGTGATGGGTATCATAGACCCGTCACTAATGACGATCACAGTGATGGGCTATAGACCTTCTCAGGCCATAGGAGATGTATTTTAGTGACGGGTCTCAATTATGATCTGTTACTGGTGATTGTCATTAGTGATGGGTCCCAACCCGTCACTAATGTTTTATCATTAGTGACGCAATAAGAGTGACGGGTGTGGTAACCGTCACTAATGATGGTTATCACCCGTCACTAATATGTTGTTCTGGCGTAGTGAAAGCTTTATCCTTGAAATATCCATTATGCATCTGTCAACTCCTTAAAGTAGTATAGGACTTGTTGAGTACCTTCCGTACTCGATCTTGCTGCTTTCAGATTGTTGAGATGGAGATCAACCTCAACCCAGGTGGAGTCAAAGAGAAGAAGTCTAAGGTTGTGTCCGCACCCGAGTTGCCTGTGGTATTGGGTTGCATCGTTTGTTTCGCTATGCTGTGTTGTAGGCTCTTTTGCCTGGCTGGTCTACTGTGGATACTTATTCACAAGACCATCTTTTGCGCCTTTCAGATAATTATTTACTTTATTTTATTCAAAGTTTATATTTGATATCATTCTAGAGAATTCTGTGCGTATCAGCTACTTGATCCAGGGACTGACATATGAGGCACAGGGGAACCTGAGGTCGGGGTTCTGACACCTAGCACCCGTTGATGGCACCTGGCTCAGTCCGGGTGGCCACAGGTGTTCTATCCATGGGGGTCGGAGACCAACCCCAGCTCAAGCAGTGCCGGGATATCCTCCGATCAGATCGTCGAGGTGAAGTTGATGCCTCCTCGGGT
Organism: Phragmites australis; assembly: GCF_958298935.1. NCBI lineage: Eukaryota > Viridiplantae > Streptophyta > Magnoliopsida > Poales > Poaceae > Phragmites > Phragmites australis. The sequence continues at coordinate 13,568,965 of NC_084940.1, forward strand.
GTCTTCAAGCGCCTCCACTGGTTGATAGCCTCGCGCAAATCTCATTAATCGCATGATGTTTGACCGGTGAGGTCCTTCGGCGGTTAGTTGCTCGGTTATCTTCTCGGGCCGTCTTGTTCCAGAGATTATGCCTCTCTGAGTCTGATCCATCATGAGAAGGGAGTTCCCGGCAATGGTTAGATGGGAGTTCTCGGCCTGAATGAAAGCCTCCTTCATCATGCCAGTCACTGAGTCAATCCAGCCCTTACTGGTGAGAGTTTTCAAATATGCAATTGAAGGGTGCATGAGAGCCTCTTGTAGATGGAGGAGCATCTGTGCCGTTGCAGATCTATAGCGTTGAGTCCCTTGCTGATGGTTAGGAGATGTCATATCCCATGTTCCGTTCGGGTTTTGGATCTGGGAAGGCGTGGCTAGCGAAAGCTAGCCGTCGCCTGGAACCAAAGCGACAGGGATCTATGTGTTTGCAGGATCATTATCATGATTGCCCAGACTGTCATCCCCGTCTCCAATAGCAAAGACTTCTCAGGGGTAATCTCCACTAGAGGAGGAGTCCAGATCTATCATGAATTTATCATTGGATTGCTTCGGTAGGTATCTCGACAATCCATGTTGTCAGAAGTTGCGGGGGAGGATTCCGACTTGTGACTTGGCAGCCAAGTGGTTTAAACTCGATGCCATAGTCTTTGGCACATTGATCCATAAAGCGACTTACCTCATCGCCGGAATCATCGCCAATTAGATCTTAGTCGAGATCTACCTGGTCGATCGCTAGCTCGTCATTGGTCGAGGAGGTGAAGTTATCGTAGAACCCCTCGTCCGAGAAACCGGTCCTCGGTGCAAGCTTGGGCAAAGTTGACGGCTTATCGTGTGTAGATGTATCAATGCCTATTGTCATGATTCGCACGAACGGCGCCAACTATCCACAATTGATGGACCGACGATCTTACGAACCTGTAGAAGATGTAGGGGATACTTTGAGTAGATGAATCACAGAGCACATAGAAGGGTTTTGATACAGCTTCAGGCCTCTTAGAATAATAGTCATACGTCTTGTCTATTTTGTATTATTCTCTGAGACTATTATAAGGGAGTGCGTAGCTAGCCTAGATAGATTTAGACCTAATCAGATGGATCCTTTGCGAGTAGTCGAGGGAGATACTAATATAAATCTAAGTGCAGAAGGCTTGGAGGGTCAGAGCTTCTGAATGCTTCAATAGCTTATGATGGCTTATGTCGAATTATAAGTATTTTTTCTTCCGAAGGGTCCTCACTTGTGCTCCCATGAACAGGTAAAAAAAAAGTGTTTACTATGAGATAGACCTATCCATGGGCAGACCAATCGGACAAACCCGATCCAACCAGGCCCCGGAAAACCAGTCTTGGGCCTCAGCTTGCAACCAGAAAGCGTCCTTCGGGCCAGGATCAGGCTTTGAATTTAGCAACTCGGGTAGCCCGATTCTTCGCTCGGCGACCACGGATTCTTCGCTCGGCGACCACGGTCGCACGCGTCCCTGCCGACTCCAGGAGCCATCCTCAACTGCGATCGCGCCTCCCGTCGACCAAGCGCACTTGGCAGCCTGCATCTTGAAGGCCCTCGGATACAAATGAACCTTCGGTGGTCCTTGTCGTTCCCGATCCAGCATGAGTGCTAAGAAATGCAATAAACTCACATATGAGATTCCCGTCCGCATCGAGTCATGGACCATATTTCTTCTTAGTTTTACAGTAAATTGTGTCCATGGCACTATACCTGCCTAATCAGGCTCTATTCGGAACACGGGGGAACATGATTCATGCCAAGATTAAAAAGCTGTTACGTGTGCAATTTAGTGGTTGCAAACGGGCCTTTTCTGAGTACTTTAGATCGGGGCATTGATTATTTGAGTTCGGAGTAGTGATTGTTATCTGAGTTCAAGTTTTTGGTTGTCCAATGAAATTGCTGGTCATTATCTGAGTTCAATTTTGTGCACCATGACATCACAGAACGGTAAAAGTAAGCAAGAAATTGTTGATAATTATCTTAAAAAAGAAATTGTTGATCAGTGCATAAAGCTTTAATGAATAATAGTGTATCAAATATAAACAAAGAAATTTGGAAGATGAAACTGCTTTTGAAGATCAAGATTTAAAACTGAACGAAAAAAAGTCTCTCACTTGTGCTCCCGTGGACATGTAAAAAGAAGTGTCTCACTTGTGTTCACTATCATCATGAAGTCATCACAAGTGTCTCGCTGTTAATGGGTACATTGTCTACTACTGAAGAAAAAAATTATGTCTTAATGAGACACATAAAGAGCAAACCTATATTTTTATTCCTGGTGAGTAGAGGGTACAACACATTCACTGTGTCATAGTAACACTTGAAAGTCCAGTATAAACGAAAGGGCAACTTGAAATCTACTGAAACTAGTGGCGAAGTTCCCTGGCCAAATAAGCTCATATGGATGCAAATACCATCAATATAAACTAAACCAAACTACTCAGTAAAAAATGGTCCATAAGTCGATGGATGACATCATGGTCTTCGATGCTGAGCGCAAGATGGTTAATGATCCACTAGACACTCTGCAAAGGAAGTAGATCGTTTTTTGTTCAACAAGATCACGGTTCCGTTACTGATTTAGGTTGGAAAACGAACTAGGCACTTCATGCACAAGGTGCTTCCAAACCACCACTGCACTTTTACTAAGTATCTCACGTATTTAAGTCGCTTCTCTGATTTACCACGGCAAAAACAATTTGATCGACAATATAGTATGACCATACTATTGAATGATGACAATTTCCAAATATCATTCTTAAATTGAATAACACTAAGCAGAGATAGGTCTTTCTTAAATTGACAAGAATAAGCAGAAAAAGTTAATCGAACGGCCGGCTATGATCGGATCAATCAGCTGCTGTCCAAGTCATGTCTCCCTCGAAGATCCAATGGCACACCTCAATATCACCGGGTTTTCCACCAAGCGCGATGAACGCCCCGTGGTTCGGGCTCCAATCGGACGTCTCGAGATGGCAGATGGCCACACCATGGTTGATCTTCCGGTTGGAATCCACGTCCAGGATGTCGGCCTCGTACAGCCGGACGTGTGGCACTGAGTGACAGTAGTACACTAGGTACGGGAACAGGCTCTGATGGCACGACACGGACCGCGTCACGCTGCCGGCGGCAATGCCGGTGACCTTGCCGAGCCGGACGTCCCTGCCGCTGCCCGCCGTGGACTCGGTGCTTCGCACGGCGATGTTGCTGCCCAGCATCTCCACGGCGAAGTCCACCATGTCCTCGGCCGAAGTCGTGCACCGCTTGGTCTCGCCCCGGCTGGGTGGGCGCGCGCACTCGGCCACTGTCAACTCGACCACCTGCCTCATTGCTGTGCCTGGTGGCGCTCCGAACAACGCTGACACGGCTTCCGCCACGAATGGTATCTTCGTTGCAATGTCCCTTGGCAGGAACGCCCGTCGCGGCATCTTGTCGCTGATGTCCGGCATTGGCATTCGGTTGCCCATCATGAGGTCCCTCTCCCGGAAGAACTTCCCTGGCTCCGGCGACCACTTGGGCAGCCGGTGCCCGGGCGCCGTCGCTGCTGCGGCCGTCTTCGACACCTCCATCTTTGACATGTTCTGGTACTCCTTGAACTCGACGCCTTCGTTGGAGTACGCCTTGAAAGTCGTGTTGTCGCCCGAGTAGTGCGTGAACCCGATGCGGTGGTCGGGGTTCAAGCCCTGGCCGTATCCCTTGAACGCCACGCTCCCTGGGTTGGCCGACTTGCCGTAGCTGTCGAAGTCGGCGACTGCGCCATTGGCGTTGTTCGCGTAGGACGTGAAGCTGTCGTCGCCGACGTTGGCTTCGTCCCTGTACCCCTTGAACTCGTCGACGCCGGCGTTGCTGCCGGAGGCGTAGCTCCGGAACGTGTTCTCGGGGGCGTTCCCGTCGAGGCCGTAGGACGTGAACGTGTCGTTTAAGCCGTTCGCCTTCTCGCCATAGTTGATGAAACCGGAGGCGATCGTGTTGGAGTGGTTGCCGTAGGTCTTGAAGGACTCGCCCGCGCCGTTCGCGGTCTTACCGTACCCGGTGAAGCTCTCGACGCCTGAGTTCGCGTCCTGCGCGTACGCTGTGAACTCGTGGGCGCGGCCGTTGCCGGTGGTGTCGTAGGTGGCGAATGTCGCGGCCACCGTGTTGGTCTGTCCGGCGTAGCCGGCGAACTCGCCACGGCCGCCAGTTGCACTGGTGGTGTACGAGTTGAAGCTGGACGTCCCGACGTTGCCCTCCGTCTCGTAGGTCGTGAAGGAGTCGTTCCGCCCCAGTGAGCCCTTGCCGTACCGCCGGAAAGAGTCGACGGGGCCGCTCTTCCCCCTCGAGTAGACCGCGAACTGGTCGGCGCCGCCGCCACCGCTGTTGCCGTAGCTGCTGAAGTTGCCGTTCTCGTAGTTCTTGAACGGCGCGGCGGCCCCAGGACCGCCGGAGGCTGCGCCCGCGGCACCCTCCACGTTCGAGGACGACGCCGACCAGGACGCCGCGGGGGTGGAGGGGCAGAGCAGGGACGCCGCGGCACAGAAGTCGCGGAGGCGGGACGCCAGCTTGCCCGCGGAGGCCAGGGTGGAGAACGCGGCGGCGTCCGGGGCCGATAGCGGGGAGAGCTTGGCAAAGAAGAAGGCCGGCGGGTGCGGGCTGTTGCTGCGCACCTTCCGGTTCCAGTATCGGATAAACGCCGCCTTCACCGTGAACGGGTTCACCGGCAGCGACCACGCCGGGATCAGCCGTGGCAAGCCTCGTGATGGCAACCGAGTGGGCGGCGTCGGCGCTGGGGACGGCGGGGTGGCATTGGACAACGGTGAAGGTGAAGGTGGTGGGGTTGCACGTGTCAGATGGCAGAGGAGTAGCAAAATGGTGAGGGCCAGGAGGAGGTGAGGGCGGCGAGGGAACGCCATTGTTGCGGGTTGCAGCCTGGCGTTTGGAAGCGAGGAGCTAGTTGGGTTGCAGAGAGAGATTTATAGGAGCAGGGAAGTTTGGAGGGAGGGCGAAGGGGCGTGTGTGTGAATGAAATAGGTGAGCGAGTTTGGGAGCTGCACACTGATGCCATGCATTCGAGGAGTCAGAATTCAGAAGAGATGTTACTCTGTTCAAACTGAGACTCTTTCAGTCCAAGTCTGAGCCGTGGGTTTGGGCAATTGTGTTGTTCTCACCTCGCAAAATATAAATCTGCAGTCTGGATTGTGAATCTATGGACTTCTTGGTAGTGCTAATTTTCACGGTATGCTGGCTTACTGGAGCAGCAGAAGGAATATTTGCGTGGCCAAGCAGCAAGGAGTATTAAGCAACAGCAAAGTATTTCCCCTGGATTTTTTGGTATTAATAAGGGCGGAACTATCGCTCGGACGTCTTATTCGAGCGCTGGCATCGGACACATCCGTTATCATACAATTGTAGGAGCTAGACAACCTTACACCATCCGATCCTGACAGAAAAATCTCACCTCAACATCAGATCTTATTTCATGCAACATCACTAGGTGAACCTACAATTCTTCCTCGTGTGGTCACTCACCCTCGAGCTCCCCACGAAGATTGTCGAGGAGCTCGACTCCTTAACCAATCCACAACAAAATTGAATAAACCTTGTCTCAGATCTAAAATATCAAGTTCCCTACCACGAGATCAGAATTTCGACGCTCGCAATAAACCAAATTCACTTCCGCAGCATACGGAAAAAGCTATTGCAACATCTTCACTTAGGAGATTGTCCTAAGTGAAACATAAGTTAATATATGCAAGTGCAACATCTAAAGGTCATGAAGCATGAGTTAACATATGCAACATTTCATAAGCAACATAAAAAATAAACTATTCCATCATAATTTTGTAGAAGGCATAACTGGATATGGTAGAAAGACATTCAAGCTTGCAACATTTTAGGTAGATTATTGCAACATTAAGTTAGAACTATTGCAACATAGATGTGAACAAAGTGCAACATGAAAAGTTCACAAAGGTCATTCAAGACTGCAATATTTGATTTGTATTTTTGCAACATGAAAAGTTAACAAGTGCAACATTACAGTTTTTGTTGAAAATGTACATGGTAGAATCATTCAATGTTGCAACACTTCATATGCACCATTGCAACATTAAAAAAGAACTAGTGCAACATTAAAAAAGAACCAGCGTAACATGGCCAAAAGACGCCGCCATCGAGCTCACCCACGCAGTAGGCCCACGATGCATCCACGGCCGGGCTCGCCACCTGCAAGCCATCACCACTCCCCCATCACTCAGTGCTAAGCTCGCCCATCGCCGTGTGCCCGTGTGGCTCCTAGCTTGCCAAGAAAAAGCATTGCAACGTCACATGAGAACCACCGCAACATCCAAAATGAATGAGGCAACATCACACAAGAACCACTACACCACTCAAACAAATTAACTACAACATTGAAAAAAATCACTACAAGAAAATAAATGAATGAGTGCAACATTAAATAATAACCAGTGCAACATGGCCATAGGACACCACCTCGTCAAGCTTGCCCACCCACAGTCGGCCCGCGCGGCATCCGTGGCCGCGCTCGCCACCTGCAGGCAATCACTGCTCCCCCGTCTCTCAGTGCTAAGCTAGCCCACCGTGGTTGGTCCTTACGGCTCCGAGCTCGCCCACCCGTTGCCCGTCACCGCTCCCTGTCGCCCGGTGCTAAGCTCACCCACCGCCGTTGGCCCATGCGGCTCAAAGTAGGTGAGCGGCAGAAGAGGCGAGGTCGGGAGGAGGGAGCGAGCAGCAGAGGAGGTGACATAGGGAGGGGGAGTGGTGGAGGAGGTCGGATTTAGAGGGGAATAGGCGGAGGAGAGCGGATCTGGAGGGGGAGCTCCAGATTAGGAGGGGAAATGGCGGATTGAGAGGAGGGAGAGTGGCGAAGAGCAAAATGAACTGGGGGGGGGGGGCAAAGTAATTAGGTGGGGTAGAGGATATAGACAGTGCGGGAGAGAATTGCGACCGTACCATATTGTGTCCGATGCTCCAGACGCTCATGATGAAGCATTATCGATCCTTTATTCAGTTGTTGCACATGGAGAGCACAGTACAAGAGGAAACTTGGTGCGGTCGTGTCGTCACATGAGGCACCAGTTCAAGACATGCGCACACAAATCAACTCAACCCAATGATGAAAAATGACCAACCACAAGAATAGAGTTCATCATAGGAACAAATCAAGAAACGCTGAGACACGTAGCAGTAATCCTTCTTATTGCACTATGACTAGTCGACTTATGATGGATCCGCATCCGCCAACTTGGCACTGTACTTCTTCTTGAGATAGCCGATGAACTCGTACACCTCTTCTGGTGGGTGTAGGCCGTGCTCTCCCTCTTGCCGCACCACTTCGCCCACACCGCCGCCTCGGGCACTCCTCCTCCACGCTGAACTCCCCAAGCCACCCGTAGCTGAGGAACCACGTCGTGAAGGGCACAAACGCAAGGTCCACAAACCCGAACGCTTCGTCGGCAAAGTAGGGCTTGTCCCCAAGCTCCGCTTCACAGTCCTTAGGGCCTCCTTCATCTCACTACGCAGTTACGAACCTTCTAGTAGGGTAAGGTTGGGTGGCCTCCCTACCTACCTCTGGCAAGGAGGCCCACCCACTCCCCCTTCTCTTCTAGCTTCGGGGCCTAGGTCCGTCATCCGCTTCACCGTGTGCCTATGCCTTGTGGACAGTGGTGAACCTTCTAGTAGGACAAGGTTGGGTGGCCATCCTACCTACCAACGATGAGGAGGCACCCCCCTCTTCTCCTCTAGCTCTGGTGCCTAGGTCTGTCGTTCGCTGTGCCATGTGCATGTGCCCTGTGGAGCCATCAGCCGTGCACCCGTGCATTTGCTCTCTATTCATGAGGTTGAAGAAGGAGGCACAAGCACCAAGAGGTATCACATTGAGCCTGTCAAAGTGCCAATAACCAAGTAGTTGGGATAGTAGCCAAGCCCAGTATTGTCTTGGTTGTGTCTCTGTCGGCTGCCCCAATTCATGCGATTCAGCAGACGCCGACAATTCATTTGATTCTCGAATTTGTTTGATTCCCCAAAATCAGACGCCCCAATTCATTGCTCTGACTGCCCAACAAGCTGAGATGCTGGCACACCAGCAATCCAGCATGGTGGGAGGTGGTGTGCCAGGTTCCGACGCTGGGCAAGGGCTCATTCTAGCAGATGTCGGTGGTGGGAGCGCTAGAGCAGGGCGCGGACGTGGGCTCGTTGGAGTAGGGCACGGCTGAGGAAAACCAGTCAGTGGCCTTGATGGGAGCTCCGATGCCGGGCAAGGGCGAGGAAACAGATTGGCACTGGGAGCTCCGTCTGCGAGGATTGCGGTGTCGACAACAGCAAGCACGGGTACGAGCTGCACAGCCACGCCTACACCGGGACTACTAGGGAGGAAGAAGCTCTACAAAAGCTTAGGTAAATTAATTGTGGTCTTATTCTTTTAGAAATTGTGCAGACATAGATTATTGATTAGTCAATCGAATGATTTTGTAGATTTGAAAAGCTTTTTCAGTAGCAATTCATTGGTTGGCAGTGGCTAGGCCTAAGCACACATGAAAGTATGAATGATGTTGTGTCTGAAGAAGGAGAAGTGCAAGTGGTTGCGGCCGAATTGGGAGATGTAGAAGCGCAAGTCATTGTTGAAAATGCACAACTGCTTAGGACAAGATGTTGAAGGTATTAGGAATTTTGTCATGGATGTTTATCTTGTTTTTTATCCAAGGCTTCATGTACCAATCGAGGGATTTCATCCTGACATTAGAGCAAATGTGTCATACCCGGTCGTTTAAAAGAATAACTAGGTGCATTCCACATGTATGCCAGGATCTGTTTCATCATACATGTAATGACATTATAAGTGATATATAGTTCTATATCGAACAAAACAACTTTATTAAAATAAATATCAGAGTCTATAAGATAGTGGCGGAAGAACAAAAGAGGACTCATATAGATCTTCTGAGAACACACAGGCAATCGACTAGGGGCAACGTGACCTAGGACGCTCCGTCTTCCTTGTAGCCTTCATCTTCCTTGATCTCCGCATAGTCGTCTCCAACTGAGCAACATTTATTATTGAAAATAGAAAGTGTGAGTGCATATCATACTCTGCAAGTGTGGAAAAGTATGACATGAGGGCTTAAGATAGGAAAGGCTTGACTCAGGTTTATTGCATCTATATCATCATAATCTAGGACTCACAAAGGACTTAGCAATTCTATTTACTATGTGTGACGATATCAACATTAAAGGAACAGCTCATCGGATTCCATCCGACTACCAGACTCACCAGATATCCTATATTTGGCTACCAACTCATCGGAGTACCACCACCCGACTACCCAAAACCAACCATCCAAGATCCGCACTAATCATGAAGAAGTCTAAGCCTGCTCTTGACTATGAGCATGGTTGATCGATCAGTTTTATACTCTACAAAGTCTGCACACTTTACCCACGAGTCGTGATTTCATCACCCGTATTACTAGGTGACAGTCTTCATGTTGCCGTGCCGACCAAGCACTTACACACTTCCGAGGTATATGCCAAGAGATCACTACAAGACTGTTACAAAGCTCCCGCCGAACTGTAAGCACCCACTGAAGTTTCACTGCTAATAGTGATTCCATCATTGCAGAAGCCCCCTCTTGTGCCACTCAACCTTCTAATTGTGCTCACATAACCGGAGGGGTGGCTAATTAATTGGCCAGGCTGTACCCATATAGGCCTCGTGGTTGTGTTGTTGTGTCGAGTTACATGTCCATGAACCGATCCTTAGCTATTGACTTGGACAAGACTACCACTAGCCATAGGGGTAAATTAACCATCATGAATACCAGAGTAACCAAACCGCTTGGAATGTGTCCACATGCCAACTGAAGAATACCATCACTAGAGATAACCATAATGTCACAACCACCCTCGTTCCACTTGCCCAAGTCCCTAGTTATCCATGTTGCTACCAAGATTACAAGATCAGTTCATGTTGCATAGACCATTAAACAGATTAACATTTAAACCACCCGACTTGACAGCACGACTAAGCATTTCTATCCACGACACCCAATTTACAACACATGCGACAAGGATAATCATGGAAGAATCTAGTAAACCCTAGCCATGGGATTCATATTGAAAATCATGCAACTTAGAAAGTAAAAGACATTGTTTCTTATAACGGGGTCAATGTGATCAAGGACACTTGCCTTATCCGAAGTGCTGCTCAATGTCTCCAAAGTCTTGACCTTGTAGATCATCGATTCTTCTAGACACACCGTACTCTACTAGTGGAAACATGCAAATAAAAGAAAAAGTAAATAAATACAAAATCAAACCTAATTTGCAAATCAAAAGGGGAAAAAACAATGGATTGGGGCTTTCAATGAAGAAAGAACTGGATTTAACATGAAGACGATGGAAACTAAGGCCTTATCGGAGAAGGACGTACAAGGATGTACAAGAATATTGACATGTGATATCTTATATAATTTTATAAATATTATTTTAATATTGAATTCATATCCAATGTGCAATGATATGTGAGCTCTTACACATCGAAGTCATATGATATGCATCCAACTATTAAAATAATACTTAGAAGTTGTATAGCGCTGCACGACAAAAATTAATTATCGGACATGAAAGAGTATGAACCGCTGAAATATGTTGAATAAGATGAATATCTGGAGTGGTGCTTGAATTTAGATGAAATTCGGTGGAAAGTATTGAAGAGATAACTTGTATTTGAATTAAAAGGACTGGGAATAGTATTAACTATAGATAATAGGGGCCAACTTGTAAACATTCTGAGTAGAAAAATAATGAAAGGGAGAAAAGAGAGAAATGGAGGGGGTTCTTTGTGATTCTCACCGAGAGAAAGAGAGGGGATCAAGAGAGAGAGAGAGAGAGAGAGAGAGAGAGAGAGAGAGAGAGAGAGAGAGAGCAGGAGCTCGGCTGTGCTTTCCCCGGCGACGGTTGCCGGCAATTGGGAGCTTGGGAACGGCGAGGGGGGTGCTGGCGAGGTCACTACACCATGGTGAGATCATGCGGCTGTGGCTCAGCCGGAATCACAGCGAGGCGCGCGCTCGATGGATGAAGGTGGTGGGGAGGCGGCTCGATCGACGGCGGTGGAGATGTGAGGTAGGAGACCAACATGGGGCTAACTCCATGGCACCGCGACGATGTGATGGTGCCGCAGGTGGGCTTAGCTCCATTGGAGATGGGGTAGGGCGTGAAGAGGTGGTGCAACGTCGAGATGTGGTCGCAAACGAAGATGCTCAATGGGGAGACGGTTCTGGCAGCGGAGGTGCATCAGGAAGCACCGAGGGAGGCTCCTCATGGTCCTGTGGTGCCGGAGAGCCGCTCGGGGAGGATGAAGGCGGCTTGTTGACGGAATCAAGTGCAGTGGTGCTCGGAGATGGTCATACTGATGAGGATGGCGAGCGGCGGCGCACTGGAGGCAAAGGCAGGGCAAAAGACGATGGATGGAGTGTGGAATCTAAGGGGGAAGGCTCGGCTACGGCTTAAATGTAGAGGGAAGGAGCGGGTGACGTGGGCGCGACGTAGGGGTCATATGCGGTGGCGGTTGCGGGCGAGGTGGGAGGTGGCGGATGATGAACAGGCCCAGCATGGCGGTGAGAGGAGAGGGAGGTGGCTGCTGGTTGGGCCTTGGGCCGGTTGCAACCCAGCTGCAAGGAGTGCATGGAAAGGAAGCTAGGCTTCGGTTGGCTCGGCCTAAGCTGAGAAAGGGGCCGGGGGAGTGAAGCTGGGTTGGGTTAGGTGGGCTAGGTTTAGAGTTCAGGCTAGGCTTAGAATTTGGGTTCGAGCCTAAGAGGATTTTAGGGTTTTCAGAATCAAAGTATTTTCAGAAAAACAAAGCAAAAATAAAATCCAATTAAATAGCAAAACACTTAAATAAATCTAGGAAAATTCTAGAGAGGCATTTTGGAAAGCTTTGAATCCAAATAAAATATTTTATCATTCAGAAATAAAGTCTTTTTAAAATGATAAAATGAGGAAAGACTTTTAAATACATAACAAAATGCTATTTTATTGTTTGGAAACGTTCACATCCCAAAATTGAAATTTTGGGGTGTGATAAAATGTTCAAAGAGCTTATTTGGTGAAGGGCCCAACCCAACCTTTTGGTCATAATTTTCCTCATAAGAATGATAATAGAGTGTTTAAGAAATATGTTTTAAGAAATATGATTGGTTAGAATATAGTGTGGTGAAGGATGCAGCATATTGTTTCTACTGCTTTCTTTTTAGACAGGAACCCTTAGATGAAAATTTTGGTCATGATGCTTTCACCAATGTAGGGTATAGGAATTGGAAGAATGCATACCACATATTACCTCTACATATTGGTGGGCCAATTAGTTGCCACAATAGAGCAAGGACAGCCTGTGAGGATTTTAGGAATCGAAGGGCAAGTATCGGACATAAGCTAGAGTCTAATAGCAAAGATGCATAAGTGAAATATGAAATTCATGTGTCAACTTCTTTAGCTATTGCAAATTTTTCTCATTGCACAAGCTCATGCATTCCATGGACACAATGGATCCCCTTCTTTCTTAAATAAGGGGAATTTCTTAGAGATGCTTGAGTGGTACAAAAAGAAAAATGAGGAGGTAAGGGTTGCATTTGAGGAGTTGTGTCCAATAAATGCCCAAATGACTTCATCCAAGATTCAAAAGGACCTTACTAAAGCTCATGTTGTAGAGATTAGCAAAATGATAAAGGAAGAGAATTGTGATAATCTTTTCTCTATTCTAATTGATGAATCTCATGATATCTCAGTAGCAGAGCAAATGGCTGTGATTGTGAGGTTAGTTATTACATATTTATGCATTATATTAATTATTAAGAAGTGTTGTGTATTTGGTTGAGGCTTCAATACAGGTGACCACAACTCCACAAGGTGGTCTAGTGTTTTATACACCGGATGTCTTACTCTTTACAGCTAGTGAAATTTAATAGCAATCAAAGTTTCTATGCTTTAAACTTGAGGGCATTTTTTTGTGCACAGCTGTACTTTTTTTCTGCTGGGACTGAGACTAGGTAGCATTTGTGCAGTTCCAACAGGCAGAAATAAAACTTATGTGTAGGTCAATTGGTAGGAAATTTATAGTTGATCTGCATGGTTGTAGCCTCTGTATACTTTTTTGGGGAGAAAAAGTTATTATGTGGCCTTTGTAATGCCACCTCAATGCTCTTTTGTATGTGTGCAACCAACAAATTTTGTTTCATCTAGTACTCAACACTCTACAGAACCTTTCAAGATATTACATATTTATGCATTATATTAATTATTAAGACATGTTGTGTTACTCATCTAATTGTATTATGTGTCCTGCAGATTTGTGAACAATAAAGGAATGATTGTTGAAAGATTTTTGGGTCTTAAACATGTGCAAGATACAACATCAAATGTATTAAACAAAAGCTTTCCTTGAGATGCTTGCTACATATGGTTTATCTATTGCTAGACTACTAGAGCAAGGATAAGATGGAACTTCAAATATGAGAGGTGAATTCAATAGTCTGCAAAAGCAAATTTTTGATGAGAACCCTTATGCTTTTTATGTCCATTGCTTTGCTCATCAGTTGCAGTTGGTCATTGTTTTTGTTTCAACATGTTGTTTATCTTTCGCTGATTTCTTCAACTATGTGAGTTTGATTGTGACCAGTGCTAGTTCATCTTGTCGGAGGAAGGATAAGTTAATTGCGCATCATCGCGATAACAATTTGGACAAGTTGTTGAGTGGTGAGATTTTTTCTGGAAAGGGGAAGAATCAAAGTACGAACTTGGTTAGACCTAGAGATACATAATGGGGTTCTCATTTCACAATATTAGTTCGTATTGAGTCAATGTGGGATTCTGTGGTGAGGGTGTTGTCCATGATTCATGGGGATGAGTGTAGTCCTGGTCGAGCAGTTGGTTTAGTGCGCAAAATGGAGAGCTTTTCCTTTGTTTTGAATACGAAGTTGATGTTGAAAGTGTTTTGCATTACAAATGAGGTATCTCTCTTGCTAAAAATAAAGGATCAAATATTGTTTAGGCCATGTCATTGCTTGTTGATGTGAAAACACGTCTGGTCACATTGAGAAATGAAGGTTGGGAGCTGTTACTTGAAGATGTCAAATCATTTTGTGTTGCAAAAAGGATTCCACTGCCAAATATGAATGAGCCGATACCAAGATGGGGTCGATCAAGACTTGATGGGGACTTAATAACTCAAGAGCATCATTATCATGTTGATACTTTCTTTGCTGCTTTTGATGCTATTATCAGTGAGATGGATCATCGTTTCAGTGAGGTATCATCAGAGTTACTAGTTTGCATATCTTATATTGATCCAAGAGACTCATTCTCTAGGTTTGATGTTGATAAGATTGCTCGTCTAACGGAGATATATGATCAAGATTTCTGAATTATTGATCATTCGCTTATAAGGGATCAACTTGAGACCTTCATTCTACACGTGCAAAGAGTTGATGATTTCATTACTTGTCATGATCTTGGAAGTTTGGCCATGAAATTGGTTCAAACTAAAAAACATTTTGCTTTTACATTGGTCTATCGCATCATTGAGTTAGCATTGCTCCTTCTAGCAGCAATAGCATCGGTCGAAAGAGCCTTCTTGGCTATGAAGATAACCAAGACCGATTTGCGCAATAGAATGTCCGATGAGTGGCTCAATGACTTGAGTTGTGCTACATTGAGAAGGGGATTTTTAGGGGACTCGACTTGGACAAAGTAAAGAAGACTTCCCAAGTCATGAAAGAACGGAAAATGAGCTTGCCTAAGCCTACTAGAAGACCTAGTCATGCTTAGTGTTTTAGTAGTGGTATGTCTTCTCACATTGTTCACTATTTTTTGCAATATATGGTCACCTAATGATACCTAACTAGTTGATTTATTATTAAAATTGACAGGTTTATCCTTTATTTTGCTGTATGTGGAACTAAATGGTGCAAAAACCATGGTTTATTCTTCATATGAGAGGTACCATTTTCATTCTTCTTTTATACTATTAATTTACCATTTATAATCTAGCTTAAATGCTTAATGTGTCTTCAATATAAGTATGCATATGCGATTCATTTTTTTATTGGTAAACATTGTTGTGCGTCTTTGCCCTACCAATATTTTTGAGCTGGGTTCATCACTATCCCTATGCGCCTGTGCCTGTGTCTGCAACTCCCCCTCGAGCCACCACAACTGGGTCCCGCAGTCAAAGACCTTGTCTTCTGGGTAGTCCTCCCAAAACCTGTCGTGCCGCACGTGGGCTAAGGGGTCCGAAGGAAGGAGGGAGGGCATGTCCAGGAATGCCTCATCGAGGTAATGGAGGATGATGAGGGACTCACAGACGGGGCAACCATCATGGCGGAGGATGGGGATCTTCTTGTGGATGGGGTCGGCGTGGAGGAGGAGCTAACCCTTGTTGGACATGTCCTACTCCAGGGACTCGTACGCTAGGCCCTTCGCCACCAGCGTGATGAGGCAGGGTTGGCTGGACGGGCTCACCCAGAAGTTCAGAAGCTAGAGTCCCTTTTTCTCCCCTACCGTTTCTTCCTTCCAGTTCCCTCTCTTCTTTCTCTATGTGTGAGATCGAGGACATTGTGTAGGTGTGGTGTGGCTGTGTGGGGAGTGCTCTGCATGCTTTTGCAGGGAGGAGAGGGTGAAGAAGAGGGCAAGCCGATCGAGCACTAGTGTATTAATTGGCGATGACGATTCTAGAAGGTACTTTTTGTTAGTCACATGCCCTACACAATCTCTAATTTGGATGGGATCCATTCGTGGGTCTTGCGAATAATGAGATGTGAGGAATTAGAATTCTAATCGGCTTTCAACATGATAGCCTATTAGTAGGATCTATATAAGTGGAGGTGTGGGCTATGAGCGACACCAATTCCGCCACAACAAAATCCTATCTGTCACCTCCACGTGATCTCCCAACAAATCCCTAGTCGGGCACGTGGTGTTAGCACACCGGTGCACAACATTCCTCCCTTAGATGTATGGATACTGTAGATGCGTTGTGTTGTTGTGGTACTGATCGGTGACAAGACGCGACAAGAAGACAATCGGTTTGTGACGAGATAGATTATTTCATCTAAACTGGCATGCACGATCTTGGACTGGTATTCTCTAACTCTTTTTCCGCTGCATTGCGTGTCTAGTGGTAACAAACCATAATCCCTTGGTCACATGGTTTCCAGGATGAACACAATAAAACTTTGGTTTGTGCTATCATAGAGTATCCATTTCCCAATAGTTTTGTTTGTCAAGAATTGTGCAAGAGATAAATTCGGTTAGAATTTGATGCGTTTGAGCAAAAATTCACCAAGTGCGTAGCAGACTAGCAGGAGCACGAGTCAAACAAGAAAGAGGCGTTCGGTCCGGTGTCATGGCTTGCATCACGGATTATTACCTCTGAGAGCAGCTCCAACCCATTCGATACTCGGGTCGCTACTCTATTATTTCGCAAGGACAGCCAAAAAACTAGCTCCAACCGATTTGCTACTTCCATCCCTAATTTTACATGTTCATCATCTCGCCTCCTCTATTCACCACATCTTGGGAGGCACTACGTGAAAAACAGACAAAGAAAACACTACATAAGTGACAGGTCGTAATATGACCCGTCACTTATGATAAAAGTGACGGGTCGTAGTTGTGACCCGTCACTAATGCCAGTCATTGGTGACGGGTGAAAACTTGACCCGTCACCAATGACTGGCCTACGATGACCTGTGAATGATGAGTCATCATTGGTGACGGGTCAAGTTTTCACCGTCACCAATAACTAACTCATCGGTGACGGGTCTCATAGGCCTGTCATAAGTGACGGGTCAAGTTATGATCCGTCACTAATGATGTTATTCAGAAATACAGAAAATAATCCAAATATTGCAAAAAAAATTATTTTTATCTTATTTTTTCTCACTTCAGAAGCACTAGAATATGAATTATTGTACATTTCTGCTGAAGTTTGATGTAAGGGGTAATGACTATGGACACAAACGCTCATTCTGAAAACGGTGCAGAAACTTCCAGAGGCGAGAACTCAATCTTCCAAGCCGTTTTAGGCCACAAAAAATTCGCCGAACCTGACAAAGTCGAGGAGAAACGGATGTAACTTTTTTTGTAGATGTCCATAGAGTCAAAAAAAAATATCCAAATCGGAGTCTGTATGCAAAAGTTATGGCCATTTAACCAAAGGCACTCCGAGTCAACTAATTTTTATGTCTATTGTAAAATTAACATTGGTGACGGGTCATAACTGTGACCCGTTACTTATGACTTGTAATAAGTGACGGGTCACAGTTGTGATCCATCACTTATGACCCTCGGCGAAATAGTTAAAATGATCTTTTATTTGATTTATTTCAGGACGCACACGAGGTTGAGTGGTTAGGCAGCTACGTGTGCGAGGGGCCATTGCAAGTTCGATTCCCACGGAATATGCATTCTAAAAAGAGATTAAAAATGGGTAGAGACACGTGGTGAGTGGTGATAGGCCTGAGTTGGATTGGCTTGGGTGAAAAATATATTTTTTGACCTTTTTTCGCATCCAAAAAGCGCGAAAACCGTATATCAGTCATAAGTGACGGGTCACAAACAAGTCA
Organism: Phragmites australis; assembly: GCF_958298935.1. Classification (NCBI taxonomy): domain Eukaryota; kingdom Viridiplantae; phylum Streptophyta; class Magnoliopsida; order Poales; family Poaceae; genus Phragmites; species Phragmites australis. Next base: position 13,586,617 of record NC_084940.1, read on the forward strand.
TAAGTGACGGGTCACAATTGTGGCCTGTCACCAATGACCTTAATAAGTGACGGGTCAAGTTTTGACCCGTCACCAATGACCTTATTGGTGACGGGTCGTTACCCGTCACTTATTATATGTCATCAGTGACGTATTCGGGGTGACGGGTGCGGGACCTGTCACCCTTGTCCATTTTTCATGTAGTGAGTAGTGAGGCCCTCCCCTTCGCCATCAAGCAACGGCCGCCATGGATTCGATCCTTTCTGCCACCACCCAGTAGGTGAATCCTTGTCTCCTTCCTCTTCCTTTCTGGTACAGGGTCGATTTTGAGGTTCTCAGTCGTCGATTTCACTAGATCTGAGTGAGAGAGAGGTCAGAGAGGGGAGGGAGTTGCCATAGAGGATGCCCGCTGGAGCTCCTGGCATCCTCAAGCTTGCGCCAGCCGTGCCGTCCTGAAGCTCCCATGCCCTTGAGCTCACGCCAACGGCTAAGCTCCCACCATCCTCGAGGTGGCACTGCCCGTGACATCCTCTAGCCTGTGCCATGTTCCCCCGTTGAGCTCGCGCCGCCCTCGAGCTCACGCCGCCCGCCACTAGGAGGTTGCGCCATCGACCTCGTGGCACCCCTAGCCCACCAGCGCGTGGCCTCGGTGGCTCTTCTGGTGCTATGTACTGATGCCACCCACGTAGTGGTCCATGTTGTTACTGGCTTTTGGCTGTGTGTACATGAGAGATTGCATAGCTTGGATGTGTGTTGCTACTAGCTTTTGGCTATGTGTTGCTTGGCTCCATGTGATGCTGCTTGTACGTCTATTTAGTGTTGATGAGTGCTACTTTGGCTAATAATGCAGGTAGCTTGTTGAATGGATGGATAGCTATATGCAATTGTTGAGTGGCTAAAATGTTGGTAGCAGCCAATTTTACGATGACAAACAATTTGCAAGTCCACCTGAGGAACAAGCGATTGAGGAAATGGAAGTTGTGCAAGGTAAACCGATCGTGAAACCAAGCAAGAAGAGAACAAAAAAATTTATTGAAAAGGAGGACATTCTTTTGTGTTCGGCATGGCTAGAAATCAGCATAGATCCTGTACAAGGCGTTGATCAAACTCACACTATGTATTGGCAGAGGATTCACGAGTACTTCCACAAGCACAAGGACTTCAAATCTGATCACTCTGTCAACTCTCTCACGCACCATTCGTCTTACATACTAGAGAGTGTTAACATGTTTTGTGGATGGTATGCTCAAATTCAAAATAGGAGGCTAAGTGGGGTAACAAATCAAGATCAGGTATATGTTGCATGCATGTGATAGAGAAGAAAAAACTTGAACTAAAAGGAAGAGATCTAGAATTGAGATAGAGGATTGACAATGATAAAGTGATGAATATGGACTTGAGTGGCATGAGTGAGGAACAACAACAATACTATATAAGAATGCAAGATGAGATCATTGCTCGACGGTTTGGGGATGCATGATGCTTTATTATGTGAGGACTTGTTCTCTTTATTATATATGGACTGTCATCATATTTTGGTACTCTTTGTTATGTGCACATGATGAGATTGGTATTATTAAATTGTTATGATTTGCCTTGCATAATCCTTTTTATATTGGTTTATGTTCCATGTTGTTTCTGGTACTATACGCTTACTTAAATTGTCATGTTATGAGGAGTAGCAATGGCAAAAGGGAAGAGGAAAGTTGATGGGGATGGCCCTTCATGCTAGTTTGTATGTAAGGCAATGACAATTGCCACTGATGATAAGATAGCAGTTGCTCAAAACTCCTCTGCTTGCTCAAAATCAGAACTCTTTGCCCAGTTTGTTTGAGTGTTGAGGCTTGAAACCACATGGAAAAACATTTAGGAGATCCAATGCACGGTCCTTCTGAACTTCTCCTGCCAATAGAAGTGTGAATCATGACAAATTTCATTAGAGGAAAACAACATTGGATGAATTATGCATTGTAAGAGCACTTACCACACAAGCACACATGTTATAAAAAAATTGTAAGAGCAGTTACCACACACGCACACATATTGTAAGAGACGTTACCATACAAGCACACATATTGTAAGAGCAGTTACAACACAAACACACACGTTGTAAGAATTTGTAAGAGCAGTTACCACAAAAGTACACGCATTGTAAGAATTTGTAAGAACAGTTATCACACAAGCACACGCATTGTAAGAATTTGTAAGAGCGGTTACCACACAAGCACATGCGTTGTAAGAGAAGTTACCGCATAAGCACACGTATTGTAAGAGCAGTTACCACACAAGTACACGCATTACAAGAATTTGTAAGAGGAGTTACCACACAAGTATACGCGTTGTAAGAATTTGTAAGAGCACTTACCACACAAGCACATACGTTATAAGAATCTGTAAGAGCAGTTACCACACAAGCGCACGCCTTATAAGAGGAGTTATAACACACTCTATGGCAGGAGAATTAACTATGCTTTATTAATATAATACCCAGTACATGATTAATACAATATCGAGTACATGATTAGTACAACACTGAGTACAATAACACAGGCTACATAATTAATACATGTCTCCATGACGTTGCCCGAGGTGCTCGATTAGATCTTCTTGAAGTTGAGAGTGAGTTTCCATGTCTCTGATATTATGGTGAACTTGAATGAACTCATGTAGTTCACATGTATGCGCATTCAAAGATCTCACAAGCTGTCCAACACCCTCGTAATGGAAGTCTTCATCTTCATCTCACTCATCTTCAATAATCATGTTGTGCATGATGACACAAGCTGTCATGATTTCTTTGAGTGTGTTTTCATCCCAAAAACGGGCTAGTCCATGAACAATAGCAAAACAAGACTGTAGAACTCCAAATGCTCATTCCACTCTTTCTTATTCGCTTCATGTGCCTTGGCAAAATATTTCCTCCTATTGCCTCACGAAGTTGATATGGACTTCACAAATGTGGCCCGTCCTAGATAGATGCCATTGGCAAGGTAATACCCTCACTGTATAATTATGACTATTGATGGTATAATTACCTTCTAGAGCTTCCCTTTTGGCTAGGTTTGCAAAAAGATGTGAACGGTGAAGAACATTGGTATCATTGTGAGACCTCAATAAACCAAAGAAAGTATGCCGAATTCAAAGGTCTTTCGAAGCAACGGCTTCTAGAATGATTATGGGCTCGTGCACATGACCAGTATACTGACCATGCCATGCTGCAGGACAGTTTTTTCACTTCATCCATACAATATATGCTCCTAAGCATTCCAGGAAAACCTCTTCCTCTCCAATAGCAACTAATCTAGCGATATCATACTCATTTTGAGACCTCAGGTACTCATCTTGGAAAACTTCAACAATAGCTCTGACAAACCTTCTAAGACTCTCTATAATAATACTTTTACCAATACGAATATATTGATTCATAAAATCTGCTGGTACTCCATAACTTATCATCATGTACGCTTCAACAATCTTTTGCAAACAAGACAACACAAGGCATTCATTTGCATCTCTTTTTTGCACAAAATAATCATCATATTGCTCTACAACTTCCACTATGCGAAGAAACAAAAAACAAGCCATTCTAAACCTGAGCGAAAAAACAAGAATGAGAAAACATGCACGAAGAAATAGGATGGACAGATAATACAGACAAAAATAATAGACCTTTTGCAAACCTGAGCCGAAAGAAAGATGGCCCGTAGGTCAAATCATCTGAAAAATAGTCGTTGTACAACCTCCAATGCAAGCCTTCTTTGTCACGATAGATATACAGACGTCCGGACACAAAACCGCCCCATCGTGGAGAATTTATAGCCTGATATTGAGTGTGTGATTGGTGTCATGTGGCAAGGATGAGTTCGTCGTCGACATCATCCGATGACGACGATGAATCTAAAAGAGAGCGGTGACTCATTTCAAACAGAGAACAAACAACAAGGCCAATGACTTGGTGTAGGAACCAAGTGAATGGGCATACATATATAGAGGTGAAAAATGTAGCCATTGGAATGTAGCTGTTGGAAATGTAGCCGTTGGAAATATATCTATCGTTGAAAATATAGTCATAAAAAATAACATTGTTTAAATATGAAACGGTTATTTGTTAGTTACAAGATATTAATAAATAGAGGTGAGTGAATTATAGGGAGACAAATTTAGGGAACTGATTGGAGCGCGCTGGAAAATAGGGAAGGAAATTTGGATAGGGAAATCTCTATTCACATGAATAGGGAACCAGAATTAGGGAATGATTTGAAGTTGCTCTGAGATGGTGCATGTGCACAATGCGGATGCGCGCCTACACGAGTGGCTCTGGCATGCAAGGGACCGATGTAGCTATGGCCTCAAAGGATTAGGGGATGGGCAGCAGAGATGCGATATAGCATGACGACATCGAGTTGCCTTCAACCAGGAACCAGTCTCCGAACTCCGGAGACCAGAGTTCAACCACTCCTGCATTGGTAAATGGAACTATTATTAGTTCAATGAATCATACATCCTTATCGTTACTAGGGTTTAAAAAATTATTGAAAATCGCCTGATATTTGTGAATACTGGTCAATTCGGTCTACACCGTATTTAGAAATCGACAAAAAATTCACAAAAAATTTGAATACAAAATTTTTAAAAAATCCACAAAAAATTCTAAAAATACTAGAGACAATTATAAGACCTCTGTGAAAAAATTCAAAAATAATGTCGTTTGCATCATATTTCATGGCGAGGAAGTTCGAAAAAAAAAAGAAAAATACTGAAATGGGTTGTATGAATATGAGGATTTGGCCCATCACATTAAGGAAAATCTTAACATTAAAACACATATTTTTTTATCTAGGGCGTATCTTAAGAGGATCTTTAAAATTAGTTTTACTTCATTTAGAGTTTTATTAATTTCTCCATAATTTTTACAAAGTCCACAAGTATAAAGTGAACATGTTAAGAAACGACACTATAATTAACCTTTTCATTTCTACCTTTATTTTTCCTACATAAATTATTGTACAAGGGAACTAATAAAAGTGGTTTCACTAATTTTGCAGATGTGATGGGTTAGATATGAATTAATCTAGTTGCAACACATTTACATAATCATGCATGTTACAATAACTATTTCTTGAGTTCATGTATTTTTAAAAGACATAGGATCATGTAAGAAGACTAAAAAAATTGGTTTCATGATTTTTGGATTATCCAATAATTAACTATGTATTTGACTAGGTTTAGTAAATACATTTTCTCACAGAAATATACAACTTTTTTATGAGTATAAATACTTTTATTATGTAGATAATACTACAAGGAAACCAACAAAATTTATTTCACTTGATTTGAAGCTCAGATGAATTAGTTATCGATTTTAAAAGATTGAGTTTTTTTTTCTTGAGTGGTTTTCAATAAAACTGAGCAGTTTTCAATCTAATTCGAGCGGTTTTTTTTATCACAAACAAAATGTAGGAAATGCGGTCAGTTTTTGGTTCAAATTGAGCGGTTACCAAAATCGATTATGTCGGTTTTTGACTTCGATTTACAAATTTGACTTACTGAATTTGAGCGAATTGTCATCGAATTTTGAGCTGTTTTAACGAATTCTGACCACCAGTACACAAAGCACCCAGGGGGATTGATCACACTCTCCCTCACTCTATCTTTTTCTTTTTCTCTCTCACTCTCTCCCTCACTCAAGCCCTAGAGAGAGAAGTAGAGATCACCTCGATGGCTTCGATGATGGGAGATCGAAGGAGAGGACTCCCTCGAGCTTCCCGGAGGTTTCCCTGGGCTCCACCCTTTTTCTCCCTCGCCAGAGGAAAGTTCTTCCAACCGCAAGCCCATACACCCCTTGGAGCCCGATCTCCAAATCAGAGCTTCTCCAAAGTGGATTGATCTGCTAGAAAGCTTCCCTACGCTAAGATTAGACATCCCCTACCGTTTCCCCATTGTTCCCGAGCTCTAATCGATGCCCATTCCTTCTAGACCTAAGTTTAACCCTAGCCTAGAGCTTCCCCATGGGGTATTTTGAGTTTACCTCGGTGAATGTTGTCCAAATCACCTTAGAAGCACTCCACTAGTCCCATAGAGTGTTTTAGTGCCCTTCACGGTTAAAGGCATCACCAAAATCTTCACTGGTGGCCTTTGAAAGGTGCTGTCGGTAGGGTCTCACGGTATAACCATCACTAGGCCCGGTCTAACCGCTGATATACCGTCAATCTGACTGCCAAAGGTCAAAACCTTCTGCACGCTGGTGGTGTGACCGCTACTTCAACACCGATCTGACCACCAGCCACTTAAAGCTATATGCACCTAGGTTGTCTTATTCAGGGTTTCAAACTTTGGTACCCTAATCATTTGGCAGTCTTTTGCAAATGTTTTTGAAACACGACACTTTATTGATGTTCAAGCATGTATCATATGCACATTTTTCCATCATTTGATTATTTATGCAATGCATTCTTGATTTGTTTAGAGAGTTAGGGCGACGTCAATCTACCGAAGTTCTATGAGTGTTGTGCCGAGAGTATCAAGCAACCACTGGAGAAGTAAGGCAAGCATCTAAGCATATTGCACCCTTTAGTTTGAAGTGAATGGAGTCTAAACTGATAAGTTGTCTCTTATGTATGTTTGTATATTTACCGATGTCGATGTCGGGTTTATATGGGTAGAACCTATATTCATTTGCATTATCTCTACCTTGAGTTGTTGATTATCCATATCCTTGATAATATTGTTGATGTCTAACTTACGAGTTATTCAAAATGCTTAGCAATGCTTAGGTCTTCAGTAGAAGAAAAGCAATAGTTCAAACGTTGTTCGCGAGGTTAGGGCTTACTTATTGTTTACAAAAATACAATAGCAATAATGTGGGTGGTATGAGATTTGAGGATGAGATAAGATGTGGGGTGCTAGGGATAGGTCGGGAGAGGAGTCTGGATGTCATAGACCGCTTGCATCGTTTAAGCATTGTCTATCGATACTGTTGGCTTTAGTACTTTCCGTACAACAACATATTCAGATAATGGACGAATGAGCTGAGTATCATATGTCATGCTAATGATTGCCTTGCAACCCTATGACGTGTAAGAAAAAATTAGAGAGAAGTAAGGTGGCGGGGAGCTAGAGGTGTCTAGGACACGCTCGTGGTAACCCCGGTGCTATAGAGGCATGTGCAAGTGGGTAGTTCTGGGTATGAGAAAGGTCGTCTCAGGGGCCAAGACGATGGACCCAGTTGTGTGGGTAAAGTTGTACCCCTGAGAGTGTAAAAAAATTCGAATTGTCATGCTCTCGGTCATGACCATGGTTCTGTCCATCCGCATAGGTCGTAGAGTTTCTGGATTTTGAGATGTAGGATATGGTATGGTATGCTGGGATGGTTGTTTATGGTTATTGCTTATATGAGATGGTTATAGTTACATTTATGTTCAAGTTGTTGGGTACATGATAGAAAAGTGTTTTTGGTTAAGTATAGGTACTCACACGTAGGTGGTAATGTTGCTTATGCATAGGAGTATACTTAACTTTATGACCTACTCCTTGCTAATAACTTAAATGCATAACTCTTGCAGTTAGGTTATTATATGTACCCATTATAAATTAAGTATTGTGAGTATCTTCGCATTTAAGTTGCTCTTTTAGGTTCTACCGGTGAGAAGGAGCTCGTGTTTGCCTACTTCACGCCCGCCAATGTAGGTAACGGGAATGAGTAATGCAAACTACTCTTGTGGCGTGTTTTTGGGTGGAGCCTAAAGGGCATATGATTTTACCTAGCTTTTGGTGTTGACAGGTGTTAATATTTCGCTACGTAGTTTCTAGTTTTGGTTAGGAGGTGACCTTTTCTTTAGTCCTCTTAGCTTTCTTTCGTTGTAAATTGTTCTAAATGGTTAAATGTTTAAGAACTTATAATATAATTTAATTATTCGTTCTTTCTTAAGTTTCGTTACGATGCTATATGTTTGAAAGTCATGTGTTCCGTCTTGGGTACATAAAACATCTCGAGACTACCGAGATGGTATTCTGGTTAATCATCATGGTTATGATTAAGTAAATAGTCGTTCTAATAATTAATTAGATACTAATTGATTGGTTCCTCACAGACTTCATTTTAAGCTCCCTCTTAATAAGGAGCTTTAGTTACTGGCTTACTACTGTTTAGTTGAACCAGATGCAACATCAATGCATCGCAAATGAACAATATGGAAAGAAATGAAGATGGTTACCAAAATTACCGATCGCAACAGGTAAACAGTCTTACAGTCCGCAGACAAGACACAAGTGAGCCTAGTTCCAAAGCTTGCAATGAAAACAAATGTCCAATCACCTCAGCGCCCATTCAAAAAACAAACTGGGTACAAATTTCAGTAGGCTGGAGAGGAGCATAACATTTGACCTATAAAGCAATCAAAAAAGGGTTTCAATATCACCAGAAATAAGAGAACGATAATCAAAACGCTATGTCATCTACTGCCAATCAGATAAGGCAGGGCAGCATCAATATATAAAAATCTGAATCACCAATAAGAATAAGACATTTGGGGTTAGAAATATTCAATCAAATATTGTTGGTACGACGCACATATGACTTCTTGACCCGTCTTCGTGCTGAGTTTGAGCCACTTCGTGCTCAGCTGCTTGCTCGTCAGCCTTGTGTGTCTCTGATGGATGCTCTTGCTGCTATTCGTAATGAAGAGACGCGTCTTCGTACTGCAGGCCTGCTACAGTCTCCTTCTGCCTTGGCTGTTCGTTTGCCTACTCCTCCGCCCGCGGCGCCTTCTTCAGTGGCGCCCTCTCCTAGGGCTGGAGGGAGTGGCGGTCTTCATTGCAAGTATTGTGATAAGGCTGGACATGTGGAGGATTATTGTTACAGGAAGAAGAAGGCTCAGGGTCGTCGTGGTGGTCGTACTTCACAGGGTGGCAGTAGTGCTAGTAGTCCTGGTACTGGAGGTTCTCAGAGGGGTTCTACTGGTTCTGCGACACAGGAGATCCTCATGTTGCTTCGTCGCCTTGCTACCTCTGCACCTCCTGGAGCTGCTGGTTCTGTTACTCCGGCCTCTGCACCGTCAACTCCTGCTGCTGCTGCTTCTCAGTCTTCCACTGAGGGACCACTTTCCACTTCCGCTCCAGGTACTTTTCCATGGATTCTTGATTCTGGTGCATCTTTTCATATGACTCATGATCGTACCAATCTTTCTTCCATTAGTACTCCATCTATCCCTATCACTGTTCATACCGCAGATGGATCACCCCTTTCTGTTGCAGGACGAGGCACTCTTTTGTCTGACTCTTTTCATGTCCCTGCTGTTTCTTATGTTCCCAAACTGACCATGCAGCTTATCTCAGCTGGCCAGCTCACTGATCATGGTTGTCGTGTCATTCTCGACTCTGACTCTTGTTGTGTTCAGGATCGCAGCACGGGTCTCCTGGTTGGTACTGGCCCTCGTCGACGTGATTCTCAGCGCCTTTGGGAGCTTGACTGGCTTCGTCTTCCTTCCGCTGCCTATGCCAGTCTCGTGGGCTCTGCTTCTGCTGTTTCATCTTCATCGTCCTTTGCTCAGTGGCATCATCGTTTGGGCCATCTTTGTGGTTCGCGTCTGTCTACATTAGTTCGTCGTGGTCTTTTGGGATCCGTCTCTGGTGATGTATCGTTGGATCAGTGTCAGGGATGTAGGCTAGGTAAGCAGATTCAGCTTCCCTATCATTCTAGTGAGTCAGTGTCGAAGTGTCCTTTTGATCTTGTTCATTCTGATGTATGGGGTCCGGCTCCCTTCGTTTCGAAAGGGGGCCATCGGTACTATATACTTTTTATAGATGATTTTTCTCGCCACACATGGGTTTATTTCATGACACATCGTAGTGAGGCTTTATCGATCTATAAGACATTTGCCACCATGGTTCGTACTCAGTTTGACACTGCCATTAAGATTTTTCGTGCTGATTCTGCTGGGGAGTACCTTTCTGGAGCCCTTCACCAATTTCTTTCGGAGCAGGGCACTCTTACCCAATTCTCTTGTCCTGGTGCTCATGCTCAGAACGGTGTTGCTGAGCGCAAGCATCGTCATCTTCTTGAGACTGCTCGTGCTCTTATGATTGCCTCTTCTGTTCCGCCTCATTTTTGGGCTGATGCTGTCTCTACTGCCACTTATTTGACTAACATCCAGCCTTCATCAGCTCTTCATGGTGGGATTCCATATGAGCGTCTTTGTGGGAAGACGCCTGACTACTCCAGCCTTCGTCTTTTTGGCTGTGTGTGCTATGTGCTCCTTGCACCTCGAGAGCGCACCAAGCTGACCGCTCAGTCTGTTGAGTGTGTCTTTCTGGGATATAGTGCTGAACATAAGGGGTATCGTTGTTGGGATCCTATTGGACGTCGCATTAGGATCTCTCGGGATGTTACCTTTGATGAGTCTCGTCCTTTCTATCCTCGTCCTTCTTCAGATGCTTCTCATGCATCTGTAGTTGAGCCACTTTCTTTCCTGACTTTTCCTGATACTCCTATTGTCACTGCTCCGTCCTCACGCTTGGTGCCCTCTTTTTCTGACCCTTCTGTGGTGTCGTCTTTGGAGCCTTCTTCTCAGGCTCCAGTTGGTACCATCTATGATCATAAGCCGCCTGTGACACAGTTCTACACACGTGACCGATGTGTTGCAGATCCATCCCCTGCTCTGCCTTCCTCTGATGTGCCACCTTCTCCTAATGCATCTTTGTCTGATGTGTCTTCTTCTGGTAAGTCATCTTCTGCAGAGGATTCTTCTTCTGAGTCTCACCACTATGCCCTTCGTGATCGTCGATCGATTCGACCTCCAGACCGTTTTGTTGCTGGCACTGTTCTTTCCGAGCCGACCTCTTACCGCGATGCTATTCATCATCAGGAATGACAGCATGCGATGGCAGAGGAGATTGCTGCTCTTGAGCGCACTGGCACGTGGGATCTTGTTTCCCTTCCTGCACATGTTTGTCCTATCACGTGCAAGTGGGTTTACAAGGTTAAGACCCGATCTGATGGTTCTCTTGAGCGTTACAAGGCTCGCCTTGTGGCGCGTGGTTTTCAGCAGGAGCATGGTCGTGACTATGATGAGACCTTTGCTCCTGTGGCTCACATGACCACTGTTCGCACTCTTCTTGCTGTGGCCTCTGTTCGTGCGTGGTCCATCTCTCAGCTTGATGTCAAGAATGCCTTCCTTAATGGTGAGCTGCGTGAGGAGGTGTATATGCAGCCTCCGCCTGGATATTCCGTCCCTGAGGGTATGGTTTGTCGCCTTCGTCGCTCTCTTTATGGGCTTAAGCAAGCTCCTCGTGCTTGGTTTCAGCGCTTTGCTTCTGTCGTTAGTGCTGCTGGTTTTTCTGCCAGTGCTCATGATCCGGCACTTTTTGTCCACACTTCGTCTCGTGGTCGGACACTTCTCCTTCTTTATGTTGATGATATGATCATTACTGGAGATGATTCTCAGTACATTGCCTTTGTGAAGGCACGTCTCAGTGAGCAGTTTCTCATGTCTGATCTAGGTCCTCTTCGTTACTTCCTTGGAATTGAGGTTTCTTCTACGCCTGAGGGCTTCTATCTGTCCCAAGAAAAGTACATTCAGGAACTCCTTGATCGTGCTTCTCTCACTGACCAACGTACTATTGAGACTCCAATGGAGCTAAATGTTCATCTTCGTGCCACCGATGGTGAACCTCTTTCTGATCCCACACGCTATCGCCACATTGTAGGAAGTCTTGTGTATCTTGGTGTTACTCGTCCTGACATTTCGTACTCTGTACATATCCTCAGTCAATTTGTTTCAGCTCCCACTCAGCTCCACTATAGTCATCTTCTTCGGGTTCTGCGTTATCTTCGTGGGACTATCTCTCATCGTCTGTTCTTTCCGCGCTCCAGCTCTTTACACCTTCAGGCCTATTCAGATGCCACTTGGGCTAGTGATTCCTCTGATCGTCGTTCTCTTTCTGCCTATTGTGTTTTTCTTGGTGGTTCCCTCATTGCTTGGAAGACTAAGAAGCAGACAGCCGTTTCTCGTTCGAGTGCAGAGGCTGAGTTGCGAGCTATGGCTCTTGTGACAGCAGAGGTTACTTGGCTACGGTGGTTGCTTGACGATTTTGGTGTTTCTGTTACTACACCGACTCCTCTTTTGTCTGACAGTACAGGTGCTATCAGTATTGCTCGTGATCCGGTGAAGCATGAGCTTACTAAGCATATTAGTGTTGATGCTTCTTATACACGAGCACAGGTACAGGATGATGTGATTGCTCTTCGGTATGTGCCTTCGGAGCTTCAGTTGGCAGATTTCTTCACGAAGGCACAGACGAGAGCTCAGCACAGATTTTATCTCTCCAAACTCAGTGTTCTTGATCCACCCTGAGTTTGTGGGGGGGGGGGTGTTAGATGTATATGTGTATTTGTATTTTCCCCATTGTATAAGGGGTTTTCTGCATATTTGCCCCCTCCTGTACCTGTATATATTTGGGCCTAGAGCCCCTATGATAAATACAAGTGCTATTCATAACAAGGGGTAACCTGGATCTGGCGAAGAGCTTAGCACTCAATGAAGGTATCAACCTCGTGGAACAACTGAATGATGGGCGCCATGACCTGCTCAAGGCTAGCCTGCTGCTCGTCCCTCCAACTTCCTCCTCTGTCCCTTTCGGCGCGGGTGCTGTGGCTGCTGCTGCTCCACCTCCTTGCAGACAGGCGCTAGGATGAGGACGCCGAGGCCTGCGCCGAGCTGGACGGGAGGAGGGAGGAGGGGGAGAAGCAGGAGAAGAGGGAAGCAACAAGCCTGATGGGGTGGCCGAAGAAGCCGGCGTGCGCGCTGGCCGTGACGGCGGCGAGGTAGAGAATGGACTGACTTGGACAATTGGATTTGAACTTGAAATCTTTTTTATTGTAATAGACTTGGGTGGGCTACATACTTATGCTTTTTTGGACCAAAATCCAAGGTAGTCCTGTGCCTACCTGACTGCTCTCTGGATCCGCCCATGCATTGGAAGAATATGAATCTTGTACTGATGGCAGGGGCAGAGTTGGATCCGCCGTTACCTTGGATCAGCTTATTGAACCTGCTCTTTTACCCCCACCACCCATTTCGTGGTACTTGAGAGGAATTACCACAAGGACAACTGAGATGCTGGTGAATGACCTGATAGCTGAAACTACTCGGCTGCGAGCCATCTCAAACAATGCGGATGGCAAATAGGGTATTGAAGAAATAAGTGATGTTAACCAAAGTCATCCAGCAAAAGAGTGTGATGATGTCAAGGAAAGGTGGTGACAGAGAAGAAAAGGTGGACGACATGGAAACTCCCTTGGATTAACGAGTCAATTTTTGTAAGATAAGCTATGAAACAATTCTCATCTTAGGATAGGTTGTATTTTAGGGCCAATTTACCTGTATCCTAAATGTTCAAGGTTTTGGTTGATGTTGTGGTGTAAGATGGCTAATAGCCTTGCCATTGTTTGACAAAGGGCTCTTAGTGAACATGTAGTAAGCCGGTTGTTCAACAGTATATATGCCTGATGTGAATAAAATTCTACGTCATTTGAGTTCAAACACTACCCCTCCGATGATTCTAATTGACCTTTTCTCCATTCTAATCTTCCTGAACATTGTTTTTCTATTTCTGTCAATTGCCTGAAGCGCAACCGTACTTGCACGGTAATTGTTTTCACAGTAGATCTTCATGCGTGTCCACTACAGCACTGCTGCGTGATAATGCGAAAGCATGTGAATTGTGGTGAAAATTGCATGTCGTTAAATGGCCAGATGCCAATTACTGAACCTGAACCAAACTGCCCTGCTCAAGCCTCAAGGTCAGTTGACAAACAACAGGTTCATCCTTTCTCCAAAACTACAAGCCAAGAAAAGATCCAATTCCTTACCTTTCTTGACATGCTCAAGGCAACACCCTTTTGCAAGCAATCAGCATACAGAAACAATGCAATCTATGAAGCTAAACGCTACATAGCTTCATGTCCAATGCAATGCAAACGCCTACGATCTGTTCCTT